>NW_027361764.1:1007754-1615508 GCF_039654945.1 Dendrobates tinctorius
CCACACACACACGCCAGTCACATCCACACACACGCCAGTCACATCCACACACACACGCCAGTCACATCCACACACACGCCAGTCACATCCACACACGCCAGTCACATCCACACACACACACCAGTCACATCCACACACACACGCCAGTCACATCCACACACACGCCAGTCACATCCACACACAAACGCCATTCACATCCACACACACACGCCAGTCACATCCACACACACACGCCAGTCACATCCACACACACGCCAGTCACATCCACACACACACGCCAGTCACATCCACACACACGCCAGTCACATCCACACACACACCAGTCACATCCACACACACACGCCAGTCACATCCACACACACGCCAGTCACATCCACACACACGCCAGTCACATCCACACACGCCAGTCACATCCACACACACACACCAGTCACATCCACACACACACGCCAGTCACATCCACACACACGCCAGTCACATCCACACACACACGCCAGTCACATCCACACACACACGCCAGTCACATCCACACACACGCCAGTCACATCCACACACACGCCAGTCACATCCACACACACGCCAGTCACATCCACACGCCAGTCACATCCACACACAAACGCCAGTCACATCCACACACACATGCCAGTCACATCCACACACACGCCAGTCACATCCACACCCACGCAAGTCACATCCACACGCCAGTCATATCCACACCCACACGCCAGTCACATCCACACACACACGCCAGTCACATTCACACACACGCCAGTCACATCCACACACACACGCCAGTCACATCCACACACACCAGTCACATCCACACACACACCAGTCACATCCACACACACACGCCAGTCACATCCACACGCCAGTCACATCCACACACCAGTCACATCCACACGCACACCAGTCACATCCACACACCAGTCACATCCACACGCACACCAGTCACATCCACACACACGCCAGTCACATCCACACGCACGCCAGTCACATCCACACGCACGCCAGTCACATCCACACGCCACCCACATCCACCAGTCACTCACATCCACCAGTCACATCCACACTCCACTCACATCCACACTCCACTCACATACACACGCCACTCGCATCCACCACTCACAGTCACATCAACACGCCTCTCACATCCACCAGTCACATCCACACTCCACTCACATCCACCAGTCACATCCACACGTCACATCCACACGCCATTCACATCCACCAGTCACATCCACACGCCACTCACATCCACCAGTCACATCCACACGCCACTCACAGCCACATCCAACACGCCACTCACATCCACCAGTCACATCCACACACACGCCAGTCACATCCACACGCACACCAGTCACATCCACACGCACACCAGTCACATCCACACACACACCAGTCACATCCACACACACCAGTCACATCCACACACCAGTCACATCCACACACACGCCAGTCACATCCACACGCCAGTCACATCCACACACCAGTCACATCCACACGCACACCAGTCACATCCACACACACGCCAGTCACATCCACACGCACGCCAGTCACATCCACACACACACGCCAGTCACATCCACATACACGCCAGTCACATCCACACACACGCCAGTCACATCCACACGCACGCCAGTCACATCCACACGCCACTCACATCCACCAGTCACATCCACACTCCACTCACATCCACACACCACTCGCATCCAACACTCACAGCCACATCCAACACGCACGCCAGTCACATCCACACTCCACTCACATCCACCAGTCACTCACATCCACCAGTCACATCCACACTCCACTCACATCCACACTCCACTCACATCCACACGCCACTCGCATCCACCACTCACAGTCACATCAACACGCCTCTCACATCCACCAGTCACATCCACACTCCACTCACATCCACCAGTCACATCCACACGTCACATCCACACGCCATTCACATCCACCAGTCACATCCACACGCCACTCACATCCACCAGTCACATCCACACTCCACTCACATCCACCAGTCACATCCACACGCCACTCACAGCCACATCCAACACGCCACTCACATCCACCAGTCACATCCACCAGTCACATCCACACGCCATTCACATACACAAGCACCACTCACATCCACCACTCACACACACCAGTCCCATCCACACGCCACTCACATCCACAAGCACCACTCACATCCACCACTCACACACACCAGTCCCATCCACATGCCACTCACATCCACCAGTCACATCCACACGCCACTCACATCCACACACCACTCACACACACCAGTCACATCCACACACACACCAGTCACATACACCAGTCACATCCACACACACGCCAGTCACATCCACATGCACGTCACATCCACACACACACGCCAGTCACATCCACACGCACACGCCAGTCACATCCACCAGTCACATCCACACACACGCCAGTCACATCCACACGCATGCCAGTCACATCCACATGCACGCCAGTCACATCCACACACACACGCCAGTCACATCCACACGCACACGCCAGTCACATCCACCAGTCACATCCACACACACGCCAGTCACATCCACACGCACACGCCAGTCACATCCACCAGTCACATCCACACACACGCCAGTCACATCAACACACCAGTCACATCCACACGCATGCCAGTCACATCCACATGCACGCCAGTCACATCCACACGCACACCAGTCACATCCACACGCACGCCAGTCACATCCACACGCACGCCAGTCACATCCACACACACGCCAGTCACATCCACACACACACCAGTCACATCCACCAGTCACATCCACACGCACACGCCAGTCACATCCACACGCACACCAGTCACATCCACACGCACGCCAGTCACATCCACACGCACGCCAGTCACATCCACACGCACGCCAGTCACATCCACCAGTCACATCCACACGCACACCAGTCACATCCACACGCCAGTCACATCCAGACGCACGCCAGTCACATCCACACACACACACCAGTCACATCCACACACACACCAGTCACATCCACACGCACACACCAGTCACATCCACCAGTCACATCCACACGCACACGCCAGTCACATCCACACGCCAGTCACATCCACACCCACGCCAGTCACATCCACACACACACACCAGTCACATCCACACACACACCAGTCACATCCACACGCACACGCCAGTCACATCCACACACACACGCCAGTCACATCCACACACACACCAGTCACATCCACACACACACACACCAGTCACATCCACACACACACGCCAGTCACTTCCACATGCACACGCCAGTCACTTCCACACGCACACGCCAGTCACATCCACACGCACCAGTCACATCCACACCCGCGCCAGTCACATCCACACACACCAGTCACATCCACACACACGCCAGTCACATCCACACGCACACCAGTCACATCCACACACACACCAGTCACATCCACACACACACCAGTCACATCCACACACACGCCAGTCACATCCACACACACACCAGTCACATCCACACACACACCAGTCACATCCACACACACGCCAGTCACATCCACACACACGCCAGTCACATCCACACACACGCCAGTCACATCCACACACACACCAGTCACATCCACACACACACCAGTCACATCCACACACACGCCAGTCACATCCACACACACACCAGTCACATCCACACACACACCAGTCACATCCACACACCAGTCACATCCACACACCAGTCACATCCACACGCACACCAGTCACATCCACACACACACCAGTCACATCCACACACACACCAGTCACATCCACACACACGCCAGTCACATCCACACGCACACCAGTCACATCCACACGCACACCAGTCACATCCACACACCAGTCACATCCACACGCACACCAGTCACATCCACACACACGCCAGTCGCATCCACACGCACACCAGTCACATCCACACGCACACCAGTCACATCCACACACACACCAGTCACATCCACACACACGCCAGTCACATCCACACACACCAGTCACATCCACACACACACCAGTCACATCCACACACACACGCCAGTCACATCCACACGCCAGTCACATCCACACGCACACCAGTCACATCCACACACCAGTCACATCCACACGCACACCAGTCACATCCACACACACGCCAGTCACATCCACACGCACGCCAGTCACATCCACACACCAGTCACATCCACACGCACACCAGTCACATCCACACGCACGCCAGTCACATCCACACACACCAGTCACATCCACACACACGCCAGTCACATCCACACACACACGCCAGTCACATCCACACACACCAGTCACATCCACACACACGCCAGTCACATCCACACACACACGCCAGTCACATCCACACACACCAGTCACATCCACACGCCAGTCACATCCACACACACACGCCAGTCACATCCACACGCCAGTCACATCCACACACACGCCAGTCACATCCACACACACGCCAGTCACATCCACACACACACCAGTCACATCCACACACACGCCAGTCACATCCACACACCAATCACATCCACACACACGCCAGTCACATCCACACACACGCCAGTCACATCCACACGCACACCAGTCACATCCACACACACACCAGTCACATCCACACACACGCCAGTCACATCCACACACACACCAGTCACATCCACACACACGCCAGTCACATCCACACACCAATCACATCCACACACACGCCAGTCACATCCACACACACACCAGTCACATCCACACACACGCCAGTCACATCCACACGCCAGTCACATCCACACACACGCCAGTCACATCCACACGCACACCAGTCACATCCACACACACGCCAGTCACATCCACACGCACACCAGTCACATCCACACGCACGCCAGTCACATCCACACGCACACCAGTCACATCCACACACCAATCACATCCACACGCACACCAGTCACATCCACACACACGCCAGTCACATCCACACACACGCCAGTCACATCCACACACACGCCAGTCACATCCACACGCACACCAGTCACATCCACACACACACCAGTCACATCCACACACACGCCAGTCACATCCACACACACACCAGTCACATCCACACACACGCCAGTCACATCCACACACCAATCACATCCACACACACGCCAGTCACATCCACACACACACCAGTCACATCCACACACACGCCAGTCACATCCACACGCCAGTCACATCCACACACACGCCAGTCACATCCACACGCACACCAGTCACATCCACACACACGCCAGTCACATCCACACGCACACCAGTCACATCCACACGCACGCCAGTCACATCCACACGCACACCAGTCACATCCACACACCAATCACATCCACACGCACACCAGTCACATCCACACACACGCCAGTCACATCCACACACACGCCAGTCACA
Source organism: Dendrobates tinctorius (assembly GCF_039654945.1). Lineage (NCBI taxonomy): Eukaryota > Metazoa > Chordata > Amphibia > Anura > Dendrobatidae > Dendrobates > Dendrobates tinctorius. Next base: position 1,013,187 of record NW_027361764.1, read on the forward strand.
TCCACACACACGCCAGTCACATCCACACGCACACCAGTCACATCCACACACACGCCAGTCACATCCACACGCACACCAGTCACATCCACACGCACGCCAGTCACATCCACACGCACACCAGTCACATCCACACACCAGTCACATCCACACGCACACCAGTCACATCCACACACACCAGTCACATCCACACACACGCCAGTCACATCCACACGCACGCCAGTCACATCCACACGCACGCCAGTCACATCCACACGCACGCCAGTCACATCCACACGCACACCAGTCACATCCACACACACACGCCAGTCACATCCACACGCACGCCAGTCACATCCACACGCACGCCAGTCACATCCACACACACACGCCAGTCACATCCACACGCACGCCAGTCACATCCACACACACACGCCAGTCACATCCACACGCACGCCAGTCACATCCACACGCACGCCAGTCACATCCACACACACCAGTCACATCCACACACACACCAGTCACATCCACACACACACGCCAGTCACATCCACACACACACGCCAGTCACATCCACACACACGCCAGTCACATCCACACACACAAGCCAGTCACATCCACACACACACGCCAGTCACATCCACACACACACGCCAGTCACATCCACACACACGCCAGTCACATCCACACACACGCCAGTCACATCCACACACACGCCAGTCACATCCACACACACGCCAGTCACATCCACACCCACGCCAGTCACATCCACACGCCAGTCACATCCACACCCACACGCCAGTCACATCCACACACAAACACCAGTCACATCCACACACACACGCCCGTCACATCCACACACACCAGTCACATCCACACACACGCCAGTCACATCCACACACACGCCAGTCACATCCACACACACGCCAGTCACATCCACACACACGCCAGTCACATCCACACACACCAGTCACATCCACACACACACCAGTCACATCCACACACATGCTAGTCACATCCACACACACGCCAGTCACATCCACACGCACACACCAGTCACATCCACACACACACCAGTCACATCCACACGCACACACCAGTCACATCCACACACACACGCCAGTCACATCCACACACACGCCAGTCACATCCACACACACAAGCCAGTCACATCCACACACACGCCAGTCACATCCACACACACACGCCAGTCACATCCACACACACACACCAGTCACATCCACACACACGCCAGTCACATCCACACACACGCCAGTCACATCCACACACACGCCAGTCACATCCACACACGCCAGTCACATCCACACACACACGCCAGTCACATCCACACACACACGCCAGTCACATCCACACACACACGCCAGTCACATCCACACACACGCCAGTCACATCCACACGCACGCCAGTCACATCCACACGCACACACCAGTCACATCCACACGCACGCGCCAGTCACATCCACACGCACACGCCAGTCACATCCACACGCACACGCCAGTCACATCCACACACACACCAGTCACATCCACACGCCAGTCACATCCACACACACACCAGTCACATCCACACACATGCTAGTCACATCCACACACACGCCAGTCACATCCACACGCACACACCAGTCACATCCACACACACACGCCAGTCACATCCACACACACACCAGTCACATCCACACACATGCTAGTCACATCCACACACACGCCAGTCACATCCACACACACACCAGTCACATCCACACACACGCCAGTCACATCCACTAGTCACATCCACACACACGCCAGTCACATCCACACGCACACGCCAGTCACATCCACACGCACACGCCAGTCACATCCACACACATGCTAGTCACATCCACGCACACGCCAGTCACATCCACACGCACACGCCAGTCACATCCACATGCACACACCAGTCACATCCACACACATGCTGGTCACATCCACACACACGCCAGTCACATCCACCAGTCACATCCACACACACGCCAGTCACATCCACTAGTCACATCCACACACACGCCAGTCACATCCACACACACACGCCAGTCACATCCACACACACACGCCAGTCACATCCACACACATGCTAGTCACATCCACACACACGCCAGTCACATCCACCAGTCACATCCACACACACGCCAGTCACATCCACACACACGCCAGTCACATCCACTAGTCACATCCACACACACGCCAGTCACATCCACACACACACGCCAGTCACATCCACACACACACGCCAGTCACATCCACACACAAATGCCAGTCACATCCACACACGCCAGTCACATCCACACACACGCCAGTCACATCCACACACACGCCAGTCACATCCACACACACACCAGTCACATCCACACCCACGCCAGTCACATCCACACACACACGCCAGTCACATCCACACACACGCCAGTCACATCCACACCCACACGCCAGTCACATCCACACACACACGCCAGTCACATCCACACACACACGCCAGTCACATCCACACACACACGCCAGTCACATCCACACACACGCCAGTCACATCCACACCCACGCCAGTCACATCCACACGCCAGTCACATCCATACCCACACGCCAGTCACATCCACACACACGCCAGTCACATCCACACACACGCCAGTCACATCCACACCCACACGCCAGTCACATCCACACACACACGCCAGTCACATCCACACACACACGCCAGTCACATCCACACACACACGCCAGTCACATCCACACACACGCCAGTCACATCCACACCCACGCCAGTCACATCCACACGCCAGTCACATCCATACCCACACGCCAGTCACATCCACACACACGCCAGTCACATCCACACACACGCCAGTCACATCCACACACACGCCAGTCACATCCACACCCACGCCAGTCACATCCACACGCCAGTCACATCCATACCCACACGCCAGTCACATCCACACACACGCCAGTCACATCCACACACACGCCAGTCACATCCACACACACGCCAGTCACATCCACACACACACGCCAGTCACATCCACACACACACGCCAGTCACATCCACACACACACGCCAGTCACATCCACACACACACCAGTCACATCCACACACACACGCCAGTCACATCCACACACACACACCAGTCACATCCACACACACACGCCAGTCACATCCACACACACACGCCAGTCACATCCACACACACACGCCAGTCACATCCACACACACACCAGTCACATCCACACACACACGCCAGTCACATCCACACACACACGCCAGTCACATCCACACACACGCCAGTCACATCCACACACACGCCAGTCACATCCACACCCACGCCAGTCACATCCACACACACACCAGTCACATCCACTCACACGCCAGTCACATCCACACCCACGCCAGTCACATCCACACACACACCAGTCACATCCACACACACGCCAGTCACATCCACACCCACGCCAGTCACATCCACACACACACCAGTCACATCCACCCACACGCCAGTCACATCCATACCCACACGCCAGTCACATCCACACACACACGCCAGTCACATCCACACACACGCCAGTCACATCCACACGCCAGTCAAATCCACACACACGCCAGTCACATCCACACCCACGCCAGTCACATCCACACACACACCAGTCACATCCACACACACGCCAGTCACATCCACACACACACCAGTCACATCCACACACACACCAGTCACATCCACACACACACGCCAGTCACATCCACACGCCAGTCAAATCCACACACAAATGCCAGTCACATCCACACACACACACCAGTCACATCCACACACACACACCAGTCACATCCACACACACACCAGTCACATCCACACACACACCAGTCACATCCACACACACGCCAGTCACATCCACACACACACGCCAGTCACATCCACACACACGCCAGTCACATCCACACACACACCAGTCACATCCACACACACGCCAGTCACATCCACACACACACGCCAGTCACATCCACACACACGCCAGTCACATCCACACACACGCCAGTCACATCCACACACACGCCAGTCACATCCACACACACACACCAGTCACATCCACACACACACGCCAGTCACATCCACACACACACGCCAGTCACATCCACACACACGCCAGTCACATCCACACACACACGCCAGTCACATCCACACGCCAGTCAAATCCACACACAAATGCCAGTCACATCCACACGCACACCAGTCACATCCACACACACGCCAGTCACATCCACACACACACCAGTCACATCCACACACACGCCAGTCACATCCACACACACACGCCAGTCACATCCACACACATGCCAGTCACATCCACACACACGCCAGTCACATCCACACACACGCCAGTCACATCCACACACACACACCAGTCACATCCACACACACACGCCAGTCACATCCACACACACACCAGTCACATCCACACACACGCCAGTCACATCCACACACACACGCCAGTCACATCCACACGCCAGTCAAATCCACACACAAATGCCAGTCACATCCACACACACACACCAGTCACATCCACACACACACCAGTCACATCCACACACACACCAGTCACATCCACACACACGCCAGTCACATCCACACACACACGCCAGTCACATCCACACACACGCCAGTCACATCCACACACACACCAGTCACATCCACACCCACGCCAGTCACATCCACACACACGCCAGTCACATCCACACACACACGCCAGTCACATCCACACACACGCCAGTCACATCCACACACACGCCAGTCACATCCACACACACGCCAGTCACATCCACACACACACACCAGTCACATCCACACACACACCAGTCACATCCACACACACACCAGTCACATCCACACACACACGCCAGTCACATCCACACACACGCCAGTCACATCCACACACACACGCCAGTCACATCCACACACACGCCAGTCACATCCACACACACGCCAGTCACATCCACACACACATGCCAGTCACATCCACACACACACCAGTCACATCCACATACACACGCCAGTCACATCCACACACACACGCCAGTCACATCCACACACACACCAGTCACATCCACACACACAAGCCAGTCACATCCACACACACGCCAGTCACATCCACACACACACCAGTCACATCCACACACACGCCAGTCACATCCACACCCACGCCAGTCACATCCACACGCCAGTCACATCCATACCCACACGCCAGTCACATCCACACACACGCCAGTCACATCCACACACACGCCAGTCACATCCACACACACGCCAGTCACATCCACACACACGCCAGTCACATCCACACACACACGCCAGTCACATCCACACACACACGCCAGTCACATCCACACACACACGCCAGTCACATCCACACACACACCAGTCACATCCACACACACACGCCAGTCACATCCACACACACGCCAGTCACATCCACACACACACGCCAGTCACATCCACACACACACGCCAGTCACATCCACACACACACGCCAGTCACATCCACACACACACCAGTCACATCCACACACACACGCCAGTCACATCCACACACACACGCCAGTCACATCCACACACACGCCAGTCACATCCACACACACACCAGTCACATCCACACACACGCCAGTCACATCCACACCCACGCCAGTCACATCCACACACACACCAGTCACATCCACACACACGCCAGTCACATCCACACCCACGCCAGTCACATCCACACACACGCCAGTCACATCCACACACACACCAGTCACATCCACACACACGCCAGTCACATCCACACCCACGCCAGTCACATCCACACACACACCAGTCACATCCACACACACGCCAGTCACATCCATACCCACACGCCAGTCACATCCACACACACACGCCAGTCACATCCACACACACGCCAGTCACATCCACACGCCAGTCAAATCCACACACAAATGCCAGTCACATCCACACACACGCCAGTCGCATCCACACGCCAGTCAAATCCACACACACGCCAGTCACATCCACACCCACGCCAGTCACATCCACACACACACCAGTCACATCCACACACACGCCAGTCACATCCACACACACACCAGTCACATCCACACACACACCAGTCACATCCACACAAACGCCAGTCACATCCACACACACGCCAGTCACATCCACACGCCAGTCAAATCCACACACACACACCAGTCACATCCACACACACACACCAGTCACATCCACACACACACCAGTCACATCCACACACACACCAGTCACATCCACACACACACCAGTCACATCCACACACACGCCAGTCACATCCACACACACACGCCAGTCACATCCACACACACGCCAGTCACATCCACACGCCAGTCACATCCACACACACACACCAGTCACATCCACACACACACCAGTCACATCCACACACACACCAGTCACATCCACACACACACCAGTCACATCCACACACACACCAGTCACATCCACACACACGCCAGTCACATCCACACACACGCCAGTCACATCCACACCCACGCCAGTCACATCCACACGCCAGTCACATCCACACACACACACCAGTCACATCCACACACACACCAGTCACATCCACACACACACCAGTCACATCCACACACACACCAGTCACATCCACACACACACCAGTCACATCCACACACATGCCAGTCACATCCACACACACGCCAGTCACATCCACACCCACGCCAGTCACATCCACACACACACCAGTCACATCCACACACACGCCAGTCACATCCACACACACACGCCAGTCACATCCACACACACGCCAGTCACATCCACACACACACCAGTCACATCCACACACACGCCAGTCACATCCACACACACACGCCAGTCACATCCACACACACACCAGTCACATCCACACACACACCAGTCACATCCACACACACGCCAGTCACATCCACACACACACCAGTCACATCCACACACACACCAGTCACATCCACACACACACCAGTCACATCCACACACACACCAGTCACATCCACACACACACCAGTCACATCCACACACACGCCAGTCACATCCACACCCACGCCAGTCACATCCACACACACACCAGTCACATCCACACACACACCAGTCACATCCACACACACGCCAGTCACATCCACACCCACGCCAGTCACATCCACACACACACCAGTCACATCCACACACACGCCAGTCACATCCACACACACACGCCAGTCACATCCACACACACACCAGTCACATCCACACACACACCAGTCACATCCACACACACGCCAGTCACATCCACACACACACCAGTCACATCCACACACACACCAGTCACATCCACACACACGCCAGTCACATCCACACACACACGCCAGTCACATCCACACACACACCAGTCACATCCACACACACACCAGTCACATCCACACACACACCAGTCACATCCACACACACACCAGTCACATCCACACACACGCCAGTCACATCCACACACACACGCCAGTCACATCCACACACACACCAGTCACATCCACACACACGCCAGTCACATCCACACACACGCCAGTCACATCCACACACACACGCCAGTCACATCCACACACACACCAGTCACATCCACACACACACCAGTCACATCCACACACACACCAGTCACATCCACACACACACCAGTCACATCCACACACACACCAGACACATCCACACACACACCAGTCAACATAGATGTTGGATTAACCCTTTACACTGGGCGGCTTTCATCAGCAGCATCTCTCTAAGGCAGTGTTCACATTGGGCTTTTTTGCTGCTTTTTATGCTAAATTTCAGCTGCTTTTTCCAGAACCAGCAAATCCTATGAGACTTCAGAAATGTCACGCACACACTTTGTTTTTTTGTCATCAGGATTTGCTGAAAATACCCTGCAAGTACACCGAAAAGTCATTGAGAGCAGGATGTGACCCAGAGCTCTGCTCCGTCTAGATGGCAGGCTGCACGGCTTCATGATGTGACCATACAGCCTGTCGTCCAGCAGAGACACTGAGCAGCGACCCCGAACCCAGACTCCATGCACTTGAACGGGGGCCCAAACATGCCGTGTTTACCATGCTGTCATGTGTAGAAAACCGCTTCTGATCGGCGGTAAAAGGATCACCGCCGGTAAGAGCCACGGTTACAACACTGTCAAATCGGAGGTAGAAAGTTTATCTCCGGTCATTGGTGTCAGCTGATGGGACGGCTGCCGACGCCCGCTCCCGCTAATAACAGTGAGAGCTGACGGCAGGGTTCCCTTTGTATTTTTGATAACCAGCCAGACAAAACTCACAGCTGGGGGCTGCAACATTCAGCTGTCAGCTTCTGCAAGGCTGGTTATCAAGAATAGAGGGGTCCCCACGCTGTATTTTTTAACCCCTCTCTGACATCAGATGTACAATCCCGTCCATGTGCCCTGGGCCTGTCTGACCATGGATGGACTTGTACGTCACAGCAATCGGCCGCGCACAGGGGTGGTGTGTGACCCGATTGTCACAGACCGCTCCTGGCACTTTAACCCTCGGAATACTGCGATCGAACATGATTGCAGCATTCCAGGAGCAGGCATAGGGTGGACAGCCCCTCTGCCTTTGGATTGGAGACCCCGCGGCGTGACGCGAGGTGCCGATCGCTGGCATAGAGACCCAATGTCGTCATGAATATTTGAATCAACGTACACATATTTGGTATTGACGCGTCCATAACGACACGACCTATAAAACTGTCCCACTGGTTAACCCCTTTAGTGAAGACCATAAAAAAAACCAAGGCAAGAAACAACGCTTTATCATACCGCCAAACAAAAGGTAGAACAGCACGGTGGCTCAGTGGTTATCGCTGCAGCCTTACAGCGCTGGAGTCCTGGATTCAAATCCCACCAAGGACAACATCTGCAAGGAGTTTGTATGTTCTCCCTGTGTTTGCGTTGGTTTCCTCTGGGTTCTCTGGTTTCCTCCCACATTCCAAAGACATATTGATAGGTAATTTAGATTGTGAGCCCCATCGGGGACAATGATGATAATGTGTGCAAACTGTAAAGCGCTGCGGAATAAGATTGCGTGTTATTCTAATAATATAGCGCTATCTAAACGATGGATATAAATAACCAGGGTACCGCTGAGAACTTCATCTTGTCCCGCAAAAAACAAGTCCCCCACACAGCGTCATCAGCGGAAAAATAAATAAAAGTTATAGCTCGCAGAATAAAGCGATGCAAAAATAATTATTTTTTTCTATAAAATTGTTTTTATTGTATAAAAGCGACAAAACATAAAAAACGCTATAAATGATGTATCGCTGTCATCGTACTGACCCGAAGAATAAAACCGCTTTATCAATTTTACCACACGCGGAACGGTGTGAGGCTATGTGCCCACGTTAGCGGTTTAAAACTGATACAAAACCGGACTTTCTTGCCCCCATACAGTAATAGCATCCACCATTTCTGCCCCCATACAGTAATAGCGTCCACGATTTCTGTCCCATACAGTAATAGCGTCCACCATTTCTGTCCCATACAGTAATAGCGTCCACGATTTCTGTCCCATACAGTAATAGCATCCACGATTTCTGTCCCATACAGTAATAGCATCCACCATTTCTGTCCCATACAGTAATAGCGTCCACGATTTCTGTCCCATACAGTAATAGCGTCCACCATTTCTGTCCCATACAGTAATAGCGTCCACCATTTCTGCCCCATACAGTAATAGCGTCCACGATTTCTGTCCCATACAGTAATAGCATCCACCATTTCTGCCCCCATACAGTAATAGCGTCCACCATTTCTGTCCCATACAGTAATAGCGTCCACCATTTCTGTCCCATACAGTAATAGCATCCACCATTTCTGCCCCATACAGTAATAGCGTCCACGATTTCTGCCCCCATACAGTAATAGCATCCACCATTTCTGCCCCCATACAATAATAACATCCACCATTTCTGCCCCCATACAGTAATAGCATCCACCATTTCTGCCCCCATACAGTAATAGCCCCCATACAGTAATAGCATCCTCCATTTCTGCCCCATACAGTAATAGCGTCCACGATTTCTGTCCCATACAGTAATAGCGTCCACCATTTCTGCCCCCATACAGTAATAGCATCCACCATTTCTGCCCCATACAGTAATAGCATCCACCATTTCTGCCCCATACAGTAATAGCGTTCACCATTTCTGCCCCATACAGTAATAGCGTCCACGATTTCTTCCCCATACAGTAATAGCATCCACCATTTCTGTCCCATACAGTAATAGCGTCCACCATTTCTGCCCCATACAGTAATAGCGTCCACGATTTCTGTCCCATACAGTAATAGCGTCCACCATTTCTGTCCCATACAGTAATAGCATCCACCATTTCTGCCCCATACAGTAATAGCGTCCACGATTTCTGCCCCCATACAGTAATAGCATCCACCATTTCTGCCCCATACAGTAATAGCGTCCACGATTTCTGCCCCCATACAGTAATAGCATCCACCATTTCTGCCCCCATACAGTAATAACATCCACCATTTCTGCCCCCATACAGTAATAGCATCCACCATTTCTGCCCCCATACAGTAATAGCATCCACCATTTCTGCCCCATACAGTAATAGCATCCACCATTTCTGCCCCATACAGTAATAGCGTCCACCATTTCTGCCCCATACAGTAATAGCATCCACCATTTCTTCCCCATACAGTAATAGCATCCTCCATTTCTGCCCCATACAGTAATAGCGTCCACCATTCTGCCCCATACAGTAATAGCATCCACCATTTCTGCCCCATACAGTAATAGCATCCACCATTTTTGCCCCATACAGTAATAGCGTCCACCATTTCTGCCCCATACAGTAATAGCATCCACGATTTCTGTCCCATACAGTAATAGCATCCACCATTTCTGCCCCATACAGTAATAGCGTCCACGATTTCTGCCCCCATACAGTAATAGCATCCACCATTTCTGCCCCCATACAGTAATAACATCCACCATTTCTGCCCCCATACAGTAATAGCATCCACCATTTCTGCCCCCATACAGTAATAGCATCCACCATTTCTGCCCCATACAGTAATAGCATCCACCATTTCTGCCCCATACAGTAATAGCGTTCACCATTTCTGCCCCATACAGTAATAGCGTCCACGATTTCTTCCCCATACAGTAATAGCATCCTCCATTTCTGCCCCATACAGTAATAGCATCCACCATTTCTGCCCCATACAGTAATAGCGTCCACCATTTCTGCCCCATACAGTAATAGCATCCACCATTTCTGCCCCATACAGTAATAGCGTCCACGATTTCTTCCCCATACAGTAATAGCATCCACCATTTCTGCCCCATACAGTAATAGCATCCACCATTTCTGCCCCATACAGTAATAGCGTCCACCATTTCTGCCCCATACAGTAATAGCATCCACCATTTCTTCCCCATACAGTAATAGCATCCTCCATTTCTGCCCCATACAGTAATAGCGTCCACCATTCTTCCCCATACAGTAATAGCATCCACCATTTCTGCCCCATACAGTAATAGCATCCACCATTTTTGCCCCATACAGTAATAGCGTCCACCATTTCTGCCCCATACAGTAATAGCGTCCACGATTTCTGTCCCATACAGTAATAGCATCCACCATTTCTGCCCCATACAGTAATAGCGTCCACGATTTCTGCCCCCATACAGTAATAGCATCCACCATTTCTGCCCCCATACAGTAATAACATCCACCATTTCTGCCCCCATACAGTAATAGCATCCACCATTTCTGCCCCCATACAGTAATAGCATCCACCATTTCTGCCCCATACAGTAATAGCATCCACCATTTCTGCCCCATACAGTAATAGCGTTCACCATTTCTGCCCCATACAGTAATAGCATCCACCATTTCTTCCCCATACAGTAATAGCATCCTCCATTTTTGCCCCCATACAGTAATAGCGTCCACCATTCTGCCCCATACAGTAATAGCATCCACCATTTCTGCCCCATACAATAATAGCATCCACCATTTTTGCCCCCATACAGTAATAGCGTCCACCATTTCTGCCCCATACAGTAATAGCGTCCACGATTTCTGTCCCATACAGTAATAGCATCCACCATTTCTGCCCCATACAGTAATAGCGTCCACGATTTCTGTCCCCATACAGTAATAGCATCCACCATTTCTGCCCCCATACAGTAATAACATCCACCATTTCTGCCCCCATACAGTAATAGCATCCACCATTTCTGCCCCATACAGTAATAGCATCCACCATTTCTGCCCCATACAGTAATAGCGTCCACCATTCTGCCCCATACAGTAATAGCATCCACCATTTCTGCCCCATACAGTAATAGCATCCTCCATTTTTGCCCCCATACAGTAATAGCGTCCACCATTCTGCCCCATACAGTAATAGCGTCCACCATTTCTGCCCCATACAGTAATAGCGTCCACGATTTCTGTCCCATACAGTAATAGCATCCACCATTTCTGCCCCATACAGTAATAGCATCCACCATTTCTGCCCCATACAGTAATAGCATCCACCATTTCTGCTCCCATACAGTAATAGCGTCCACGATTTCTGCCCCCATACAGTAATAGCATCCACCATTTCTGCCCCATACAGTAATAGCGTCCACCATTTCTGCCCCATACAGTAATAGCATCCACCATTTCTGCCCCATACAGTAATAGCGTCCACCATTTCTGCCCCATACAGTAATAGCATCCACCATTTCTTCCCCATACAGTAATAGCATCCTCCATTTCTGCCCCATACAGTAATAGCGTCCACCATTCTGCCCCATACAGTAATAGCATCCACCATTTCTGCCCCATACAGTAATAGCATCCACCATTTTTGCCCCATACAGTAATAGCGTCCACCATTTCTGCCCCATACAGTAATAGCGTCCACGATTTCTGTCCCATACAGTAATAGCATCCACCATTTCTGCCCCATACAGTAATAGCGTCCACGATTTCTGCCCCCATACAGTAATAGCATCCACCATTTCTGCCCCCATACAGTAATAACATCCACCATTTCTGCCCCCATACAGTAATAGCATCCACCATTTCTGCCCCCATACAGTAATAGCATCCACCATTTCTGCCCCATACAGTAATAGCATCCACCATTTCTGCCCCATACAGTAATAGCGTCCACCATTTCTGCCCCATACAGTAATAGCATCCACCATTTCTTCCCCATACAGTAATAGCATCCTCCATTTTTGCCCCCATACAGTAATAGCGTCCACCATTCTGCCCCATACAGTAATAGCATCCACCATTTCTGCCCCATACAATAATAGCATCCACCATTTTTGCCCCCATACAGTAATAGCGTCCACCATTTCTGCCCCATACAGTAATAGCGTCCACGATTTCTGTCCCATACAGTAATAGCATCCACCATTTCTGCCCCATACAGTAATAGCGTCCACGATTTCTGCCCCCATACAGTAATAGCATCCACCATTTCTGCCCCCATACAGTAATAACATCCACCATTTCTGCCCCCATACAGTAATAGCATCCACCATTTCTGCCCCATACAGTAATAGCATCCACCATTTCTGCCCCATACAGTAATAGCGTCCACCATTCTGCCCCATACAGTAATAGCATCCACCATTTCTGCCCCATACAGTAATAGCATCCTCCATTTTTGCCCCCATACAGTAATAGCGTCCACCATTCTGCCCCATACAGTAATAGCGTCCACCATTTCTGCCCCATACAGTAATAGCGTCCATGATTTCTGTCCCATACAGTAATAGCATCCACCATTTCTGCCCCATACAGTAATAGCATCCACCATTTCTGCCCCATACAGTAATAGCATCCACCATTTCTGCTCCCATACAGTAATAGCGTCCACGATTTCTGCCCCCATACAGTAATAGCATCCACCATTTCTGCCCCCATACAGTAATAGCATCCACCATTTCTGCCCCCATACAGTAATAACATCCACCATTTCTGCCCCCATACAGTAATAGCATCCACCATTTCTGCCCCCATACAGTAATAGCATCCACCATTTCTGCCCCATACAGTAATAGCATCCACCATTTCTGCCCCATACAGTAATAGCGTCCACCATTTCTGCCCCATACAGTAATAGCATCCACCATTTCTTCCCCATACAGTAATAGCATCCTCCATTTTTGCCCCCATACAGTAATAGCGTCCACCATTTCTGCCCCCATACAGTAATAGCATCCACCATTTCTTCCCCATACAGTAATAGCATCCTCCATTTCTGCCCCCATACAGTAATAACATCCACCATTTCTGACCCATACAGTAATAGCATCCACCATTTCTGCCCCATACAGTAATAGCGTCCACCATTTCTGCCCCCATACAGTAATAACATCCACCATTTCTGACCCATACAGTAATAGCATCCTCCATTTCTGCCCCCATACAGTAATAACATCCACCATTTCTGACCCATACAGTAATAGCATCCTCCATTTTTGCCCCCATACAGTAATAGCGTCCACCATTTCTGCCCCCATACAGTAATAGCATCCACCATTTCTGCCCCCATACAGTAATAGCATCCTCCATTTCTGCCCCCATACAGTAATAACATCCACCATTTCTGACCCATACAGTAATAGCATCCTCCATTTCTGCCCCCATACAGTAATAGCGTCCACCATTTCTGCCCCCATACAGTAATAGCATCCACGATTTCTGCCCCATACAGTAATAACATCCACCATTTCTGACCCATACAGTAATAGCATCCTCCATTTTTGCCCCCATACAGTAATAGCGTCCACCATTTCTGCCCCCATACAGTAATAGCATCCACCATTTCTTCCCCATACAGTAATAGCGTCCACCATTTCTGCCCCCATACAGTAATAACATCCACCATTTCTGACCCATACAGTAATAGCATCCACCATTTCTGCCCCATACAGTAATAGCATCCTCCATTTTTGCCCCCATACAGTAATAGCGTCCACCATTCTGCCCCATACAGTAATAGCATCCACCATTTCTTCCCCATACAGTAATAGCATCCTCCATTTTTGCCCCCATACAGTAATAGCGTCCACCATTTCTGCCCCCATACAGTAATAACATCCACCATTTCTGACCCATACAGTAATAGCATCCTCCATTTCTGCCCCATACAGTAATAGCATCCACCATTTCTGCCCCATACAGTAATAGCATCCACCATTTCTGCCCCATACAGTAATAGCGTCCACCATTTCTGCCCCCATACAGTAATAGCATCCACCATTTCTTCCCCATACAGTAATAGCATCCTCCATTTTTGCCCCCATACAGTAATAGCGTCCACCATTTCTGCCCCCATACAGTAATAACATCCACCATTTCTGACCCATACAGTAATAGCATCCTCCATTTCTGCCCCATACAGTAATAGCATCCACCATTTCTGCCCCATACAGTAATAGCGTCCACCATTTCTGCCCCATACAGTAATAGCGTCCACCATTTCTGCCCCCATACAGTAATAACATCCACCATTTCTGACCCATACAGTAATAGCATCCACCATTTCTGCCCCATACAGTAATAGCATCCACCATTTCTGCCCCATACAGTAATAGCATCCTCCATTTCTGCCCCATACAGTAATAGCATCCACCATTTCTGCCCCATACAGTAATAGCATCCACCATTTCTTCCCCATACAGTAATAGCATCCTCCATTTTTGCCCCCATACAGTAATAGCGTCCACCATTTCTGCCCCCATACAGTAATAGCATCCACCATTTCTTCCCCATACAGTAATAGCATCCTCCATTTCTGCCCCCATACAGTAATAGCGTCCACCATTTCTGCCCCCATACAGTAATAACATCCACCATTTCTGCCCCATACAGTAATAGCATCCTCCATTTTTGCCCCCATACAGTAATAGCGTCCACCATTCTGCCCCATACAGTAATAGCATCCACCATTTCTTCCCCATACAGTAATAGCATCCTCCATTTTTGCCCCCATACAGTAATAGCGTCCACCATTTCTGCCCCCATACAGTAATAACATCCACCATTTCTGACCCATACAGTAATAGCATCCACCATTTCTGCCCCATACAGTAATAGCATCCACCATTTCTGCCCCCATACAGTAATAGCATCCACCATTTCTGCCCCATACAGTAATAGCATCCACCATTTCTGCCCCATACAGTAATAGCATCCACCATTTCTGCCCCATACAGTAATAGCATCCACGATTTCTGTCCCATACAGTAATAACATCCACCATTTCTGACCCATATAGTAATAGCATCCACCATTTCTGCCCCATACAGTAATAGCATCCTCCATTTTTGCCCCCATACAGTAATAGCGTTCACCATTTCTGCCCCATACAGTAATAGCATCCACCATTTCTGCCCCCATACAGTAATAACATCCACCATTTCTGACCCATACAGTAATAGCATCCACCATTTCTGCCCCATACAGTAATAGCATCCACCATTTCTGCCCCATACAGTAATAGCATCCTCCATTTTTGCCCCCATACAGTAATAGCGTTCACCATTTCTGCCCCATACAGTAATAGCATCCACCATTTCTGCCCCCATACAGTAATAACATCCACCATTTCTGACCCATACAGTAATAGCATCCACCATTTCTGCCCCATATAGTAATAGCATCCACCATTTCTGCCCCATACAGTAATAGCATCCTCCATTTTTGCCCCCATACAGTAATAGCGTTCACCATTTCTGCCCCATACAGTAATAGCATCCACCATTTCTGCCCCATACAGTAATAACATCCACCATTTCTGACCCATACAGTAATAGCATCCACCATTTCTGCCCCATACAGTAATAGCATCCACCATTTCTGCCCCATACAGTAATAGCATCCTCCATTTTTGCCCCCATACAGTAATAGCGTCCACCATTCTGCCCCATACAGTAATAGCGTCCACCAATTTTGCCCCTATACAGTAGTAGCGTCACTGAGTGCATTGGGGAGCGCCCGCTTGGCAGCGCTATAACTTACAGGAAGACTCAATTTCCTTAAAAGTTCTGCTGGGTTTATTGCTCCATATCCCCAGCAGCACAAAGTAGTCAGCCTTTAGGTCCGGCAGCATAAAATAATAATGCCCATAAACAGGGCTTTGCTCCCTCAGACCCTGTTCACACACAGGCCAGGGCAATGTCCGTTAAACACTCAGTTCCATCGGACAGTACAGTCTCTTACTGACCGGGGTTAGTGCCACTCACGGTTGTCCGACCGTCCACTCTGGAGGTATCTCACAGACCTCGTTCCTCTGGTTCAGGAAAGCCAGCGCTGCTTCCCCAGGCTGTGCGATATCCAGCAAGCAGGGTTGGCCTGGAGCCACACACACAGGAGGCCTTCTACCTCCCAGGTCACAGACACCTCTGTAGTGTCCCACCTGGACACATGGAAGTCTGTGCACAATCCAGACTGCCAACACTCTCATGTGCTAAACCAGTGATTTTCAACCTTTTTTGAGCCGCGGCACACTTTTTATACGTAAAAAATCCCGGGGCACACCACCAACCAAAATGGCACAAAATGACACTAAAACAGTACATATTATACATAATTATCCCTTTCTTTTAGTAATATGCCCCATCATTATCCCTTTCTTTTAGTAATATGCCCCATCATTATCCCCTTCTTTTAGTAATATGCCCCATCATTATCACCTTCTTGTAGTAATATGCCCCATCATAATCCCCTTCATGTAGAAATTGCCCATTCCACTACCTCCATCATTTCCTTCTCCCCACCACCCCATTATTGCCCTTTCGACAACCCCATCATTGCCCTCTCCCCACCACCGCCTTCTTATCACCCCCATCACCGCCTTCTCCATTGCCCTCTCCCCATCACCGCCTTCTCCATGACTCCCATCATTGCTTCTCATCACATCCATCAACTCACCTACACACGCACACACACACACACACACACACACACACACCCCTCACCTCTCCTCACCGGCAGCTTCCTCTCACTGGCACAGCAGCCGCGGGGCTGAATGATGTCATCCAGCCGCGCCGCTGACTGCTGTGTCAGGGAGGAAGCGACACAGGAACACGGGACTGCTGCCTCTCCGACCCGCCGCCCTGCTTGCCTCCACATGGCTAATTTGCATCGCATGTAAATTAGCCATGCGGACACGCGGCACACCTGACCATGTGTCGCGGCACACTAGTGTGCCGCGGAACACTGGTTGAAAACCACTGTGCTAAACACACCTTCATTATGTAGGCTGTAACCCCACCCCGAGGTGAGGTATGGATCACATGGCTGGTCACCTGGTCATGACCTCACGGCAGGTCCTGAAAATACCCTCAGGTCCTGAAGGAAAACAGGGGTACAGCCAGCACCCTCACCAAAAGGTGAGGTCATATGGGTAGCCTGACCCTCCCATCTCTCATAGCTACCCGCAACCCTGACGCAGGTGCAGTAACCGTTATATTTCTGCTCACGTGCACTAATAATAAAATACTCCGGGTTGCATCTCAGGGAACATCCATCACTGTGACATATATCAGCCATTCACAACCCTGCCAGTCACTGTTACTGCATCACTACAGATGGAACACCTGTATGCATGACCTGGGGAGCCCACATAGCGCCCCATAGCTGTCACAGGGGTCACTGCATTACATACCCCCCCTCTGTTCAAACTTGTGGGGTTGAACATTTGTCACACACCCGGGATCGAGTCCTGTCACCCCTGTCACCTTGCCCCGCAAGTCGAGAGGACCGTCTCAGTCGGGTTTGGGCGTCATTCCTCATCACCTCTTTGTTAGGCCACCCCCGCCACCAGCGGTCAGTATGTCTGCCTTGGGCTTCAGGCCTTGCGTTAACAGAGGAGTCGCCCCCTCTAGCCCCCTTTGTTTCAGATGACGTACTGCCCGTCTCAAGAGAAGCCCCTCGTCTCTCCATATCCCGGGCCGGAAGCAGTCGCCATTTCCTTTCCAACTCCTGTAGCTGTACCTTAATCTGCATTTTTTCCCGAATCAGCTGCTCTACCTCTTGTAGGTACGTCACTCGATATTCCAGGAACGTGTGGAGGTTCCCAATGCTTTCCACTGAGCCAACAACAACGAAAGGACCCATGCCATCTTCATCTGCTACCTGGACTTCACCATCCGGTGGTATCCTCACTCTCACCACACCGGATCTAACCACGAATTCTTGCATCACCTCCCCAAGTCTTCCAATGACTTTCCCCACCAGATTTCTGGGCACCAGAATGATGTCTTCCACCAAGCCCAGTCGATTGTGAGCTTCCCGCTCAAGCTCCAGACGTCAAGCGGCTTTCATATTACCCACCACGATCCTCTGTTTCGTGCGGAGGCACTGCAGATGCATATCCCTCAGGACAGCCACCCGCTTCTCTGTGACCTCGCTATGCGCCAGTATCTCCAACTGGTTCATTTAGGAGGCCCAGTCCACACTGGATGCTTTTACTGCCTTTCTAAAGGCCTCATGCAGACCCTCACTAGCACACGCTTCTCGCATGTCTTCGGGTATCGCTATTATGCATTTGAAACCCGGTGTCATGATCTGAAGTGATCTGACAGTTTTAAATCACTGGGTGAACTTTTTTTACTTTGGAAAGTTCCAAGGTGTCTTGACTGTCCCCGGTGGAGGTTTTGATATTGCACTTTATGTTTTGTGCACTTAATCATGTATCAGGTGTTACACCCTATAAAGGTGTGCTAGAGGTGTGCAATCACTGCCTGTGATATTGTGAGATTGTGTTCACTCTGTCTTTGGAGAGCCTGGATGAAGGATGGAGCTGGTGAGGAGTCCTGCGCAGCTTAGCCAGGGGGGATGTGTTTCAGCTATGGTGTCTGGACGAAGGGCTGGCATGGCGTGGTGGAGTCGCAGTGATGGTGTCAGCGGGAAGTGTCTGCATGGGCTGGTGGAGTGGCTACTATGGAGAGTGGCACTCACCATGTGGGACTTGGCCGCTGAGCTGGACTCAAGCATGCTCGACTTCGTGTCAGCAGCTGAACTCATCCTTGGGACTCTGGTTCTAAGCAGCTGCAACTGGTGGTGGACTCTGCTCCAAGGTTGCACTAAGGTGAAGGATCCTGTTATGGTGATGGATCCGGGTGGAGGAGAAGAAGCACTCAGGTGGAGGGCTCTGTTGCTGGGAGCGCACGCAACAGAGCAAAGCTAAGTGGTGTTTCCCCTGTATTGTCTCTTTTCTCATGTGTGTTATTAGTGCAGTGGTGGGATTAGTCTCCGCACCGACCCATTCCCTAGTGAGGGTTTAGGGTCAGGGTGAGCAAGGGCGTTAAGGTACGCGTGCGGCGACAGGTGCGGAGCCTGTTTAGGGAATGTAAGGAGTGCAGGGACACTGGCTCAGGGGAGCTTAGGTGGTCTCCATGTCCCCATTCCCTATCGCAGGGCCCACCATTGTTAAAGTTTCCCAGGTTCCCCTGTTATTATTTGATTATTGTATGTATAACGTGTAATACCTAAATTCGCCAGGTGGAGGCGGCGTATCCACCTGCACGTGTTATTATTTAAATGCGCCCCACTGGAGGCGGTGTATCCAGGGTCACGTGTGTTAGGGGTCCGCCTTGCGGTATCATCTGCGTCCCGACACACGTGACCATGACACCCGGAGTCTCCTTCTTGAATTTACTGTTGGACCTCCTTGTCCTGAGAGACAGCGCAGTTTTCCAAGACGTTGACCTCCCTTATGTGTCCACCTGCGGGGCCCTTCCTCTGGGGGATTTCTTCCTCCATGGAGGCCCCTTCTCTGGACAGAATCTCCAGCTCACTCTCCTTCATTGCACTCGAACCAAGAGAATGCGACAGTTTGATTTCCCCGTCAACCGTGTGTTTCTGGTGCTGCGCATTAGCCTCCTTCTCTATCTTGAGCTCCTGAAGAGCTGTATCCTGCTCCTCTGCCAGGCAGCGACGCTCATCCTCTCTCCGGAGAAGCTCCTGCTGATGCTTCTCTTGGGCCTGTCTGAGCACCTCCATATCTTTCAATATGGCCTGATTCATGGTTTGACACCCTGATAGGTGACCTCTGAGCTCAGAGACTTCCTTCTCCAGGTCATCCACTCTGTGCTCAGCCGATTGTCTCAGGGCCTTTTCTTGTATGATCTGCTCTTTAATTGTCTTTATTACGGTCTGTAAATCTGCCACCTTTAAACACTCCTAAACAGTAGACTTGCCATTTAGACCTGAGTCAGTCTTACTGCACTCCTTGCCACTGTTGTCACCTTCTGAATGGGAGTCACCATCACCCAACCGGTCCTCCAGTGAGCAGCGGTTCCCATTTTTAACAGTGTTAGACCCCATTCCTAGAGCTTCCCCGTCTTCAACAGTCACACATTCTGGAAGGTCTACCAGCATCATTACTCTGCGTTCGAGCTTCTGTCTGCCCAAGGTTGTCCTCCGCCCTCATGGGCGACAACACGTCACAGTCACCCCTGGCGCCTGTGTCACACCCCACAGTATGGTAAATGCACGAATTGCACTCTGTTCGGGTATCAGTTCCACTATCCGTCACACTGTGGTACCCGTCAGGTGACTTCTGGTAAGTAAGTTGGACAAATGTACCTTTCCCTCCGGTCACCCCTGCGTTTGACCCGTCAATTTTAGGAGGTATTACCGTCTTAAGGTACGCAACCCCCTCAGCTAAGAGCCCTACATCCTCCTGCTGTAGAGCCGCTCCCCTCTCCCACAAGTCAGAGAACAGCTCAGAGTCCTGGCCTATGACTACCGGACAACATAAATTCAGGACTATAGCGACATCCTGTCCGGTATTGTCCCAGATTGTCTCAAGGATCACCCTGGCCACTGGATAGTCCATAGTGCTCCCATGAATGCAAATGACACCGACCTTCCTATTGGGTGTTACAAATCCCTGGAGCGCCACCCTCACCAGAGTCACCGGGGTCCCAGAATTGACCAGTCTGAACATTTCTGTCTCGTTCATCTGCAGGGCACACGTTTGTAGCTTCTTGCCGGGTGGGTAGTTTAAATAGCAGACTGGACACACATAGTACACTTGCCCCTGGCAACCGTCTGTCTGCGCCACTCCTTTAACTTTGGGAAGCTCCACCCCTTTTGGGTAACCACCATTCCCGGGTCTCTACCCCTTATTGGGCAACTACTCCCTTTTGGGATACCGCCCCCTTTTGGGACTCCACCCCTCTTTGGGCACTTACTCCCTTTTGGGATACCACCCCCTTTTGGGACACCACACCTTTTTGGGCAACTAGTCCCTCTTGGGATACCGCCCCATTTTGGGACTCCACCCCTTTTTGGGCAACCATCGCCTTTTGGGTTACTGCCCCCTTTTTGGGACACCACCCCGTTTTTTCCAGGGGAAGTTGACTTGCTGGGGTCACTGTCCGGTGACCAGGGCACTCCTGACAGTCCAGACCCGCAGAAGGTCGGTAGCTCTCCCCCCCAACGCAGGGAAGTCACAGACTCTGCTCACACACGTGGTCTGTCTGGATGCTATTCAGGACGTCCGTCCCCACTTTGGAACCATCCATCACACAGGCCTCACCGGGTGCTCTTCATGGATCCGACCCTCCTACCAGTGACGCACCCAAGGGGCCGTGGGATACATGGTACCGGGCCCGTTAACTTCAATGGGAAACGTCACAGTGGCAGTGACCCGGTCCTTGGTCCCAGGCGGTCACGTTAAAGGGGTAGAATTGGATGGGGATAAAGTTTATGTAGTGATTTGTGATGCCAGTTGGAGTGTTCGACTGTAGTATAGCCGGCACTGCAAATGATCCCTGGGGGAGTAGATGGTGATGGCAGTGCAGATGTTAAACCCTCTCCAACCAGGGCAGACCCCCAGAGATTGTGATGCAAGTAGAAGGCACGGAGTAATAAGGCAGGAGACAAGAAAAGTCACTTTATCATTTACTGTAGTTCAGGTGCAGTTCAGAGGAGATATTACAACTCTCACCAGGTTACAGTCTGCTCTGGAGAATGGGAGTTATCTTTCCCTGCTGTGACTCAGTGTAAGCTTCCTGCTATTCTAATCCCTTCTGGGACCAAGGCTTGCCGGAGTTTAGAACTTCCCAGTATTGCTTCTACTCACTGTGTATTTCGCCTTCAGCAACTTGCAGCTTGAATCCTTCGTGAAGCAGCTCAAGGTCCCACTTGCACTATTCTTCACTGATCCGAGGTTGTTGCAGTATTTCTGAGGGAAAACACTTTTTTGCTGGTTGTATAATCCCACGCATTCTCTCAGCTTACCACCCTGCTCTGAAAGCATGGATGGTCTAGGGGCAGGGGCAGCGGTTCAGAGATCGTGGATATAGTATGAGAAACATTAAGTCGGGCTATTCTCGTGCCAGGAGGACCCCCCGCCAACAACTCCTTGACTCTAAACAACATGCCAATACATCTAGAGAACAACCACTGAGATGCATCATGACTTACAACAATCAGTGGCATAGGATTAGAGAGATCATGGGAAAACACTGGTCTGTCTTACAAACAGACATGACATTAAAGGGAATTCTACCTGATAGACCCCTCTTGACTGCCAGAAGGGGAAGGAATTTGAAAGACTTTCTTGTGAGAAGTCACTATGTGGCTAAACCTACTAACCCTTTCGGTGCTAGGCCCCAGAGGTGGGGCTGTTACCCATGTGGCTCATGTGTGGCCTGTCAGAATATCGTTAGGGCAACCACCTTTAAGGCGGCTGATGGTAGTATGGAATACCATATTACAAATTACATTTCCTGCAGCACCACATATGTGGTTTACTATGCTGTATGTGGATGCAACCTGATCTGCGTGGGCCTCACCTCTAGGGAGCGTCGCACCAGAGTTAGGGAACATGTTAGGGATATAAGGGCGGCTAAGGAGACTTTGGATGTTACAACATTAAAGACTATCCCTCGGCACTTTAAGCAAGCCCATAATTGTGATCCACGGACATTTAAAGTCAAGGGGATTGATCGAGTACATTTGGGGACTAGGGGTGGAGACTACAAGAAGGTCTTAGCCCAGCTTGAGTGCCGATGGATAGTCACTTTGGGTTCCATGACACCTCACGGACTAAGTGAAAAGTTATCCTTTGCCCCCTTTCTTTAGTATCAATATGTCCTTCTGGCTAGTATATACACTTCTGTGTATAAATTGTTTTTGTTCTTGTTTTTAATTTTTGTTTTTATTCATCCTTTTTCAGTGTACAGTTAGTATGAGCTATTGGATGCTTTATGCGGGGTTATTTTTGACCTAGTGTCCTCATCAAGGTCATCTGGAATCTTGGAGAAAATGGTGGAGAACTTATCACGTGGAACTCTACCTTCTTTGCGCACAGGATATGCTATTGTCATTTTCTGTTCTCTATGTAGACTTTGGAATTATTTTTATATTTGTATTTTTTTGATTTTACAAATTATTTCATTTTTTTGTTTAATTTTATAATAACTAAATGCGATTTTGATACCTTGTTAAGATGGTATGATATATCGCACCCTTTAGACATTATGATCTACCATAGATTGATTATTATGATTAATCTTATGTGGGCTGTGTCCCAATTTAATGATGATGACATTATACTGAAAGAACAAAAGGGTGCTTTAATCATTACCAATTATCTATACAAGTAATTTGCCTAGATACATCTTTGATCTCATTTTTCTACATTGAGCTTTAGGCGCCTGTTCTGCGCTTCTTCCTCCACTTGCCCTTTCCTCTGGCCAGTACTTAAAATGGCTGCTGCGTGGTTGCGCATGCGCGGCTGGTCCCGTGGTCAGTGGGCGTCTCTGAAGGCGTCAGCTCTGCCTGGGGCGGGACAATGACGTCAGGAGAGTTGTATCTCTCCCTGTCCCTCCCACAGGCAATGACGGCCGGATGTGACGCGCCGCGATCGGGGCCCGCCTCTCATGCGCTCACTTCCCCCCGCAGCGATGCTAATTTTGGACACCTGTTTTTCAATCATTTATACCCCGCACCTCTAGCAGTACCACACATGCCCCCCGATGAAGCCCAGCGCGAAACGTGCGTAGGGGTTTTGGGGCTGGACGCTACGCACATGCACTTTTGTAATGGGTAAGCATGATCACCTTTCCACAAAATTCCCCAAAAAATTCCCCAATTTTTCTTGCACATAGCACTTTATTGGAAAGTTGTTGTATGAACTCCCCATGCTGCGTGCTATGCACTTCACTTTGCTAGTAATACTTGACGGTTAAATGGGAGACTCTTTAGCATGGGTACCTACTTTCATGCATTCCTTTGGGGCGTTGTAATTTGACTTGTTGGTATCATTGCATTTACCATGCATGTGCGGTGTATCCATCCCCTTTATCTTTGTAGTGTCATATCCGACATCTGATCATATGATTATATTTTGTAATGTACACTTTTTATGCACCTGTATCAATAAAGAGCGAATATTTTTTGACATTATAACTTATTTTATTGACTTCATGGCGTTATACTCCATTTTCTATGTAGGTCTATATATTTCCAAGGGAGTTGCCCTCTTGTTTATGCCATTATGAACTTTCTTTTTCTTAGATAGGGAAAAGCATTATGTTCATTATTATGTTGGATTATGTTAAACAGGGACAGGAATAGGCTGGACAAACTGATTAGAAGGGCCAGCTCTGTCCTGGGATGCCCCCTTGATCCAGTTCAGGAAGTAGGCGACTGGAGGATACTGGCCAAGGTGAGCTACATGGTGCAGAATGATTCCCATCCCATGCATGAGACCGTGACAAAGATGTGCAGTACCGTCAGTGACCGGATACTTCATCCTAAATGTGAGAGGGAGCGCTATGGAAAGTCCTTCCTTCCTGCTGCAGTTAGGCTGTATAACCAACACTGTCCAAAACAGAGAACGACCCAAACAGTGAACTGATAGATCCAAAGTTGTGATAGTCCGGTTACATTTACATTAAAGGATTATCTTATCTTATCAAACCTCTAAGCTTCAGACTAGTAAGGGAGTAGTGTAAATTGTGTGTGTATGTTGTGGTCTCTAGCAGAGAAAGCATAAATCCCATTGCTCACAAAACACATACAAAACAGTACATACAGTATTTAATCCTTTTGTGGCGATAAAGACGCAGGGCGCCACACCAGGGTCTCCCAATACACCACCCACCAGGTCCAGGGCCTCAGCGGGTGCTATTCAGGATGTCTGTCCCCTCCTGAGAAATTCCAACAATCACGCTTCACCAGGTCCAAGGTCGCAGCACATGCTCCAGGGATGCGATCCTCCTCCCAGGATCTCCCAACACTGACCTTCCAGGACCTTGCACCCTGAACCATTCAGGTACATACTCTCTCCCCCATGGCACTCTCAGGCCCCAGTTCGCACTGTACACGTATGTCTCTAGATTTGTACTGGCCCTTTAAGAGTTTGTGTGACCTGGACCACTAATGTCTTTTTATGACACCCCACCAGCTCCTGCTGGCACTGCCATAGCTCCTGCTGTAGCCACAAACCACCGGCACCTCCGGCCGAACAAGCAGCTGATGGTGTCACTGTGACGGGGTAGACGACAGAGCAAGAAGGGACAACAGGCCGAGGGACGATGCAACGAGATTTATTAAGGCAGGGAGCATACAACATCAAGTATCCATAATGTCCTTGGAGTCCATGAGAAGTCCACAATAAGTCCACACAATGGAAACAAATCCGGGCACCTCACGATAGTCCTTGTGCCAGATGCGATAACAATAATCCTTGCAATAGTCCACAGGATTCCACACCATCCCACGGACGTCACGAGCTGGCCTCAACTCAGTTCATGACTCCTTCCACCTCCGTACTCAAATCACAACTGATCTTGAAAGAAGAATGTATTGTCAGGGCTCCTGGGATCAGCCCATCTGAAGGGGGTAGGGGGTCACACCTACTATTCAATGGTTTGGTCCATCAGAAGATTCTAGAAATGTAAGGGCTTCACTGAGTCTACAGGGTGTGTATTGTAGGTTATCTTCTGCTTAGGAAAACAATAGCCACAGTTCCACTAGCTGTTGACACAAGCCTAAATTAGATTATGGTCCAGGTACATCACAAGACATTGCATAGTATTGGGGGAAGGAGACATGGTTAATTTACAGCAAATACAACCAGAGGAAAGTTAAATGACATATTATACAAACTACAGGACAGGGCAAGACTACAAATCATGACAATCCCTTCCCCTCCCAATTTGTGTACGTACTCCCTCCCAATTTGTGTATGTACTAGGGACCTCTACAGGTCACTGGTTAAGTACACACAGGCATGGCTGACAGGACTCAGGGCTCCTCTTGCCTGGACAGTCCATCTGCATTTTGGTGTTGGCTGCCTCTTCTATACTGTATGGTAAAGTTATAGGGCTGCAGTGCCAGGCTCCATCGTAGTAAGCGTCCATTGTCCCCAGAGACTCTGTTCAGCCAGGTGAGGGGATTGTGATCAGTAATGACAGTGAATTCTCGTCCATACAGATACGGCCTTAGTTTCCTAACGGCCCACACTACAGCCAGACATTCTTTTTCGACAGTTGCATAGGCCACTTCTCGGTCCAGCAGTTTCCGGCTGAGGTAGGCGATGGGGTGTTCGTCCCCAGCTGCATTCACCTGGCTGAGTACAGCTCCCAGTCCTTAAGCAGAGACGTCCGTCTGCACAATGAATCTCCTCTTGTAATCTGGAGCAGCCAGAACAGGGTCACAGACCAGAGCATCCTTCAGCCGGTTAAAAGCCTCATCACAGGCTGGAGTCCAGATCACCAGCCGGGGCATCGTTTTCTTGGTCAGGTCGGTAAGAGGCTTGGCCACAGTGTTGAAATGGGCAACACATTTTTGGTAATAACAGGCAGTGCCCAAAAAAGCCATAACTTGTTTCTTAGTTTGGGGTACAGGCCAGTCTCTAATAGCCTGGATTTTGGCAGGTTCAGGACAGAGCTTCCCTCCTCCTACTCTATGCCCTAGGTACTGGACTTCATCCATCCCCAATTGGCATTTATCAGGTCGAATGGTTAGGCCGGCTGCAAGAATCAGGTCAAGAATAATGGCTACTTGATTCAGATGTTCCTCCCACGTCTGGCTGAAGATGGCGATATCATCCAAGTAGGCACAAGCAAAGTCACCACATCCCCGGAGGATCTGGTCCACCATTCTCTGGAAGGTTGCCGGGGCATTCTTCATTCCAAAAGGCATGCTTAGAAATTCATACAGACCAAAAGGGGTTATAAAAGCAGACCGTTCTCTCCCTTCCTCCGTGAGAGGGATTTGCCAATATCCCTTACTGAGATCCAAGGTAGTGACATATCGGGACCCAGCTAATCGGTCTAGAAGTTCGTCAATACAGGGCATTGGGTAAGGATCGCTGCGGTATGGTCGTTTAGTCGTCGATAGTCCACACAAAATCGAGTATTCCCATCCTTCTTGGGTACTAACACCACTGGAGAGGCCCAAGGGCTATGGGAGGCCTGGATTACCCCAAGTTGTAACATTTCCTCCAGTTCGTGCTGCATGGTGTTTCAAACAGATTCAGGTACCCGGTAAGGAGCCTGTTGTATGGGACGGATACCCTGAGTGTCCACATGATGTTGGGTGACGGTGGTTCGACCTGGTTGGGATGAGAAAGCAGCCTGTCTCTGTTGAAGCACTCCCAACATCTGGTTTTTCTGCAAGGAATCCAGGTGATCTCCCAGAGGAACCTGTTCCACAGTGGATGGGGCTCTCACTGCTTCCACGAAATCAGGTAGGGGGTCCTCATCCTCTTGACAGTCTTCTGAAGCTAGCCGACAGCTTGCTATCATTGGAAGGTTCCGGTCATGGTACTCCTTAATCATATTCACGTGGACAGTCTTTTGTCTTAGCCCCTGATCATCTAAAGCAAGAAGATAATTGGTATCATTTAGTTTTCTGAGAACCCGGAAGGGACCCTCCCATGTTGTCTGTAGTTTTTTCTGCCCATGGGGAACAATCATTAAGACCTGTTGTCCTTCTACAAACTCCCGATAGCGTGCTTTATGGTCATACCATGTCTTCTGTCTGGTTTGAGCCATACGTACATGACTCTGGGCTAAACTAGCGAGTTGAGCCAGGGTTTCTCGCAGCTTTTGGACATAAGGGACAACGGGGGCTCCTGTATCTTCAACTTGTCCCTCCCAATATTCTTTTAGCAGGGTTAAGGGTCCTCGGACCTTTCTTCCATAGAGTAGTTCAAAGGGGGAAAACCCGGTGGACTCCTGGGGAACTTCCCGATAGGCAAACAAGAGATGGGGTAGGTACTTCTCCCAGTTTGAATCTCTGTCAGTGAAGGCCCTCAGCGTATTCTTCAGAGTGCCATTGAATCGTTCACAAAGTCCATTTGTTTGGGGATGATACGGGGTCGTTCGGATCGCTCGTACTCCACAGGTGCGCCACAGACACTGGACCAGCTCCGACATGAACCGGGAGCCTTGGTCTGACAAGATCTCACTGGGGAATCCTACTCTGGTGAAAATGGTAACCAGGGCCTCGGCCACCTTGGCTGCAGAAATATTTGACAAGGCCACCGCTTCTGGATATCGGGTGGCATAGTCCACAACAGTGAGAATGTACTGCTTTCCAGATTTACTTGGTTTAGCCAGAGGTCCAATGATATCGACAGCTACTCTTTGAAAGGGTTCTTCTATTATAGGGAGCGGTTGCAGGGGTGCCTTTGGGTGATCTCCGGGTCACCCTCTACGCTGACATATGTCGCAAGTTCGGCAGAAATGCGCTACGGCTTGGGAAATCCCAGGCCAATAGAAAGATTGAGTCAATCGTCTCTCAGTGCGGGTTTTGCCTTGATGGCCAGCAGTAGGAATGTCATGAGCAAGGTGTAATAGGGGAATTCTGTATTTCTGAGGAGCAATCAGCTGTTTTCTATAAGTCCAGGGCTTATCTAGGGAGTCAGCATTGGTAACCCGATACAGAAGTCCATTTTCTCTGATAATTCTTTCCCCGTTCTCCCCCAACTGCCCTATCTCAGCTCGAGCTCTAAAACTAGCTAGGGTGGGGTCAGTATCTACCTCTTTTCTAAACTGAACTTTATCCCACGTAACACTCACATTGTCCCCACAAGAAGAATCTCTCACCGGCTGTGACGGCAGTTCTGGTGGCCTCATTTCCATGGATGGGTTGTACACGTCCACATTTGCTGCTCTCTTGGCTTGACTTCTGGTTACCGCACCGACAAAGTGGCAATGAAGATTTCCCACATCGTTTCCTAGAAGAACGTCTGCAGGGATTCTTCCTCCACATCGTAGTCCCGAAGGTGGAGCAGGAGTAATGCGAGGCACAGTCACACGAAGGTCACCATGAGTTGATGGTCTAGTGGGATGGTGAATATTGGAGGCCAAAGGACCAGGGGCCGCCAGCGTTGGGGGGCTGGTATTTTTTTTTCCACTGAGCAGTAGTTTTTTCCACTGAGGCTTGATGGTGAGAGCCTCATCAGCTAGAGCTGCAGCTTCCTCCACTGTGGCTGGTCTCCTTTCACGCACCCATTCCCAGATCTCAGCGGGGCACTTGAAGTAAAACTGCTCTTTTAGGATGACTTGGAGGAAGGTCTCCCAAGTTAAGGCTTCCTCTCCCTCCAGCCAGCGATGACATATTTGTTTGAGTCTGTGGGCATACATCTTGAAGGACACTTCCTCATCACAGGCTAAAGTACGGAACTGGGTCCTGTAAGTGTCTGGGGTCACAGCATAATGTTCTAGAATAGTCTGTTTAATCTCCGCATACTCACTGTTCCACCGAGGGTCCATAGCTCTATAGGCTGCAGCAGCTCCACCCTCTAAGAGCCCCAACAGATGTCGGACTCGCTCCCTTTCCGGGACTTCCATTAATCGACACTGATGCTCAAAGTCCTGGAAGAAGCCCTCAATGTCACCTGAAGCCTCATTAAACGGCTTGAAGTCTTTGCGGGACACTCTGGGGAGTTCCCTTATGGTGGGTGCTGGGGTTACAGTCTGTCTGGAGCTTCTAGCTGCTTCCACAGCGAGCTGCTTCTCCAGCAATGCCCTCTTGAGCTCTATGAATGGCCTCCCTCTTATCTTCTATGGTAGCATCTTCTCCCAGCAATGCTAACTCCTCCTCGTACCACACAACCCACTGACTTTTTTGGATATTTACCTCCGGCTGCAGTCTTTCCTCTGTTTGCTGTGGGGATCCTTTCTCAGCGTCATCTTGCAGGCGAACTCCTTCCAAAGCCTCAATCAGCTGCTCCTTGGAGAGTCCCTTGACGCTGACTCCCAGTTCACGGGCCTTTGTTTGTAGGTTCACCGCAGTCCAGTTCTTGTACTCTGCGGTGCTGGTTCCAGATGTTGATGGGCCGATGTCCTCCATTCCTTCTGCTCTGATCCCAGCGCTGCCAACCAGTTTGTGATGGGGTAGACGACAGAGCAAGAAGGGACAACAGGCCGAGGGACGATCCAACGAGATTTATTAAGGCAGGGAGCATACAACATCAAATATCCATAATGTCCTTGGAGTCCATGAGAAGTCCACAATAAGTCCACACAATGGAAACAAATCCGGGCACCTCACGATAGTCCTTGTGCCAGATACGATAACAATAATCCCTGCAATAGTCCACAGGATTCCACACAATCCCACGGATGTCACGAGCTGGCCTCAACTCAGTTCATGACTCCTTCCACATCTGCACTCAAATCACAACTGATCTTAAAACAAGAATGTATTGTCAGGGCTCCTGGGATCAGCCCATCTGAAGGGGGGTAGGGGTCACACCTACTATTCAATGGTTTGGTCCATCAGAAGATTCTAGAAATGTAAGGGCTCCACTGAGTCTACAGGGTGTGTATTGTAGGTTATCTTCTGCTTAGGAAATCAATAGCCACAGTTCCACTAGCTGTTGACACAAGCCTAAATTAGATTATGGTCCAGGTACATCACAAGACATTGCAAAGTATTGGGGGAAGGAGACATGGTTAATTTACAGCAAATACAACCAGAGAAAAGTTAAATGACATATTATACAAAATACAGGACAGGGCAAAACTACAAATCATGACAGTCACTGCAGCTCCTGCTGCTGCAGAACCTCTTGCTGCAACTGTAACTGCAGCACCCGCTGCCACAAGTCACTGCACTCTTCCGCTGCGCCATCTTCATGGACCTGCCGATCCACAGCAACCTTCGTAACCCCACCGAGTTACAGCCAGACGCTTGTCACCTTCGTGACCCCGCCGAGCTTCGTAATGCGCCTTTTCTGGGGTGGCTAAAGGGGGTTTTACACATAGCGATATCGCTAGCAATATCGATAAAACGTCACTGATTTTGTGACGTTATAGCGATATTGCTAGCGATATCGCTATGTGTGATACTTACCTCCGACCGGCTCCCCCGCTGTCCATCGCTGATCGCGCGAGATCGGGCGGCTCCATTTCTCGTTGGGCGCTTCCTGCTGGGCTTCCTGCTGTGTGAGATGAGCGACACGTGGAGGCGGGCGGGAGGACGTCTGGATCGCTGTATGTGAAAGGCAAGTATCGTCCACTGCGTCGCTGCTGCATCGCTGTGAGATCTTCCTGTGTGGAAGCTCACTAGCGATCATTTAGCGATGCACCAGCGATCCTGACCGGGTCGTATCGCTGGTCGGATCACTGGTACATCGCTAAATGTAAAAGGCCCTTAAGAGCTGATGTTTTTAGCTTTGGGGGGCAGTATCCATGGCCCCTTCCTAGGCTATTAATATCAGCCTGCAGCTGTCTGCATAGCCTTTGCTGGTTATTATTTATAGGGGGACATTAAAGGGGGCTTTACACATAGCAATATATCGCTAGCAATATCGCTAAAGCGTCACCGATTTTGTGACGCAGCAGTGATATTGCTAGCGATATCGCTACATGTGATACTTACCTCCGACCAACTCCCCCGCTGGTTATTGCTGATCGCACGAGATCGTGCTGGTCCATTTCTCTTTGGGCGCTTCCTGCTGGGCTTCGCCGACGAACGACACGTGGACGCGGGTGGAGGAAGACATCATCGCCGCGTCTGACAGGTACGTAACGACCGCTGCTGCGTCGCTGCATCGCTAGTGAGATCTGCCTGTTTGGCAGCTCACTAGCGACCATTTAGCGATGCACCAGCGATCCTGACCGGGTCATATCGTGGTAGGGAGCGCTGGTGCATCGCTAAATGTAAAGGGGCCTTAAGTCATTTTTTGGGGGTCCCGCATTTTAATAGCCAGTAAAGGCTAAGTATACAGTTGTGAGCTGATATTAATAGCCTGAGAAGCTCCATGGGTATTACTCCCACCCAAGGCTCTATACAACAGCCACCAGCCGTCGGATTTCCCTTT
Source organism: Dendrobates tinctorius (assembly GCF_039654945.1). Classification (NCBI taxonomy): domain Eukaryota; kingdom Metazoa; phylum Chordata; class Amphibia; order Anura; family Dendrobatidae; genus Dendrobates; species Dendrobates tinctorius. Next base: position 1,046,565 of record NW_027361764.1, read on the forward strand.
GCTGGTTCTGAAAATTATGCAGGTGTCCACGCCTTTTTTTCAGAAAAATAATCTTTTAATAAATAAATCCATGTACAGTAAGCTGCACACACACTGTACTGATTGTATATGTCACAGACATCTGTATATCTACCTATACTATGTGTATATACAGTTAGGTCCATATATATTTGGACAGAGACATTTTTCTAATTTTGGTTCTAGACATTACCACAATGAATTTTAAACAAAACAATTCAGCTGCAGTTGACGTTCAGACTTTCAGCTTTCATTTGAGGGTCTCCACATTAACATTGGATGAAGGGTTTAGGAGTTTCAGCTCCTTAACATGTGCCACCCTGTTTTTAAAGGGACCAAAAGTAATTGGACAGATTAAATAATTGTAAATAAAATGTTCATTTCTAGTACTTGGTTGAAAACCCTTTGCTGGCAATGACTGCCTGAAGTCTTGAACTCATGGACATCACCAGACGCTGTGTTTCCTCCTTTTTGATGCTCTGCCAGGCCTTCACTGCGGTGGTTTTCAGTTGCTGTTTGTTTGTGGGCCTTTCTGTCTGAAGTTTAGTCTTTAACAAGTGAAATGCTCAATTGGGTTGAGATCAGGTGACTGACTTGGCCATTCTAGAATATTCCACTTCTTTGCTTTAATAAACTCCTGGGTTGCTTTGGCTTTATGTTTTGGGTCATTGTCCATCTGTAGTAGGAAACGACGACCAATCAGTTTGGCTGCATTTGGCTGGATCTGAGCACACAGTATGGCTCTGAATACCTCAGAATTCATTCGGCTGCTTCTGTCCTGTGTCCCATCATCAATAAACACTAGTGACCCAGTGCCACTGGCAGCCATGCATGCCCAAGCCATCACACTGCCTCCGCCGTGTCTTACAGATGATGTGGTATGCTTTGGATCATGAGCTGTACTACGCCTTCGCCATACTTTTCTCTTTCCATCATTCTGGTAGAGGTTGATCTTGGTTACATCTGTCCAAAGAATGTTCTTCCAGAACTGTGCTGGCTTTTTTAGATGTTTTTTAGCAGAGTCCAGTCTAGCCTTTTGATTCTTGATGATTATGAGTGTCTTGCACCGTGCAGTGAACCCTCTGTAGTTACTTTCATGCAGTCTTCTCTTTATGGTAGATTTGGATATTGATACACCTACCTCCTGGAGAGTGTTGTTCACTTGGTTGGCTGTTGTGAAGAGGTTTCTCTTCACCATGGAGACTATTCTGCGATCATCCACCACTGTTGTCTTCCGTGGGCGCCCAGGTCTTTTTGCATTGATGAGGTCACCAGTGCTTTCTTTCTTTCTCAGGATGTACCAAACTGTAGATTTTTCCACTCCTAATGTTGTAGCAATTTCTCGGATGGGTTTTTTCTGTTTTTGCAGCTTAAGGATGGCTTGTTTCACCTTAATGGAGAGCTCCTTTGACCGCTTGTTTCCTTCACAGCAAAACCTTCCAAATGCAAGCACCACACCTCCAATCAACTCCAGGCCTTTCATCTGCTTAATTGAGAATGACATAACGAAGGGATTGCCTTCTGTGCTCAATCCAATACATCTTGTTCAGTCTTCTCCTTCTCATTTTTCTAAGTGTTTTCTAAGTGTTCTTCTTTTTGCCCTATACTCTCCATTTTGCCCAGTTTTCACCTGCTGCCCAGTCATCTACATCTTGTTTGGTCTTCTCTTGACTGCCTAGTCTTCTCCTCTACATCTTGCCCACTAAGCTTTTTTCTGCTCAGTCTTTTGTTTCTTGCCCCATCTTCTTTTCTCTTCACTGACCTCTACTCTACATCTTGCCTAGTCTTCCTTTTTCTTTTCTGGGCAGTACTCTGCATCTTGCCCAGACATACCTTCTCTCCTCTGTCCACTACTTTGCATCATGTCCTGTCTTCCCTACCCTGCTTGGTACTTTGCATGTTGCCTAGCCTTCATTTTTTTTCTATTTTCTCCTCTCTGCCCATTACTCTACACATTGCCTAGTCTTCTTTTCTCTGCTTGATACTATGCATATTTCCTAGTCTTCTTTTTTTATATTTTCTACTTTGACTTGTACTTTGCTTCTTACCCATTCTTTTCTTTTCCTTGCTTAGTATTTTCCATCTTAAAACCTAGAATAAAAACAATGAGAAAATCCCCTGCAGTAAGTAAATCAATAGCATAAAAATGCAAAAGCTAGGAAGCTAGTCATTTGCAGATAGCGGTCCACTCTACCCTGGTTGCGAGTAGGGCCGTCCTGCATCGGTTGGACCTCTGGTTCGGTAACATCCATACTTTGACTGACCCCTGCCTCCGCTGAGCTCTGAGAACGGTCTTGATCTGCTTCAAGTTGCACTGGTTCCGCGACCATTTGGTCTTTGTTTTTGCCATGAGGGTCAATGTCTCTGAACAAACATATTCCAGCAAGAATGTCCTTCTTCTGCTGGGTGTACCAGGGTTCTCCCCTCGCAGACATAATTGCCAAATAAAAGATAGGACAAAAAAACCAAGAGGGGGGAGGGGGTAACTACAATATACAAAGTATTTTCTCAGATCTAGTAAACACTGAGTTCAATCTTCAAAACTTTTTGCACAGGGTCCTCGCAAGAACCCTGCAAGTTTTTAGTGAGAGGAATGATTGCTCCAACCAGATCACTAATGCTCTATGATCCCACCTCTCTGCCACCAATTGTCAGGGATTATTTTTAATATTATTTTTATATTTGCCGTGACGACGTGAGGTATAATACCCCACAACTTTTTTTTCCACTGTCAGTTCTGGTTCGGAACTTGCAGCTCTCTAGTGCCCCCCTTATCCTCTGGTGAGTCAGGGAACTGCAACTAGGGTACATAGCCACCAAAAAGGCTGCTTTGTCTCGTACTGGCTATCGGGCACTCTGCAGTGAGGGCGGTGTGTGTATCAACCGTCCCAAACAGGGACTACACACATAAACCTCCGATCCGTCACTGCCAGCGTTTCCCAATACCACCAGGCCACTATGCTGCCACCAGTTCCTCATTTGATACCAGTGACTAGATAGAGTCAGGAACCAACCCGCAGAGAGCGTAATTTAGCGCAGAGGATGTGTCAGTTAGATCATAGAGCCAAAAGAACGAACTAGTAAATTTATAAGTTTACTTCACAAGAATATAGGCAGTGTTTACAGAAAAATGCAAAAGATATTACAAAAGGAGATGAAATATAGTATATACAGAGAGTTACAAATAAAAGGGATTAAAATAAGAAACCTACTCTATCACGGAGTGAATTACCTTTACGATGAACTACTTGCTAGAGATGGGGTGCACCTTACGAAGACTGGAAAGCATGTATTTGGAAGTCGCCTTGCTACACTTGTAAGGAGAGCTTTACACTAGAACAACATGGGAAGGGAAGCAAAAGACCAGAAAAAGCCATACACCTGACAAATGCTATTGAGAACTCTGCTATTAGAAGTGGAAAGGAAAAACAAAGACAAAAGAATCTAATTAATACAAATATTGGAGAAAGAGAAACCAATCACAAACTAAAATGTTTCTATACTAATGCACAAAGCATGGGCAACAAACAAGGAGAATTGGAACTACTAACACAGGAAAAGAAATATGATGTCATTGGAATCACTGAAACTTGGTGGGACAATACACATGATTGGAATACAAGACTAGAAGGATACAACTTATTTGCAAGAAACAGACTTGATAAACGAGGAGGAGGTGTCGCATTGTATGTTAGAAACGCGTATATCTGCACAGAGATCCAAGCTTCAGAGACTGGGAGTTCTGTGGAAACTGTTTGGGCAAGAATACAAGGACAGAACAATGGAAAGGACACCATTGTAGGCATTTACTACAGGCCGCCTGTGCAAGCTGAAGATATGGATGAACTCTTTAAGCATCAAATGGCCAAGTTCTCCAAAAAATATGACATAGTTGTCATGGGAGATTTCAACTATCCAGACATTTGTTGGGAATCTCTCTCAGGCAAAACTGACAGGTCAAGGAAATTCTTATCCTCTCTTGCTGACAACTTTATCTTCCAAAAGGTAGGGGAGAAAACAAGGGGAACTGCTACCTTGGATCTAATCCTTATAAACAGGGAGGAAATGGTTGAGGAGGTAAAAGTGGCTGGGACCCTAGGAGGTAGCGACCATGCTATTTTAGAATTTTGGATAACTAGAGGAGGAAGACCTGTGAAGACTCAGACGTCAAGGTTAGATTTCAGAAAGGCAGATTTTAAGGGATTCAGAAAGAGAATTGGAGGGATCCAATGGCTGGATATCCTTAAAGACAAAAATGTCCAGGAAGGATGGGAAATCTTGAAAAATTAAATTCTCAAAGCACAATTGTTAACAATTCCGAAAAGAGGGAAGAATAGGAAGCATTTAAGGAAACCTGGATGGATGAACACAGAACTTAAGCACATGCTAAAAAGGAAGAAAAAAATGTTTATAAAATGGAAAGAGGGAGGCATATCTAAAGAAGAATATAATGCTGTCTGCGGAACCTGCAGGGGACAAATCAGATTATCTAAAGCTGACAATAAATTGAGGCTTGCAAGAGATGTCAAAAGCAATAATAAAGGATTTGGGGGATATGTCAAAAGTAAAAGAAAAGTCAAAGATGCTATAGGATTTTTACAGGATGAAAACGATGAAATGGTAAGACAGGATGTTGAGAAGGCCAAACTTTTAAATTCCTATTTTGTATCTGTTTTCTCTCAGAAAGGAAATGTAACATCAGCTGTTCTTCACTGTCCTATTAAGGGAATAGAAGAATCCAGGATATCTATAAACAGAAACACTTAGCTAACCTAAATGAATTCAAGTCTCCAGGTCCAGATGAATTACACCCCAGAGTACTGAAGGAGATAGCAGAAGAAATTTTGGAACCCCTCTCCATAATCTTTGAAAATTCTTGGAGAACAGGAGAAGTCCCAGAAGACTGGAGAAGAGCAAATGTTGTTCCTATCTTCAAAAAGGGGAAGAAGATGGACCCAGGCAACTATAGGTCGGTGAGTCTGACTTCTATACCAGGAAAGATCTTTGAACAAATTATTAAACAACATGTATGTCAGTACCTGGATAAGAATGAAGTGATTAAACAGAGTCAGCATGGGTTTGTAACTAATAAGTCATGTCAGACTAACTTAATTTCCTTCTATGACGGAATCACTGATTGGGTGGATCAAGGAAATGCTGTAGATATAGTATATCTTGACTTCAGCAAAGCATTTGACAAAGTATCTCATACAAGGCAACTGTTAGGTGGATTCATAACTGGCTTAGTGATCGGACCCAAAGAGTGGTCGTAAATGGCTACACATCCAGTTGGAAGAATGTCTCAAGTGGGGTACCACAGGGCTCTGTCCTGGGCCCTGTATTGTTCAACATCTTTATCAACGATTTAGATGAAGGAATTGAGGGTAAACTGATTAAGTTTGCTGATGACACAAAGCAAGGAGGGATAGCTAATACTAGAGAAGAGAGAGAGAGGATTCAAAAAGATATAAAGAAACTGGAGCAGTGGGCAGCAACTAACAGAATGGTTTTTAACAGGGAAAAATGCAAAGTACTACATCTGGGCAATAAAAATGAAAAAAGCATATATAGAATGGGAGGAATAGGGCTAAGCAACACCACATGTGAAAAAGACTTGGGTATACTAATAGATCACAGACTGAATATGAGTCAACAGTGTGATGCAGCAGCAAAAAAGGCAAATGCAATTCTAGGATGTAATAACAGAAACATACAGTCTAGATCACGTGAAGTCATTATTTCCCTCTACTCCTCTTTGGTCAGATCTCATCTGGAATATTGTGTCCAGTTTTGGGCACCACATTTTAAGAAAGACATCAACAAACTGGAGCAAGTTCAGAAAAGAGCGACCAGAATGGTGACCGGTCTGCAAACCCTGTCTTATGAGGAAACGTTGCAGGATTTGGGAATGTTTAGTTTGCAAAAGAGAAGACTGAGAGGAGACTTAATAGCTGTCTACAAATATCTCAAGGGCTGTCACATTGTAGAAGGATCAACTTTATTCTCATTTGCACAAGGAAAGACTAGAAGCAATGGGATGAAACTGAATAGGAGAAGACACAGATTAGATATTAGAAAAAACTTTTTGACAGAGTGATCAATGAGTGGAACAGGCTGCCACGAGAAGTGGTGAGTTCTCCTTCAATGGAAGTCTTCAAACATCTGACTGGGATGATTTAGCGAATCCTGCTTTGAGCAGGGCGTTGGACCAGATGGCCCTGGAGGTCCCTTCCAGCTCTACCACTCTATGATTCTATGATTCTATCTCAGTCACAGATATGACCTGTTGATGAGGGGAGGAGAACAGTCTCCAGGAAAATGGTACATCAGCGCAACCTCGTGTTAGATGGTTCTCCAGGCAAATGACACCTTCCTAATCAAGTGTCCCAGCTCTATGCTTTTCTCTTGCTGACCTTACGGGGGGGGCTGAGTCAGAGAATGTACGTTCCTTTTTGAACAGTTATTAAAAACTTCTACTTGCCATAACTCTAGCTGGGAAGCTCACAGAGTGACGACAGGAGTATTATATTTTCTCTTTTGACATCTTATGTTTGAGACCAAACATGACACGTCTGTGTGCCTCAGTGGAGGAGAAACTGTTTTCCTGGCATCTAATGGGCGCACAGGCTGTGAAACGTTGTGGTGTGTAGCTTAAATTATACTTATTCTGAAAATATTTGTTTCCTGTCTCTATGATTATTGTGCGTTATTAAATTTGAGTTTGAACAGATAAAGGAAATTTTAAACCCTTGGAGGGAGGAACATGATTTAACTAGTCAAGGCAATAAAATGACCATGTGTTGAAGAGAAGGGGCAAGGGATAGAGCAGAGAGAGGCTGGGAGAAGCTGCGAGGGCGATTCTTTGTAAACCATGTCTGTAATGACACCTAAGGTGTCACTGGCGCTGCCTAGGGGGCGCGTGAATGAGCACAGGGAGTGCAGGCAGAAGGCACGCAGTGCACAAGGACCTGAGACTAGTGTAGTGAGCTCAGGACCTGGCACTAAGCGATCACGTGATCAGGGGCAGAGCCACCACACGTGAGTGCAGGGAAGGACACTGAGCACACAGAGCCCAGTGCAAAGACAGCAAATGTGGTCAAGGAGAGCCAAGAGTCAGAAGCCAGATGAACGCGCAGTACCAAGGGACAAGACAAAGAGTAAACTGGGACAAGCCAAGGGGGTCAGATAACCAGGAGAGACAGAGCAGTACAAAAGCAGGATACAGAGGCAGAAGTCAGGGGACAAACCGGGTCATACACAGCAAGGCTCACAAGCACAGAGGCACACGTTTAAGGACGAGTCACCTGGGTCAGCAACCACTAACCAAGTATACGGAAGAATCACCGACACTAAATGCAGGTACTGCCAACATTAAATAGCTGCCCCAAAGAGAGGTGGACTGAATTAACCCTGACCTGACCAGGATGGAGGCGGAACCATCCTGTCCAGAGTCATGACAGTGCCCCCCTCTCAACGGGGGGCCACCGGACCCCCAGGTTTCCCAGGAAACCGGGCATGAAAGGAGCACACCAGGCGATCGGCATGAACCAATCGGGCAGGAACCTAGGATCGGTCCTCAGGACCACACCCCTTCCAGTGCACAAGATACTGGAGGGAACGGTGGACCAACCGGGAATCCAAGATGTGCTCCACATTGAACTCCTCCTGACTATCCACCAACACAGGCGGAGAGGGACCCAATGACGCTTCCTACACAGCCCCCAATGGTTTCAGCAGGGCCCCATGGAAAACATTGGGGATCTTAAAAGATTCTGGAAGAAGCAAAAGAAACGCCACTGGATTAACCACCTCCTTGATCTCATAAGGGCCAATGAACTTAGGCCCCAATTTATCCAAAGGAAGTTTGATGTTCCTGGTGGACAGCCACGCTTTATCCCCAACCTGAAGGGTGGGTCCCATAGTCTGTCTCCTGTCCACAAAAAGCTTAAATTTCCTCTGAGCCTCCCCAATATTCTTTTGGACCTCCCACCATAAATTCCCCAACTGCTGTACAGCAATATCAGCCCCCAGGCAACCAAAGTCCAGGCGAGAAAACTCCCCAAAGTGTGGATTAAACCCATAGTTACAGGAGAAAGGGGAGTTACTGTCATGATCCAAGGTGGATCTGACAAGTAAATGGACAAAGTGAACTTTTTTTCCATTGGTTTGGTGCCAAAGTGGTGTGATTGCCCCCGGTGGCCATTAGAATTATTACACGTGACACGTGGTGTCGTTCATTCTAAGTTGCCCCAGTGGTGGTGAGTGGTAGTGCACTTTAGTTTCTTTGGTTTAATGTGCACGTAATTATAAATCAGGTGTGAGGCTCTATAAAAGAGAGTCAGGTGTGTTCAATCACTGTTGGTGATATTGTGAGTTAGTCATTCTCAAGGAAGCCTGGGTGAAAGAAGGAGCTGAATGAGAGTCCTGGGCAGCCCAGCAGAGGGGTTGAGTCAGCTATGGAGTCTGCATGGAGGGCTGGCATGGCATGGTGGAGTCGCAGTTTATGGTGTCAGCAGGAGGTGCTTGCATGGCTTGGTGGAGTGGCAACAATGGTGAGAGTTGCGCTCAGCATGCTGGACTTGGTTGCTGAAAACTGGACTCCAGCATGCTGGACTTTTTGGCAGAAGCTGGACTCATCTTTGGGACTGGGCAGCTGCAACTGGTGGTGGACTCTGCTCCAAGGCTGCACTATGGTGATGGATCCGGTTATGGTGATGGATCCGGGTGAAGGAGAAGATGCACGCAGGTGGTGGGCTCTGTTGTTGTTGTTGTACGCAACAGAGCAAAGCTAAGTGGTGTTCCCCCTGTATTGTCATTTTCCCTTGTGTGTGTTTAGAGCAGTGGTGGGATTAGATTCCGCACCGACCAATTCCCTAGTGAGGGTTTAGGGTCAGGGCTTTAAGGTTCCTGTGCGTCGCCCAGTGCGGAACCGGCATAGGGAACATTAGGAGTGCAGGGACTCTGGCTCAGGGGAGTGCAGGAGGTCTCCACTTCCCTATTCCCTATCGCAGGGCCCACCATTGTTAATGTTACCCAGGTTCCCCTTTATTATTTAAATTCGCCTTACTGGAGGCGGGGTTTCCAGACTATTGTATTAATACGTGTTATACCTAAATTCGCCAGTTGGAGGCGGTGTATCCAGCTGCATGTCTTATTATTTAAATTTGCCCAACTGGAGGCGGTGTATCCAGGGTCACGTGTGTCATATGGGTTCGCCTTGCGGTACTCGCTGCGTCCAGACACACGTGACCGTGACAGTTACCTGTCGAGTGGTTGACAAGGTTATTAAATGCAAATTCTGCTAAAGGTAAAGCATCCGACCTATGCTCTTGACTGGAAGTGGCAAGGCAGCGCAAAATCTGTTCTAATGACTGATTCGGCCTGACCATTGGTCTCTGGATGGTAAGCAGACGAGAAAGACAAGTCAATACCCGACCATTTACAAAACACCCTCCAAAACCAAGACCCAAACTGCACGCTATGGTCAGACACCACATTCAAGGGCTCACCATGCAAATGAACCACATGTTGAACGAACAACCTGACAAGGTCTCAGCAGAGGGTAATGCCAATAAGGGTACAAAATGTGCTTGCCTTCTTTGTAAACCTGTCCACCACCACCCAGATGACAGTATTACCCTTGGAGGGAGGAAGATTTGTGAGAAAGTCCATGGACAGATGTGTCCATGGTATATCAGGAACTGGCAAAGGCACCAATTCCCCGGCCGGGTGGTTATTGGAGCTCTTAGTGCGGGCACAAACTTCACAGGCGGACACAAACTTTCTAACATCAGCCCAGCAAAAAAACCCTTGCGATGGCCCCACAAGTGGCCGAAATCCCAGGATGTCCACTCAGCGCCGAATCATGGAGCTCCTGGAGGACTTTGAGTCAAAGTTGGACCGGAACAAACAATTTTCCCACCGGCTTGGACGGGGGGCCTGGGACTGGGCTTCCCGAATCTCCCAATTCAAATTTGCAGACACATCAGCCACCACCACCCCGGGTCGAAGAATGGAGGATGGAGGCTTGGGGGGAAAACTGGATCCAGACTCCGGGACAAGGCATCATCCTTCACATTCTTAGGTCCCGGACGAAAAGTGATCGAGAACTAGAACCGGGAAAAAAGTGACTATCTGGCTTGCCTGGGGGTCAACCTTTTAGCAGACTCAATATACACTAGGTTCTTATGGTCAGTAACTACAGTAATAGGATGAACTGCTCCCTATATAAAATGCGTCCATTCTTCAAAGGCCAACTTAACCGCAAGAAGTTCCCAATTACCAACGTCATAATTTCTTTCCACCCAGGAGAACTTCCTGGAGAAGAAGGCACATGGTCTCAGATTGGTCATGGTAGCAGGCCCCTGGGACAACACCACCCCCACCTCCAAGGCATCAAGCTCCACTAGAAAAAGTTGCGATTGATCCGGCTGAACCAGAACCTGGGCAGTCATAAAACATTTTTTGAGAGTGAGAAACGCCTCTACCACTGAGGCTGACCAGTTCTTAATGTCAGCCCCCTTCTGTATCAAGTCAGTGAGGGGCTTGACCACCTGAGAGAACCCTTTAATAAACCTCCGGTAGTAATTGGCGATTCCCAAGAAGCGCTGAAGGCCCTTCAGGTCCCGGAGTTGTACCCAATCAACAATGGCCTGCACCTTTTTGGGATCCATACAAAACCCCTCACTAGAGATAATGAACCCCAAGAAAAGCGAGCATTTCTCTAGCTTGGCGAAATGTTGGTTCTCTCTGAGTCTCTGAAGAAACGCCCGAAGGTGACCAATATGTGATTGCTTATCAAGTGAATAAACCAAAATGTCATCCAAGTATATAACCACAAACCTTCCAAAAAAATCAGAGTACACATGATTGATGAAGTTTTGGAAAACTGCAGGGGCATTGGTCAGACCAAACGGCATAAGTAATTTTCAAACAGCCCTTCTGAAGTGAGAAACGCAGATTTCCACTCATCCCCCTCCTGCACACGGATGAGGTTGTATGCCCCCCAAATCTAATTTTGAAAACCATTTGGCCCCGGACAATTGGTTACACAAATCGAGAAAAAGAGTGGGAGGGGATATGTGTTTCTTACAGTAATTTAATTTAGTTCCCGAAAGTGAAGGCATGGGCGAAGAACACGGTCTTTTTTTTTTAACAAAAAAAAAAAACCTGCAGCAACAGGAGACACTGAAGGGTGGATAAATAATAAATAATAATCTTTATTTTTATATAGCGCTAACATATTACGCAGCACTTTACAGTTTGCACACATCATCATTGTCCCCGATGGGGCTCACAATCTAAATTCCCTATATTAGTATGTCTTTAGAATGTGGGCGGAAACCAGAGTGCCCAGAGGAAACCTACGCAAACACGGGGAGAACATACAAACTCCTTGCAGATGTTGTCCTTGGTGGGATTCGAACCACTGAGCCACCGTGCCACCCGTGGATAGGCCCCTTGGGTAGACTCTCAGATACAGTCATATGCTAAAGTTTGGGCACCCCTATTAATGTTAACCTTTTTTCTTTATAACAATTTTGGTTTTTGCAACAGCTATTTCAGTTTCATATATCTAATAACTGATGGACTCAGTTATATTTCTGGATTCAAATGAGGTTTATTGTACTAACAGAAAATGTGCAATCTGCATTTAAACAAAATTTGACCGGTGCAAAAGTATAGGCACCTCAACATAAAAGTGACATTAATATTTCGTAGATCCTCCTTTTTGCAATAATAACAGCCTCTAGTCGCTTCCTGTAGCTATTAATGAGTTCCTGGATCCTGGGTGAAGGTATTTGTGACCATTCCTGTTTACAAAACAATTCCAGTTCAGTTAAATTTGATGGTTGCCGAGCATGGACAGCCCGCTTCAAATCATCCCACAGATGACGAACGATACAAACCCTGAATTCAGACATTTGTTTTCACAGTTGGACCCCCATTTAACAATTTCCCAGGCCTCCCAGTCAATGACTGGATTATGACATTGCAGCCAAGGAAAGCCCAAGACCAAACCAGCAGGGAGGTTGTCAAAAACGAAACAGGCTATCTGCTCCATATGAACAGTCCCCACCTTAAGGATGAACTCTTTAGTAACAGAGCGCATCCGGTCCTTGGTGAACGGGGTTGAGTAAATGGCCACCACTATTATGGGTTTCTTCAACCTAAATCATCCCAGTCAGATGTCTGTCCAGCCTCTGTTTGAAGACTTCTATTGAAGGAGAACTCACCACTTCTCGTGGCAGCCTGTTCCACTCATTGATCAATCTCACTGTGAAAAAGTTTTTCCTAATATCTAATCTGTGTCTCCTCCCATTCAGTTTCATCCCATTGCTTCTTGTCTTTCCTTGTGCAAACGAGAATAATGATGATCCCTCTACACTGTGACAGCCCTTCAGATATTTGTAGACAGCTAATAAGTCTCCTTAGTCCTCTGTATCTTGCCCAATCTTCTTTTTAGTATACTGCCTAGTCCTCGGCATATTTCTCAATCTTTTTTCCTCTTCTTTGTCCAGTCCTGTGTATTGATCCCATCGCTTTTTTTACTCTCTTTCCAATACTTTGCCCTTTGCCCAGTCTACTTTTGTCTTCTCTGCTCAGTCCTTGCCTCTTTCTCAGTCCTCTTTGCTCTTCTCTGCCCTGTACTTTGCTTTTCTCCCTAGTCTTCTTCTGACTTCTCTGGCGAGTACTCTGCATCTTACCCTGTTTTCTTTTGACTTCTCTCCCCAGTACTCTGCGTCTTGCCCGGTTTTCTTTTCCCTTCTCTGCCCAGTACTCTGCATCTTGCCCTGTTTTCTTTTGACTTCTCTGCCCAGTACTCTGCATCTTGCCCGGTTTCCTTATTCCTTCTCTGCTCAGTACTCTGCATCTTGCCCTGTTATCTTCTGACTTCTCTGCCCAGTACTCTGCATCTTACCCGGTTTTCTTTTGACTTCTCTGCCCAGTACTCTGCATCTTACCAGGTTTTCTTTTGACTTCTCTGCCCAGTACTCTGCATCTTGCCCAGTTTTCTTTTGACTTCTCTGCCCAATACTCTGCATCTTGCCCTGTTTTCTTCTGACGTCTCTGCCCAGTACTCTGCATCTTGCCCTGTTTTCTTTTGACTTCTCTGCCCAGTACTCTGCATCTTGCCCGGTTTTCTTATTCCTTCTCTGCTCAGTACTCTGTATCTTGCCTTGTTTTCTTCTGACTTCTCTGCCCAGTACTCTGCATCTTGCCTGGTTTTCTTCTGACTTCTCTGCCCAGTACTCTGCATCTTACCAGGTTTTCTTTTTACTTTTCTGCCCAGTACCCTGCATCTTGTCCGGTTTTCTTTTCCCTTCTCTGCCCAGTACTCTGCATCTTGCCCAGTTGTCTTTTGACTTCTCTGCCCAGTACTCTGTATCTTGCCTGGTTTTCTTCTGACTTCTCTGCCCAGTACTCTGCATCTTGCCCGGTTTTCTTATTCCTTCTCTGCTCAGTACTCTGCATCTTGCCCAGTTTTCTTTTGACTTCTCTGCCCAGTACTCTGCATCTTACCGGGTTTTCTTTTGACTTCTCTGCCCAGTACTCTGCATCTTGCCCTGTTTTCTTTTGACTTCTCTGCCCAGTACTCTGCATCTTACCGGGTTTTCTTTTGACTTCTCTGCCCAGTACTCTGCATCTTGCCCGGTTTTCTTTTGACTTCTCTGCCCAGTACTCTGCAACTTGCCCGGTTTTCTTTTGACTTCTTTGCCCAGTACTCTGCATCTTGCCCGGTTTTATTCTGACTTGTCTGCCCAGTGCTCTGCATCTTGCCCGGTTTTCTTCTGACTTGTCTGCCCAGTGCTCTGCATCTTGCCCTGTTTTCTTTTGACTTCTATGCCCAGTACTCTGCATCTTGTTCGGTTTTCTTTTTCCTTCTCTGCCCAGTACTCTGCATCTTGCCTGACTTTCTTCTGACTTCTCTGCCCAGTGCTCTGCATCTTGCCCTGTTTTCTTTTGACGTCTCTGCCCAGTGCTCTGCATCTTGCCCGGTTTTCTTTTGACTTCTCTGCCCAGTACTCTGCATCTTGCCCGGTTTTCTTTTGACTTCTCTGCCCAGTACTCTGCATCTTACCGGGTTTTCTTTTGACTTCTCTGCCCAGTACTCTGCATCTTGCCCTGTTTTCTTTTGACTTCTCTGCCCAGTACTCTGCATCTTGTCCGGTTTTCTTTTCCCTTCTCTGCCCAGTACTCTGCATCTTGCCCGGTTTTCTTTTGACTTCTCTGCCCAGTACTCTGCATCTTGCCTGGTTTTCTTCTGACTTCTCTGCCCAGTACTCTGCATCTTGCCTGGTTTTCTTCTGACTTCTCTGCCCAGTACTCTGCATCTTGCCCTGTTTTCTTTTGACTTCCCTGCCCAGTACTCTGCATCTTGTCCGGTTTTCTTTTTCCTTTTCTGCTAAGTACTCTGCATCTTGCCTGGTTTTCTTCTGACTTCTCTGCCCAGTACTCTGCATCTTGCCTTTTTTTCTTCTGACTTCTCTGCCCAGTACTCTGTATCTTGCCCCGTTTTCTTTTTCCTTCTCTGCCCAGTACTCTGCATCTTGCCCGGTTTTCTTCTGACTTCTCTGCCCAGTACTCTGCATCTTGCCCTGTTTTCTTTTGACTTCTCTGCCCAGTACTCTGCATCTTGTCCGGTTTTCTTTTTCCTTCTCTGCCCAGTACTCTGCATCTTGCCCGGTTTTCTTATGACTTCTCTGCCCAGTACTCTGCATCTTGCCCTGTTTTCTTTTGACTTCTCTGCCCAGTACTCTGCATCTTGTCCGGTTTTCTTTTTCCTTTTCTTCCCAGTACTCTGCATCTTGCCCTGTTTTCTTCTGACTTCTCTGCCCAGTACTCTGCATCTTGCCCTGTTTTCTTCTGACTTCTCTGCCCAGTACTCTGCATCTTGCCGGTTTTCTTTTCCCTTCTCTGCCCAGTACTCGGCATCTTGCCCTGTTTTCCTCTGACTTCTCTGCCCAGTACTCTGCATCTTGCCGGTTTTCTTCTGACTTCTCTGCCCAGTACTCTGCATCTTGCCAGTTTTCTTTTCCCTTCTCTGCCCAGTACTCTGCATCTTGCCCTGTTTTCCTCTGACTTCTCTGCCCAGTACTCTGCATCTTGCCCGGTTTTCTTCTGACTTCTCTGCCCAGTACTCTGCATCTTGCTGGTTTTCTTTTCCCTTCTCTGCCCAGTACTCGGCATCTTGCCCTGTTTTCCTCTGACTTCTCTGCCCAGTACTCTGCATCTTGCCCGGTTTTCTTTTACCTTCTCTGCCCAGTACTCGGCATCTTGCCCTGTTTTCCTCTGACTTCTCTGCCCAGTACTCTGCATCTTGCCCGGTTTTCTTCTGACTTCTCTGCCCAGTACTCTACATCTTGCCGGTTTTCTTTTCCCTTCTCTGCCCAGTACTCTGCATCTTGCCCTGTTTTCCTCTGACTTCTCTGCCCAGTACTCTGCATCTTGCCCGGTTTTCTTCTGACTTCTCTGCCCAGTACTCTGCATCTTGCCCGGTTTTCTTCTGACTTCTCTGCCCAGTACTCTACATCTTGCCGGTTTTCTTTTCCCTTCTCTGCCCAGTACTCTGCATCTTGCCCTGTTTTCCTCTGACTTCTCTGCCCAGTACTCGGCATCTTGCCCTGTTTTCCTCTGACTTCTCTGCCCAGTACTCTGCATCTTGCCCGGTTTTCTTCTGACTTCTCTGCCCAGTACTCTACATCTTGCCGGTTTTCTTCTGACTTCTCTGCCCAGTACTCTGCATCTTGCCCTGTTTTCTTCTGACTTCTCTGCCCAGTACTCTACATCTTGCCCTGTTTTCCTCTGACTTCTCTGCCCAGTACTCTGCATCTTGCCCGGTTTTCTTCTGACTTCTCTGCCCAGTACTCTACATCTTGCCGGTTTTCTTCTGACTTCTCTGCCCAGTACTCTGCATCTTGCCCTGTTTTCTTCTGACTTCTCTGCCCAGTACTCTGCATCTTGCCCTGTTTTCTTCTGACTTCTCTGCCCAGTACTCTGCATCTTGCCCGGTTTTCTTCTGACTTCTCTGCCCAGTACTCTGCATCTTGCCCTGTTTTCTTCTGACTTCTCTGCCCAGTACTCGGCATCTTGCCCTGTTTTCTTCTGACTTCTCTGCCCAGTACTCTGCATCTTGCCTGGTTTTCTTCTGACTTCTCTGCCCAGTACTCTGCATCTTGCCCGGTTTTCTTCTGACTTCTCTGCCCAGTACTCTGCATCTTGCCCTGTTTTCTTCTGACTTCTCTGCCCAGTACTCTGCATCTTGCCCTGTTTTCTTCTGACTTCTCTGCCCAGTACTCTGCATCTTGCCGGTTTTATTTTCCCTTCTCTGCCCAGTACTTTGCTTTTTCCCAGTCTTTTCTCTGCTCTGCACAGCCCTTTTTCCTCTTCTCTTTCCAGTCCTTTGTATTGCTCCCAGTCTTGTTTTTGTCTTCGCTACCCAGTCCTCTGTGTTCTGTCCTTGCTACCCGTAACCCTGAGGTGTGTGCGTAGTGTGACAGGCAGCTAAGACCACCTACTGTAGTCCAATAAGAAGACCGATTCTTGAAATCTGTGCAGTTTATTGAACATTAGTAAATATATTCAGTAAAACCAGATGCAACCAGACAACAACCAATCAGTACATGCATTCAGGTAACAAAGAGTTACACGTGACAAAATGGCTTAGCAGTTCATAAATCACATGTAAAATCAGCCTGCTATTCAGACCTATGACTGCAGCTCATGTAGGGTGAGAGTCTTAGGCATCTGATGGCTCCAAACAGAGACAATGCTGTCACAATAGGGATAAAATGGTGGATGTCCTCTGTACTCCAGACTGGGAGGAAAATGAGCTCCTTCTTCCCACAATGCACTACTATAGACAGAGAGAATGGTGACAACAGGGGAACAAAAAGCTTGTGCTGTAAAGCGAATTCAGCCACTAGATTGAGTCTGTAAGCTGAGCGCAAACTCAACAATGAAACGTAAATGGAACCTGTCATCAGCGTTGGCCAACATGAGAGAAGACCACCAGCTTTGGCCAATATGAGAGAAGAGAGAAAACCACCAGCTTTGGCCTATATGAGAAAAGACCACCAGCTTTGGCCAATATGGAGGAGACCACCAGCTTTGGCAAATTTAAGAGAAGAGAGAAGACCACCAGCGTTGGCCAATATGAGAGAAGACCATCAGCTTTGGCCAATATGAGAGAAGACCACCAGTTTTGGTCAATATGAGAGAAGCCCACTAGCATTGGCCAATATGAGAGAAGACCACCAACTGTGGCCAGTATGAGAGAAGAGAGAAGACCACCTGCTTTGGCCAATATGAGAGAAGAGAGAAGACCACCAGCGTTGGCCAATATGAGAGAAGACCACCTGCTTTGGCCAATATGAGAGAAGACCACCAGTTTTGACCAATATGAGAGAAAAGAGAAAACCACCAGCTTTGGCTAATATGAGAGAAGACCACCAGTTTTGACCAATATGAGAGAAAACCACCAGTTTTGGCCAATATGAGAGAAGAGAGAAGACCACCAGCTTTGGCCAATATGAGAGAAGACCACCAGCTTTGGCCAATATGAGAGAAGACCACCAGTTTTGACCAATATGAGAGAAAAGAGAAAACCACCAACTTTGGCTAATATGAGAGAAGACCACCAGTTTTGACCAATATGAGAGAAAACCACCAGTTTTGGCCAATATGAGAGAAGAGAGAAGACCACCAGTTTTGGCCAATATGAGAGAAGACCACCAGCTTTGGCCAATATGAGAGAAGACCACCAGCTTTGGCCAATATGAGAGGAGAAGATCACCAGCTTTGGCCAATATGACAGAAGACCACCACTTTCAGGCCTGATGTATTAGAATACAAGGTAGACCATGCGGTATATAACAAGGGCAGAGCAAAGTACTGCAGTGCACAGGCACCAGGAAAGGTGAAAGAGCACTGGCACGTGTGCACTGCAGTACTTGAAGATCGCTTACACAGGAAGCGTTGCCGGGAACACTGTGCGGATGACATAGTGATGTATCATCCACACAAAGCAAGAAGGATGTCATTGAAAGGAGAGAGGCGCCGGACAAAGACCAGCAACACTCCTTGGACCGCCCCTGAGGTGAATACAATAAAAGATCTTTTTCTTGTCTGCAGATTGGGTTGGAGGCTTACATATAGCATTCTAGAATGCTGTCACATAGGGCTGAAAGGTGATGGCCATATCTCATATCGGACAAACCTGGTGACAGGTTCCCGGTAATGCTGAAGTCAGGACACTCTGCATTTTCATTTTCCTATCCTCTCAGCTTTGTTTTGCGGATCATTATACATCTCCCTAACCTTCCTTCATGCCTTTTCTTTGTCTTAGATGGTCTGGGCTCATACGGAGCGTGTCGGTTGTGGAGAGAAATTTTGTGAAAAAGTTGAAGGATTTGATGACTCGAATATCCATCTACTAGTCTGTAATTACGAACCTCCGTAAGTCTCAACATTGCTTTCCTCAATAAATGTAGATAAGAAAAGATTAAAGAGAAATTCACAAAAACACGGTGGGGAATAAAGTGACCGGGAAAGAGTATCCTAACCATGTTGTGGGGATGAAGAGTTCTACATACACCAAGTAATCCAAGAACGAACACAACCTGAGGGTCTCAGACCCTCAAAACGTAACCTGTAGTAATATGATGGCCATAGTAATTACTCTAGTCCTATCCTAAATCTTCACCCTAAGCCTCTGATTTTACCACTAACCCTTCTCC
Source organism: Dendrobates tinctorius (assembly GCF_039654945.1). Lineage (NCBI taxonomy): Eukaryota > Metazoa > Chordata > Amphibia > Anura > Dendrobatidae > Dendrobates > Dendrobates tinctorius. Next base: position 1,065,323 of record NW_027361764.1, read on the forward strand.
CAACCGTGACGCATCTGGGGACTACGGACTTTACAGGTATCCTAACCCGAGCTCTGATCCGTAACCACATAATAGTGAACTAGTGATTCCTACCCCATTATGGCCCCTAATTCTAACCCTGACTACTGCTGGACCTCGACGTCATCCCTGACCCTAATCCTAGATGTCAATGACTGCGACTAAGTTAGCGGTAAAGACAACTTACCAGCCTCGTTTTATAATATTTTAGATCGATAGATTCTTATTTTCTCTGTCGCTTTGTTTTCTGATCAATCAACACCTACATATCACCTGTATGTTACCTCTACAGTAAAATATCCTTGCCTGCATATTAGCTGTATAGAATAATATCCTCACTAGAATGTTACTTGTGTGTGATATAATCATCAGAATGTTATCCGAATAGCATAATAGCTGTCATGGTGGTGGGTGTGGACCCACTGCACCACGGACCGGAGTTACCCTGGAGGGGAGTAACTAAGCGGCTACCTGGTCTTCATGAGAGCCTCTGCTGGTGAGGTTAGGCTTGAGCTGCAGGTAGATGCCAGGTAAAACTCCAAGGTGGTCCCCTTTACTGCAGCAGCTGACCTTAAGGGTCATGAATGCAGGTGTGGACTCTGAGTCCAAGACAGGTATCCTTGCGTAAAGGATGCTGTACGGCCAGTGCTTTTTTTTGCGCCAGTACGCGACGGTACGACGTACCGGAAAATCTGAAGGTGCTGCCGCACACCTTAAAATAATAAAGCATTCATTCTTACCCTCCGTCGCTCTGTCACTGCTGCCGTCCTCCAGTCCCCGCTTCTTCCTGCTTGTACCCGGCTATGACCGGCGAAGCAGCATATCAAATCCGCTTTTGTTTTGTTGCTGGCGATCAACCCTCGGGCTTCCACCAGATCTTTTAATGTAGTACTCTTTAACTTCTGGTAGTTATTTTCCATTCATTCCTTTCCGCCTGTAGAAGGGGTATCATATCCCACTGTCTGCCACCAGTGTAACGGGGTCTACCAAGCTGGGGTACCTCTTTCAGTACCACCTCGTGTTTTCGGAGGTCCGCTCTGCGTTTGCTGGAGTCTGAATGAAGGACGCTGGCTGGAATTCCTTGGTTACATGGGCGCATATAAAAGATCACTGCTTCTCCATGTATTTCCAGTCTGACAACACTTTACTCACAGGACACAGAATATATCACACAGATACAGAGGGCAGGCCAATAGAAAAGTGGCAGGCCAGACATGTATTACAAAAGCCACAGGTGGCCGGAGCCTGCCGATATTTATTGTGGGTATTACAAAGGTGGGGGGAGGGTGGACAAAAGGAGAATATCGTGTCCCCTCTGTCCAGGGACGCAGCCTGTGGGCTGATGCATTAGGGACATGCATCTCACATAGAACCGATTAGGGTATGTGCACACTTTGCGGTTTCTGCTCTGCAGAAACGCAGCAGATTTCCTATTGAAATAAAAAAAAGCTGTGCACATGCTGCGTTTTTTTCCGCGCGTTTTTGCTGCGGTTTTCAAAACGCAGCATGTCAATTGTTTGGTGCAGAAACGCTGGAGTTTTACACCTCATCCATTATGAGGTGTAAAACCACAGGTAAGCCGCAGGTAAACCACAGGTAAACTACAGGACTTCGTCCCGCGGGATTACCTGCGGTTTTCTCTACAAAATCCGCAGAGACAAAAAACTATGTGTGCACATACCCTTATACATACATATAACTGCACACGGTGTACTGCACACATACATACAGTATAACTGGGCAGCACGGTGGCTCAGTGGTTAGCTGAGGTCCTGGGTTCGAATCCCACCAAGGACAACATCTGCAAGGAGTTTGTATGTTCTCCCCGTGTTTGCGTGGGTTTCCTCCGGGCACTCCGGTTTCCTCCCACACTCCAAAGACATACTGATAGGGAATTTAGATTGTGAGCCCCATCGGGGACAGTGATGAAATGTGTGCAAACTGTAAAGCAGCGGAATATGTTAGCGCTATATAAAGATTATTATTATTACAACATATTCTGGGTGCTGAGTGGTTCTGTAGCACGTAACACCCGGCTATGACCGGCGCAGCAGCAATGACGTCATCGCTGCTGCGCCTGTCACATGATGCCGGCGAAAGCAGGAAGAAGCAGGGACTGGCAGCGGTGGCGGACGGTAAGAATGAATGGTTCATTATTTGAAGGTGTGCGGCAGCATGGGGGGCTGTAACCTGTGATGGGGGCTATATACCACTGATGGGGGGCCGGTCTGTTTTGGTTTGATTCGTTTAAATCGTCATTTATATTAGTGTTTTATGAAGTTTTGTGCGAGTTTATTGAGTTTTGTGTCGTGAAACTTGTCTTAGATGGATGAAAAAACAGTATTTCTCGGGCGGTGCCCTCTGGCACTCTGTACCATTACTATTTCCTCCAGCGAATGCGAACGGGGATTTTCGCAAATGAACCTGATGGCGACACCATCCCGTGCATCGTTGCTGACAAAGACTATTTCTTCGCTGCTTTTTGTCAGGCTAGTTGGGCCACCTTTGAAGCTGTTTGATCCAACAAAGTATGTTGACTCTTGGACACTTCGAGGTCGGCGATCAGCCATTGAAAGAAACAGTAAAGAACGAACTCAAGACGTCGTGGCTGATGAAAATTTGGTTGAAATTTGGCGTTTTTTATAGAATACAGCCTAGGTAAATCGGTTAAGGAATACGAAAACCATATTTTGCAAGTGAAAAAAAACGTTTATACAGTATTAGTCATTTTTTATTTTTCTTTTGCAACCTGAATTACATAGTTTTTGATTGAAATTAGCGTACAGACTACAGAACTGAATAATGAGAAATTAATCAGAAATGCGTACCTGCAAGTATTTTTTTACAAAAAAAGCCCTGTGTATGGCTGATAAGCAGAACAGATACTGGAAAGGTTCAGACAGAGCGGGTTCAGGAACACAGGACAGACTCAGGAACAGGTAATGACAGGACGGGTAAGGGGTTCGGTGCTGGTTCAGACTAGATGGGTTCAGGAAGGCAGAACTGGTTTGATTCAGAGAAACAGGTTGGATATGAGAACAAGGACCTGACAATGGACTTAGCAGCTTGCAGACAAACTAAACACTGATGTTGCTCAAGCACCTCCCTACTGAGGAAGGTGCCTTAAATATTTAGCACCTCACAGTTATTGGCTGAGGACACATCTGGAGTTCACGCGCTGCCTCTATACCAAATGGGCTTGAGTGTCAGCCTGAGACAGAGGCTAGATACGGCCTGTGTGGAGGTAATGTCTCTGATTCCATCTTGTCAAAGAACCAACATACAACCAGTAAGCAGGTGGCAGGCTCTGCAGGCTAGATGGAGTCACTGGCGGTCGAACTGGATGAGTAGGGACAAGACACCTCTCGTGGCAAGACTGTACCCAACAAAACACCACCTGATCTCCAGTCTAAGACAGGTTCGTGGAGACGTAACCATGGCAGGCCATGAGAAGAGAATGAGACGGTATAGGAAGAACATAAAAAAGCATATCCTCTTTGTATACAGAATTCCTACCCAAAGCTGCACCTGCTCAAAAACAAAATGAATGACTTCAGATAGGTCTCTTCCATTGACAGATGAGACCATCATGATCTGTAGGCATAGGAAGGGAATCTGGTACCGATCCACCACTTCCTGCTATATTATTATTATTATTCATTTTTATAGCGCCATTTATTCCATGGCACTTTACATGTGAAAAAGGGGCATATATAGACAATAAACATGAGCAATACAAGGCACACACAAGTACAGAGGGAGGACCCTGCCCGTGAGGGCTTACAGTCTACAGGGGATATGTGAGGATACACTAGGAGAGGGTAGAGCTGGTCATGCAGCGGTTCAGTAGACTGAGGATCACTGCAGGTCGTAGGCTTGTTGGAAGAGGTGGGTCTTCAGGTTCCTTTTGAAAGTTTCTGTGGAAGGCGAAAGTCTGATGTGTTGGGGTAGAGAGTTCCAGAGCATGGGGGAAGCACGGGAGAAGTCTTGCATGCGGTTGTGGGAAGAAGAGATAAGAAGGAAGTAGAGAAGCTCTTGAGAGGATCGAAGGTTGCATGTAGGTAAGTACGGGAGACCATGTCACAGATGTATGGAGGAGACAGGTTGTGGACGGCTTTGTATGTCATAGTTTGGGTTTTGAACTGGAGCTTCTGGACAATAGTAAGCCAGTAAAGGGCTTGGCAGAGAGAAGAGGCTGGGAAATAACGGGGAGACAGATGGATTAGTTGGGCAGCAGATAGATTGGAGGGATGCGAGAGTGTTAGAGGGGAGGCCAGAGAGTAGGAGGTTGCAATAGTCGAGGCGGGAGATGATGAGGGCGTGCACAAGTGTTTTTGCAGTTTCTTGGTCAAGGAATGTACGGCTCAGGGAAATATTTTTGAGTTGAAGTTGGCAGGAGGAGGCAAGGGCTTGGATATGTGGCTTGAAAGAGAAGGCAGAGTCGAGGATCACCCCGAGGCATCGAGCATGCAGGACTGAGCAGCCATTGACATTGATGGTTATGTCCAGTGGAGGGGTAAGGTGAGATGGGAGAAAGATGAATTCTGTTTTTGCCAAGGAAAACTGAGTGGGTTGAAAGCATGACAGAAATACATTAAATGTAATAATAATATAATACTAATGTTTATCGATATAGCGCCAGCATTTTCCGCAGCGCTTTACAGTTTAACAGTTTGAAACACAAGTCATAAGTAACAACTAGTGTTGAGCATTCCGATACCGCAAGTATCGGGTATCGGCCGATACTTGCTGTATCGGAATTCCGATACCGACTTCCGATATTTTTTCAATATCGGAATTCGGCATCGGAATCGGAAGTTCAGTTGATTGACGGCCTGACGTCATCATGATGCGCGGTGTGTGCGCATCATGATGCGCCGTCATTTCGGGCCTTCCGGGGGTCTCTGCCGGCCTGCCGGGGGGCTGTGCCGGCCTGCCGGGGGGCTGTGTGGACTGCCCGGGGTCTGTACCGGCCTGCCGGGGGGCTGTGCCGGCCTGCCGGTGGTCTGTGCACCCTGTGGGGGTCTGTACCGGCCTGCCGGGGGGCTGTGCCGGCCTGCCGGGGGGCTGTGCTGATGTCCGGGGGTCTGTGCAAGCATCGTCCGATGGGACTACAAGTCCCATCGGGCGATGCCTGCTACCATGACAGTGATTGACACATTAGCCAATGATGGGACAGTAGTAGTCCCATCATCCGGCTAATGTGTTAAATGTTAAAAAAAAAAAAATACTACATACATACTACATGCATGCTACATACATACTACATGCATGCTACATGCATGCTACATACATACTACATGCTACATACATACTACATACATACAATACATTCATACAATACATACATAGACATACAGTACATATAACATAGAGTAACATACTTACCAATACTTGTCACATTGTTCCCCGAAGCCATTGTCTTTTCCGGGATAAATATTAACATAACAAACCACAAAAATACTCACCCACGATCCGAAGCAGTCCACGAGTGTGTCCCACGACGATCTTGGGTAGAGAACTGCAGCATCAGATGATGCTGCCGTTCTCTACGGGCTGCAGGAATCCAATGACGGAAGGTAGGTATCCTTCCGCACTGTATTCCTCCGCCACTTAAAAAAAAAAAGTCCCTAGTCTCACTTTATGCCATTGCTGTGTGGGAAATATTTTTGTGGTTTGTTATGTTAATATTTATCCCGGAAAAGACAATGGCTTCGGGGAACAATGTGACAAGTATTGGTAAGTATGTTACTCTATGTTATATGTACTGTATGTCTATGTATGTATTGTATGAATGTATTGTATGTATGTAGTATGTATGTAGCATGTAGTATGTATGTAGCATGCATGTAGCATGCATGTAGTATGTATGTAGCATGCATGTAGCATGTAGTATGTATGTAGCATGCATGTAGTATGTATGTAGTATGTATGTAGTATGTATGTAGCATGTATGTAGTATGTATGTAGTATATATGTAGTATGTATGTAGCATGTAGTATGTATGTAGCATGCATGTAGTATATATGTAGTATGTATGTAGCATGCATGTAGTATGTATGTAGTATGTATGTAGTATGTATGTAGCATGCATGTAGCATGCAGTATGTATGTAGCATGCATGTAGTATATATGTAGTATGTAGTATGTATGTAGCATGCATGTAGTATATATGTGTTATGTATGTAGCATGTAGCATGCATGTAGCATGCATGTAGTATGTATGTAGTATATATGTGGTATGTATGTAGCATGCAGTATGTATGTAGCATGCATGTAGTATATATGTAGTATGTAGTATGTATGTAGCATGCATGTAGTATATATGTGTTATGTATGTAGCATGTAGCATGCATGTAGCATGCATGTAGTATGTATGTAGTATATATGTGGTATGTATGTAGCATGCAGTATGTATGTAGCATGCATGTAGTATATATGTAGTATGTATGTTGCATGTAGTATTTATGTAGTATGAATGTAGCATGTATGTAGTATGTAGTATGAATGTAGCATGTATGTAGTATGCATGTTGTATGTATGTAGCATGTAATTTTTTTTTTTTTTTTTTTTTTTTTACATTTAACACATTAGCCGGATGATGGGACTACTACTGTCCCATCATTGGCTAATGTGTCAATCACTGTCATGGTAGCAGGCATCGCCCGATGGGACTTGTAGTCCCATCGGACGATGCCTGCACAGACCCCCGGAGCCTGCACAGACCACCGGCAGGCCGGCACAGCCCCCCGGAGCCTGCACAGACCACCGGCAGGCCGGCACAGACCACCGGAGCCTGCACAGACCCCCTGGCAGGCCGGCACAGCCCCCCGAAAGGCCCGTACAGACCCCAGAGAGGCTGTACAAGGGCAGGAAAGGGTTTTTCTTATTCCGATACCGGAAGTCCCATAGACTTGAATGGGACTTCCGGTATCGGAATCGGCGATACCGATACTTTTTTTAAAGATCGGCCGATACCATCCGATACGATACTTTGAAGTATCGGACGGTATCGCTCAACTCTAGTAACAACGTTAACAATAATACAATAATTAAAGCCGCCCCTGCTGGTGAGAGCTTACAATCTACAATGAGGTGGGGGAGATACAGAGTACAGGGGTGTATATACAATGATGGTCCAGCCATCTTGAGGGAGTGGGGGATAGACAGAGATAGTGAATGGGCTGCACACATACACATACACACGCACACTTACACATAAAATGACTTTGATTAGGGAACATGATAGGTCGCTCTGAACAAATGTGTTTTGAGGGAGTGCCTAAAACTGTACAAGTTGTGGCTGGTCCTAATTTCTTGGGGTAGAGCATTCCAGAGGATTGGCACAATGCAGGAGAAGTCTTGAAGTCGGCAGTGGGAGGTACGGATTAGTGCAGAGGTCAGTCGAAAGTCGTAGAGGTAGGAAGAGAACCAGGAGAGAACGGTGTCCTTGAGGCCAATGGAGTGGAACATAGTGAGGAGGAGCTGATGATCCACAGTGTCGAATGCTGCAGAGAGATCCAGGAGAATTAGCTCTAAGGCCAAGACTAGCTGCTGTCAGAGTTTTGGAATCAGCTGAAGATCCGTGTTGAGTGCTAGTCACTTCTGGTTCTGCAAAATATAGTTTTAATCTCAGGCGGCGATAAAATTTCTGAAGGTCCATTTCTATCGCAACTGGGTCAGAAAGAAAGTCCTTTCTGTAGAAACTGGTATTCCATGATGCTCAAGGATCTAGAAGAGATGTTTATGACAAGGGGAGAATTACCTGTGACCGTGTCTCTCTTGTGAGGTCCGTATTCTGTCTAGCGTTGAGTCCCCTGCCTTGTCCTCTTCTTCGGGTTGATCTCCTTCATTGGCCTAAAAAACGGCCAGAATTGGGATACTGTTCTCGTCTTTCCTGGTGAGAACTGGAAGTGGATACTTCTGTAGAGGATCTGTTGTTGGGCCTTTTTAGAACTTCTTACCGAAGATGACCTGTCGCGCCATTTATGCACCTTGTCCAGCTCGTAGTCCTCAGTAGCCCTCTGAAACTAGTATCTCTTTCTACTTTCTGTGTCCCGGTGGTGCTGTTAGATATTGGTGTTAAGCTTAGTTTTAGGAGCGTTGAGATCCTCTGAGGAACTTGCGGAGACCAGTTGACTCTCAGTATTAGCAATCTGTTCTTGACTGGAGGCAATTCCTTTGTGAAGATGCTCTAGTGTAAAGGTCATGAGGTCAAAGGAACATTTGTTTAGAATTTGTTGGAATTTAGAACAGAAATCAGGAGACTCAGTGAACAACGTTGGATGTAGAGGAACCCTCAAACCTCTGGGTATTCTCTGGACTTGAAGGTATTCTATGAGGATGGCGCAGTGAAGTTCGAGGTTAGTGTGGTGTCTCAATTCCCACTCCAAATCTACATAATACTGTGATATTCCTTATAATAATAATAATTGTATTTCTATAGCACCGACATATTCCGCAGCACTTTACATTTTAGAAGGGACTTGTGCAGACAATAGACAATACAGCATAACAATAAACACATACTGTAGATCAAAACAGATACCAAGAGGAATGATATATAGTTTCCTGCTGATCCAGAATCTAGGTAGGCCACCTCATTGAACCGGGTATCTCCACTTGCCACGAATATGGACAGAGTCAATAGTAGAGAGGAATTATTTTTGCCTAAGGTAGACTCTCCAACAAAGCCTAGGATGGTAGAGTTGGAAGTGACCTCCTGGGCCATCTGGTCCAACCCCCTGCTCAAAGCAGGATTCGCTAAATCATCCCAGTCAGATGTCTGTCCAGCCTCTGTTTGAAGACTTCCTTTGAAGGAGAACTCACCACTTCTCGTGGCAGCTTGTTCCACTCATTGATCAGTCTAACTGTCAAAAAGTTTTTTCTAATATCTAATCTGTTTCCTCCCATTCAGTTTCATCCCATTGCTTCTAGTCTTTCCTTGTGCAAATGAGAATAAAGATGATCCTTCTACAATGTGACAGCCCTTTAGATATTTGGAGACAGCTATTAAGTCTCCTCTCAGTCTTCTCTTCTGCAAGCTAAACATTCCCAAATCCTGCAACCTTTCCTCATAAGACAGGGTTTGCAGACCAGTCACCATTCTGGTCGCTCTTTTCTGAACTTGCTCCAGTTTGTTGATGTCTTTTTTAAAATGTGGTGCCCAAGACTGGACACAATATTCCAGATGAGGTCTGACCAAAGAGGAGTAGAGGGAAATAATGACTTCACGTGATCTAGACTGTATGCTTCTGTTAATACATCCTAGAATTGCATTTGCCTTTTTTGCTGCTGCATCACACTGTTGACTCATATTCAGTCTGTGATCTATTAGTATACCCAAGTCTTTTTCACATGTGCTGTCACTTAGCCCTATTCCTCCCATTCTATATTTGCTTTTTTCATTTTTATTGCCCAGATGTAGTACTTTGCATTTTTCCCTGTTAAAAACCATTCTGTTAGTTGCTGCCCACTGCTCCAGTTTATTTATATCTTTTTGAATCCTCTCTCTCTCTTCTCTAGTATTAGCTATCCCTCCTAGCTTTGTGTCATCAGCAAATTTAATCAGTTTACCCTCAATTCCTTCATCTAAATCGTTGATAAAGATGTTGAACAATACAGGGCCCAGGACAGAGCCCTGTGGTACCCCACTTGAGACATTCTTCCAACTGGATGTGCAGCCATTTACGACCACTCTTTGGGTCCGATCACTAAGCCAGTTATGAATCCACCTAACAGTTGCCTTGTCCATTCCATACTTAGTCATTTTTTCAATAAGGATTGTATGAGATACTTTGTCAAATGCTTTGCTGAAGTCAAGATATACTATATCTACAGCATTTCCTTGTTCCACCCAATCAGTGATTCCGTCATAGAAGGAAATTAAGTTAGTCTGACATGACTTATTAGTTACAAACCCATGCTGACTCTGTTTAATCACTTCATTCTTATTCAGGTACTGACATACATGTTGTTTAATAATTTGTTCAAAGATCTTTCCTGGTATAGAAGTCAGACTCACCAGCCTATAGTTGCATGGGTCCACCTTCTTCCCCTTTATGAAGATAGGAACAACATTTGCTCTTCTCCAGTCTTCTGGGACTTCTCCTGTTCTCCAAAAATTTTCAAAGATTATGGAGAGGGGTTCAGAAATTTCTTCTGCTATCTCCTTCAGTACTCTGGGGTGTAATTCATCTGGACCTGGTTAGCTAAGTGTTTCCTCACTATCTTTCTGTTTATAGATATCCTGGATTCTTCTATTCCCTTAATAGGACAGTGAAGAACAGTTGATGTTCCATTTCCTGTCTGAGAGAAAACAGATGCAAAATAGGAATTTAAAAGTTCGGCCTTCTCAACATCCTGTCTTACCATTTCATCATTTTCATCCTGTAAAAATCCTATAGCATCTTGGACATTTTTTACTTTTGACATATCCCCAAAATCCTTTATTTCTTTTGACGTCTCTTGCAAGCCTCAATTCATTGTCATTGAAGAAGTCCTAGAGTTGAGGATCGTGGCATCTTGTTCCATGCACATGTTAAACAAGAGGAAACATATTTTCTTCCACCCTTCCTACAATTAGGCCACCAAAAAGAATGAAGCAGTAGTTCTTGCATTTTCATGACTACAGGGTGTCCTACAGGTTTAGAATCATGGACACGTTTGAGGACTTCAAGTCAAGCAGAATCAGGGACGTACAGTATATTTGATGGTTCTGTATCCAAAACCCATTCTTAAAAAAAGGTCATTGTTTTTAGAAGGATGGTTAAGAAAAAAGTCAGTTTGGTATCGATCTGTAGTCTTCGTTAAAAATTCTTTGGTGTTCAGGTTTCCCTAAAAATTTTTGGACGTAGAATGGTACCGTCAGGAGGGCGTTAAACTAGAAGAAGAGGGAACTGGAAGAAAAAGGTTAGACAGGAACATGAAGCCAGAAAATATACTGATGAAGGATATGAGGTGCGGTAAAGAAGATCCAAGACAACAAACTCAGAAGGGAAGTAAGAAAATGTCTAAAACAATCCACAGGGAGGAGATTGGAACAAAGCAAAATTCTCTAACCTGCATGCTCGCAAACACCAGAAGCCTGACAAACAAGATGGAAGAACTAGAAGCAGAAACATCTACAGGTAACTATGACATAGTGGGAATAACCGAGACATGGTGAGATGAAAGCTATGACTGGGCAGTTACCTTACAGGGTGACAGTCTGTTCAGAAAGGATCGTAAAAATGGGAGAGGAGCAGGGGTTTGTCTTTATGTAAAGTCTTGTCTAAAGTCCACTTTAAGGGAAGATATTAGCGAAGGGAATGAGGATGTCGGGTCCATATAGGTCGAAAGACATGGAGGGAAAAAGTAACAACATTCTCATTGGGATCTGTTACACCCCCCCAAATATAACAGAAATCATGGAAAGTCTACTACTAAGGCAGATAGATGAAGCTGCAACCCATAATGAGGGCCTTGTTATGGGGGACTTTATCTACCCGGATATTAACTGGGAAACAGAGACCTGCGAAACCCATAAAGGCCACAGGTTCCTGCTAATAGCCAAGAATAATTATCTCTCACAATTGGTGCAGAATCCGACCAGAGGAGCCGCACTTTACACCTAATACTATCTAACAGACCTGACAGAATAACAGATCTGCAGGACGTCGGCATCTAGGAAATAGCGACCACAATATTGTACAGTGTCACTTGTGTTTCGCTAGGGGGACATGTCAGGGACTCACAAAAACAATGAACTTCAGGAAGGCAAAGTTTGACCAGCTTAGAGATGCCCTTAATCTGGATGACTGGGACAATGTCCTCAGAAATAACTGGGTCGCCCTCCCAGGGCTGTGGGGTATTTGGTACCGGGCCCGATGAGCTTCAATGGGAGTTGTCACGGCAGCTAGGACCTGGCCCATGGCCCTGGGTGCCCATTGTAAAAGGGGGAAAGTGTTCAGTGTGCTTATGATGATTAGAATGAATGAATCGTGACGCCACCTGTGGTATTCGGCAATGAAGATGTTAAGCCGATGCTGCAGGCAGATCCTCTTGGACAGATGGTGTGGTGCAGCAATGATGTTATAGCCCTCCACAGGCAGGGCTGTAGTCCCAGGGCAGAGTAGGTGTAGTGTGATACAAATGGGATATGCATGAGTGAGAGACTGGTATAGATAGGCATCCAGTCAATAAGGTAGTGATTGCAGTACATTGAAACATCCATTTGGATACTATGGATTGTGATCAGAATCTGAACTTTTTCTGCCATGAGGAGAGCACACACTCAGGAATGTGAAAAGCAACCACCTGCTCAGGCATTGTTGTGGGAGTTGGAAGGGAGGAATGTGAGAACCAAACCGAGATAAAGGAGGAATGTGAAAAAAAACAAGTTACTGTGCATGACAGCGCGTGATCAAGGTGAAATCTGATTCACTGCGCATGTCAGTGCGTGATCATTCCAATTAATATTATAAAAAGTACTGACCTCCTCAGCGGGTGGGGACTTTCCAGACGATTCAAGTGGACGCACTTAGTCTGTGATGCTGACCGAGGAAAACCCCTTCCCGCTGATCGAGGTCCCCCGATGTGAAGGGTGATGCTACAATAACTCGGTAATTATTATTGATGCTGAAATCTTTCATGTCATAACTGTCGTTTTTCTTAAATCTTGAGACTATTCATGTGCTATGTAAGACAAAATGATTGCTTGCTGAAATAAAAGATTGTCAATAATCTTTGCCTGGCTGGGATGTCAGTGAGCGCTACGTAAGTTAAGGTAAATAACCTAATTTGGGAGAAAATTTAGCAAGACATAAATTGGCGTAGTCGGCAGGATTTTTGAATTTATATATATATATATGTATATGTATATTGCATATAGATATACGGATTTGGAAAAAAAAAACATAATTGTTATTACTATCATTGTTGAAGATGTTTAGAAAAAAAGAAAAGTCTAAAGTGACTCATACGGAGATCCCCGGCTGGACCGAGGCTCCATATAATATAATAGCACATGAGTTGGCTCATTGTGGCTTGGCAGAACCATGGAAGGATAAGCTCAAAGGTAGTGAACCCACTGATGTTGTTAAAGTTCTCAGGGGTGATGTAGAGTCTTTAGGACGGCGTATGTGGATTTGTTTTCCCTGCAAAGGCAGGTGATGCAGTCAACCCAGGATGTTGTTAATGTTCTCAGGGGTGTCCCCGCCAAGGCGGGTGATGTTGTGTCGCTTGGGCGACGAACTTGGATTCTGCTCAGTGCATATCGCGCGATGCATGAGCGGAATCAACAAATGCAGAGGAAGTGCTCTCAATTGGAACAAGAAGTTGCAGAGCTAGGAGGGCAGAAAGTGGTGCTGGATTGCAATACCCGTCTGCTCAAAGATAAGTTGGAACATTACCAGAGTGTAGCAGAGAAAGCTGCTTTCATAGTTGCTCAAAATAAATATCGCAAGAGAAGAGGAAAAATTAATAAAGAAAAAGTATTCCCACAAAATTCAAAGGTTCAAAAATTAAAATTGCCGGACTAGGAGGACAGGTAATCACCGGAGTACAAACACAAGTTGCTTTGAAAATAGGAAACTTACCGATAAGAAATATCCGTGTTTTAGTAGTACCCATTCCGGAATATATATTGGGAATTGATGTTTTAAAAGGAATGACTTTAAATTTATCGGCTGGAAAATTCTCCTTTGGAGTAAAAAGGGCAGAAATACAAATGAGACCTGTAATGGTAGGAAAAGTAGAACTGCCCCCTGTACATATCCCTCCTGCTACCAAAATGGTGGCAATGAAACAGTATCGAATACCAGGGGGGCACAGAGAGATTACTGAAACAATTAAAGATCTGGTGGATGCAGGAGTCATGCGTACCACTACTACTGCATGGAATAATCCAGTCTGGCCAGTTAAAAAGAGTGATGGCTCCTGGCGTATGACAGTGGATTACAGGGAACTGAACAAATGTACCCCCCCATTAACAGCTGCAGTGCCAGATACTATCACTATAACAGAAAATATACAGAGTCATAATGGAACTTGGTATGCAGTGATTGGTTTGGCTAATGCCTTCTTTACAATTCCAATAGAGGAAAAGGCGCAGGATCAATTTGCTTTTACCTGGTTAGGTCGACAGTATACCATGACCAGATTGCCTCAAGGATGGCTTCATAGCCCTACTATTTGTCACCGGACGGTGGCAGAACATCTAGATCAGTTCTCCTTGCCCTCAGATATGCAAATTTCACACTATATTGATGATATAATGATGCAAGGAAATGAGGAGCAGGCAGTGAAATCACAATTGGAAAAACTTTTGGTGCATATGAGGAGCAAAGGATGGGAAATAAATGAAGCAAAGGTCCAAGGACCGGCTCAAGTTGTAAAATTTCTTGGAATACAATGGAATAAAGGACATAGGGAAACTTTACCAAAAAAAAACAGAAGATTATTAATTTCCCTACCCCAAAGTCTAAGCAACAGACTCAATCTTATATTGGGCTGTTTGGATTTTGGAGGCAACATATTCCGCACTTGGGACTTATGTTGGCCCCTTTGTATAAAGTTACGAGGAAGAAATATGAATTTCATTGGGGGGAAGAACAACAAACCGCCTTTGAAATGGTAAAAGAGGCCATACAGCAAGCTGTAGAGTTATGGCCAATGACAGCGGGAAGTGTAGAATTGCATGTATCAGTATAAAACATGTATGCAAATTGGTCATTATGGCAAAAACAAGGGGGAAAAAGAGTCCCCTTAGGATTTTGGAATCGAAAATTCCCTGATGCTGGAGAAAAGTATACTCCATTAGAACAACAATTGTTAGCTTGTTATTGGGCATTGGTAGAAACAGAACAGTTGACATTAGGACATGAAGTCCTACTCAGACCGTTGATACCAATCATGCAATGGGTCTTGTCTAAACCGGAAACCAACAGAGTGGGCCATGCCCAGGAACAAAGTATTATCAAATGGAAGTGGTATGTCTCTGAAAGAGCGAAAAAAGGGGAAGGCGGGACCGCCACCCTCCATGAGAAAGTTGCAGAAATTGGGGATGACATAGTCAACCCAACTTGAAAAAGCATCTATGATGGAGGAATCCCCTGTAAAATGGGGAAAAACCTATGAGGATCTAACTGCAGACCAGCAAGAGCATGCTTGGGTTACTGATGGTTCAGCTAGGTATGTAGGAGGGAAGAGGCTATGGAAAAGTGTTGCTTATAATCCAAAGTTGGAAAAGCATCTCCAAATGGAAGGAGAGGGAAAAAGTAGTCAATATGCTGAACTATATGCTGTTTTCCTAGCAATAGCTTTTGAAAAAGGGAGACAATGTCATGTTTTCACTGACTCATGGTCAGTGGCAAATGGTTTAGCAACATGGATGATGGGATGGAAAAAGCATAATTGGATGATTCATGGTAAAGAAATTTGGGGTAGGGAAGTGTGGCAATATTTGGAGGAAATGGTGCAAGAGACACCTACCACTGTCTTTCATGTTGATGCTCATATGCCAATTGACTCACTTGAACGTTTGTTTAACTCTGAAGCAGATAAAGCAGCTGCTATTCGACAACATACTACTGAGATTGATGCTGGAGAAAAAGAAGCATGGCTGCAAGGTACAGCCGTTTGGGCTCATCAGAAAAGCGGACATCTTGGAGAAAAAGCCACTTACAGGTGGGCCCAGGAGAGAGGTGTGCCTCTGACACTTGACATAATACAACAAACTATACAACATTGCCCAATATGTCAACATTCACAAAAACGAGAGGTACCACACACCGTAATGGGACACATAGGCAGAGGCCAGCTACCTGCTCAGATATGGCAAATGGATTTCATCGGCCCTTTGTCAGAGAGTAGGGGGTGTAAGTATGTCTGTACTGCGGTAGACACATATTCAGGACTGATGGTGGGCTTTCCGTGTAAAGCAGCCACCCAATGGAGCACAGAGCGGACCTTAGAGATAATAACACAGTATTATGGGGTCCCCTTACAAATTCAAACTGATAATGGATCTCATTTCACTGGAGATGCCATTAAAAAATATGCTCAGGACAATAATATACAATGAGTATATCATATACCTTACTATCCACAAGCAGCAGGTTTGGTGGAAAGAATGAATGGACTATTAAAATCCACATTGAGAAAACTTAATCAATCTGATACACAGTATGGACAATGGAGAGACAATTTGAGTGAGGCTTTACAGATAATTAACAACAGGCCTATCACAAACTCTATGACTTCTCTCATGAGGATGCTTACACCCAATCTCACCATACATGAGGCACACCTGGTAAAGTCCGTCGTATGGTGGAAAACTGATCAAGAAGCACGAATACCGGAACGAGCGACTCCACATTCAGCAGGTTTGGATTTGAGTGCATTGGAAACTGTTGTGATCCCACAGGGGAAAGTAAAACCAATAGCTACAGGATTGGGGTGTCAGATTCCAAAGGACCATTATGGACAGATAGCCACTAGGTCTAGTTTGGCATTAAAGGGGGCCATGGTGGTGGGAGGAGTCATAGATGCAGATTATCAAGGAGAAATCAAAGTATTAATGATAAATTTGGGGAATGAGCCTCTAATTTTGGAGAAAGGACAGCGTATTGTGCAAATGCTTTTGATTCCAATAAATTTGTCAGATGTGCAAGAGGGAACAGCCCCTTCAGAATTAACGATCCGAGGCTCAAAAGGTTTTGGCTCTTCTAACATCACTAATGTGGGAGCCAAAATCTGGGTTCAAAATACCCAAGGACCGCCTTCAGAGGCTGAAGTGATAGCAGTAGGCAAAGACCATACCCTGTTAATTATGAGGCCAGGAGTGGAAAAATGGGAATATATCCCACAAGAAAAATGTTATTTGAGAGAATAATGTTGATTATTGATTTTATAGATTCCAAATCTTCAAATATGGTTAAGTGGAATCCTTGGGCTCGCGTGTTTGGACAGCATCGGTGCCTGGACTCCTGGAATCTGTCTGACTACAAAATTCAGGAAGGAGTACGTTCCGAGGCCAGGAGATTGGAAGGAATACAACCGAACCACCCCGAATGAAAATGCCGGATGTGGAGGTTGGGGAAAACTCACCACTCAAGTGATTTTTGACGTTAATCTCACCATAACTGCAAAATATCCCCGACCGTGGTATTATAATGGGACTAAGTCTACTATATACTTAGCTGATAGTAAGGACACTTTGAATATTCAAGCTGAAGATCATATTATTTGTTGGACGACTGAACAATTAACCTTTGATCAGTCGATATGGGAGAATTATAGTTCAAAAGGGGAGAATAAAACTGAGTTCACTTTTACTTTAAACAAAACTATGATTATATTTTGTGGTAATGCCACCAATCGTCAGATGGTAGCGATGACAGGACAGAAATATCCGCCTTGTAATAATCACACAGGAACCTATAACGGAACAGGACTATGCTGTGGGATACCTAGTTTATCATGTGTATCATGGAGAAGGATACTCCGAGTGTATCTGATGTCACAGACTAAAGCTGATCCGGGACAGATGAAGAAGATTCCCACATCATGTGTAAAAACAGGAACTCAATCGCAGAAGACTGTTGTTGCAGCCAAAATAATCTTCCCACCTACTACTGCATGCCATTATAGGGGTAAAAGGGCATGGTATGATACAGTATTGGGAGGAGTCGGGGCTGTGACTGGGACTTTGAACTCATTTGATATTGAAACTTTGGCAAATAAAATGCATAATGCCGGAAAAGATATCCAAGATGCTTTGACTATACAAGGTAGATGGATGCCTACTATTTGGCGTCCTTGGAAGCAGGCATTACAAATGGATACTTTTCTTTTACAAATGAAAAATGTTTCAGATGCTTTAAATTTAGAAATTAATACTAATGTTAGCATAATAGTTAACTGGACAATATGTACGCTGCAAGCTATATATCAAATTCAGCAGAAAAATAATATGCCAACTCAACTTATGCCCGGGAATGAGTTAGTCTGGAGGACTGTATTTAAAAATACAATCCCCAAGGTTTCCTGGTTAAGAATAGAAGCTCCTAAGATGGTTTGCAACGACACTTTGTGTTCAGGACTATTGATTGTTTATAATGTAACCAAGTAATGTGTAGATTTGTAGTGATGCCATTATTATTAGGTATTCCTGGACAACAGTGGTTATGGATGCCCAAGTTTAATGGGTTATATATGGATAAAAATAATCGTACTCATGATTTAAGTTTATGTGAGGATACTTTAGAGGGGAAAATTTGCAGGTTACAATCAGCCGTATATGAACCATGTTTGTTACAAAATACTATGAATGTATGTGAATTCATCATTTTGCCAACCTCATATAGAATGTTGATTGAAATAGCCCCACGAGAGGTATGTGTAATAACGGATGTTCCAATAATCTCTGGAATGATAGTACCTTATGTGGGATGCCTAAGAAATGTAACCGCACTACAATGGGAAAATCGAACTTTTCTGTTAAGCTCAGATGTAACCACTGCCGCCACTATTGAGTGGGAACCAACAACATTAGAAATCAATAATTGGGAGGTAAATTTAACGAAATTGAAACATATAATTGAACAATCAGAAGAAGGAAAATATATGATTACTCAATTAAATAGAACTATACAAATGCATGTGATAAGCACCACTATTATAGCAGATAAGATTGTAAAAACGGGATCGGTTATTGCTGATGCTACCTCTCATCATTGGTATGATATTTTTCTAGGGTATTCGCCCTCAGCTACTAAATTATTGAATTGGCTGATTCATCCCGTGTTGGTGATGGCTATTGTAGTGATTCTATTATCCATATGGAATTGCTATATAGCTTATAAAATGTGTTGCAAGAAACCACAAGTGCTCATGGTGTCCTATAAAAATGGCGTTTAAAAGACTGCAATCAAGGACCGATTGTGATACAAATGGGATATGCATGAGTGAGAGACTGGTATAGATAGGCATCCAGTCAATAAGATAGTGATTGCAGTACATTGAAACATCCATTTGGATACTATGGATTGTGATCAGAATCTGAACTTTTTCTGCCATGAGGAGAGCACACACTCAGGAATGTGAAAAGCAACCACCTGCTCAGGCATTGTTGTGGGAGTTGGAAGGGAGGAATGTGAGAACCAAACCAACTGAGATAAAGGAGGAATGTGAAAAAAAACAAGTTACTGTGCATGACAGCGCGTGATCAAGGTGAAACCTGATTCACTGCGCATGTCAGTGCGTGATCATTCCAATTAATATTATAAAAAGTACTGACCTCCTCAGCGGGTGGGGACTTTCCAGACGATTCAAGTGGACGCACTTAGTCTGTGATGCTGACCGAGGAAAACCCCTTCCCGCTGATCGAGGTCCCCCGATGTGAAGGGTGATGCTACAATAACTCGGTAATTATTATTGATGCTGAAATCTTTCATGTCATAACTGTCATTTTTCTTAAATCTTGAGACTATTCATGTGCTATGTAAGACAAAATGATTGCTTGCTGAAATAAAAGATTGTCAATAATCTTTGCCTGGCTGGGATGTCAGTGAGCGCTACGTAAGTTAAGGTAAATAACCTAATTTGGGAGAAAATTTAGCAAGACATGTAGTGACACATAGATGGTGTAGTGTCGGGCGCAGGAGGGAGGTAGCAGTGCCGGGCAGGTTGATGCAGGAATAAGTGGAGGACACCAAGGCATGTAGTTCCAAAGCTTTACTCACAGTCTGTTGGGGCACAAGAGCCCGCATCCGTACCGTGTCCACCGGGTCAGGAGCTCAGCCAACTTCCAGGCAAGATGAAGCACTCCTTTCCCACACTCCGCCAACATATGTGCCTTTTCTGAACGTCTCCCTCTTAGCGCCTTTGGTGAAGTACTCACAGTACTGAATTACACTGGAGTTCCTCCTGTCAGATGTTCCTATGAATTCTACTTGTACGGCAGACAGCTGTAGCCTGCTTCGGGGACTCCTTTACTACCTAGTCCCGGCTCACACACGTTGCTGTTGTGGCCCCAATCTTGTGTGGGAATAAAGTGGTGACAACTTCTATTCCTCCGGTGTCTGCTGCAGGACCATTAGTATCCATACAACCTCGGGGACCGGACCCCGGCCTTGCGCTTTGAACTTGGGAAAGGTTCTCCTCTAACCCTAATCCTTAGTTCTCTTCTTCTCCTCACGTTCCGTACTAATCCTTTCCTTCTTATGGAGAGTCAGGCTTTCTATTAATGTTCCTTTCCTGTGCCAGTGGACCCAGGTCACTGAGGTCGGCTGCAGCACTTCCTTCATCCATCCCACTCAGGGGATCTTCTTTCACAGACTGACCTCGTCAGACTCCTGTGACAAACTGCCTCAGTCCTACACTCTTCCCGCTCTTTTAGTGCAGACTAAACTCCATCCGCCTACCAGCACGCTTCGTGTTCCAAGCAGGGAGCCACCAAAGGGTGCTTTGCTACACTACTATGTTGTGTGGGATGCAGGTGTTGGAGTGTGGTCAGGTGTCTCCACCTTACCTGAATGGTAGGGTACCACACCTCAGGAGGAGGTGCAGTACCTCTGTGGCGACTGAACCCTCAGGGGGGCCACATACCCCCCTGTTAAACACAGCATGTCCGCGGGCTGAAAAAAAGAAGCAAAGATGGACAAATACAGGAACATACAAAAATTTTTTAATGCTAAATAAACAGTTCTTATCTAAACTTCCCAATGTGGGAGGCACGCATTCTTGAACATTACAAACAATTTTAACTATGTATGTTCTAATACAGTACCTAATTCAAAAGTGCTATTGGCATTAACTCACTACCACTTCAAGTACTCTTCATCAACACATTTCTTCATCATCTCTTCTTTCACATTTTCTACTTCCTATTGTTAACCTTAAGTGACAACCGCTGATGCCTGGTTCGCCACCTATCAATTTTAAATCTTTATTCAAATATTAAAGCATTAGTCTAAACTCTGTAAAGCATTCACTATTTCCTTTCTCTATCAAAAATGCTAGACATTATTAATAAGTGCAATATAGACATTGATCCAGCCAAGATGTCTTGAAATGTCCTTATTCTTAATGAGGTAGTCCTTATTCTTAAAAGACTTATGTACGGTAAAACCAAGAAAGGGCACCTAAAGAGGTGCAACTATTTACATTACAGTTCTGGATCATTCAGTGTCCATGATCTCCACAGTTCAGTAAGAAAAACGCTGCCAATAAAACTGGGCAACAAAACTGGAATCAACAGGGAAACATCATGATAACAAAAATAGAAAAATAGAAAAACAGGCACAATGGTGCAAATACCCTCCTGGGTAACAGAGTTAGTTAGTTAGTTATCTTTAGTGTTGGTGGTCCGCTCCTGGGTTGCTGGAAACTGATGACTTGATCTGCTTCCAGGGAAGAACTTCTGGACATCCTCTTCCTGCTTGTGGGTTCACATAGGACGAAGTGGTGGCAGCTGGATGGATTGCTGCCTGAGGTACAGCGGGTGCAACTACTTGTACCATGGGGTGGCTGACAGGGACGGATGTTGCCAGTCTGACCTTGGCAGGTGTGATCACTACAGTGGGAGGTATTCCTGCTGGCGGGACATAGGCCTTCTCCTTCTTATAGGCCGCAATGAAATCCTCGGGAATTCGGCGTATGTTCATGGCGTACCAGCCACGCAACCCCTCATGCCGGGTAAAAGTTACGTATTCCCCCGGTTGCAAGTCTCTTGCAGGATGTCCCCTCCCGAGGTGTGACTCCACATCCCTCCTACTAAAGAATAGGTCACTGATCCGCTAGGGGTCTGAGATGAACCCAAACCCCTGCTCATGATTTACATTGAGGACCTGTCCCCATCCAGCTGAGTCCCGGTCACCGTTGTGACCGGCACGGACCTTTTCCTTCTGGTCCAGATCAGGGCCCTGCACAGCCAGCCTCCGCTGTTCCCGCTCTTTCTGCTCGGCTGCCAGCTGGCAGAGGGTCTGCTGACAAAAGGACTCCTTGTCCTCTTCCTCCTCCCGGGATCTGCTTTTACCCACCGTGGATAAGGGTACTACCGCTAGGGGTTCAGGTGTTTCCCCCCCAGGGTTCAGAGTCCCGGTCCCAAACAAGGTCCAGCACGACCTGTCCGGACGCTGCAGCAGCTACACACCCCGAGGCCTTCCCAGGTGTAGGGATAGTGGACGTACCTGGAGCCTTCTGGCGATGCTCCGGCTCCGGTGCAGGGTTAGAGCGGTAGTCAATGGCAGGAACATCTACCGGAATAGTCCAATTAAGTGTCGGAGGCGGTGGGGTAGCAAATGGCGGCTCCGGGTCCGCAGGGGTCTCCGGTGGGACCTGTGCAGCCGCGTCAGGTCCAGGCGGGAGCACAGCTTCTTCTTCCTCAGCTCCCGAACCCTCCGGTAACTCCTCCTGGCAGGCCGCGACCAGCGGAAATTGCAGTGTGCTGGTGGAGACAAGCGCTGCCAATGGCACAGCAGCGGCCCCAGGCTTCACAGGTGCTGCCTGCAAGAAGTCTTGTGCAGCGGCGGCAGGTATCGCGGGTGAAGGTACCGGCGTGACAGCAACGATAGCGGGTACCAATGGTGAGGGTACCGGGCATGGAGGTGCCAATGGCATAGGCCCCTCCCGGGCGTGCTGCCAGTTCAACATCGAGAGCGCCTCCTGCCTCAGCCGTAGACGGTTTGTCAGCTGGGTGATCTCAGCCTCCAGCTGCTGGCGGTCCATCTTGGAAGTCGGATCAGAGCCTTCAGCCATTGCGCCGGGGAGGTTCAGCTCAACCTCCTTGTGCTCTTCGGGCCTCCCTCCTTCTTCCATCATGGCGTTCTCTCTTCCTTCTTCTTCCTGTCTGGACTCTTTTCCCGCCACCGGCTCTCGCTCCTCCTTCTGAGGGCGGCGTCTTCTTCCTACTCCTCCATACCGAGCCAGTGGTGGACCATGTTGAGGTTGCATAGAAGTTCAGGCAGGGGGGGCCCAGGACAGTTTGCGGTCTTTTCTTAGGACCACCCATATTGTCACACCCTTCGTCTCCGCGCCGGCAGCCATTTTTAGAGTCCATTTTACAGTCTATCAATTTGGTTATTCTGCACATTGTCAGCAACCTTTAAGTCCAATAAATCTTAGGCACACAGAACCCGGTGGCACCAGGCTTCGTCATCCTGTTCGTTTCACCAAGTTGGGTCGCCCTCCCAGGGATGTGGGGTACTCGGTACCGGGCCAGATGAGCTTCAATGGGAGTTGTCACAGCAGCTAGGACCCGGCCCGTGGCCCTGGGCGCCCATTGTAAAAGGGTGAAAGTGTTCAGTGTGCTTATGATGATTTGAATGAATGAGTCGTGACGCCACCTGTGGTATTCGGCAATGAAGATGTTAAGCCGACACTGCAGGCAGATCCTCTGGGACAGATGGCGTGGTGCAGCAATGATGTTATAGCCCTCCACAGGCAGGGCTGTAGTCCCAGGGCAGAGTAGGTGTAGTGACACATAGATGGTGTAGTGTCGGGTGCAGGGGAGGTAGCAGTGCCGGGCAGGTTGACGCAGGAATAAGTGGAGGACACCAGGGCATGTAGTTCCAAAGCTTTACTCACAGTCTGTTGTGGCACAAGAGCCCGCATCCGTACCGTGTCCTCCGGGTCAGGAGCTCAGCCAACTTCCAGACAAGATGAAGCACTCCTTTCCAACACTCCGCCAACATATGTGCCTTTTCTGAACGTCTCCCTTTTGCACCTATAGTGAAGTACTCACAGTACTGAGTTACACTGGAGTTCCTCCTGTCAGATGTTCCTATGAACTCTACTTGTACGGCAGACAGCTGTGGCCTGCTTCGGGGACTCCTTACTACCAAGTCCTGGCTCACTGTTGATGCTGTTGTGCCCCCAAATCTTGTGTGGGAATAAAGTGGTGACTACTTCTATTCCTCCGGTGTCTGCTGCAGGACCATTAGTATCCATACAACCTCGGGGACCGGGCCCCGGCCTTGTGCTTAGAACTTGGGAAAGGTTCTCCTCTAACCCTAATCCTTAGTTCTCTTCTCCTCGCGTTCCGTACTAATCCTTTCCTTTTTATGGAGAGTCAGGCTTTCTATCAATGTTCCTTTCCTGTGCCAGCGGACCCAGGTCACTGAGATCGGCTGCAGCACTTCCTTCATCCATCCCACTCAGGGGATCTCCTTTCACAGACTGACCTCGTCAGACTCCTGTGACAAACTGCCTCAGTCCTACACTCTTCCCGCTCTTTTAGTGCAGACTAAACTCCACCCGCCTACCAGCACGCTTCATGTTCCAAGCAGGGAGCCACCAAAGGGAAGCACATTCCTAAGGAGAGTAAGGTCCCCGTCACACATAGCGACTCACCAGCGATCCCGACAACGATATCACCTTGTCAGGATCGCTGGTGAGCTGTCAAACAGGCAGATCTCAGCAGCGATCAGGACCAGCGACGCCGTGCGCGTGGCGTCGCTGTGTACGTTAGCTACCAGCGCAATGATGCAGGGAGCTGGTAACTAAGGTACACATCGGGTATCCAAGGGGCGTGCGTCACTTAGAAACCCGATGTGTACCTTAGTTACCAGCTCCCTGCATCAGTGCGCTGGTCTCCCGCCTGTCACACGCAGCGATGCGTGCTGGCCAGCGGGAGACCAGCGATCAAAAAAATGTCCTGGCCATTCCAGGACGATCAGCGATACCCGGCAGAGGGGCCGGTCACTGTTCAGTGTCACACACAGCGATCTCGCTAGCAAGATCGCTATGTGTCACGGGGGCTTTACACTAATCCCAAGCTGTTCTCCACCTATATCAATAGTAAAAGAATCATAAGTGACAGTGTAGGACCCTTATAAAACTGTGAGGAAAGAATGGTTGTCGATGACGAGGAAAAAGCGAATATATTACACACCTTCTTCTCCACGGTATTCACGGTGGAAAGTGAAATGCCGAGAGACAAAGAAAACCCGATATTAAGGGTCACCAATCTAACCCAAGAAGAGGTGCAAAACCGGCTAAATAAGATTACAATAGATAAATCTCCAGGTCCGGATGGCATACACCCACGAGTACTAAGAGAACTAAGTAATGGAATAGACAAGCCATTATTTCTTATATTTAGAGGCTCTATAGTGACGGGGTCTGTTCCACAGGACTGGCGCATAGCAAATGTGGTGCCAATATTCAAAAAGGAGCTAAAAGTGACCTGGAAATTATAGACCAGTGAGTCTAACCTCTATTGTTGGTGACATATGTGAAGGGTTTCTGAGGGACGTTATTCTGGATGATCTCACTGAGAATAACTGTGTAACGCCATATCAGCATGGGTTTATGAGGAATCGCTCCTGTCACACCAATCTAATCAGTTTTTATGAAGAGGTAAGCTATAGACTGGACCAAGGTGAGTCATTGGACGTGGTAGATCTTGATTTTTCCAAAGTGTTTGATACCGTGCCACACAAGAGGTTGGTACACAGAATGAAAATACCGGGTCTGGGGGAAAATGTGTGTAATGGGTAAGTAACTGGCTGAGTGATAGAAAGCAGAGGGGGGTTATAAATGGTATATTCTCTAATTGGGTCGCTGTGACCAGTGGGGACCGCAGGGGTCGGTGTTGGGGCCTCTTCTCATCATCATATTTATTAACGATCTGGTAGAAGGTTTGCACAGTAAAATATCGATATTTGCAGATGATACAAAACTATGTAAAGCAGTCAATAGTCAATACAAGAGAAGATAGTATTCTGCTACAGATGGATCTGGATAAGTTGGGAACTTGGGCTGAAAGGTGGCAGATGGGGTATAACAATGATAAATGTAAGGTTATACACATGGGAAGAAGGAATCAATATAACCATTACACACTGAACCGGAAACCACTGGGTAAATCTGACATGGAGAAGGACTTGGGGATCCTAGTTAATGATAAATTTACCTGGAGCAGCCAGTGCCAGGCAGCGGCTGCCAAGGTAAACAGGATCATGGGGTGCATTAAAAGTGGTCTGGATACACATGACGAGAGCATTATACTGCCTCTGTACAAATCTCTGGTTAGACCGCACATGGAGTAGTTTTGGGCACCGGTGCTCAGGAAGGATATAATGGAACTAGAGCGGGTACAAAGGAGGGCAATAAAATTAATAAAGGGGATGGGGGAACTGCAATACCCAGCGAGATGAGCAAAATTAGGATTATTTAGTCTAGAAAAAAGACGACTAAAGGGCGATCTAATAACCATGTATAAGTATATAAGGTGACAATACAAATATCTCTCCGAGGATCTGTTTATACCAAGGAAGGGGACGGTCATGGGTCACCCTCGCACACCCAGGGCAGCGGGGTACTCGGTACCGGGCCGGTGTCAAGGCGTTAATTTGTCACAGCAGCGGTGACCCGGTCCGTGGCCCTGGGCGCCCAATATCAATGGCAGTGACGTAGTTAATGGTAGAATAGTTTGTGACGCCACCCGTGGTGTTTGGCAAGTAAGGTGTTGAGCCAACGCTGCATGCAGATCCGCTGGGACTGATGGTGTGGTGCAGCAGAGATGGTATAGCTCCCCACAGGTGGAGCTGTAGTCCCAGGGCAGTGTAGGTGCAATGGATGAGGAGAGGCGCAGAATGGTATGGAGGCTGGTACCCAGGTGTAGTGGTGCGGGAATAACTGGAGGACACCAGAGTATGCGGTTCCAAAGCTTTACTCACTGTTTGCAGTTCACACAACTGCCTGCCTCCGTACCGTGTTCTCCAGGTCAGGGCTCCAGCCAACCTCCAGGCAGGATACGATTCTCCCTTCCACACTCCGCCAACATGTACCTTACTGAACGACTCCTCCAATGCGCCTGTAGGTGCGAAGCACTCCAGTACTTAGTTACCCTGGAATGCCTCTCTCTAGGTGTTCTTAGTCTTTACTTGTATGACAGACAGCTGTAGCCTGCTTCGGGGACTCCTCACTGCGTCCCGGCTCTCTATTCAGTTGTTGTTGTGTCCCAAGTCTATGATGGGAGCAAGGCGTTAGTGGTTCACTACTCCTCCGGTGTCTGTTGCCGGACATAAAGATCCAATTAACCTCGGGGACCGGGCCCCAGCCTTTGCGCTCTCTGGACTGGAAGGGTTCTCTCTCTTTCTCAACCTGCTTCCCACCGTCCTTCTATTCTCCTTCGTTCCGATCTGTTCTATCTCTCTTATGGAAGGTTAGGTTATCAATCTTATCAGACTCTTTCTCTGGTCTTTCTCGTGCCAGCAGCCCAGTTCACTGGGACCTGGAGGAAAGAAGGTTTTACCACCAACATAGAAGAGGATTCTTTACTGTTAGGGCAGTGAGAATCTGGAATTCCTTGCCTGAGGAGGTGGTGATGGCAAACTCAGTCGAGGGGTTCAGGAGAGGCCTGGATGTCTTCCTGGAGCGTAACAATATTGTATCTTATTGTGATTAGGGTCTGTAGAAACAAGTGTCACGTGGGCAAAGCAGAGGTTCAGTATTTAGGGCATTGGGTGGGAAGTGGGAAACAGCAACCAGAACCAGCCAAGATTGAAGCCATAGCCAAATGGCCCATCCCACGCACTAAAACCCAGGTCATGGCGTTTCTAGGGACAGCGGGGTATTACAGGAAATTCGTTCCCAATTACAGCAGCGTAGCCAAGCCCCTCACTGATCTGACCCGTAAGAACCAACCCCGCCAGGTAACCTGGACCTCAGAGTGTGAGGAAGCCTTCCGCCAGCTAAAGGACGCCCTGTATCAAACTAAACGTTTCCTTGTTCAAACAGACGCTTCTATGTTTGGATTGGGGGCAGGACTGAGCCAAGTCGGGCCGGAAGGCCAAGAACACCCGGTAGCTTACCTGAAATGGAAACTACTGCCCCGTGAAGTAAGCTATGCGGCCATCGAGAAAGTGTGCCTGGCGGTAGTATGGGCACTCAAGAAGTTGCAACCATATTTGTATGGACGACAGTTTTCCTTCCTAACGGACCATAATCCCCTAGTCTGGCTTAATCGGGTCTCCGGAGACAACGCCAGATTGCTGCGGTGGAGTTTAGCCCTACAACCTCTGGACTTCACCATCCACCACAGACCCGGCAAACAAAATGGTAACGCCGATGGACTAAGTCGACAAACGGAACTTGTACCAACCCCATAGAAAGACGTAGATCTGGGGATTTATTCTGATGGAATATAGGCTGAACTGGATGGACACGGGGCTTTTTTCAGCCTTGCTAACTATGTTACTATGTTAGATCTCTCCTGAGGTTCAGTAAATATCCTGGACAGAGCATCAGCCTTGCCGTTTTTTGAACCATGCCGATAAGAAATGATAAGATTATACCTGGAGAAAAAAGGCCCAACATGCTTGTCTTGTTGTCTTACAGACAACCTTTTACCTGTACGAATGAACACTACATTTTTGTGGTCAGTAGGGACAGTCACTGGATGATCGGCCTCTTTTGAGAAGGCAACTTTAGTAGCTAAAAGTTCTTTATTTCCAATGTCATAGTTCTTTTCTGCAGATGGCATGGTATGAGAAAGGAATGCACATGGTTGAAGCTGCATCTTGTCCCCAACTTGCTGTGACGGTAAGGCTTCCTCCGCAGAGTCTGATGCATCTACTTCGACAACAAGATGGACAAGTAATGGTGCAGAAGTTAAGAGTCTTTTACTTGTCAGAAGCCACTTGTGCCTCTGGAGACCAGGAAAACACTTTGGTTTTCTTTGTGAGTGAATTAATTGGTAAAATTATTTTTGAAAAGTTTTTAATGAATCTTCCGTAGAAATGTGCAAATCCTATAAAGTGCTGGATGGCTTTTAGATTTCTTGGGTAGGGCAGTCAACTACCTCTCTGATTTTACTGGGATCCATGCTCAGACCTTCTGGGGAGATGATATACCCAGAAACTGAGTCCTGGTTTGTTCAAATTCACATCTTTTGAGTTTGATTTAGAGTTGATTCTCCTGGTGACGTTCCAGGACTAACTGGACATGATCACATGAGTCAACAGTGTGATGCAGCAGCAAAAAAGGCAAATGCAATTCTAGGATGTATTAACAGAAGCATACAGTCTAGATGACGTGAAGTCATTATTGCCCTCTACTTCTCTTTGGTCAGAACTCACCTAGAATACTGTGTCTTGTTTTGGGCACCACATTTTAAAAAAGACATCAACAAACTGCAGCAAGTTCAGAGAAGAGCGACCAGAATGGTGACCGGTCTGCAAACCCTGTCTTATGAGGAAAGGTTGCAGGATTTGGGAATGTTTAGCTTGCAGAAGAGATGACTGAGAGGAGACTTAATAGCTGTACAAATATCTCAAGGGCTGTCACATTGTAGAAGGATCAACTTTATTCTCATTTGCACAAGGAAAGACTAGAAGCAATGGGATGAAACTGAATGGGGGGAGACAAAGATTAGATATTAGAAGGCTGACAGTGAGGGTGATCAATGAGTGGAACAGGCTGCCACGAGAGGTGGTGAGTTCAACTTCTATGGAAGTCTTCAAACAGAGGCTGGACAGACATCTGACTGGGATGATTTAGCGAATCCTGCTTTGAGCAGAGGGTTGGACCAGATGGCCCAGGAGGTCCCTTCCAACTCTACCATTCTATGATTCTGTGGACATGTCTGCGATGCTCCCCCAAGGAATCTGAAAATATGAGAATGTCATAGAGATAAACAGCAACAAATTGATCCAAGAAATCTTGGACAACATTGTTACTGAAGTGCTGAATGGCGGCAGGGGCGATGCTAAGGCCGAGAGGCATAACCAGATATTCAAAATGTCCATATCTGTTAGGAACGGCGGAACGCACTAAATAAAAATAAATAATAAAGTGTGTTCGCCGCTCGGGGTCCACTGTGCAGTAGATGTTACACTGCTGCTAGGTAATGGCAGACGAGCAATATGGCGGTATAATGCGCACGGGTTAGACTTCACCCGAAGTGCGCAGAGCGGGCTCTGTTCACACACAGAGGCGCCGCAACATAAACATATGAAAACGCTGAGCCTGTTAGAGTCACAGACCTCAGGTAGATGCACACACGGTATCTGGTCACAGGAGCAGGA
This sequence comes from Dendrobates tinctorius, assembly GCF_039654945.1. Classification (NCBI taxonomy): domain Eukaryota; kingdom Metazoa; phylum Chordata; class Amphibia; order Anura; family Dendrobatidae; genus Dendrobates; species Dendrobates tinctorius. The sequence goes on from NW_027361764.1 coordinate 1,095,355, forward strand.
CCCAAGGCAGAGGAGCTGCGTCCGTCTAGACCTATCATGTGTGCGGCGTCGCTACTGCGAGCGCCTAGAAGGGCTGCAACTGCAGCGCGGTGTAGGGCATGGCCGCTAGTCGACAAGGCTAGGAAGCAAGCGCGATGTTTGACGCTAGTGTAGAGGTGCGGTGTGCACAGTGGCCTAAGGCTTCCACTGACTGGCGCTGACTGCTGCACTAATTCCCTATCCACATGCGTAATATCAGAGGAAAGGGGTTTCAAGTGAGTCAGTCACCAGAACCATACATCCATCACCATTCACTCATTAGCTTGAAAAGTCTATACTAACGCATGGCCGAACGGTCATGCGTGCTTTTTATAGCCGTGCGGGACCTTCCAGATCTCCGAGATGGACCAATGAGATCTGGAGCAGGACCTGGGCACATGACGCCCGATCTCCAATGGGAGATCGCCTCGTGAGCATGCCCAGTAGGAGCACCGAGGGACTTAAGGGGGTTTTACACATAGCGATATCGCTAGCGATATCGCTATAACGTCGCCGATTTTGTGACGTTATAGCGATATTGCTAGCGATATCGCTATGTGTGATATTTACCTCCGACCGCTCCCCCGCTGTCCATCGCTGATCGCGCGGGAATGTCCGGCTCCATTTCTCGTCGGGCGCTTCCTGCTGGGCTTCCTGCTGGCGCCGACGAGCGACACATGGAGGCGGGAGGACGTCAGGATTGCTGCGTGTGAAAGGAGAGTATCGTGCGCTGCATCGCTGCTGCATCGCTGCTGCATCGCTGTGAGATCTGCCTGTGTGACAGCTCACTAGCGATCATTTAGCGATGCACCAGCGATCCTGACCTGGTCGGATCGCTGGTGTAAGGGGGCCTTTAGTCTCTGGAGTGGTCTGCTGCCAAGTAATTTTCTCTGCAGTAGATAGACAGCAGGAGACCGCAGAATGTGAGCTCTGGATTCCTGCAGAGCAGACACAGAACCCAGACGCCTAACATTACCCCCCTCCTAGGGCCCCTCCCCTCTGAGCCTTCCAATCCACCACCTTGTGCCCATCAGAGGCATAAGCCTCACACTCGTCCGAAGGCAAGTCTGATGTCCCGGTAGGTGACACGGAAAACCGGGACACGTGGAAGGTATCAGGGGTGGCAAGATCGCCAGGTTTAAGAAGGGACACGTGGGAGACAACGGGAGCAGCAAAACCGCCCGGAGCATAGGTTGAAGTGGAATGCCGCGGTGGGTCGGTGGACGTTTCCACTCTCTGTTTAAGGAGGCTATGCCGAGCACATGAGGAGCATGCCCGAATATATTTTTTAATGTCCCGAGCCCTGAGCGGCCACCAATACGACCCTGCCAGGAGTTTTGTGGTCTGCATGTAGCCACAGTGACCACCCGCCCTGGATGCGTGTGCCCACGCGAGAACCTTCAGTCGAAGGCGAGGGGGAACAAAGGTCTTGCCCGGCGGCACAGAGTTTGGCCATTGCAGGACCCCGTTATCCTGGGGTACAGAGTGCTGACAGTGGTAGCCACAAGTGGAGCTTAGTGCCGGACGCGCCTCAAGACTGGCGCGAGACACCTCCATGGGCTCTGGAAGTGAACACTCTGGCTCGAGTGATTCCAGAGGTTCAAAGAGGTTGGGAGCTGGAGTACCCCTCCGTCTGGACTGAGCACGCTTCAGCCCGTGCTCCGAGAAACGGAGATCAATACGGGTGGCAATTGTAATCAGCTCCTCCAGACTTGCAGGAACCTTTCTGGTAGATAGAGCATCCTTAACATGCTCAGCTAAACCTCTCCAAAACACAGGTATGAGGGCTCTATCAGACCAGGGATTGGAGAAGCAGGAAGCTCATCTGCATATTTCCTGTGCATTCTGGGAAGAGGAGAAGAGTCGCCTTAAGCTGATCGATCACTGGGTCTTGCCGGGTCTCACTGTTTGAGGACATCGCAAAACCAGGGATTGGAGAAGCAGGAAGCTCATCTGCATATTTCCTGTGCATTCTGGGAAGAGGAGAAGAGTCGCCTTAAGCTGATTGATCGCTGGGACTTGCCGTGTCTCGCTGTTTGAGGACATCGCAAAACCAGGGATTGGAGAAGCAGGAAGCTCATCTGCATATTTCCTGTGCATTCTGGGAAGAGGAGAAGAGTCGCCTTAAGCTGATTGATCGCTGGGACTTGCCGTGTCTCGCTGTTTGAGGACATCGCAAAACCAGGGATTGGAGAAGCAGGAAGCTCATCTGCATATTTCCGGTGCATTCTGGGAAGAGGAGTAGAGTCACCTTAAACTGATCGATCGCTGGGACTTGCCGAGTTTCCACCCATCATAGCCTGCATCAGCAATATGGAAGAGAAGAAAATCCACATGGTCACCTGCAACACATGCTACATGTTTACGGATCTTCCGGCCCAAAAACTCAACTTTACCTGTCAGAAGTGCAAACTTGTTGCCCTCTTAGAGGAAAAGGTGAGGGACTGGAAGAAAGAATAGCAACATTGAAGGTAATTAAAGAACATGAGGACTTCTTGGATGAAGCAGAAGCAACCATTCAGGATTTGGAAAGTGAGAAAAGCTTCAGAGCCCATACAGAGGCTGAAAAGTGGAGCCATGTGACGAAAAGAAGGAAATGGATCAAGTGGTCATCACCACCCACACAGCTTAACAACCAATATGAAGCCCTCCTGCTGGAGAACGAAAATGGCACAGCTCAGGATGATACCGTATCTACAAGAGAAGACACACTATCAACAAAAGAAGTTACTGTGTCAACAAAGACGGACACAAATGACACTCAAAAACACTCACGAGCAAAAAGCAGTGCGTCCGGGAAGAAAAGAAGAGTGGTAGTTGTGGGCGACTCACTACTAAGAGGCACGGAGGCAACTATCTGCAGGCCGGACATAACTGCATGAGAAGTATGCTGCCTCCCAGGAGCAAAAATCAAGGATGTGGCCAACAGGATACCAACTATCCTCAAATCCAAGGACGACTACCCTTTCCTACTGATACATGTAGGCACAAACGACACGGCAAGAAATGACCTACCAACTATCTGCGAAGACTTTGAAATTCTGGGGAAGAAAATAAAGGAACGAAACGTACAGGTTGTTTTCTCATCAATCCTCCCAGTCGATGGCCATGGCATCAGAAGATGGATACTAGAGGTGAACAACTGGCTACGACGGTGGTGCAGGCAGCAAGGATTTGGATTCTTGGACCATGGCGTGAATTACCTCTATGATGGACTTCTCGCAAGAGATGGGATACATCTCACAAAACCTGGGAAACACACATTCGCCAGAAGACTTGCCACACTCATCAGGAGGGCTTTAAACTAGAAGAAGAGGGGATGGGAGGAAAAACAGCAGACAAGAACATGCAGCAGAAGGACAAACTAATCAAGGCTACTAGATGTGGTACAGAGGACCCAAGACAGGGTACTCAGAAGGAAGCTAAGAAAAAGGGAGCAAAACTTCTTTCCTGCATGCTGACCAATGCAAGAAGCCTGACCAATAAGATTGAAGATCTGGAGTTGGTAATGTATGAGGAAAAATATGACCTAGTAGGAATAACTGAGACATGGTTAGATGACAGCTATGACTGGGCGGCTAACTTGCAAGGATATGATTTGTTTAGGAGGGATCGTAAAAAAGGAAAGTGGGTGGACTCTGTCTATATATAAAGTCCACTTTAAAGCCCACACTAAGAGAAGATATACAAGAGGGAAATGAAGAGGTGGAGTCTCTATGGGTGGAGATACAAGGAGGGAAAAGTAATAAAATCCTCATAGGGGTTTGTTATAAGCCACCAAATATAACAGAAACCACTGAGAACGTATTATTGAGACAAAGAGACAAAGCAGCAAATCCCAATGAGGTGATTATTATGGGGACTTCAACTACCCCGACATAGACTGGGGAACTGAAACCTGCGGATCTCAGAAAGGAAACCAATTTCTGTCAGTGACCAAGGATAATTATCTGTCACCACTTGTGCAGGGCCCAACTAGAGGAACGGCCCTTCTGGACTTAATGTTAAGCAACAGGCCAGATAGAATAACAGAAGTCCGAGTGGATGGGCACCGAGGGAACAGTGACCACAATATAACACAATTCCACTTGTCTTTCAGTAAGGTGCCCTGGAAGGGGGTTACGAAAACGCTGAATTTCAGGAAAGCAAAGTTTGATCAGTGTAACGGGGCCTTCCTATCTCGGGTACCTCTTTCAGTACCACCCCGTGTTTTCGGAGGTCCGCTCTGCGTTGGCTGGAGTCTGAATGAATGGCGCTGGCTGGAATTCCTTGGTTACATGGGCGCATATAAAAGATCACTGCTTCTCCACGTATTTCCAGTCTGACAACACTTTACTCACAGGACACAGAATATATCACACAGATACAGAGGGCAGGCCAATAGAAAAGCGGCAGGCCAGACATACATTACAAAAGCCACAGGTGGCCGGAGCCTGCCGATGTTTATTGTGGGAATTACAAAGGTGGGGGGAGGGCGGACAAAAGGAGAATATCGTGTCCCCTCTGCCCAGGGGCGCAGCCTGTGGGCTGATGCATTAGGGACATGCATCTCACATAGAACCTATTATACATACATATAACTGCACAACATATTCTGGGTGCTGAGTGGTTCTGTAGCACGTAACACGGCTCCCCCTTTTCAGCGATGCGATCGGCATACACAGTCTGATCCTCAACGGATCGGTTTGGGGATGACTGAAGTTTATGGGGTTGGTACAAGTTCCGTTTGTCCACTTAGTCCATCGGCATTACCGTTTTGTTTGCCAGGTCTGTGGTGGATGGTGAAGTCCAGAGGTTGTAGGGCTAAACTCCACCGCAGCAATCTGGCGTTGTCTCCAGAGACCCGATTAAGCCAGACTAGGGGATTATGGTCCGTTAGGAGGGAAAACTGTCGTCCATACAAATATGGTTGCAACTTCTTGAGTGCCCATACTACCGCCAGGCACTCCTTCTCGATGGCTGCATAGCTTACTTCACGGGGCAGTAGTTTCCGACTCAGGTAAGCTACGTCCGGCCCGACTTGGCTCAGTACTGCCCCCAATCCAAACATAGAAGCGTCTGTGTGAACCAGGAAACGTTTAGTTGGATCGGGTGCGGCCAATACAGGGGAATTGGTGAGGGCGTCCTTTAGTTGGCGGAAGGCTTCCTCACACTCTGAGGTCCAGGTTACCTGGCGGGGTTGGTTCTTATGGGTCAGATCTGTGAGGGGCTTGGCTACGCTGCTGTAATTGGGAACGAATTTCCTGTAATACCCCGCTGTCCTTAGAAACGCCATGACCTGGGTTTTAGTGCGTGGGCTGGGCCATTTGGCTATGGCCTCAATCTTGGCTGGTTCTGGTCGCTGTTTCCCACTTCCCACCCAATGCCCTAAATACTGAACCTCTGCTTTGCCCACGTGACACTTGTTTGGGTTCAGGGTGATTCCAGCCTGGTGGATCGTGTCCAATACGGTGATTTAGATGCTCTTCCCATGTCGCACTGTAGATGGCGATGTCGCCCAGGTAGGCACAAGCATAGTCCTGGAGACCATCCAGAAGCCGATCAGCCAGCCTTTGGAAGGTCGCCGGGGCATTCTTCATCCCGAATGGCATAACTCGAAACTGGAATAAGCCGAACGGGGTGACAAATGCCGAATTGGGAATAGCGTCAGGACTAAGGGGAATCTGCCAGTAGCCTTTGCATAGATCGATGGTGGTCAAATCCTTTGCCCCCGCCAGCCGGTCTAACAACTCATCCACACGCGGCATGGAGTATGCATCCATCACTGTTTTCTCATTGAGCTTACGATAGTCTACACAAAACCGTGTAGTCCCATCCTTCTTGGGCACTAACACTACGGGGGATGCCCAGGGACTAATTGACTCTTCAATGACCCCTAAACGCAGCATCTCTTGTCGCATCCCCTCTCGTACAGACTCAGGGACACGGAAGGGGTTTTGTCGTAGGGGGGTCTGATCCTGGGTCTCAACCTTGTGTTGTGCCAGGCGAGTGTACCCCGGTCTCTCTGAAAACATCCTCTGCCGCAGCCTCAACAACGCCTCCGCCTGCTGTCTCTCCCGGGGGCCTAGGTCTTCACCCAAGTGTACCTGGTCCCATGTTTTAGACTGAGTCCTTTCCCCTAAGACATCCGGCAAGGGATGTCCGGCTAAATCCTCTGCTTCAGGTACACAGATGGCCACTACCTCTTCAGGGCGCTCCCGGTAGGGCTTCAGCATATTCACGTGGATCATGCGGATAACCCTGGGGTCATCACAATCGGCGACATTATAGGTTGTGTCGGCTATTTTCCCCACTACCTGGTAGGGCCCCTGCCATGCAGCTTGAAACTTATTCTGCTTAGTGGGCTCTAACACCAGGACCTTCTGTCCTATTTCCAAAGTGCGCTCTCTGGTCCTCCGATCGTACCATACGCGCTGGCGCTGCTGGGTCGCCTGCAGGTTCTCACGTACAACCTGGGTCAGCTCCTGTAGGTGGTCCCGGAATTCCAGCACATAGGATACAATAGGTACCCCTTCTATGAGGCCCTCCCCCTCCCAGTGTTCCAGCACTAAGTCTAGGGGACCCCTTACCCGTCTCCCGTATACCAGCTCGAACGGGGAGAACCCCGTGGATTCTTGGGGCACCTCCCAATAGGCAAACAGGAGGTGTGGCAAGAATTTCTCCCAGTCCCTGTAGGTCCTGGTAAAAGTCCCAATGAGCTGTTTTAATGTCCCGTTAAAGCGTTCACACAACCCATTGGTTTGCGGGTGGTACGGGGCGCTTCTAATGGACTTTACGCTGCACACCTTCCACAGTTGGTTGGTCACCTCTGCTGTAAACTGGGTGCCCTGGTCCGAGATAATCTCCCGGGGAAATCCAACCCGTGAGAAAACATGGAGCAGGGCGGCCGCCACCGTCTCTGCCAGTATGTTAGGTAACACAACCACCTCTGGATACCGTGTGGCATAATCTACCACTGTCAATATATACCTTTTCCCGGACGAACTGGGTTTGGCTAACGGCCCTATCAGATCGACCGCAACTCGGCTAAATGGTTCCTCCACAATGGGGAGGGGGCGTAATTTGGCCTTGCATCGACCCCCCCTCTTGCCAATGCGCTGACAACTGTCATAGGTCTGGCAGTACTGACGAACATCATAGGTTACCCCCGGCCAAAAGAAGTTTTGTGTCAGACGATGCCTGGTGCGACTGACGCCGAAGTGCCCGGCCAAGGGTATATCATGAGAGATTCGCATCAACTCCTGCCTATACTTCTTGGGAACTACCATCTGTTGTTTTATAGTGGGGCTCGTCCCTGTGTGGTGCTGCTCTGTGATCCGGTAGAGGAGTCCCTGCTTCCATACAAACTGTTCCCTTTCCAGTACTCCTCTCCCCTCCTGTGCCTTCCCACGATATCCCTCTAATGAAGGATCCTCAAGTAACTCCCTCTTAAATTCATCTGGGGTGGCCCAAGAAATGTGTCTGGCTATGGGAATACGTGTAGGGCTGGGATGTCTTACCTGAGCCTCCTCTGAGTGTGATTCCGCCTCCGCAGCTCGAGCTTGTCTCCGGGTGGTCAAAGGATAGGTCTCAGCCAGAGGGGCCACCGAGAATGCAGACAACATGGGCCCCAAGTCATTTCCCAGCAAGACGTCTGCAGGCAAATCCTCCATCAAGCCGACCTCAACAAGGCTATCCCCGACTCCCCAGTTCAGGTGAATCCTGGCAGTGGTCAGTCGATGTATAGCTCCCCCTGCTACACGGACTGCCAATGTCCGGTCCGTCTTCTCTTGGTCCCGGACGAGATAGGCTTCAGAAGGGTCAAAGTTGCCCCAGAATCTCTTAGTCCCTGCATACGTTTCCCATTAACCCACACGACCTGTCGATGCTGTTGTCGATTATCTGCCCGGGCTGCCTGCACGGGGTCTACTTCATGCAGCTCTTCCTCCATCTCTTCCACCCCTTGGTTAGTCGTAGCCCAATGCCGGGTCAGCTTCACCTTGGTAGCAGTGTACAGCAGCCCGGCTGAAGGTAGCTGTTCCTGACTTTGGCCACTGGGTATGCTGAGTCCGGTTGGGACATTGTCTTTGCAGGTGGCCCAGCTGACGACAGGTGTGGCATCGCGCCCCAGGGGGACTGTGGTAGGCCGGGTTTCTAGCTGGTCCCCCTACAATCTTCGGTGGTTTGGGGCCCTCCAAGTCCATGGGCGGGCCCCTAGTGATCACCTTTGATCCGGACAACTGCGGCCTCCTGGCATCATGATGTTCATTGGCCAGACGAGCGGCTTCCTCAAGAGTCGTTGGCCGCCTGTCCCGAAGCCATTCCTGTGTCTCGGGGTTTAGTCCATTCAAGAATCGTTCTAACAGGAAGAGCTGGAGGACGTCCTCCTTAGTGGTTGCTTGGCTCCCTTGTACCCACTGTAGCAGTGACCGCCGTAATTTACAGGCCCATTCAGCCTGGGTATCGGTTACGCGTTTTATAAGTCCGCTGAAATTTTGGCGGTATGCCTCTGGTGTCAGCGCATACCGGGCCAAGATCACTTCTTTGATCCGCTCATAGTCCATACAGTCCTCATCAGGTACCGTGCGATAGGCGTCCGCTGCCCGGCCTGTCAGCTTGCTGGCCAGAATCTGAACCCGTTCCTCCGGCTTCACTTGATGAAGGGCACACTGCCGCTCAAAGTCCTGCAGAAAGCCATCAATGTCTTCCTCTGCCTCCCCCAACTGTCGGAAGGCATTATACTGGATCTTTTTGTGGCTTACTGTTGAAGGTACCTGGTCGAAGGCCAGAGCTTACCCTGCTCGCTGACTCTCGTCTCTCCGCTCAGCCATCTCCATCTTGGCCAGCTCCACTTTGGTCCGCTCTGCCATCTCCATCTTGGCTAGCTCTATCCTGGTCCGCTCGGCCATCTTTTATTTCAGATCAGTACGCACATCAGCCATCACCTCTCGTATAATCTCTACTGCAGGGTTTGGGCCATAGAATGCCAGTCTGTTCTTTACCTCCCTCTGGAATTCGGTCTCCTCCACAGTCACATTGGGGGGCGCTGCACTGTCGTGTTCCATGATGGCTGCTATCAAATCCGCTTTTGTTTTGTTGCTGGCGATCAACTCTCGGGCTTCCACCAGATCTTTTAATGTAGTCCTCTTTAACTTCTGGTAGTTGTTTTCCATTCATTCCTTTCCTCCTGTAGATGGGGTATCATATCCTGCTGCTGCCACCAGTGTAACGGGGTCTACCAAGCTGGAGTACCTCTTTCAGTACCACCTCGTGTTTACGGAGGTCCGCTCTGCGTTGGCTGGAGTCTGAATGAATGACACTGGCTGGAATTCCTTGGTTACATGGGCGCATATAAAAGATCACTGCTTCTCCACATATTTCCAGTCTGACAACACTTTACTCACAGGACACAGAATATATCACACAGATACAGAAGGCAGGCCAATAGAAAAGCGACAGGCCAGACATGCATTACAAAAGCCGCAGGTGGCCGGAGCCTGCCGATGTTTACTGTGGGAATTACAAAGGTGGGGGGATGGCGGACAAAGGGAGAATATCATTTCCCCTCTGCCCTGGGGCGCAGCCTGTGAACTGATGCATTAGGGACATGCATCTCACATGGAACCTATTATACATACATATAACTGCACAACATATTCTGGGTGCTGAGTGGTTCTTTAGCACGTAACAATCAGCTTAAAGAGGACCTTCGTCGAATTGATTGGGACAAAGTCCTCAAAAATAGGAGCACAGAAAATAAATGGGAAATATTTAAATCAGTTTTACACACCCACTGCGAGCTAGCCATACCGTACAGAGATAAAAGGGCTAGGAACAGGAGAACACCAATGTGGCTAAATAAGGATATAAAAAGGGCAACAAATAACAAGAACAAGGCATTTAAGAAGCTAAAACAAGAAGGCAATGAAGAAGCATTAAAAAGTTATAGAGAAAAAATAAAATGTGTAAAAAACAAATACATTTAGCAAAAGTGGAAACTGAGAGACTCATTGCTAAGGAAAGTAAAACAAACCCCAAACTATTCTTTAATTATATAAACAGTAAAAAGATTAAAATTTATGGTGGCGGCCCTTTAGAGAACAATGAGGGTGAAATCATCGAGAGCGATGTGGGAAAAGCAAATGTTTTAAATACTTTTTTCTCCACAGTGTTCACACAGGAAAAGGATTTGCCAGGGGAAATGCAGAGTGATAATGTAAACTCCCCATTAAGTATTACCTGCCTAACCCAGGAAGAAGTGCAGAACCGCCTTAGTAAGATGAAAATGGACAAATCACCAGGCCCTGATGGCATTCACCCTCGGGTATTAAGGGAGTTAAGTAATGTGATAGACAGGCCTTATATTTAAAGACTCTATAGAAACAGGGTCTGTTCCTTTTGATTGGCGGCAAGCAAATGTGGTACCAATATTCAAAAAGGGGTGTAAAAGGGAACCTGGAAACTATAGGCCGGTAAGCTTAACATCTGTTGTGGGTAAAATTTTTGAAGGGTTTCTAAGGGATACCATTATGGAATATCTCAATGTTAATAAATGTTTAACTCCATATCAACATGGATTTATGAAGGATCGCTCCTGTCAGACTAACCTGATCAGCTTCTATGAGGATGTGAGATCTCAAATGGACCAAGGAGAATCACTGGATGTCATTTATCTCGACTTCTCTAAAGCATGTGACACTGTCCCACATAAAAGATTGGTAAGTAAGAGGAGAAAGCTTGGGCTAGGGGAAAATGTGTGTAGATGGGTAGGTAGCTGGCTTAGTGATAGAAAGCAAAGAGTGGTTATTAATGGGGCATCCTCAGATTGGGCCAGGGTTACTAGTGAGGGACCACAGGGGTCTGTATTGGGCCCCCTACTATTTAATATATTTATTAATGATTTATCGGGCAACGGGAGGCGGGTAACTGTCGGTGCAGGGGAGGACGTAGACATACGTGAAACCGCCTCTGCGATCGCTTGTACAGCGGCCTCCGAAGACTTCGCCGCTGAGATAACACTCCCAAGAGTGGCCAACCGGCCCTCTAGCTGGCGAATGCACTGAAGGAGTTGCTGCTGATCTGCCATTACTAGCCAGACTCTAGCGCTAGTATAATGTAAGGAACGGCGGAACGCACTAAATAAAGATAAATAATAAAGTGTGTTCGCCGCTCGGGGTCCACCGTGCAGTAGGTGTTACACCGCTGCTAGGTAATGACAGACGAGCAATATGGCGGTATAATGCGCACGGGTTAGACTTCACCCGAAGTGCGCAAAGCGGGCTCTGTTCACACACAGAGGCGCCGCAATATAAACATACAAAAACACTGAACCTGTTAGTATCACAGGCCTCAGGTAGATGCACACACGGTATCAGGTCACAGGAGCAGGACCCAAGGCAGAGGAGCTGTGTCCGTCTAGACCTACCGTGTGTAGACGCCAAGTAGGACTGCAACTGCAGAGCGGCGTAGGGCAACGCCGCTAGTCGACAAAGCTAGGAAGCAGGCGCAATGTTGGACGCTAGAGTAGAGGTCCGGTATGCACAGTGGCCTAAGGCTTCCACTGACTGGCGCAGAATACTGAACTAATTCCCTATCCACATGCGTAATATCAGAGGGAAGGGTGTTGTGAGTTCATTTTCTGGTCTACCAGTTGTGAGTTCTCCTTCCAGGCTCTCTCTGGTGATAACAGGAGGTAGTGAGGCTGATTTAATCAGTAGAGATCTGCCACCTGATAATGAAGATGACGATTGGACCTCAGGAATCTCAGATTGGATTTAAGACAGCCGACGCCCTATTCTGGTGCTGGTGATTCCTTCTGGCTTGTCAGCTCTTGGTTCTCAGCTCTGTTCCAGTCAGCTCAAGCTAAGTTTTTCTTCTAATGTTCACACTTGATTTTGTTGTTCTATTCAGTTTTTTGTGTGGTCAGCCAGCCTCGGCTGGGGCTGTGCTGAATTTCCATTCTTATTTATCTGTATTTGCCAATTTGCTTTTTATCCCTTATTAGATTGGCCTCTTTTTGCTCTGTCTCAGAATATTTCAGAGTGCTGATATAGTGGAGAAGTCTAGTGACTTCAGGGTTAATTTTGCTATCAGAAGTGTTGGACATTATTTTTGTAGGGTTTTTTGGGCAGATTGCAGACAGTGTCTTTCCTTTCCTCTCCTTTCTAGTTAGTTTGGGCCCCATCGTTTACTCAGCCTATTTTCCTGCCTGTGTTTGTGTTTTCATCTTGTTTCACCGTCAATACATGTGTGGGGGCTGTCTATTCCTTTGGGGTCTGCTCTGGGGCAGTTAGTTTTCCCCTTTTCTTGCTTTAGGCTTATTTAGTCCTCCGGCCGTGACGAGGCGTCTAGGTTCATCGTAGGTACGCTCCACGACTGCTGCTAGTTGTGTGGTTAGGATCAGGGATCTGCAATCTGCATAGTTACCAACCTCTCTGGTTTTTCTGTGCTTAGCATGTTTAGGTTTTTTCCTCCTCGGTGACCCATTCATAACAGAAGGGGTTTCAAATGAGTCAGTCACCAGAGTCATACATCCGTCACCATTCACACATTAGCTTGAAAAGTCTATACTAGCGCATGGCCGAATGGTCATGAGCGCTTTTTATAGCCGTGCGGGACCTTCCAGATCTCCGAGATGGGCCAATGAGATCTGGAGCAGGACCTGGGCACATGACTCCGATCTCCAATGGGAGATCGCCTCGTAAGCATGCCCAGTAGGAGCAAAGAGGAACTTAGTCTCTGGAGCTGTGACAACGAATGAAAGCACCCTGTGCCACCAGTATGTCACGATCCCACCACTGACACGGGTATGTCAGCGGTCGTAGGGATGCGACGCACTGCCAGCACACAGCTATCACAGGCACAGTGGGGGCTTATCTTAGTTATCCCGCCACTGGTACCATGTGACAAACATATACATCAAGCTAATCTTGCTCTGACAATTTATCGCAGAGGGGTTATTTTGGATGCCCCACCACTGCTAACAACTTTCCAAGAACTGCGGGGATTTATGTATAATCCCACTTTCTCAGTTCCACTTTGGAACTCGGAGCTCTCCGGCACCCCCTTACCCTCAGGTCAGTCAGGGAACTGCACCTAGGATAATTAGGCCTGTTTCACACATCAGTTTTTTTGATCAGTCAAAATCTGCTAAAATGGCGGATAACGGATCCGTTCCTGTACTGACCACAACGTTTGGCACCGGACCGTTATTTTAACGGATCCGTCAAAGGAAGAATTTTAAAGGAACCGCTGCCTGGGGAGGGGGGGAGAGAGAGACAGAGAGAGAATTTTTCAGCCTCCAGAACAGAGTTTGGGGTTAAATTTGCGGCTGAGTGAAGTCTTTCGGGCATGCGCAGTGAGAACTGCGGATCCTGCCGGCCGAAAAAACGTTGCATGGTCCGTTCGGGCTTGTCGGCGGACGTCAAAATTATGGTGGATCCGCAAAAAAATGGATCCAACGGATGGCCATCCGTCAAGATCCGCCGGTAATGCAACTCAATGGGAAAAAAGAACGGATCCGCCAAGAAAAATGGCGGATCTGTTTTTTTTTTGCAAAACGGCGGATTTTGACTGATTGACACAAACGGATGTGTGAAACAGGCCTTAGTTGCCGGATGGGCTGCTTGTTCTGCACGGGCAGTTAGACTACTGGAGTAAGGGAATTATCAATGTGTTGGCCTCAGCCACTCATTCAGCAATATAAGACCCTTCCGTACTGCCAACTAGCCTAACCAACCGCACACACCACGCTGACATCAGCCACGATTCACTTAATCAACGAGTTAATTATGAGGGTCCGTGGCAAAACCCTAAATTAGTAGCGATTATCTAAAAAAGGCGCATAGTTCGTTTCTTAGAGCATGAAATCAGACTGATAATTTTATCATTTATTCCCAAAATGGTGGGCAGTGATTACACAGATAAAAGTTGTTACAAAGTTGAGACATTAAATATGTACAATGCAGTATAAAACAACAAGGATTAAAAACAAAGAGTAACACTTACATGTGCTTAGTTGGTATTAGGCAGACCATGTGCTAGGGGGAGGGGCAGCAGCCACACATCCCCGGACATCTGCACGTCTTGTCAGCATCAAACTCCAGTTTCAACTGAAGGAATTTTGGGAGGGAATACCTTATCCCTTTGGGTTTGTGACCTCACGAAAGGGGCGGTCTGGTGAGGTTCAACCCCCCTACTCTCTAAGTTGCCATTTATCTAAAAACTTATAATAACCATATCTTAACGAGGCACGCTTGTTTAAACTCACCGAGGGTCTCATTGGTTGTAGCTTATCGAACCCAATAAGACAACATCAAACATGCCGTAATTAAGACACTCCATTTGGGAGCAATCCATATGTCAGTTTCTGGAGGGATTAGAGCCGTGAAAATTAGAGGTTAGAAAGCTGGTTTCGTGCCCTTTGCAGAAATGTAATTATTATATCTCTGGCACGAGCGAAGTGCACGCTAGAGCTTCCTTTAATATTTCCTATACCTTTATTCAAGCCACATGTTTCAGAACAAAAGACATCCTTTCACTTAGCTGTGCAGGGAGTGGGGGAGGAAAGAGGGGGAGAGAGGAATTCCACACTGAAGTTTCAGGTTTCACAGCTGCAGGCAGATAGCTGCGTGTGGAGGAAGGGAAGATTCTAGAAGTCATACCTTACAGACATTTTACATTACAGGAGCGGTCTGCTGCAAAGTAATCTTCTCTGCAGTAGATAGACAGCAGTAGACCACAGAATGTGAGGCTCTGGATTCCTGCAGAGCAGACGCAGAACCCTGACGCCTAACAATATCTAGTTCTAAAGACAGTTTTCCACTCATCTCCCTGGTGAATTCGTATGAAATTACAATCCACTCTTAGATAGAGTTTGGTAAAAGTCTTGGCAGAAGACAGTCTCCGGAAACTCAGGGATTAAGGGGAGTGGGTACCAATTTTTAGGGTATGTACAAGTGCTGAGTATGAGCTTGCGGAAAGTTCTGCAATGTTTCTGCATCTCTTGACAAGAAAAAAAGCTGAGGGAAAAAAGCATGTTTTTGGTGCGTTTTTGTATGCAATGAAGGCTTTTTTGAGCTAAAAATATTAAAAAAAGTTTTGTGATATAATTTCTTAGTTCAACACCACTTTTTCACTGCTGATACAGTAGCATCAGGGTAATGGGATTAGGGCTTGGTGTCAGCAGCTGTTATTGACACAAAGGCCTAGGCTTAGTAATGAAAAGGTGTCAGCCTGACACCCTCATTACTAAGCCGATAAGTAAACACAAACTCACACACAAACACGCACATTGTCACCAGCCTATGTAGGAGTGTTAGCAGAATAATCTCACATAGGCTGTAACCAGACAGCAAGTGTTAATTTTAAAGAACAAAAATAAAAATAAAAAAATTGCCTGGGCTCTTGCATAATTTTAACAACCAGCAGAGAGAAAGCTGATGGCTTAGGGCTGATGCTAATATTATAGAAAGGAGCCAATAGCCATAAAGGTTCCTATGCTATTAATATCAGCTCACAACTATTTGCTTAGCTTTCACTGGCTACTTTACAGGTGGACCCCAGAAAAAATTGACATAGGATCCCCCTATAAAATCTAACCAGAAAAAGATAGGCAGACAGATGCGGGCTGATATTAATAGCCTAGGAAGGGGTCATGGATATTGGCTCCATCTCAGGCTAAAAACACCAGCTCTCAGCTGTCCCAGAAAAGGCACATCTATAAGATGCGCCAAATGTGGAGCTTAGCCTCACTCTTTCCACTTGCCCTGTAGCGGTGGCAAGTGGGGTTTATATTTGTTGGGTTGATGTCACTTTTGTATTGTCAGGTGACATCAAGCCCACAGGTTAGTAATGGAGGGGCGTCTATAAGACACCTACCCATTAATAACCCCACAGAGATATTGTACAAAAACAGACACCCAGAATAAATTCCTTTATCTGAAACAATAACACAGACTCCTTTAATGAATCTTAATTAAACCATACTCACACAAAGCCTAATCCACCGACGCCAACGTCTCCTGCAACAAAAATAAAATAATAAACCACAGTATTCCTTACCTGTCCGTAGAGAAGATAATCCATAATGTCGTATGACAATCCTGATAACTTTGAGAGCAGTCATACAGATGATAGCATGGGAAACACCATAGGAAGCTGGTAAAATGCAAACAAAAACTCAGCAATTCCGCCGTAAATCCGCAAACATTTTTACACCTGCGCTTTTGCTGCAGATATGACTGATTCAGGTGAAGTCAATGGGTGAAAAACCACAAAGAAATGAGATGCTGCAGAAAAAAATGCACTGGAAATACTCAAGGAAAATTACTGATCATGTGCACAACACTTCAGGATTGTCATTGAATAAGCTTCCATTGCGTTTTTGGCCAAATTCCGTGTGGAAAAAAGTGCTGACAAAATACATCAAAAACGCACTGTGTGCACATAGCCTAAATGGTACTTATTTATTTCCCTGTAATCAATACATGGCCGCAGGATTGAGTCCTTCTTTTCTACAAAAAACAAGAGTGCTCCAGACGGTGAAGAAGAAGGTTGAATGAAGCCTTTCTCTAAATTTTCCTCTAGATATTCCTTTAGTACTTTAAATTCTGGCTCAGAAAGATTGCAAATTCGCCCACAAGGAATGGACCCTCCATGAAGCGATTCAACGGGACAGTCATAAGGATGATGAGGAGGCAGTTCTTTGCTTTCTTCTTACTGCAGACCTCACTGAGCTGCTGGTACTGAGGTGGGAGCTTATCATTCTGATTAGAAACCTCAGATACTTGAATTTGTGTGAGAACAGATACATTAGCATGGCAATTGTTCTTACGGTACTCAGAGGGAAAGGAATGGTCCTCGATGCCCAGCTGATAGATGGGTTATGGATTGAAAGCCAGGGAATTCCTAAAACAGCTGGAAATTTTGGAGATGAAATAAGATGGAAACTAACCGCTTCATGATGATTCAGTTCAGTACAGATTTCTAGTTCAATTGTCTCGTAGGTAACAGGTCCAGACGATAAAGGTGATTTAGCCACCATTTCCATATCGATGGGCATGGATTTAGTCCTACTTGCAATGTTATTGTCAAGTGTGAATTGTAAGTCCATGAAATTCACTCCTGCTCCAGAATCTAACATGGCAGATCATTGTATTTTTGGCTCCCAATTATGACCTGTATGGAAACGACAAAATGAGACAATGGTGATTGTGCTTTGCCTTTATCCTGCATTACAGATGAGATGGTCTGCAGAACCAGATCTGGCCAGTCACAAAGGTCTAAATCGCTTTCAGTCCTGGCATTTGTGAAGGCTATGGTCCTTTTATTAGGACAATTGATCCGCCTTTCCCCACAAGTCCCAGAAAAGGCTGAAGTCCCTCCCGATTATCACCGGGTGCAGCGAACTTTCAACTACCCTGACCTCATGGGGCTCCATACCATGGCTTGTTTTAACTGACACTATGGCGACAGGATATTCCTTGGCGTCCCAGTGGATACAGCGTACACCCATGTGTTTCCAAGGGATCAACTTATGGGGAAGTGTGGCCCTTATCAGAGTCACCAAACTCCCTGAATCTAAGAGTCCTGTAATCAGCACCCAATTTATTGACACGGGACATGCCTGTGGCCCCTCACCGGGCTAATAGTCCACACTGCAGGCAGGATATGCATAGTAGGAGTAGTGCTTCCCTAGGCTGCAGTCCATCTCTTCAGAGGACAAAGGACAACAGGCAGCTATATGTCCAGGACGCGTCATCTCAAGCAAAGCAAGTCTTTCCCCGTGGCCTTTGACAAACCCTCAGTGACCCCTTGGGATCTAGACTGAACACAGTGGTGGCTTTACTACCCCTATTTTGGGACTCAGGTTATTGCTGGTTACCCCAGTATGAGGATGCACCACCACTCCCTGGATTTCTTAGGGACCTCTCAACCACCTGGAACCATTCCACTAGGCCCACCCGCTTGAACACAGTCAAAAAGGCCTCTACAACATCACCCGGAGTCATATTTTGCATGGCTGGTCTTACCATCTTCCGGACGTACTTGTCATCAACTGGACTTGAGGGAGGAACTGCCGGCCTTCCACAAATTGCCTCTGTAATCAAGTCAATCTGCTGCTGGTGTTGCTGATGCTGCTGCTGCATCCGCTGTTTAAGCAGCTTGCTTGTATCTTGCTGCACCATCTGTTGCTGCTGTAATTGCTGCTGATGTTGTAGCTGCTGTTGCTGCTGTGCTTGTAGCAGATGTTTAAGCAGGTCCTCCATCTTGTCTGATGTTGTATGCTGGTTTGTGGCCATCACACGTTTTCACTGGAAATACTGACCGCACCACCTATGATACAGCGGCTCTCTCAGCAAGACAGAGGTATAACCGGAATACTGTCTCTTTAAGAAAGGGCTTGGTTTATTGTAGACAGCATAAACCAAGCATGGGAAAGTAAACATGGGCCTCTGGGCAAAACAGCAAAACAAAGAAAGAAAAACACAGTCCTTTTCCTAGCGGGGATCAGCCCGCTCACAGGTAGCTATGTCCGCTGTTCAGGTTTTAGCACACATCTTCCTGGAGTGCTTAATTAGGTGTCTCCAGCCTCTGGACACTACGCTGACAGACACAGCAAACCTTGCCACAGCTCGCATTGATGTGCCATCCAGGATGAGCTGCACTACCTGAGCCACTTGTGTGGGTTGTAGACTCTGTCTCATGTTACCATGAGTGTGAAAGCACAACCAACATTCAAAAGTGACCAAAATATCAGCCAGAAAGTATTGGAACTGAGATATGGTCTGTGGTCTCCACCTGCAGAACCACTCCTTTATTGAGGGTGTCTTGATAATTTCCATCTGTTGTCTGTTCTATTTGCACAACAGCATGTGAAATTGATTGTCAGTCAGTGTGGCTTCCTAAGTGGACAGTTTGATTTCACAGAAGTTTGATTTACTTGGAGTTAGATTCTGCTGTTTAAGGGCTCCCTTTATTTTTTTGAGCAGTGGATATACTCGTATGTGTGTGTGGCTATATATATACTGTATGTAGCTTTGTCGCCATAAAAGGAGGGGGGCCCAGACACATTTCTTGCACAGGGGCCCCAAGCTGTCAGTGTCCGCCCCTGGTAGATCACCTGTGCTGTATGTTACCTGTACTGCTCTCCTTCTTCCCAGAACCATGGCTTTTTTACTTTATGGCCATGTGACGGCTTGGTTTTTGATTTGTTCTTTTCATCGATACCATTCATTTTAGCATACATTGTACTGGAGAACAGAAAAAAAATACAAGTGCAGTGAAAGTGGTAAAAAAGAAACCCAAAAAACAATTGTGACAGTGCGCTTTTCTTACCATGTTGGCTAATGCTAGCACCATTGTGATTCCCCAGGTCCGTACGAATCTGCAGACCCCGAAACATGTGCAGGTTTTTTTTATTTAAGAGGAGAAAAAAATCCAAAGTTCGTAAAGAAAAAAAAAGTCTCCCTTTTCCGAGAGCCGTAGCGTCTCCATTTTTGGGGATTTGGGGCTGGTGAGGGCTTATTTTCTGCGTGCCATTTTGGGGTAGATCCGATGTCATCACCTGTGATTGCATTTTACTGCAGTTTTTCTCTACACCGTTTACGGGTCGCATTAATTATTTTTATATTTTTACAGATCCGGCGTTTCTGAACGCAGCGATACCAAATATCTGTACCTCTTATCTTGAATGGTGCGGGGGGGGGGGTTAGAACTTTTCATTTTTTTTAATTTCTGTAATATTTTTTAAGTTATTGTTTTTTTACTTTTTCCTGGCTTCATTATTCTCCTTAGGAGACGTGAAGCTGTGATCTTCTGATCGCCAGCGGTGCACACAGCGGGGCTCCTGCTATGAGGGCCGGCCGCCGGTGGTCATGCCAACTCATCATGTGACAGGGGCGCCGATGGGTGGAGTTTGTGGCGCGCTTCTGGCATGCAGAGATTGACAGTGGCATTTAACATGCTAACAGAGCAGGGTGGATCATGATTCCACCCCAGGATATTAGGGCAGGTGTCTGCTGATCAGATCAGCTGTCACGTGACTGAAAAGATGCGGTCGCAGCACCGTAGCCGTGCCATGATTAAGACGCAAGTTGAAGCGCGTTGGCCCTAAAACGCTGCACTGCGGGTATGATGCTGTTGTGTGCAGTATCACTGTAGTGGATCACTTTTGCTTAATGTCGCTTCTTTTATAAAAGGCTCATTAACAGCTTTATTGTATTACTAAAGACACAGTATTTCTGCTGGATTTCATTTGCTGTGCCATACCTGTGCATCAGGTAATAAAGGGGTTAATACAGGCACAGTGTCGTGGGTTACATGATTACTACATGACTTCACCTCTAATCACGTCCAGATCGGTATTCCTAACCCTATTTCCTAACCGCTCCTTCTTTACTTTGCAGGGGCAACTTTCGAGGAGAGAAGCCATACACCCCTGGAGAGCCCTGTTCACGCTGCCCCTCATCACACATATGTGAAGAATCATTATGTGTGGGTAAGTCCAGACATCCGTGTCCAGGTATATAAAGGACCTCGGTGCTAGACATGAGCACAAGTGTCTTCTTCAGATCCACTTTGAGTCCAATTTACTCAAATTCACAGATCCCAGAAAGTCCGAACACTCGTGATTCTGGAGTGGTCTAAGGGAGCAGGGCTGATCAGTGGGGACCATCATGGCTGGTGCAAAGAATGAAAGAGGGAAAGCAGTGGCCATTTCATGATTTCCAGGATGAGGGTCTAGGTCAGAGTGCAGATCTCATTTTACAGAGATAGCAAAAGTTAGGCAAACATGTAATATGTCGTCGGTCAGACACCATGTCCACTTTGCTATGGCAGCGACAAAAAGAAAAGAAGGTTTGTGATGCCAGGGTGCACTTAATTGACCTCTGCTAACTTGTAGTGAGATGTAATGTGGTGCACGCCAAATAGTCCAGAAAACAGGGAGGCCAGAGGGACTGTTGATAACTTTTACTTGTTGCACGAATACCTCTGTACAGCCAGACAAACGAGGATTTAACAGAGAATCGGTTCCCATGCAGCCATCTCAGATCCTTTCCCGTGTAGTAAAGCAGATATATAAATGGTGCAGAGAATTCTTCCACATTGCTTATATGTAGCCCTGATCACACAGCTCTCTTAAGTGGAGGCTGTGGTTTCTTAAATACAGGATTGATGGCTGCTCCTTTACCTGCTTCTCTGGGCCGACGGCAAACCCACATCTCCTTCTCCTTCACTGCTAAGTCCAGGACCCGGCCATGTGGTTTTCATGTTACCTTGTGGTCACACATGGAGAGCTGCTTTGTTAATTCTTGACATCCTCCTAATGGCATAACATAATAAGTCCATCACTTTGTACATATATAAGCCACTTCTATGTACTGAACCCTCATGTACATTATCTGCAAATGATAATATTAGCACAGTGCAAAAATAATGAGGTAGCTGCCAGCTCTGCTCTATCTTAAAGGTATATGCACAACAACTTTGGAGCATTACACAGATATATATTATGCTCACGCCCAGACTGTTTAGTGTGAGCGAGGAGTGTGGTCCCACTGTACCAAGGACCAGACTTATCCCAGCGGAGATTTATGTATATCCCACCACTGCCTCCAATATGTCATGAATAACAAGGGGGATCTATTTGTTTATTCCAGTTCAGAACTTAAAGCTGGCCCCCCCCTTACCCTCAGTTCAGTCAGGGAACTGCACCTAGGATGAGTAGTCGCCAGGCGGGCCACCTGGATGTGTACTGGCTATTGGGCATTCTGCAGTGAGGGAGATAAAATTATTCCCACTCTCGGAGGGGAAATTCACTTTATAAACCTTCGTCACTGCCAGGGTCTCTCGAATACCCCAGAACACACTACACTGCCACCAGCTCCTGATTCTAATTGGTATCGGGTCAGGAGCCACCCGATCAGTAGCGTTGGCTTAATTTAGCATTGAGGTCGTGGGGATACGTGGTAGAGCAAGGAAAAAGAAGCTAGTAAATTTTAAATGTATATATTTTTACTCCAAAAGAATAGGCAGTGTTTACCAAAGTATAAAAAGATGTTACAAAATGAGACAAATTACAATATGTACAGACAATTATAAAACAAAAGGGAATAAACTGAAGACTTACATATTTCGGTTACAGGCAAGCAATGAGTAGATGGTTGGTGGGGGGAGGGGATCCCAAAGGCAAAGGTTCAGTCCAGAGCATGGATGGTATACGCTATCTCCTCCAGGACTGAATGCCCCCTGAATCAGCCTCTTAGCCTTATAATTTTAGCTGGGTGACCTCACTGGGGAGCAGAGCTATGGGATGTACACCCCTTTTCCAAAGTTACTAAGAACTTACTAAAAACTCGTAACTGTCGTAACTCGGGCTGTGAGGCTCGTAGGAGGATGGCAAAATTATCCTTTTTCTCAGCGTGAAATTGGTGTTCATTTAAATCCAAACATGTCCTGGCTCTGTGCCTCGGCTAAGCAGTAATCCACTACTTGTGTCACGCCGTCTCTGCATACTCACCCGGCCACTGCTCCCATGCCGCAGCCCTCCGCCGCCCGACATCCACGGAGGTCACCTCTGACAGGCTCGCGGCTGGCGGCGTCTCTGCATGCAATGCGCATGTGCCATAGGCCGCGGTCGCGCCTCCCTCCTGCTTCTTGTGCTCCGCTGTGACCTGACCCGGAAGCACCTCCTTGACCAATGGCAGACCAGACAGGGGCATATCAGGCCGCTTCCCCCTGAGGGAGGCGCCTGATCGTTGTGTTTCCTAGCACACTGGGCCTCGCTTCATCATGTGCTCTCTGCAGTACTGCAGTCCTGTTCTCATCTGCTCCCTGCAGCAGCCTCTCAGTCCTGCTATCCGTGTTCCCTGCTGTATTCCGCAGTCTTGTCTCTGGTGCTCCCTCCGTCCTACTCCAGTCCTGCCTCCGGTGTTCCTGTTCCATCCTGCTCCAGTCCTGCCGTCCTCCTCTAATCCTGTCTCCTGTGTTCCTGCTCCAGCCATCCCTCCACGTTCCAGTCTACTGTCTTACTCCATTCCTGTCTCCTGTGTTCCAGCTCTATTCTGTCATCTACACTTCAGTCCCGCACTCCTACTCCAGTCCATCCTGAGCCGCCCCTCTCAGTACCGGCTACCGTGGTACTTGAACCCTGGGCCTGCTCCTAACGGTCCCTGTATAGGGGTTGGTTCCACCTGGCAGCTCGTCCGGGGCCCCTCGGTGCCATGGCCCAGAGGGTCCACTCCTGGAGATTCCGGCTTCAGAGCAGCCATGCTAACAACTTGGATTCTGCTGGTCCCTGAGCTTAGAAAAGTCACTGAAGTATGGTTCTGCCGATGCCCATTCAGAAGTGTAAGTTTTGCGTTTCTATGGCTCTTCGGCGCCGTTATATTTTGATCCTAAATGAACCCTGTACTAGGACAAAGGAAACACGTGTTTCAGAGCTTTTTACTTTCAGATTCCCAGCTGCAGGCAGGAAGGAGGGGGTCACATCTGCAGCATGTGTGACGGGCTGGCAGGTCCCAAGCACATGTAGCAGAGCTCAGTGTGTGTGACTGAACAATAAGGCTTATGGCATATTCCATGACAGAGGGGCGGGACTAAAGTGCTACCTTGGTGTTCACTGGAGCCTCTTGTGGTGAGGTCAGGCTTGTGCGACAGGTAGCTGCCAGGTACCACTCCAGGGCGGTGTCCGGCATTAACAGTTGACCCCCAAGGGCACAGGACACTGTAATGACAAGTGCAGGCAAGTACTGTAGGTATACTGTCTGGCTCAACTGATTCATAGACCGGCAGGTACTGGCTGGTATGCAGAGAGGCGCTGGCTGTTACAGCTGTCATACAGGCAGATCGGTGCAGGAGAGCACAGCTGATGTACTGGCAGGCAGGTAGGCATGGCTGGTAACCTGGCAGGCAGGAGGGCACGGTTGATACACTGGCAGATAGGCAGGCACGACTTATGTACTGGCTGTCAGGATCCTGTCAGCGTCGGCAAGCTGCCATGGCTGAGCTGGGTGACTTACCCACACTACGGGAGGGCCCGGGGTCCGATACTGCAGGGAAAGTTCAGGCAGACAGGACCTGCAACACTGAAAGTAGTAAAGAGTACAAGGACCTACGATCATGTGACTGCAGGGGGTGGGGCTTAGCATCCTACTGCTGCAGATGAAGCAATATACTTACTGCAGGGCAACTGTAGTAAAGGAGAGGGAAACGCAGGTCAGACAAGCAGAGGTCATACACGGAGAGGGCGGCGCGGTACCAAAGGAACGAGCAGAGAATAGTCAAGTCACAGGCAGAGGGTCATACACAGAGAAGGTAGCGCAGTACAAGGGGGACAGGCAGAACTCGTAACAGGGACAGAACCGGATCAAAACCAAACAAGCAAGCAAGATATCAGGCACAAGGCACACGTACGCACAAGGTCAACTAACTCAGCCGAGGGCAGGAGTATAACTGACACCGGACCTAGGTCCAGTGAGCATTAAATAGCCACCCTCTGCCAGAGAGAAGCAGAAACAATTAACCCCTGTCTGACCAGGGCAGGCCAAAGCGAAACCCCTTCCTGGATCATGACACTGGCAGGCAGGTGGGCTCGGCTTATACACTGGCAGGCAGGTGAGCACAGCTGATATACTGGCAGGCAGGTGGGCACGGCTGATATACTGGCAGGCACGTGAGCATGGCTTATACACTGGCAGGCAGGTGGGCACGGCTTATACACTGGCAGGCAGGTGAGCATGGCTGATATACTGACCGGCAGGTGAGCACGGCTTATACACTGGCAGGCAGGTGGGCACGGCTTATACACTGGCAGGCAGGTGGACACGGCTGATATACTGACCGGCAGGTGAGCACGGCTTATACACTGGCAGGCAGGTGGGCACGGCTGATATACTGGCAGGCAGGTGAGCACGGCTGATATACTGACCGGCAGGTGAGCACGGCTTATACACTGGCAGGCAGGTGGGCACGGCTGATATACTGGCAGGCAGGTGAGCACGGCTTATACACTGGCAGGCAGGTGGGCACGGCTGATATACTGGCAGGCAGGTGAGCACGGCTGATATACTGGCAGGCAGGTGAGCACGGCTTATACACTGGCAGGCAGGTGGGCACGGCTGATATACTGGCAGGCAGGTGAGCATGGCTTATACACTGGCAGGCAGGTGAGCACGGCTGATATACTGGCAGGCAGGTGAGCACGGCTGATATACTGGCAGGCAGGTGAGCACGGCTTATACACTGGCAGGCAGGTGGGCACGGCTGATATACTGGCAGGCAGGTGAGCACGGCTGATATACTGACCGGCAGGTGAGCATGGCTTATACACTGGCAGGCAGGTGGGCACGGCTGATATACTGGCAGGCAGGTGAGCACGGCTGATATACTGGCAGGAAGGTGAGCACGGCTGATATACTGGCAGGCAGGTGAGCACGGCTGATATACTGGCAGGCAGGTGAGCACGGCTTATACACTGGCAGGCAGGTGGGCACGGCTGATATACTGGCAGGCAGGTGAGCATGGCTTATACACTGGCAGGCAGGTGAGCACGGCTGATATACTGGCAGGCAGGTGAGCATGGCTGATATACTGACCGGCAGGTGAGCACGGCTGATATACTGGCAGGCAGGTGAGCATGGCTTATACACTGGCAGGCAGGTGAGCATGGCTTATACACTGGCAGGCAGGTGGGCTCGGCTGATATACTGGCAGGCAGGTGAGCATGGCTGATATACTGGCAGGCAGGTGAGCACGGCTTATACACTGGCAGGCAGGTGAGCTCGGCTTATACACTGGCAGGCAGGTGAGCTCGGCTGATATACTGGCAGGCAGGTGAGCACGGCTTATACACTGGCAGGCAGGTGAGCTCGGCTTATACACTGACCGGCAGGTGAGCTCGGCTGATATACTGGCAGGCAGGTGAGCACGGCTTATACACTGGCAGGCAGGTGAGCACGGCTGATATACTGGCAGGCAGGTGAGCACGGCTGATATACTGGCAGGCAGGTGAGCACGGCTGATATACTGACAGGCAGGTGGGCTCGGCTGATATACTGGCAGGCAGGTGGGCTCGGCTTATACACTGGCAGGCAGGTGAGCACGGCTGATATACTGGCAGGCAGGTGAGCACGGCTTATACACTGGCAGGCAGGTGAGCACGGCTGATACACTGGCAGGCAGGTGAGCACGGCTGATACACTGGCAGGCAGGTGAGCACGGCTGATATACTGGCAGGCAGGTGAGCACGGCTTATACACTGGCAGGCAGGTGAGCACGGCTGATATACTGGCAGGCAGGTGAGCACGGCTGATATACTGACAGGCAGGTGGGCTCGGCTGATATACTGACCGGCAGGTGAGCACGGCTGATTTACTGGCAGGCAGGTGAGCACGGCTGATATACTGACAGGCAGGTGGGCTCGGCTGATATACTGACCGGCAGGTGAGCACGGCTGATATACTGGCAGGCCGGTGGGCACAGTTGATATACTGGCAGGCAGGTGGGCACGGCTGATATACTGGCAGGCAGGTGAGCACGGCTGATATACTGACAGGCAGGTGAGTATAGCTGATATACTGGCAAGTGCAGGCAGGCAGGTGAGCATGGCTGATATACTGGCAGGCAGGTGAGTATAGCTGATATACTGGCAAGTGCAGGCAGGCAGGTGAGCATGGCTGATATACTGGCAGGCAGGTGAGCACGGCTGATATACTGGCAGGCAGGTGGGCACAGTTGATATACTGGCAGGCAGGTGGGCACAGTTGATATACTGGCAGGCAGGTGGGCACGGCTGATATACTGGCAGGCAGGTGGGCACAGTTGATATACTGGCAGGCAGGTGGGCACGGCTGATATACTGGCAGGCAGGTGAGTATAGCTGATATACTGGCAAGTGCAGGCAGGCAGGTGATGCTGGGCACGGCTGATATTCAGGCAGAGGTAAGAGCCAGTTCAGACTGGAAAGACAGGAGCAGTGTCTGAAGGACTGAGTCACTGGCAGGTATGAATGACATACAGGAACAGGTAGGAACTATTTCAGATTGGACAGACACGAACAGCTTCAGGAAGGATTGTGTCACAGACAGGAATGACTGGAATACAGGAATGGGTGGATCAAGATCAGACTTGACAGACAAGGAACCACACAGGTGGACAAGCAGGGAACCACAGATGCGGACAGGCAGGGAACTGCAGATGCAGACAGGCGGTAAAACGCACATGTGGTCAAGCAGGATCCCGCAGATGCGGTCAACTACAAAACCTGTTGGTTCCCACAGGACAGACAGGAGCATGTTCACATAGAACAGATAGCATAAGGATAGGTACAGACAGGTGAGACTGGACCAAGTTCACACAGGACCATCATAAGGACAAGAGCCAGATTCACACAGGGTACTTACTATGAAGTAGAAAATGTACACATAGGTACTGGTTCAGACACTGCAGGTTTTAGAGATAGGTATTGATTCAGACATTGCAGGTTAGGGATAGATATTTGTTCCGATACAGGAGGTTTTAAAGAAGAGCTTTGTGGAGACACCGGGGTTAAGCAAGCGCCTTGGTCCTCTAGCCGAACCCGCATGGACCAGGGAACATCCCACTGAACGCCCACTCTCCTTTTACCGTGGGCAAAATACTACTCAGACAACACAGGGTGAGGGTTAAACAGTGTGATAATGCTTTACGGATCCACAAAACAGGCAGAAAACACATAGAACAATCTCAGCAACATACCAAAGATGGTGTACATTACAGAGTCTCACCCTTTCACTGACTAGCTGGGGTAAGAGCAGCTGTGACTTTAGAGCTTCCAGGGCCAACTACCCCACCTGTGGTACGCAGATAGAAAAGGTAATAACAAGCATAGGAAAATGACAGTCCATTCAGGTACAAGGCCAGTTCACCGGAGGGTCACAACCTAGCAACAGTTTCCAGGGCCGACTATTACAACTGTAGTATGCACAGAGAGGAGGTAACGCCAAGCTTAGGAAGATGACAGTCCAGTGAGGTACAAGTCCAGTTGACTGGAAGGTCACAACATGGCTTCTCCAAACATCTCCATGGCTCCAGGCGACCGGTGGGTCTCATTCAGGGTACACACAAAAGTGTTCATGGTTCAGAGATGGTCAATGGAGCAGATCTGTATTTTTCCAGCCGGAGTCATGGTCCCCTAAGCTGGCATCCTGTAGAATGATAAATCTGTGTCCCTCGTAATGGAGCAATGATGTCTTTGGTGCTGTCCTGTCTCTGGTCCTTTGGATGTTTGGATGTCTTGGCTGAATCTCTGTCTCTCTCTGACAGAGGCACATAACTGCTTTTCATAGTTAACATGTGTCCTTCATTCAGTATTCACAGGTAAAGGAGAAGAATGGAGATCAAGTTGCATTATTTGATTATTTAATCAAATTGCATAGAGGAGGAAAAACTATTTTAAAAGTCAACAAACTAGCTGGTCTGGTCAATGTGTAATCAACATATCAGCAAACATCATTGTTCCATGACCCTTTATCTGTAGTCATCCAAGGATATGCGCACAATATGTTACAACAAATTGTCAACTTACAAGTCAACATTACAGGCTTACATGAGCAAAAGTCTGTTTTCTTGACCAACCGGAAAGAAACACATAAATTCAAAAGTCAACATATACAGTGGGGAAAAAAAGTATTTAGTCAGCCAGCAATTGTGCAAGTTCTCCCCCTTATAAAGATGAGAGCGACCTGTAATTGACATCATAGGTAGACCACAACTATGAGAGTCACAATGAGAAAACAAATCCAGAAAATTCACCTTGTCTGATTTGGCATGATATATTTTGCAAATTCTGATGGAAAATAAGTATTTGAATAAAAAAGCCAAGAATCCAGTGCCGCCTGTAGTCAGCATGCAATACATAAAGTGCATGTGCACATATTGATTTCTAACTGTACTTTAAAATGAGACATTTAGCAAACAATTGATCAATTCTTTGAGCCACCCCGCCACGCCATTCTATGTCTTTATTCTGATTGAGCTCGGCTGTAGTACACACATACAGCACCTCCACCCTCCCCCATAGGCTCTACTTAGTTATGCACCTGCGTCTGGGCCTGTATCACCCTTCATCCATGGTTGCTGGTTTGGCAGTGTGGAGGTCAGATCTGAAATGTCCAGCTGTCATGTCCGGACCTGGTCGGCCTTTATCTGCGCTTGTCCTTCTGGCGCCATGGGAGTGATTCAGAAATGCTTCAGGTACAGTGGGCAATTAATATGGTCTTGCTTTTAATACATTTAGGAGGCCGTAATGGCACAGCGAATATAAAAAACGTAGAGTAGGACTGCCCCATATGAGAATGCCTTGGCGTGGCGGGGTGGCTCAAAGAATTGATCAATTGTTTGCTAAATGTCTCATTTTAAAGTACAGTTAGAAATCAATATGTGCACATGCACTTTATGTATTGCGTGCTGACCATAGGCTGCGCTGGCTTCTTGGCTTTTTTATAAATAAGAATTTGGTCACCTAAAAACCTGCAAGATTCCTGTCTCTCACAGACCTGTAACTTCTTCTTTAAGAGGCTCCTCTGTCCTCCACTCATTACCTGTAGTAATGGCACCTGCCTGAACTTGTTATCAGTATAAAAGACACCTGTGCACACCCTCACACAGTCACACTCCAAACTCCACTATGGGGAAGACCAAAGAGCTGTCGAAGGACACCAGAAA
This sequence comes from Dendrobates tinctorius, assembly GCF_039654945.1. Taxonomy (NCBI): domain Eukaryota; kingdom Metazoa; phylum Chordata; class Amphibia; order Anura; family Dendrobatidae; genus Dendrobates; species Dendrobates tinctorius. The sequence continues at coordinate 1,125,058 of NW_027361764.1, forward strand.
CAAAATTGTAGCCCTGCACCAGGCTGGGAAGACTGAATCTGCAATAGGCAAGCAGCTTGGTGTGATGAAATCAACTGTGGGAGCAATAATAAGAAAATCGATGACATACAAGACTACTGATAATCTCGATCAGTGGCTCCACAAAAGATCTCACCCCGTGGGATCAAAATGATCACAAGAACGGTGAGCAAAAATCCCAGAACCACACGGGGGGACCTAGTGAATGACCTGCATGGAGCTGGGACCACCGTAACAAAGGCTACCATCAGTAACACACTACGCCACCAGGAACTCAGATCCTGCAGTGCCAGACGTGTCCCCCTGCTTAAGCCTGTACATGTCCGGGCCCGTCTGAAGTTTGCTAGAGAGCATTTGAATTATCCAGAAGAGTATTGGGAGAATGTCATATGGTCTGATGAAACCAAAGTAGAACTGTTTGGTAGAAACAAAACTCATCTTGTTTGGAGGAGACTGAATGCTGAGTTGCATCCAAAGAACGCCATACCTACTGTGAAGCGTGGGGGTGGCAACATCATGCTTTGGGGCTGTTTCTCTGTAAAGGGACTAGGATGACTGATCCGTGTACATGAAAGAATGAATGGGGCCATTTATAGTGAGATTTTGTGTGCAAATCTCCTTCCATCAGCAAGGGCATTGAAGATGAAATGTGGATGCGTCTTTCAGCATGATAATGATCCGAAGCACACCGCTAGGGTAACGAAGGAGTGGCTACATAAGGAGCATATGAAGGTCCTGGAGTGGCCTAGCCGGTCTCCAGATCGCAACCCCATAGAAAACCTTTGGAGGGAGTTGAAAGTCCGTGTTGCCCAGCGACAGGCCCAAAACCTCACTGCTCTAGAGGAGATCTGCATGGAGGAATGGGCCAACATACCACCAACAGTGTGTGCCAACCTTGTGAAGACATACAGAATTCGTTTGACCTCTGTCATTGCCAACAAAAGATATATAACAAAATATTGAGATGAACTTTTGCTAATGACCAAATACTTATTCTCCACCATAATTTGCAAAATAAATCTTCCCAAATCAGACAAGGAGATTTTCTGGATTTGTTTTCTCATTGTGACTCTCATAGTTGTGGTCTACCTATGATGTCAATTACAGGCCACTCTCATCTTTATAAGGGGTAGAACTCGCACAGGCCACCAGGAACACGGACATCAGGCCACCAGGAACACGGACATCAGGCCACCAGGAACACGGACATCAGGCCACCAGGAACACAGACATCAGGACACCAGGAACACGGACATCAGGCCACCAGGAACACGGACATCAGGACACCAGGAACACGGACATCAGGACACCAGGAACACGGACTGGACATCAGGACACAGGCAGGGCATCAGGGCTCGGATCTTAGATAGAGCATCAGCACACTGGCATCGGACTCCGGACATCTGGCAGCGACCGACAGGATCCGGATATCAGGCTGCGGACATCAGCTCCGGACATCAGGCCGCAGTCATCAGGCTCCAGACCACTGGCAGCGATCGGCAGGCTCCGGACATCGGGCAGAGAAGCATAGGATCCGGACATCTGGCAGAGGACATCAGGCATAGCACATCTGGAAGGGGTCGTCAGACACCGGACATCAGGCCGTGGTCATCAGGCTCCGGACGAGAGGCCACGGTCATCAGGCTCCGGTCATCTGGCAGCGACCTAGAAAGGAACCCCAGCGGTCTGGTGCAAACCCTGCCGGGTTGGACTGGAACCGGCAGGGAATTGCACCGAATCCCCAGCCGAGTACAGAGTGGCAGAAACTCAGCAGACACACCGGACTCCTACTTCCAAGATGAACCCAGGTTAAATCACAGCAAGTCAGGTAGCAAAGAGTCACAGTCACTGGTCACAGGGTTCAAGACACGGAGGGACCTCAGGAACATCCCACAGAGGACACAGTTCAGACAGGGTCAGGTAAAGGAGCAGGTCCAGAATTCAGGAAACAGGACACAACATAGACGGGGCTGGATATGCAGCCTCCAGGAAGGGCGATCTGGGTATTACTGCCCCCAGAGCAGGCGGAGAAACAAGACACAATTCAGACAGGGTCAGGTGCAGGAACAAATCCAGGATCCAGGATCCAGGATTCAGGAAACAAGACACAGGTGCAAGGCAAGACTCCACACAAACACAGGGACCAGGATATTCTGCCTCCTGGGAGGGCGGACATGGGCCAGGATATTCTGCCTCCTGGGAAGGCGGACAGGGACGAGGGCCAGGATATTCTGCCTCCTGGCAGGTGGCAAAACACAGTTCACACGGGGACAAAGAGCAACAGCTCCCCCAGAACTGATCACAATCAGAGCAGGAGCTGCACACACATACTCACATCGCTAGGTTCAGGAACTCAATGCGAAGCTCTGGCGACGCCCCAAAGGGGGAGGGAACTTTATATAGCAGCTGCCTCACAGTGATAGGCTGGAGCAGCAATTGTAGCACACACCCATTCCTCATAAAAGCAGGGGAGGTGTGGCCGCGCGCACCCTAAGCAAGGCCAAACAAATCAGCATTGCAGAGGACACCTGGTGAGAGCTGCAAGCCTGAACAAACGTGGTAAGCCATACACAATGTAGAGGACCTATTAACCCATGGATAGCTTTCCACAGCAGCAGCCAGGGACCGCACCAGCGGGTGGTCTTGCAAAGCAGCGGAGCCACGCACGCATGTACGGCTACGCAGAGGGGCAGGGACCTGAGCAGCATCCATAACGGTAACAGGCAACAGTATCCCCGCTAGTTAGGAGGAGAGGAGCAAAGGGTTAATGCAGACATGCAGAGTAACGCCGGGGAAGCAAAGTACAAACACACCGGCGTTACAATGGGTTACCAGGACGGAGCGGACACAGGAGGCAGGAGGGACTAGGACTGCAGAGCCAGGAGGGGACCACGTGGTTACAAGGATGGAGCGGACACAGGAGGCAGGAGGGACTAGGACTGCAGAGCCAGGAGGGGACCACGTGGTTACCAGGATGGAGCGGACACAGGAGGCAGGAGGGACTAGGACTGCAGAGCCTGGAGGGGACCACGTGGTTACCAGGATGGAGCGGACACAGGAGGCAGGAGGGACTAGGACTGCAGAGCCAGGAGGGGACCACGTGGTTACCAGGATGGAGCGGACACAGGAGGCAGGAGGGACTAGGACTGCAGAGCCAGGAGGGGACCACGTGGTTACCAGGATGGAGCGGACACAGGAGGCAGGAGGGACTAGGACTGCAGAGCCAGGAGGGGACCACGTGGTTACCAGGATGGAGCGGACACAGGAGGCAGGAGGGACTAGGACTGCAGAGCCAGGAGAGGACCACGGGATACCAGGACGGAGCAGGGCTGGAGGGACACAAGCAGGGAGAGTGGATCAAGCTAGGCAGTGAACAAGTCCAGCACCGCAGCCCAGACTAACACAGACCTAGAGGAGAAGATGATGTCAGAATTCCTTACAGGCCACAGCAGCTCCAGGGGTGAATAACTCCAACTAGAAGTCCAGACAGTAGTTAAGCACAGACAGCATCAGGGAGATGCACAGAGGACTGTAGGCAGCAGAACGAGGAGAGGCAGAGAACCGAGTAACGAGCAGCAGCAGCAGCAGGGAGTCCACCATCAGACAGGCAGGAGCTCAGGAGCCAACAGCAACAAAATACTCAGGCAAAGAGGAGCCATGACCTGGACTTAAATAATCAGGATAGGTAGGAAGTTCCATGGCAGGGAGAGATACCAGACTCCATCTTGGATCAGGGCAAACAGGCACAAAGGAAAGTCCGGAATCCTTACATATTGCCATACTGTTTTACCCTCACCTTGTGTTGTCTGAGTTGTTTTATGCCCACAGAAAAAGGAGAGCGGGCATTCAGTGGGATGAGCCTTGGTCCATGCCGTCTCGGGCCATCGAACTAGAGTACCCACTGACCCTTGTGTGTCTCCACAACATCCTTAGGGTAGAACAAAGTACCAGGAACTTTAAATAGCTAAGTTTCTCTCTGCCAGGCGAGATCAGCTACCATCATGCTTGAGAAAACAAGCTGGACTTCTTGTGTCTGGTGGATAGCAGAGACCAGAAGGCTTCTGTATTGATGTTTTCATCAACTGACCACTTGGGAAATGAAGGCACCCTCACAGGGTCCATCTTCTGCACGGTGTCCAGTAAAAAACATCCTACAGGTAGGGAGATTACTGGGCGCTGATTATTGGTACAATTGGTGTAGATATGTGGAGATATCATCACCGCTTCCATTCTTTTGGATACGTCAGCACACCTTGATTGGACGACTAGCAGACCAGAAACGACCTGACTGTCCACGGCTATAGTCGAGTTCAAAGGTGGAGAGGGAATACTCTTGCCAAGGATAGCCTCTCCTACAGACCAAAGGCCTTGGAGTACTCCAGGCTTATCAGGACAAAGACAAGGGAAATGTTCAATACAACTATATATAATATGATATACACTGGTGCTCCTGAAATGATATACTGGAAGCCGCTGGTGTCAAGCCAGAATCTGGGCCAGTTCTGACTATATTAAACCAAAAGAGGAAGAGTGTAAAAAAGTACACCTGTGCTAGAAAGAAAAATTGTATGTGCGGAAAAATCTCTAAACAGATGGACTATTACAGCAAATGAGGATAATTAACAGGTCCTGGTAAATGTACAAAGATGTACGTCCCACATGGTATAAAGCCCGTAGGGAATGCGCCTGAGGCTATCGGCTTGGCTACTTTCGTGGTCGGGGCTATCAGGTAGCCTATTGATTGGGCTACACAGCAGTATCGGAGGCTCCCCACCACCTAGGGATGACGCTCCCCCGGTGGCCCGCCATACCCCCATCCAATCTTTGCTGCGATCTCCACCAGATTTCATGCTGGCCAATTCTGTGAGTGCACTCTGCATCATCCCCATTCATCTGGATCTGTGACCCACTATCCTGCACTCCACTGGGCACAAGTACGTTTTTCCTCACTTCTTATTAGTATCCTTGGGTGGACATCTTCGGCTCATTTATAGCTACATTCCTTGTATGTGGGATTTTTCTGCAGGGGATTTTTGTACATTTACCGGGACTCATTTGTGGTAACAGTCCATCTGTTTAGAGCTTTTTCTGCACATACAATTTTCCTTTCTAGCGCAGGTGTCTTTTTTACACTTTACCTCTTTTTGTTCAATACAGCTGTTCTGTTAGTTGCTTCCCATCATGGATCACACTCTGGTGGTTTTTACAGGCTGTTTATTACATGCGGTGTAATCCTGCATTACATGAGTCTCTACCACAACTGACCAACGAGTTCCAACAACACAACAGAACACATCAGCGTAGTGAGACCCCTAGAGGCCACATCACATATAACATATTGCTACATCCTTTCTCTTTTAACTGGAAGAACAATAAAATTAATAAAACAACGGATACCCTGACCAAGTTAGAGCTATAACATAATAAGTCCAGTTAGATATCATCCTTGAGGTGCGCCGGCTTTCAGATAATTCTGCCAGCTCTAGTAACATGTGTCACTGTCTACACCTGGTAGTTCTTCTGATCCTGGTAATATGCCTTCTGATATTGTCTCTGGCCAGAATCCTCACCCTGATGGTCAGCTGTCAATGTTGGTACTTGACTTGTACTTGCTGCCTCGTTGTCTTGGGTGTCAGGATACTGCTCATAAGGCCATGAATCATCTCTTTCTTGCGATTTCCTCAGATATCTCCGATTTCTCCTTAGTCTTCTTCCTTCCTCTGTTGGAATTTCGTAGGACCGAGGTCCTAGTTTCTGGACTTTTGCCTTTTGCCAGTGTTTGTCACACATGCTGCTTGGCTGCAGCCGGATGTCGTCATTTCTCCGGAGCTCCGGCAGATCCTTTGCAGATTTATTGTAATAGAAAGCTTGCCTATCCTGATTCTCCTGTAATTTAGCTTTGATGTTTCCCAGCAGCTTTGGCTCTAATAGATGACTAGCAATTGGTGCGAGTGTCTTTGTGCGCCTACTCATGAGCCTCTGTGCCGCGGTCTAGGCCTTGGGTGGGTGTGTTTCTATGATCCAGTATAGACAGATATACATCAGTACCTGCTGTTTTTCTTTCTGCATGAGTCTTTTGGCTGTTTTTACTGCTGACTCTGCTTTCCCATTACTCTGAGGATATCTGGGAGAAGACAATTTTTATTTAATTATAGACACCAACAAGGAATTTTTAAAAAAAATTATTGAAAATTCAATAGAGGAGACAGGTCAACATACACTGCAAGAAATATAAAGAATGTAGTAAATCGTTACCCAGGCTATATGATATCTCCAGAGGGTTGAAAGGCAAATAACATTATCATCTATGTAAAAGTGCAGTGCTCATGTGCGCATACTACTTATTACTGATAGACTTCGTTCACACTACTGGAGACATCACATAATGATAATATTGTGTCACTTGGTATAGTAAGTGTCAGAGACTCTATAAAGTGCATAGAGCGTCTTTCATATTACGAGTATAATTTAAGCCATGAGAGTAAAGCCCCCGTTACATTTAGCGATGCACCAGCGATCCTGACCGGGTCATATCGTGGTCGTAGTCTATCCGTAATAAGTAGTATGCGCACATGAGCACTGCGCTTTTACATAGATGATTTCATGTGGTTGCGATGTCTCCTTTGGTTGCTTATCACTGCAGGATGCACATAGTTCACATTGTGCTATATCATTTTTAATGTGGTCATTCATACCTGGCCAATAAACAGATTCTCGTGCTCAACGTAGACATCCTTCCATGCCTAAGTGAGAGGAGTGCAATGTTTTTGCTAGAATGGAAGCCTAAGGGCAACGGATCCGTCGCTGTCCAACAAATGACGGAATCCGGCGACGGTCCTGTGCACACAGCTCATTTCTCACTTACTAGCCGTTCAGTATAAGGACCCCACTGGGATCTTCTGGACCTTTCTGCCAAATGCTCATATGGTCAGGCACCCCAGGAGGATATTAATGTACAGTGACTGACAGGGTTAATGTCAGCGGTTAGGCATTGCTTATGGGGAAATCTTACACTGTTTACAGGGCACCTCAACAGCTGTTATGGGGGAACTTTGATACTGCTATTGAGGTAGTCTGAAACGTTTTATGGGGTGCATTGAAACTGATATTGTGTCTTTCTATGTCTCCTTAACACTGTTATGGAGGAACTCTCGTAGTTTGTATGGGGGCACTTTAGAACTGTTGGCTGGTATCTTCTCCAGCTTCACCCTAGTTTCCCCATCCTACTTTCTGGTGATGTCCCACCTTCATGTTGGCATGAATGTTTGCGCTGTGCGTGAGGCGCTTCCCAACTGTCACAAGGTCTACCATAGTCATCATTCATAGGGGGATCGGATGAGCTCAGACCCATCCTTGTTGCACAGAATCAGGGCGATCAGTCTGTCGCTGCTCCTGTGTACATAGATCCCTACAAAAAGTCAGACTCCAATGAGCTTAGATGATTTTCAGGTAGCATATATGTCATTCTGTGATGATGGCTGCTCAGAGACGACACCACTTCATGGATAAGGCAAAGACAAACAGATCCAAAGGATTGTAAATGTAATGTTTTGGCCTTAAACATCAGACCTTCATCAAGCCGATCGCCATAGTGCAAGGAAAGAATGAAATGAGGCTTTATGAGTAAATTGGTTGTAGCCCAGATGAGTGAGTGCCAGTCATCAGTCATTGGGGCCACTACCCGTAACTTATGTAGCGCTTTACTTCATTTTATTCCCCCTTCTCCTATGGCAATCTCTTAGACAATGTCTCAGTCACCACTTGAAGGTATAAAATCCCTCAAATGGAGAGAAGAGAATGTGTCAGATGGTGGGAAGGAACACTCTTTCCATGGTGCTTCCAGTGATGCACCATCTAGTCGCTCTCAGGCAGCACGGTGGCTCAGTGGTTAGCACTATTGCTTTGCAGCGCTGGGCTCCTGGGTTCAAACCCAACCAAGGACACTGTAACGGGGTCTACCAAGCTGGAGTACCTCTTTCAGTACCACCCCGTGTTTTCGGAGGTCCGCTCTGCGTTGGCTGGAGTCTGAATGAATGACGCTGGCTGGAATTCCTTGTTTACCAGGGCGCATATAAAAGATCACTGCTTCTCCATGTATTTCCAGTCTGACAACACTTTACTCACAGGACACAGAATATATCACACAGATACAGAGGATCGGCCAATAGACAAGCGTCAGGCCAGACATACATTACAAAAGCCGCAGGTGGCCGGAGCCTGCGGATGTTTACTGTGGGAATTACAAAGGTGGGGGGAGGGCGGATAGAAGGAGAATATCGTGTCCCCTCTGCCCAGGGGCGCAGCCTGTGGGCTGATGCATTAGGGACATGCATCTCACATGGAACCTATTATACATACATATAACTGCACAACATATTCTGGGTGCTGAGTGGTTGTGTAACACGTAACAGACACCATCTGCAAAGAGTTTGTATCTTTTTCCAGTAAGGCCGTACTGGGGGTCACAGGCCATAAAAGGGAGGGCAACATGACGGGGTTGAGAGGGACTATAGGGTAGGATACTTGTTAAGAGGGACAGGCTAGTAAGGGTTAAAGAATTTGAATGTGGATATCTGATAGGGCTGAGGGGTAGGAGGGGGGTTAAGGGGAATACAATAAAAGGGTGTAGGCATTTTATAGGGCAACCATTTTAGGTTCCCCTATCACAGAGAACACAAGCTGTACCTGTGGAATGGATGTAGAGACGATCCTTCAGCAATTAAGGGTCACTGATGGCTCTAGGGGGGCTGCAGGCATCTCTCCAAGGCCTGCTGCTAGATGGGGGGCCAGGCAGGATCTGGCTCCGCAGGACGGGCGACGGCCTCGGGGGACCAGACCTCCGGAGCTCCTCAGTCCCGAGGTAACTTCCCGGGTCCGGCGCCGTGTGAGGAGCCCCTCCGGCTAGGGTCGCATGCCGCAGGCCGAGGGCACGTAATCCAAGAGCCGGGAGGAATCCTATAAGGAGGAGGGACCTACAACAGGGGGAGGTGTCGGTCTCCTCCTCGTCATGTGCAGCGGTGAGGACAGGGGAGCCGGGAGTCAGTACGGCTAGCGCCCAGCCAGGAACGGGCCCAGCTCAGCAGAGTACGGGGCGCACACGCGGGCCGGTGAGTCCGGCGCCGACACAAGTGATACAGCAGCAGGGACCCGCCCACTCGGCGGCGGCAGCGCGGGATCAGGATCGGGGCACGGGAGCTGTGGGAAGCCCAGACAGCCCGGCTTCCAAGCGGCCGAATGCCGGTGATAGACGGGGTGCTGTATTACAGCCCCATGAGCGCAGAGCAGTCGGTGAATGTCAGTGCTGTAGCTCCGCCCACGCGCCGGCTGCTGCTGCTGCTTTTGAAAATGAGAGCAGGGAAGATAGTGCTGTTGGAGGGGATACAGATGTGGGAGAGGGTAGGGGTAGACGTTTTCAGGGGGAGCCTCTAATGTATGGGGATAGGGAGGGCATGGCGGGGTGGGGGGAGAGGGAACCCTTGGATTCGGGTCACTGGCCAGCACCTTCTGCAAGGTCAGAAGGGCGAAACTCAGCATCAAGGAGTACCGCATCTGGAAGTAACGCAGCAGTCAATTCCGTCCGGCTGTTGGGAGAAGCAAGAGATTCAAGCCGGCAGAGCATTAGTGACCCAAGCGCAGACCAACAACGTCTGGATTCTGGATTGACGGCTGCGGAGAACACAGCACCCGAGCAGCCAGGTGAGAGAACCACTATACCTTACTTTCAGACGTCACTAGCTCCTAATGTTAACGTGAGAGGGGTTTGAAGGAGTTTGTTCGGTTGTGGGAAGCCGGGAATAGTCAAGGTGATATGTCACCGTTGTCAGCATGGTAAGGTAATGCTAGGGAAAGAGGATTTTTGGCAGCGGGTCCAGCGAGTGTGGTACCGAGCGCAGCAGCTGGGAGCACAACGAATTTGTGGGACTCGATGACAACGGGTGAGGCAGTTGGACAAGGGTCTTTGGGTGACATGGGAGACATGGGAGAAAAAGACAGGGATGAGGCTGTAAAGTTGAATGATGCCGCAGAAGGCGAAGTGTGCGTCTGCTTTGAGGGGTCTCTGGGTGCACATTTAAAGCAGGATGTGAGAGAAAGGATATGGAAAGGGGAGTATGTGGAAATTTTTTCACTGCTCTCGCTTTATCGCTTTAATTTAGATAGAGTGCGGAGAGATGAGTCTAGAAAGGAGGATGAGGATAAGAGACGGTATCGGCTAATTCCCCGATCGTTCTCTAATTGGTTGCAAGCACTTGCTATATTAGCTGATGTTATTGGCGAGAAGTCACCAGAGCATTGCTCATCCCTTTTTGCTACATGGATGCAATTGGTGAAGCATATAGAGTTTATGGGGTCAGGGATGGCTTAGGTATGATGAGCAATTTCGTCAACGGAAAGCGGTCAGTCCTAGCATTCCTTGGGATCATAAAGATATTGCTTTGTGGATGAGAGTAACGGCTCCTGGCAGATCAGGGCAGGGATCCCACCTTTTTTTCCGGGGGCATCGGGGGCTCGGGACAGTCAGGGCACTCGATGGCAGTACAAAAGGGACTGTGTTTTTCGTCCAACAAAGGTTCACTTAGATTTGGGGCAAAATGCAAATATAAACATGAATGTGCCTCCTGTGGTGGCAATCATGGGTCCTCAAAATGTTATAGAGCAGGGAAACAAAAAGGTGCAGACGGAACTGAAAAAAGGGGTGGCGCCAATTCGGCTAGCAGAGATGGAGCGCTTTCTAAATAGGTCTCCGGATAGGGAAGCAACTGATCTTTTACGGGACGGTTTTAAGAACAGTTTCAGGATTCCTTTTGTAGATGTCGAGGTGAGGTTATCAACCAAAAATTTGAAATCGGCCAAACAGTTTCCAGATGTGGTCCCCGAAAAATTGAATAAAGAGGTGGCTTTAGGCAGAATGGCTGGACCATTTTTATCGGCTCCTATGGATAATCTCAGGGTTTCACCTTTGGGGATAGTACCAAAAAAAGAGCCAAATAAATTCAGGTTGATACATCACCTCTCATTTCCAAAAGGTTTGTCAGTTTATCAGTCTCGTGCATGTCTTTTGATGCGGCTAAGGTTCTGGTTAGGGAGTGTGGTCAGGGGGCGCTGTTAGCAAAGACAGACATTGAGGCGGCATTCCGCCTGTTACCAGTTAATCCAGACAGCATGCATTTGTTGGGGAGTTTTTGCATTGGGGGTTTTTATATTGATCGTTGTTTGCCGATGGGGTGTTTGTTGTCATGTGCTTATTTCGAAACATTCAGCACATTTCTGGAGTGGACGGTCAAGGATGTGTCTGGACTTAATTCGTGTATTCACTACTTAGATGATTTTCTGCTTCTTGGTTCTGGGCGGTCTCCTGATTGTCCTGTTTTGCTCCATACAATGGAGGGTGTGGCCAAAAAGTTCAGGGTCCCCTTGGCGTAGGGCCAGTTATATCACTGAGTTTTCTTGGTATCGAAATTGACACGGTCGCAATGGAATGCAGAATTCCTGAGGATAAATTGCTGGACATGAGAGCTGTAGTGAGTCGGGTTCACGATTTGAAGAAAGTAACTTTGAGAGAGGTTCAATCTCTGTTAGGCCGGGGTCACACTGTGTTTTAGGCAGCTTGTTGATGGACTGCGTTACACCGCGGTATAGCGCGGTGTAACGCAGTCTGTTAACGTTGCCATTAAGCCTCATTGTCGGGCGCATCGCGTCACATTCCGTAAAGCGGCACGCGTTCGCGATGTGCCGTCATTCGCTGTCGGAGCCTCGGACGCGGCCTGCAGCGTCTGAGGCTCCGTCACCGCTAGCGGCATATGAATCATCTGTACTAGCACAGATGATTCATCTGCGCTAGCGGGTATAGCATAACGCGATCGCTATGCGTTGAACGGGCTGCTAAAACGTAATGTGAACCTAGCCTTTGGCAAATTAAACTTTGCTTGTTGGATTATGACGATGGGGAGACCGTTTTGCAGGAGGTTGTCTCTAGCTACAATAGGAATCACGGTTCCTTCACACTTTATCAGGTTGAAGAAAGAGTTGAAAGACGATTTGAAAGTTTGGCCACTTTTCCTGGAGTCGTACAATGGGATGTCATTCTGGATGGCACCAGTGGTGTCTGTGGAGTCTTTGGGCATTTTTGTTGGTGCAGCAGGAGAGAGGGGTTTGAGTTTGTTTTTTCGAGGCATGTGGTTGGTGGAGCAATGGCCATCGAGTTGGGTTGGAAAGGGTTGGTCGGCCAATGAGGTTCTGTGTGACATTTTCCCTATCACCATGGTGCTATCGTTGTGGGGAAGGAGTGTTCAGAATAAGAAGATTTGCTTTGGTTGTGAGTTATTAGGGGCGATGAGAGCCATAAATTCGCTGTTGTCACCTGATCAAGTTTTGGTAAAAGTTCTTCAGCATATAGTATGGGTGGGCCTGAGTTTCAATATATGGGTTACGGAAGATGTTACGCCTAGAGAGAATTACCCCACTCTTGAAGCTCTTTCTTGTTCACAGTGGGACCAAGTTCGGGAGTTGGCGCCTCAGGCGGAATCCACGGCGCTGGCGTGTCCGGAGGAATTATGGAACCTTCTGTTGGGGAAGTAAGAGATTTGTTATCCAGATCTTTGGCAGCTGGAACGTGGGCTCACTAATCGAGGTCTTGGGATATCTGGGAGGAGTGGAAGTCTCGACTAGGGTGGGTTTAGAAGATGAGAGCAAATTGCTGTTATTAGGACACAATTGGGAATCGGGTTGGTCTGTGCCAAAATTAAACAATTTCTTGTCAGGGTTCACCTTTGGCTTTAAGTTCCGGGGATTATGGGACTTGACGAAGTCCTTTTTGGTCCTTCAGGTGGTAAAAGATTGGCGTAAAGGTTGAAAGGTGACTGATGGGAGACGTCCTGTGTCCTACGAGGTGCTATCGGTACTGGGTGAGCAATTGGCGGAAGTTTGCTATTCCCATAGCGAGGTAGTCCTGTTCAAAGTGGCTTTTTCGCTAGCCTTTTTTGGGGCTTTTCGGTTAGGGGAGTTGTTCAGTGCTTCCAAATCTCGTACAGGGGGGTTGCTTAGACAGGACATGGATGTATATGCCGATAGGCTGGAGATATTTCTGAGATCTTCTAAAACAGATCTGGATGGAAAGGGTTATAAGGTGGTGCTTTTTGAAGTGCATGGTTCCCCCCTATACCCTTTGCGCTGTATGATGCAATTTTTACAGAGGAGGGGGTTAGGAATAGAGCCGTTGTTAGTGCACGAGGACGGCTCGATGTTATCGCGTTTCCAATTCATAGCTATATTTAGGCGCTGTCTAGAATGAAGGGGGTATTGCAGCGAAGGATTATAGTGGACATTTGTTTCAGATCGGGGCAGCTACTGAAGCTGCTCGGAGAGGGTTAGGGGATGACATGGTTAAGAGGATTGGGCATTGGGAGTCAGTGAGATTTCGCTCATATGTTCGCCCATCTATGATATGATTAGGGAGCTTGTTTACATTGGTTAAGCTTGTTTGGTTGTGATATTTCAATTTTTGTTTGAGAGTCGGGACAGCTGCTCACGTGGATTATGGGTCACTCCTTCGTCTTTTGGTCTGCGTTGAGGGCAGATGTTCGTCCAGAAGGGAGGCAGCTGGGCGTGCCGAGGACTTTGGCAATCTTGAGGTGGATTGGTAAACGGGGAATGGTGTGATATCAATTGTTACCGGAATTTCACAAATTTGCCCGTCTTGACCGGCGGCCTGACTTGTTAGTAATACATTTGGGTGGGAACGACCTGGGAAAACGACCATGCAGGGATTTAATTAACAGCATTAAATTTGATATGTTGAGGCTTTGGTCCATGTTTCCCAAACTGCTTGTAATTTGGTCCGACATCGTGTCTAGGAAAGTGTGGTTTGGGGCAAAGTCGGCACGCGGTGTTAATAAAGCCAGGATCAAGTTAAATAGGGCGGTGTCCCGTTTTATGGTGAGGAATGGGGCAATTGTGGTGCATCACATCGATTTAGAATTGGGAGAAGAAAATTTTTGGAGAAAGAATGGAGTTCATCTGAACACGGTTGGTTTGGACTTGTGGTGTTTGGCGGTACAAGAAGGCATCGAAAAAGACTTGAAGGTGTGGCGGGACACAAATGTTTGAGGGTTCAGAACATTTGTGTGGGTGGCGTGGGGGAGGTGGTCCTCGAGGTTGGTGGTGATAGTAATTGGCAGCTTGGAGGGGGGGACTCTAAGGTCCTGGACTCCCCCTTGGGTGGATTACGTGGAAATATTGGATCACTGGGAATTTATGACGGATAGTGGCCGAGCGAGTCTCTTTGTGTCTCAGAGCTGGTGCCTAGCGGCTAAAGGCAGGACTTGACCTGGCGGCCAGGTTTATTATTGGACTTGAACCTGAGGCGGTTACAATTTGGGGCCTCGAGGACCGCCCCCCTTTTTGGATAACGTTTAAAAAATTGTTATGTTAAATGTTTTAATAAATGGCTCCTGTGGCCAATTTAGCCAAATACGGTGTTGAGTCATTTTTTGTGGCGGACTATGGTATTTAGATGAGGGGGAAGTATGGGTTGAGGGGAGTTTTTGCAAAGGGTGAGGGTAAAACCCAACAGGAATCTCGAATACCTAACCGTCATGTGCATTCTCCCACACTCCAAAGACATACTGATAGGGAATTTAGATTATGAGCACCAATGGGGACAGTGAAGATAATGTCTGTAAAGAGCTGTGGAATTAATGGCGCTGCATAAATGAGTAGAACAAATGAACCAGTCACCTCTCAGGCATCATCTTACTGGGAAATGAAAGTGTAGGATTAATTTTGGCCATGCCATAATGGTAACAGCCCTGCAATTATTGGTGATGATCCTGTCCCGCAACGTACAAGAGGGAATGTATATATTTTACCAAATATTCCAACAAACGAATGGAGACCACAATACAAACAGCATCACCCATGGAATATGGAAAGGATGGGAAATCCTCTGCCTCCAACCTCAGTACAGTACTAAAATACTTTGTCCCCTGTCCATTGGAGACAGATAAAGCTGAAAGTTTGGTTTCTAAATCCCAATTGCATGCTATTGTTTTTTACTCTTACAGAAGTTTTCACTATTGCTGGTTACCCTATGAGATTCTCTTTACTTATGACTAGATAAAAGCTTAGATGAGGAGGAAACCAGCACAGCTCAACCAGCGCTCATATCAGACATAACACCATCACAGCTGGACCCAGAACCAACACCATCACAGCTGGACCCAGAACCAACACCATCACAGCTGGACCCAGAACCCACACCATCACAGCTGGACCCAGAACCAACACCATCACAGCTGGACCCAGAACCAACACCATCACAGCTGGACCCAGAACCCACACCATCACAGCTGGACCCAGAACCCACACCATCACAGCTGGACCCAGAACTCACACCATCACAGCTGGACCCAGAACCAACACCATCACAGCTAGATCCAGAACCAACACCATCACAGCTGGACCCAGAACCAACACCATCACAGTTGGACTCAGAACCAACACCATCACAGCTGGACCCAGAACCCACACCATCACAGCTGGACACAGAACTCACACCATCACAGCTGGACCCAGAACCAACACCATCACAGCTAGATCCAGAACCAACACCATCACAGCTGGACCCAGAACCAACACCATCACAGTTGGACTCAGAACCAACACCATCACAGCTGGACCCAGAACCAACACCATCACAGCTGGACACAGTATCAACACTATCACAACTAGTCCCAGAGCAAACACCATCACAACTGTTCTTGGAGCCAATACAATCAGAGCTTGTTCAACAGGCAACCCAACAAGAACAGGTTCCAGAACCAACAAAATCAGAGCTTAACCCAGATTCAACAAAATCGGAGATGGTTCCAGAATCAACATTGTCAGTGATAATTACTGAAGCAACAACCTCAAAGCTGGACTCAGTAACAACTCAAATTAGCACAGTACCTTTAGAGACAAGTCCTCTACCGAAAAGGAAGAATTCCAGTCCAGTTGTCATGGAACAGACATCAGTACAACCTTCCAATCAAGTGATTGCTCACCCAAGTCAAGAATACTACTCAGTTTCGGTGAGTCCCTTGCTTCATCTAGACAGTTTACCCCACACTGACAAGACTGCCAGTAACAAAGCTTTTTCCAACGATGAACCAGATGTACCAACAGAAAAAGGAACAATTACCCCAATGACAGTGAGTGTGAGCCCTACAAAGCCAGTGAGAGCTCATGGAACATCTCTATTAGTAGACAAGGACAACAAACCCTCGGAGAATGAAGTCCACACAAAAAATGGCCAAGACAAAGGAAGAAGAAAAGGTACTGAGCAGCCATCAAAGACTTTCCAACAAAAGAAGCTGAAAAACATGAACCTTACATCATTCAAATGGAAAAACCAACTGTCCTCTTCCATGAGAAGAGATTATAAATCAGGCCCCCCAGGTAAGAGGACTTGGAACATCTAGAGAGCAGGTAGGACTGTCCCAAAATAGTAGTCATTTCTGTCATTGTTATAGTCATACTATCTTGTGACGGCAGCTGTACAATGTCACTTGAGAAGGAGGAGAAAGGAGGCAAAGTACTCTAGAGATGATAGCTGTCTGGAAGTAACAGGGGACCCTGGTGGAAGATAGATTGTGCTTCGTTCAGAAGGAGTGGTCTATGGAGCCAGTGGTATCTGGATGGGGGTGGAAAGAGGAGTCTTGAAGAGACATAGGATTCTGGAAGAGGACATAGAGATCTAGAGGAGAAAGAGGAATCTGATAGTGGGATTGAGGGTCTGGAGGGGACAAAGGAATGTGGAAAGAATAATAGGTGTATAGAGGAGACAAAAGAATCCGGAAGATGGCATAGAGATCTAGAGGAGACAGAGGAATCCAGAAAAGCACATAGAGATCTAAAGTAGACAGAGGAATCTGATAGTGGGATTGAGGGTCTGGAGGGGACAAAGGAATGTGGAAAGAATCATAGGTGTATAGAGGAGACAGAGGAATCCGGAAGATGGCATAGAGATCTAGAGGAGACAGAGAAATCCGGAAGCAGACATAGAGATCTAAAGGAGGCAGAGGAATCTGATTGTGGGATTGAGGGTCTGGAGGGGACAAAGGAATGTGGAAAGAATCATAAGTGTATAGAGGAGACAGAGGAATCCGGAAGATGGCATAGAGATCTAGAGGAGACAGAGGAATCCGGAAAAGGACATAGAGATCGAAAGGAGACAGAGGGATCTGATAGTGGGATTGGGGGTCTGGAGGGGACAAAGGAATGTGGAAAGAATCATAGGTGTATAGAGGAGACAGAGGAATCCAGAAGATGGCATAGAGATCTAGAGGAGACAGAGGAATCCAGAAGATGGCATAGAGATCTAGAGGAGACAGAGGAATCCGGAAGAGGACATAGAGATCTAAAGGAGACAGAGAAATCCGGAAAAGGACATAGAGATCTAAAGGAGACAGAGGAATCTGATAGTGGGATTGAGGGTCTGGAGGGGACAAAAGAATGGGGAAAGAATCATAGGTGTATAGAGGAGACAGAAGAATCCGGAAGATGGCATAGAGATCTAGAGGAGACAGAGGAATCCGGAAGAGGACATAGAGATCTAAAGGAGACAGAGAAATCTGAAAGTGGGATTGAGGGTCTGGAGGGGACAAAGGAATGTGGAAAGAATCATAGGTGTATAGAGGAGACAGAGGAATCAGAAAGATGGCATAGAGATCTACAGGAGACAGAGGAATCTGGAAAAGGACATAGAGATCGAAAGGAGACAGAGGGATCTGATAGTGGGATTGGGGGTCTGGAGGGGACAAAAGAATGGGGAAAGAATCTTAGGTGTATAGAGGAGACCGAGGAATCCGGAAGATGGTATAGAAATCGAGGAGACAGAGGAATCCGGAAGAGGACATAGAGATCTAGAGGAGACAGATGAATCTGATAGTGGGATTGGGGGTCTGGAGGGGAATGTGGAAAGAATCGTAGGTGTATAGAGAAGACAGAGGAATCCGGAAGAGGACATAGAGATCTAGAGGAGACTGAGGATTCTGATAGTGGGATTGAGGATCCGGAGGGGACAGAGAAATGTGGAAAGAATCATAAGTGTATAGAGGAGACAGACGAATCCGGAAGATGGCATAGGTGTCTGGATGAGGCACAGAAATCTGAAAGGGGGTACAGGGTTCTGGAGGAGACGGAGAAATCTGGAAAGGGCATAAGGGTCTGAAGTAGTGGCATGAATCTGGAATCTGGCGTAGAGATTTGGAGGGGACAGTTGAATCTGAAAGGGAGCATAGGGGTCTGGAGGAGACAGATGAGTTTGGATGCTGTGAAAAGGATTTAGAAGCGACAATTGTTTGGATCTATTAGGAGTTTGGAGACAGAGCAGTCAAGGGGGGACAAAGGAGTCCTTGGGGACAGATGCAGAGGAGTGTCAAAAATGGCACATGATTCTGAAGAAAACACAAAAGTATTCAAGTAACAAAAACTTTCCTGAGGCAAAAGGGTCAGGAGAAAGACCAAGGGTGTCTGAAGGAGACAAAAGACTGCAGAAGGACACATAGAAGTGTGAAAGAAAACAGGGCTAGGAGGAGAAAGTGGAGTCAGCAGGGAGCAGAGGAGTCTAGAGTTGGCTGTGGCTTCTGGAGGTAACAGTATTAGATGAGTATGGAGTGGATTGAAAGTTCTAAGTGAAGACAGAGGGACCTTGTGGAGACTGGGTCTGAAGCTGGATGGAGCTTAGACATGAGCAGAGGGGTTCCGAAAAAAAACACATATCTTGAAAGGAAAGCAGGTTCTTAGAAGTAACAGATGGGTCCATTAAAGGACACAGGAATCTGGAGAGGACCAACGTCTTAAAGGGACAGGGGTCTTGAAATAACAGAAGGCGTCTAGAAACGGATCTGGGGGTGAGGGATGTACCTTCAATGGACAGTGAAGGACAGTGGAGTATGGAGAACAGAGAGGTCTAGAAATAGAAGTGTTTGGAAGCAACTGAAGGGTCTGGAGCTGGAAAAAGGGTCTTGTTGGTAATGGTGGTCAGCCAGTATTGGAATGCATTCCCAGGGAGGACCCTACAAAGGACCTTAAAGCAGTAATTTAAATACACTAAAGATTCATAAAAAAAAATAATTTTATTACATATTACAAATATATAAGTGACAAGAGTCAAGAAAGGAAAATTTCAGGTATGGAGCTCCGATCAATGGTCCCAATACAAAATTACAAAGTAATCATCAAATATATTACTAATGATTAGCGTTCCACCAGTAAAAGTACCTATAGCATATACAGTGCTTGTTAGAAAACCTTTTAGTTTCCTTTCAAAACATTTTTTATGGGATGCCATACTACAGGATACTGCCACACGTGGACAATTGATAGAAAAAAGTAAGTTTTCAACAAATTCATTCAATACCAAAATTGAGTACATCCCACCGAAAGTCTTAGAAGAAAAGCTAATGTTTAGACTAGAAAATCGTAATTAATAAAAATTCACCCATTTATTCATTACACCGGTGTCCAGCCGATAGGGGCGTATAAGAGGGTAACGCCTAACAAAGTAAACACCTTCCTATTTCATGTTGTCAGCAATGGCACCACATGGAAGAGAAATGTCACAAGAGCAAAAAGGTGAAAGCTGCAAGTAGATCAGCAAAGCTTCACTGAATCGAGTAGCTAGAATTGCCAGAAAAGGAACTGTTACTGGGAAAATATTACCTTCTATGAGCAGGACTGTAGCACAAAGTTCTGCTAGTTCCTCTTCTATGTTCAGCTGCCGTCACAAGGTTTAATCTAACTGATCCAACCATTTGTCAGTCATCCATGTTCACCAAACCATCCACCAATCATTACCAATTTATCAAGCCATTCATCATCTCTTATCATCCACATGACAAGCCATCTGTCGTCATTGATTATCCATGTATCTAAGCATCTCAGAGAGTCCGCATGGCAAATCATCTGTCATCCCTCGTTTTCCAGCCATCATTGGTGATCACCCATTTATCTAGTCACTCGTCATCTCTGCCCATCCATATGTCAAGCTATCTGTCATACCTGATCATCATGTAACCATTCATCATTGTTAATCTTCCAACCATCCATGAGTGCTGATGATCCCTGCATCTCTAGCAACCTACATAGTAAGTTATCTATTATTATTATTTATTGTTGTAACGCAATTTATTCCATGGCGCTTTACATGTGAGGAGGGGAGTACATAATAACAACAAGTACAATAATCATGGACAATACAAGTCACGACTGGTCCAGGAGGAGAGAGGACCCTGCCTGCGAGGGCTCACAATCTACAAGGGATGGGTGAGGATACAGTAGGCGAGGGTAGAGCTGGTCATGCAGCGGTTTGGTGGATCGGTGGTTACTGCAGGTTGTAGGCTTGTCGGAAGAAGTTGATCTATCATCCCTGATCTTCCAACCAGCCAACCATCACTGCTTATAATCTGTCCATCATCTGTGATCTCCCAAGCATTTATCCATTCTTCATTTCTGACCATTTATATGACAGTCGTCCATCATTGTTAATCAGCTATCTGAAACTCAACCTTTCCAAAACTGAACTTCTTCTGCTCCCACCGTCTCCTAACCTCCCTAAATCTGATATTTTCTTCTGTGGGCGGCACCATAATAACACCCTGGCAGCAGGCGTGCTGTCTGGGTGTTATGTTTGACACCAATCTCTCCTCCTCCTATATACAATCTCTTGCCCGCTCTTGCCGCTTACACCTAAAGAAAATCTCTAGAATCCGCCCTTTTCGCTCCATGGAAGCAAAAAAAACCCCTCACTGTCGCCCTGATCCACTCTCGCCTGGACTACTGCAATGCTCTATTAATTGGCCTCCCCCTCAATCGACTTTCCCCTCTCCAGTTCATCGTCAATGCAGCAGCCAGAGTAGTCCATCTGGCTAATCGGTACTCGGACGCGTCCACTCTTCGCCAGTCATTATACTGGCTGCCAATTCATTATAGGATCCAATTCAAAGTACTTGTTGTCACCCACAAAGCTCTCCACAGTGCAGCACCCCCCTACATCTCCTCCCTCATTTCTGTCTATCGGCCTAACCGATCGCTGCGCTCTGCAAATGAGTTTCGACTAACCGCTGCACTAATCTGTACCTCCCACTCCCGACTCCAAGACTTCTCCCGCGCTGCGTCAATCCTCTGGAATGCTCTACCCCAAGAAATTAGGACTATCCACAATTTGCATAGCTTCAGGCGCTCCCTCAAAACACATCTGTTCAGAGCGGCTTATCACATTCCATAATCAAAGTCCTTTTTTGTGTGTTTGTGCACATGTATGTATGTATGTATGTATATAGTCTATTCACTATCTATCTGAGTATAACCCTCCATCAAACTCCATCCCACCCAACAGCACCACAAGTACTGGCTGGTGACTGCCTCATGCAGCCTTTATCTATCCCCCATTCCCTTAAAGCTGGACCGCCACTGTATATACGCCCCTGTCCTCTGTATCTCCCCCACCTCACTGTAGAGTGTAAGCTCTCACCAGCAGGGGCGGCTGATTGTGCTTTATTGTATTGTTAACGTTGTTACTTCTGACTTGTGTATGAACTGTTACACTGTAAAGCGCTGCGGAATATGTTGGTGCGATATAAACAAAGATTATTATTATTATCAAACCATCCATTGATGAAATATCCATCTTTTCTCTACATCATGTCACGTGTCAGCACATGTGCCGCCGTCTCTTTCCTACATCCGTCCATCGCCCCCCCGTGACAGCGGCTCGTTCTTGTGGTCGTGGATGGATGACGCCTTGTTCCATCATGTCGGGTTCTTCTTTCACTCATCCTTCATCTCCTCCTGTATTGATCCTTCCACCTGTAGTCAGTCTTTTCTTCATTTTCTCTTGATTTCCCTTTCCTGTTGCTTCCCGCTTTCATTCTTCCTTTTTGGTTTTGATTTTTCTTCTTTTCCTGACTCTTCTTCCTTTGATTGTTCCTTCTCTCGGCCTCGGTTGCTCCATCTTCTTTCATTCTCTCTTCTCCTTTATCACTTGTTGGAGTTTCCTTCCTTCCGTCCTTTGATTCTCGTTTTTTCTTTCTTTATACTTTTCTCCTTTGTTCTTCTTTATCTGTCATTCTTTTGTTCTTTGATTCTCTCCCGGTTCATTATTTCTTCTGCTTTCATTCACCTTTCCTTTAATAATAAGAATCGTTTTATTTCTATAGCGCCGACAGATTCCGCAGCACATTCTAGAGGGGACGTGTACAGACGACAGACATTACCGAAAAACACATCAAATCACAGATGCCAAGAGTCAGGCAGAGGAAGAAGTCAAACGTTGCTGCTGAGGGACCAGTAAAGCCACGGTGGCTCACTTTAAGTTTTGGAGTGCGGCCTGTTTTTTTCTGATTATCTATCTATCTATCTATCTATCTATCTATCTATCTATCTATCTATCTATCTATCTATCTATCTATCTATCTATCTATCTATCTATCTATCTATCTTTGGGAAAAAAGGGAAAGAGCAGCACATAAATTGAACAGACAATGCAGGTGCCGGCCTCCAGGCTTATACCAAACCTCAAAAATAGTCCTCAAGATGAAAGCGGCACACCAAAAGAAATCCAGTCAAAGTGCAATTTATTAGCACATCTGGCTAGTTGCCCACACAGCGACGTTTTGGGCCTGGGAGTTGTGGACCTTTCTCGCTCCTACATTTGCGGGGGCTCTCACTCCTACATTTGCGGGGGCTCTCACTCCTACATTTACAGGGGCTCTCACTCCTACATTTGCGGGGGCTCTCACTCCTACATTTACAGGGGCTCTCACTCCTACATTTGCGGGGGCGCTCGCTCCTACATTTGCGGGGGCTCTCACTCCTACATTTGCGGGGGCGCTCACTCCTACATTTGCGGGGGCTCTCACTCCTACATTTGCGGGGGCTCTCACTCCTACATTTGCGGGGGCGCTCGCTCCTACATTTGCGGGGGCTCTCACTCCTACATTTGCGGGGGCTCTCACTCCTACATTTGCGGGGGCGCTTACTCCTACATTTGCGGGGGCTCTCGCTCCTACATTTACAGGGGCTCTCACTCCTACATTTGCGGGGGCGCTCGCTCCTACATTTGCGGGGGCTCTCACTCCTACATTTGCGGGGGCTCTCACTCCTACATTTGCGGGGGCTCTCACTCCTACATTTGCGGGGGCTCTCACTCCTACATTTGCGGGGGCTCTCACTCCTACATTTGCGGGGGCGCTCGCTCCTACATTTGCGGGGGCTCTCACTCCTACATTTGCGGGGGCTCTCACTCCTACATTTGCGGGGGCTCTCACTCCTACATTTGCGGGGGCGCTCACTCCTACATTTGCGGGGGCTCTCACTCCTACATTTGCGGGGGCGCTCACTCCTACATTTGCGGGGGCTCTCACTCCTACATTTGCGGGGGCACTCGCTCCTACATTTGCGGGGGCTCTCACTCCTACATTTGCGGGGGCTCTCACTCCTACATTTGCGGGGGCTCTCACTCCTACATTTACAGGGGCTCTCACTCCTACATTTGCGGGGGCTCTCACTCCTACATTTGCGGGGGCGCTCGCTCCTACATTTGCGGGGGCTCTCACTCCTACATTTGCGGGGGCTCTCACTCCTACATTTGCGGGGGCTCTCACTCCTACATTTACAGGGGCTCTCACTCCTACATTTGCGGGGGCGCTCACTCCTACATTTGCGGGGGCTCTCACTCCTACATTTGCGGGGGCTCTCACTCCTACATTTACAGGGGCTCTCACTCCTACATTTGCGGGGGCGCTCGCTCCTACATTTGCGGGGGCTCTCACTCCTACATTTGCGGGGGCTCTCACTCCTACATTTACAGGGGCTCTCACTCCTACATTTGCGGGGGCTCTCGCTCCTACATTTACAGGGGCTCTCACTCCTACATTTGCGGGGGCGCTCGCTCCTACATTTGCGGGGGCTCTCACTCCTACATTTGCGGGGGCTCTCACTCCTACATTTGCGGGGGCTCTCACTCCTACATTTGCGGGGGCTCTCACTCCTACATTTGCGGGGGCTCTCACTCCTACATTTGCGGGGGCGCTCGCTCCTACATTTGCGGGGGCTCTCACTCCTACATTTGCGGGGGCTCTCACTCCTACATTTGCGGGGGCTCTCACTCCTACATTTGCGGGGGCGCTCACTCCTACA
Organism: Dendrobates tinctorius; assembly: GCF_039654945.1. Lineage (NCBI taxonomy): Eukaryota > Metazoa > Chordata > Amphibia > Anura > Dendrobatidae > Dendrobates > Dendrobates tinctorius. The sequence continues at coordinate 1,149,253 of NW_027361764.1, forward strand.
TTTGCGGGGGCTCTCACTCCTACATTTGCGGGGGCTCTCACTCCTACATTTACAGGGGCTCTCACTCCTACATTTGCGGGGGCTCTCGCTCCTACATTTGCGGGGGCGCTCGCTCCTACATTTGCGGGGGCTCTCACTCCTACATTTGCGGGGGCTCTCACTCCTACATTTGCGGGGGCTCTCACTCCTACATTTACAGGGGCTCTCACTCCTACATTTGCGGGGGCGCTCACTCCTACATTTGCGGGGGCTCTCACTCCTACATTTGCGGGGGCTCTCACTCCTACATTTACAGGGGCTCTCACTCCTACATTTGCGGGGGCTCTCACTCCTACATTTGCGGGGGCGCTCGCTCCTACATTTGCGGGGGCTCTCACTCCTACATTTGCGGGGGCTCTCGCTCCTACATTTGTGGGGGCTCTCACTCCTACATTTGCGGGGGCTCTCGCTCCTACATTTGCGGGGGCTCTCACTCCTACATTTGCGGGGGCTCCCGCTCCTACATTTGTGGGGGCTCTCACTCCTACATTTGCGGGGGCGCTCACTCCTACATTTGCGGGGGCTCTCACTCCTACATTTGCGGGGGCTCTCGCTCCTACATTTGCGAGGGCTCTCACTCCTACATTTGCGAGGGCTCTCACTCCTACATTTGCGGGGGCTCTCACTCCTACATTTGCGGGGGCTCTCACTCCTACATTTACAGGGGCTCTCACTCCTACATTTGCGGGGGCGCTCGCTCCTACATTTGCGGGGGCTCTCACTCCTACATTTGCGGGGGCTCTCACTCCTACATTTGCGGGGGCTCTCACTCCTACATTTACAGGGGCTCTCACTCCTACATTTGCGGGGGCGCTCACTCCTACATTTGCGGGGGCTCTCACTCCTACATTTGCGGGGGCTCTCGCTCCTACATTTGTGGGGGCTCTCACTCCTACATTTGCGGGGGCTCTCGCTCCTACATTTGCGGGGGCTCTCACTCCTACATTTGCGGGGGCTCCCGCTCCTACATTTGTGGGGGCTCTCACTCCTACATTTGCGGGGGCGCTCACTCCTACATTTGCGGGGGCTCTCACTCCTACATTTGCGGGGGCTCTCGCTCCTACATTTGCGAGGGCTCTCACTCCTACATTTGCGAGGGCTCTCACTCCTACATTTGCGGGGGCTCTCACTCCTACATTTGCGGGGGCTCTCACTCCTACATTTACAGGGGCTCTCACTCCTACATTTGCGGGGGCGCTCGCTCCTACATTTGCGGGGGCTCTCACTCCTACATTTGCGGGGGCTCTCACTCCTACATTTGCGGGGGCTCTCACTCCTACATTTACAGGGGCTCTCACTCCTACATTTGCGGGGGCGCTCACTCCTACATTTGCGGGGGCTCTCACTCCTACATTTGCGGGGGCTCTCACTCCTACATTTACAGGGGCTCTCACTCCTACATTTGCGGGGGCTCTCACTCCTACATTTGCGGGGGCGCTCGCTCCTACATTTGCGGGGGCTCTCACTCCTACATTTGCGGGGGCTCTCACTCCTACATTTACAGGGGCTCTCACTCCTACATTTGCGGGGGCGCTCGCTCCTACATTTGCGGGGGCTCTCACTCCTACATTTGCGGGGGCTCTCACTCCTACATTTGCGGGGGCTCTCGCTCCTACATTTGTGGGGGCTCTCACTCCTACATTTGCGGGGGCGCTCACTCCTACATTTGCGGGGGCTCTCACTCCTACATTTGCGGGGGCTCTCGCTCCTACATTTGCGAGGGCTCTCACTCCTACATTTGCGAGGGCTCTCGCTCCTACATTTGCGGGGGCGCTCACTCCTACATTTGCGAGGGTGCTCACTCCTACATTTGCGGGGGCTCTCACTCCTACATTTGCGGGGGCTCTCACTCCTACATTTGCGGGGGCTCTCGCTCCTACATTTGTGGGGGCTCTCACTCCTACATTTGCGGGGGCTCTCGCTCCTACATTTGTGGGGGCTCTCACTCCTACATTTGCGAGGGTGCTCACTCCTACATTTGCGGGGGCTCTCACTCCTACATTTGCGGGGGCGCTCACTCCTACATTTGCGGGGGCTCTCACTCCTACATTTGCGGGGGCTCTCACTCCTACATTTGCGGGGGCTCTCACTCCTACATTTGCGGGGGCTCTCACTCCTACATTTGCGGGGGCTCTCACTCCTACATTTGCGGGGGCTCTCGCTCCTACATTTGTGGGGGCTCTCACTCCTACATTTGCGGGGGCTCTCGCTCCTACATTTGTGGGGGCTCTCACTCCTACATTTGCGAGGGTGCTCACTCCTACATTTGCGGGGGCTCTCACTCCTACATTTGCGAGGGTGCTCACTCCTACATTTGCGGGGGCTCTCACTCCTACATTTGCGGGGGCTCTCACTCCTACATTTGCGGGGGCTCTCACTCCTACATTTGCGGGGGCTCTCGCTCCTACATTTGTGGGGGCTCTCACTCCTACATTTGCGAGGGTGCTCACTCCTACATTTGCGGGGGCTCTCACTCCTACATTTGCGGGGGCGCTCACTCCTACATTTGCGGGGGCTCTCACTCCTACATTTGCGGGGGCTCTCGCTCCTACATTTGCGAGGGTGCTCACTCCTACATTTGCGAGGGTGCTCACTCCTACATTTGCGGGGGCTCTCACTCCTACATTTGCGGGGGCTCTCGCTCCTACATTTGCGAGGGTGCTCACTCCTACATTTGCGAGGGTGCTCGCTCCTACATTTGCGGGGGCTCTCGCTCCTACATTTGCGGGGGCTCTCGCTCCTACATTTGCGGGGGCTCTCACTCCTACATTTGCGGGGGCTCTCACTCCTACATTTGCGGGGGCGCTCGCTCCTACATTTGCGGGGGCTCTCGCTCCTACATTTGCGGGGGCGCTCACTCCTACATTTGCGGGGGCTCTCACTCCTACATTTGCGGGGGCGCTCACTCCTACATTTGCTGGGGCGCTCACTCCTACATTTGCGGGGGCGCTCACTCCTACATTTGCGGGGGCTCTTACTCCTATACATTTGCGGGGGCTCTCGCTCCTACATTTGCGGGGGCTCTCACTCCTACATTTGCGGGGGCGCTCACTCCTACATTTGCGGGGGCGCTCACTCCTACATTTGTGGGGGCTCTCGCTCCTACATTTGCGGGGGCTCTCGCTCCTACATTTGCGGGGGCTCTCACTCCTACATTTGCGGGGGCGCTCACTCCTACATTTGCGAGGGTGCTCACTCCTACATTTGCGGGGGCGCTCACTCCTACATTTGCGGGGGCGCTCACTCCTACATTTGCGGGGGCTCTCGCTCCTACATTTGCGGGGGCGCTCACTCCTACATTTTGCTAACTAGTTACCAGATAGCGGAATCCATATTCCCCATCCCTTTACAATGTCAGATAAAACATTCCTATGTGAATTTTGGGCTTCCCCCGCCATCACCACCATGTCCCCCGCCATGTCATTATGGGTCCTCACTTCACATTGTAAGAGGGCCACCTGGTGGCGTAAAACCTGGGTTTTGTGAGGTCAGATGAAAAATGAAAAAGCCAGCTCACCAGTAAACTCTTACAGATTCACGGAGCTCCGTGCAGACCAACGTCACAAAACGGGAAAGAAAGTTACTGTCGCTCCAGCGGCATAAAATGCTTCTTTATTGTAAATCGGTAAAGTAACACATAATAGAAGTCTCCATGGAACCGCACCAGAGCAAGTTGATACAAAGGCTACGCGGTTCGACCGACATGGTCTTTGTCAAAGCCATATCCAATCTCTAGTCTAGCTTGGCTATGTATATGAGACTGACCAATAAAAATACATGTCTACATCACGTGATACCCGGGACAGGTCCTGTGTCTAAAAAAGACGTCACATATAATAATTCATAGAATAATAATAAAATCATTAATAATAATGCAACATCAAATCATGTCTCTTATTTAGACCACTTGGATGTCTCGTATTTAATTGATAAATCCAAAATGCCTCTCGAGTAAGAAGGCGCCGCCGGGTGTCTCCCCCCGAGATAAAGGACTCGCACGTTCCATTCCCTGCATTGTAAGGTGGGACGTCCTCCTACCGTGACATTCAATAACATGATTATTGCTTGTGATATTGCAGAAATGCGCTCTGATTGGCTCGTGGTGCATCCGACGTAGACAGATTGCCGGCATCGCAATTTAGTTTGTAAACTATATTTTTTGAATTGCAATTAATAGAGTTATTAATCTTGGACCTAAGACTATTATCGTTGCTATTAAATTCCTTTGATCTCTGTACGTACAACAGGTAGCCACACTTTTGTAAAATGTGCCCAATTTCTGGGCATTAAAAAAATTGTAAATAAATGTTTCCCTATATTATATGAAGATGACAAATGAGCACGAATTTTGACTTCTGGTGTAAATGTGGGATCCTAAGCGCTCCTTCATTGGGCGATATATTGTCACCAAGTAGGGCTTCGTCTGGTAGCAAAAAACCCAAGGGGTTGTTACAAACGTGTGGCTACCTGTTGGACGTACAGAGATCAAAGGAATTTAATAGCAACGATAATAGTCTTAGGTCCAAGATTAATAACTCTATTAATTGCAATTCAAAAAATATAGTTACAAACTAAATTGCGATGCCGGCAATCTGTCTTACGTCGGATGCACCACGAGCCAATCAGAGCATTTGTGCGATATCACAAGCGCTAATCATGTTATTGAATGTCACGGTAGGAGGACGTCCCACCTTACAATGCAGGGAGTGGAACGTGCGAGTCCTTTATCTCGGGGGGAGACACCCGGCGGCGCTTTCTTACTCGAGAGGTGTTTTGGATTTATCAATTAAATACGAGACATCCAAGTGGTCTAAATAAGAGACATGATTTGATGTTGCATTATTATTAATGATTTTATTATTATTCTGTGAATTATTATATGTGACGTCTTTTTTAGACACAGGACCTGTCCCGGGTATCACGTGATGTAGACATGTATTTTTATTGGTCAGTCTCATATAGATAGCCAAGCTAGACTAGACATTGGATATGGCTTTGACAAAGACCATGTCGGTCGAACCGCGTAGCCTTTGTATCACCTTGCTCTGGTGCGGTTCCATGGAGACTTCTATTATGTGTTACTTTACCGATTTACAATAAAGAAGAATTTTATGCTCTGGAGCGACAGTAACTTTCTTTCCCGTTTTGTGAGGTCCACAGCACATTTTTGCCATCAGATCCCAATGGAGCCGCTGTCATAGCGGGTGAAGCCGCTGTAAGGTGGATATAATACAGGAGTTGAGGAGCTGTATGATCAATGTCAGGAAATTGGATTCTACCAGACACACAAAGAATTAGAAATAAATTCTGAATCCAGTGTAACAAGCGAGGGCCGGTATTGTGCTCAGTTTGTCAGGCCTGAGACCCATGTCAGGAACATGGACAAGGCCCATCTTACTTGGAAGCAGCCTCCTCAAGGGAAAGAGCCAGGAGAGCCATTGACCAATCTGCACAAGACCAAGCACTTCTTCAGGAAACTTCCCATTCAGGCAGAATGGAACTTTTCATGGTTTTGAGCAACAAAGGAGTAATTCCAGGATATGTCCCAGAGAGTGACGGGGTCTGTGGAGTGTATTACTCAGGTGACAGGCAGTGCTACAGCATAGCTCCCAACCATCCCGGATTAGGCGGGACAGTCCCGTTATTGCCACGCCCACCCGCTGTCCCGTCCGGGACTCTATTTTTCCCGCACTGCAAGGAGATAAGCCACACACCCCCTCATGCATCCCATCCTCACCCTCCCAGAGACCCACTGCACCCACAGTCCCTCACAGCCTGCAATGACATTGCTAGGCTGTTCTCTTCTGTACACACAGGACCTGTGATGAGGTCACAGGAGGGGAGGAGTCAGGGGTCACATGATCAGGAGCCTCAGTGTATACAGGACTCTGCTCTGCTGGTCGTCATGTTGCTGGATGAGGGTAAGTTTATGTGTGGGGTCAGGAGGGGTTTAAAGGGTGGATGTAGCAGAGCCGTGTGTGTACAAGGTGTACGGAGCAGAGCAGTTTGTGTATGGAGCAGAGCCGTGTGTGTACGAGGTGTACGGAGTGGAGCCATGTGTGTGCGAGGTGTACGGAGCGGAGCCGTGTGTGTGCGAGGTGTACGGAGCGGAGCCGTGTGTGTACGAGGTGTACGGAGTGGAGATGTGTACGAGGTGTACGGAGCGAAGCCGTGTGTGTATGAGGTGTATGGAGCAGGGATGTGTGCGAGGTGTACGGAGCGGAGCCGTGTGTGTACGAGGTGTACGGAGCAGTGATGTGTATGGAGCAGAGCCGCATTTGTACGAGGTGTATGGAGTGGAGCTGCGTGTGTATGAAGCGGAGCCGCAGTGTACGATGTGTACAGAGCGGAACCGCGTGTGTACAAGGTGTATGGAGCAAAGCTGCATGTGTACAAGGTTTACGGAGTGGAGCCATGTGTGTACAAGGTGTACAGAGCAGAGCCGCATGTGTACAAGGTTTACGGAGGGTGTGCGTGGTGTACAAAACAGAGCCCTGTATGTGCAAAGTTTACAGAGCTGAGCCGTGTGTGTACGGAGTGGAGCAGAGCCGTGTGTGTATGGGGTGTATGGAGTGGAGCTGCGTGTGTATAGAGTGGAGCCACATGTGTACGAGGTGTACGGAGCAAAGCTGCATGTGTACAAGGTTTACGGAGTGGAGCCATGTGTCTGGCATATTCTGAAAGCAGAGCAAAAAGAGGCCAATCTAATAAGGGACAAAAAGCAAACTGACACAAACAGTAACATAAGGATAGAAATTCAGCACAGCCCCAGCAGGGGCTGGCTGACCACACAAAACTGAATAGACAAAACCAAATCAAATGTGAACAATAGCAAAGAACACTTAGCTTGCTTGAGCATGCAGGGACTGAGCTGGAAACTAAGACCTCAGGAGGCAGGAAATATCACCAGCAGGGATAGAGGGAGTCGGCTGTCTTAAATCCAGTCAGAGACTCCAGATGTCCAATCGTCGTCCTCATTATCAGGTGGCAGGCCTCTGTCAATTAGATCAGCTCCATTACCTCCTGTAACCACTAGAGGGAACCCGGAAAGAGAACTTGCGACTCCTCTGTCAATACAACCAGCCCCTCTACCTTCACTAGCAACCAGAGGCAGGCCAAAAAGTGAATTCACAACACATGTGTGAGCGCGAGGTGTACGGAGCGGAGCCGTGTGTGTACGAGGCATACAAAATGGAACCGTGTGTATGAGGTGTGCAGAGCCATTCGTGTACAAGGTGTATGATGGGGAGCATTCATACCTCCCAACCGTCCCGGATCCAGCAGGACAGTCCCGATTTTGAGTCTGTCCCACTGCCCGACTGGGAGGTTACTTTTCCCGCGGACATAGGAGTACACGGCGGAGCCCCAAGGAGCACTTTAAAATTTGCACATGACATTCCACCGGAAGTGATGTGCTGGAAGCTGACCGGAAATGAGGTAATTTCGGGAGGAGATTGTGATGGAACCATAGAGGCACTTCAGGGAATGCTTTAGATCCATCACCGTGTCCTCCTCCGACAGCACGGACAGTGGGATCGCCTTGGAATCGGGGATGTTGGCCATGTGAGTGGATCATGAAATGTCCTGCACCAGGAGGCTGCTATAGCATCTTTATAGAATCTTTCTTTCTTTCTCTCTCTGTTTCTTTCTCTCTCTTTTTTCTTTCCCCTAATCCTTTCCCTCACTCGCTCTGTTCTTTCTTTCTTTCCACTCTTTCTTTCTCTCTCTAATCTTTCTTTCTCTCTCCTTTCTTTGTTTCTCTCTCTTTTCTCTTTCTTTCCCCTCTTTCTCTCTCTCTGTTCTTTCTTTCTCTGTTCTTTATTTCTTTTCCCTCTTTCTTTCTCTCTCCCTCTCTGTTCTTTCTTTCTCCTCTTTCTTTTTTTCTCTCTCTGTTCTTTTTTTCTGTCCACTCTTTCTTTCTCTCTCTGTTCTTTTTCTTTGTTTCTTTCTCTCTGTTCTTTCTTTCTCTCTCTCCCTCTCTGTTCTTTCTTTCCCCTCTTTTTCTTTCTCTCTCTGTTCTATTTTTCTATCCACTCTTTCTTTCTCTCTGTTCATTTTCTTTCTTTCTGTTCTTTGTTTCCCCTTTTTCTCCCTCTGTTCTTTTTTCTGTCCCCTTTCTCTCTGTTCTTTCTTTCCCCTCTTTCTTTCTTTCTCTCTTTCTCTCTCTGTTCTTTTTTTCTCTCTGTTCTTTCTCTTTCTTTCATTTTCTCTCTATTTTTTATTTCTCTTTCTTTCTCTTGCTCTGTTCTTTCTTTCCTCTCTTTCTCTCTCCCTCTCTGTTCTTTCTTTCTGTCCCCTCTTTCTTTCGCTCTGTTCTTTCTTTCTCTCTGTTTCTTTCTTTCCCCTCTATCTTTCTTTCTTTCTTTGATTCTCTCTTTCTTTATTTATTTCTCTCTCTCTGTTCTTTCTTACTCCTTTCTTTCTCTCGCTCTGTTCTTTTTTTTCTTTATTTCCCTTCTTTCTCTCTAATCTTTCTCTCTCTAATCTTTCTTTCTCTAATCTTTCTTTCTCTCTCTAATCTCTTTCTTTCTTTCTCTGTTCTTTCTTTTGCTCTCTCTGTTCTTCCTTTTTCTCTCTGTTCTTTCTTTGTCTCTCTGTTCTCTTTCTTTCCCCTCTTTCTTTCTTTCTTTCTTTCTCTCTGTTCTTTCTCTCTCTCTTTCTGTTCTTTCTTCCCCCTCTTTCTTTCTCTCTCCCTCTCTGTTCTTTCTTTCCCCATTTCTTTTTTCTATCTCTCTGTTCTTTTTTCTGTCCCCTCTTTCTTTCTCTCTGTTCTTTCTCTCTACCTCTCTGTTCTTTCTTTCTTTTTTTCATTCTCTCTCTGTTCTTTCTTTCTTTCTCTTTCTTTCTCTCCCTCTCTGTTCTTTCTTTCTTTCCCCTCTTTCTTTTTTTTCTCTCTCTCTGTTCTTTTTTTCTGTCCACTCTTTCTTTCTCTCTCTGTTCTTTTTCTTTGTTTCTTTCTCTCTGTTCTTTCTTTCTCTCTCTCCCTCTCTGTTCTTTCTTTCCCCTCTTTTTCTTTCTCTCTCTGTTCTATTTTTCTATCCACTCTTTCTTTCTCTCTGTTCATTTTCTTTCTTTCTGTTCTTTGTTTCCCCTTTTTCTCCCTCTGTTCTTTTTTCTGTCCCCTTTCTCTCTGTTCTTTCTTTCCCCTCTTTCTTTCTTTCTCTCTTTCTCTCTCTGTTCTTTTTTTCTCTCTGTTCTTTCTCTTTCTTTCATTTTCTCTCTATTCTTTATTTCTCTTTCTTTCTCTTGCTCTGTTCTTTCTTTCCTCTCTTTCTCTCTCCCTCTCTGTTCTTTCTTTCTGTCCCCTCTTTCTTTCGCTCTGTTCTTTCTTTCTCTCTGTTTCTTTCTTTCCCCTCTATCTTTCTTTCTTTCTTTGATTCTCTCTTTCTTTCTTTATTTCTCTCTCTCTGTTCTTTCTTACTCCTTTCTTTCTCTCGCTCTGTTCTTTTTTTTTCTTTATTTCCCTTCTTTCTCTCTAATCTTTCTCTCTCTAATCTTTCTTTCTCTAATCTTTCTTTCTCTCTCTAATCTCTTTCTTTCTCTGTTCTTTCTTTTGCTCTCTCTGTTCTTCCTTTTTCTCTCTGTTCTTTCTTTGTCTCTCTGTTCTCTTTCTTTCCCCTCTTTCTTTCTTTCTTTCTTTCTCTCTGTTCTTTCTCTCTCTCTTTCTGTTCTTTCTTTCCCCTCTTTCTTTCTCTCTCCCTCTCTGTTCTTTCTTTCCCCATTTCTTTTTTCTATCTCTCTGTTCTTTTTTCTGTCCCCTCTTTCTTTCTCTCTGTTCTTTCTCTCTACCTCTCTGTTCTTTCTTTCTTTTTTTCATTCTCTCTCTGTTCTTTCTTTCTTTCTCTTTCTTTCTCTCCCTCTCTGTTCTTTCTTTCTTTCCCCTCTTTCTTTTTTTTCTCTCTCTCTGTTCTTTTTTCAGTCCCCTCTTTCTTTCTCTCTTTCTCTCTGTTCTTTCTTTCTCTTTCTCTTTGTTCTTTCTTTCACTATGTTCTTTCTTTCCCCTCTTTCTTTCTCTCTCTGTTCACTCTTTCCCTCTGTTCTTCCTTTCTTTCTGTCTGTTCTTTCTTTCTCTCTGTTCTCTTTCTTTCCCCTCTTTCTTTCTTTCTCTCTGTTCTTTCTTTTTTTTCTATTTCATTCTCTCTCTGTTCTTTTTTTCTGTCCCCTTTCTTTCTCTCTCTGTTCTTTCTTTCTCTCTCTGTTTCTTTCTTCCTCTCTGTTCTTTCCCCTCTTTCTTTCTTTCTTTCTTTCTTTCTTTCTTTCTTTCTTTCTTTCTCTGTTCTCTCTTTCTTTCTTTGTTTCTCTGTTCTTTCTTTCCTCTCTTTCTTTCCCTCTCTGTTCTTTCTTTCTCTCTCTGTTTTCTTTTTTCTCTCTCTCTCTGTTCTTTCTTTTCCTCAGTACCAGTCAGTGTACCAACAATGCCAGCCCCTGTGACCATAATGCCAGACACTCTACCTTCAGTACCAGTCAGTGTGATCAGCAGTGCTAAATGGGTGCGGTTGGTTGGGGCATGGACATGTGTGTGACTAGTTGTGAAATGGGTGTGGTCAGCCTTTATCCCTCTTTCCGTTCTTCAAAAGTTGGGAGGTATGCTACAGAGCTCAGGTAAAGGCCTTAGCGTGGAAATAACCATGTTCCAACATGTGAAAGGCTGCGGCCTGAATAGGTCTGTGGAGCGTATTAACCCAGTCTCTTAGACCTGCTTAAAATGTACAGAAACTGACCAATACCCCACCACCATTTTTTTTGTAAGGACCTTAAGTTATGTAAGGGAAGTGACAATTTAATAAAGAGACAGAAGTCTCATTTAGGAGCCTGGAAAAGTCAGCAATGGTCTTTGTCCATCACCGGACAATGTGAAGTGCTAATGAATATGTATGCCCTATCTAACTAACAATTTGTGAGCAGACAAGGGACAACTGAACGCTGCGCTGGGACAGTGAACTGGACATGGTTGGTGACTGTTGTGTCTGTGCAGCTGCAGGTTGTGGACAGGAGGCCTCAGCGCCTGCTTCATGGACAGCAGATTGGGAAGGATGCAACACAGGGGAAGGGCCAGTGGTTTCACCCTCAGACACAGATTTGTACCCAGGCGTTCCACCCATCTACTGCGGTGCTGCATATGTCAGCAGTATATGGCGTATGCTAACAGAGGTATTATGTCCAATATATCCCCAGATATGTGGGTAAGATTTTTGAACTAGCAGCATATATATAGAGCATGTTTCATTACTCATATTATTGTTCTGTGTAAGGCTGAAATCTGAAGAAGTGTGTGGAGCATTCATGTTCATGTAAAACCACGGCCGAGTGGTTGACCGGTCAGCACAATCCATACTCACTGGGCTGTCAGCTGCTTCTTTCCTGCTGTGTTCTCCACTCTACCATTCACTTAAAGGACCGGAGGCAGAGTCCAAAGCAACTTTAAACATAACGAATTTATTCTCTTCAGGACACAGCACATCCATAACACTTCCAGCACACTTGTGACAATACCAGAAATGCATTATTCTTCATCTTCCCCTGATGTCTTCTACTACACAGCAATAGGCCACAAAGATATAATGGCAACAAGGAGCCCGGTGAAAACTGCACTTGAACCCATCTCCCTGGAACCGACTTCAGCCCAGACACAGAAATAATCATCTACTAGGTCGTCCACCCCCTTTTGGTTATCCTGCCCACGCACTCGCTGGTGGCCCACTCTTCTACTCCAGCATCCAAACTTCGTCAGTAACTTCATCAGTGACTTCTTCACTGGCTTCTTCACTACACTGCTCCAGATACCATGCACTGCGCGCTTCTCTTCTTCCTGAGTACTTCCACTCCTTTCTATGGACATCCGGGTTTCTCTACTTGTGAACGTTGTGTGATAGCCAAGCAGCTCAGGCCCCACAGCCACCTGAGCACACCAGGGGTCTACCCCGTCTGCCTATAACCAGGAAATCTGTCTACCTTATTCCCCAGCTACCACTCCTACAATTAACCTCTAAAGTGTCCTACAATTATGCAGTGTGCTCAGTGCCCCCATCTAGTGGCCTTTTCCCTAACTGCACTGTCCCTAGCTTACATAAAATACAATATGGCAATTATTTATTATTAATATTTATTTACATAGCACCATTGGTTCCATGGTGCTGTACATGAGGAGGGGTTACATACAAATTACAGATATCACTTACAGTAAACTAACAATGACAGACTGATATAGAGGGGAGAGGACCCTTCCCTTGCGGGTTTACATTCTACAGGATGGTAGGGAAGGAGACAGTAGGATGGGGGGTTGCAGCATCTCCAGTGATGGTGAGGCGGTAGCTCCGGTAGTGGTGAGGAGGCAGCGGGGTCATTGCAGGCTGTAGGCTTTCCTGAAGAGATGGGTTTTCAGGTTCCATCTGAAGGATCTGATTGTGGTTGATAGCCAGTCGTGTTGCGGCAAAGAATTCCAGAGGATGGGGGATATTCGGGTGAAGTCTTGGAGGCGGTTGGGTGAGGAGCGAATAAGTGTGGAGGAGAGAAGGAGGTCTTGGGAGGATCGGAGATTACGTGAGGGAAGCTATTAGGAGATTAGTTCAGAGATATATGGAGGAGACAGGTTATAGATGGCGTTTAGGTCAGTAATAGTAATTTGAATTGGATACGCTGAGGGAGTGGGAGCCAGTGAAGAGATTTGCAGAGGGGAGAAGCGGAGGAGTAGCGAGGAGAGAGATGAATTAGTCAAGCGGCAGAGTTAAGGATGGACTAGAGAGGTGCGAGGGTGTTAGCAGGAAGGCCAGAGAAAAGGATGTTGCAGTAGTCGAGACGGGAGATGATGAGGGCATGCACAAGCATTTTAGTATAGTGAGGGTTGAGGAAGGGACGGATTCTAGAAATATTTTTGAGCTGGAGGCGGCAGGAGGTGGAGAAAGCTTGGATGTGTGGTTTGAAGGACAGGGTTACTCCGAGGCAGTGGACCTCCGATACGGGGGAAAGCGTGATGTCATCAATTGTTATAGATAGGTCAGATAACGAAGATCTGTGAGATGGGGGAAAGATGATGAGTTCAGATTTGTCCACATTCAGTTTGAGGAAGCGAGGGAGAAGAAGGAGGATATAGCTGATAGACACTCCGGGATTCTGGAGAGCAGAGAGGTGACGTCTGGGCTAGAGAGGTAGATCTGAGTATCATCGGCATAATGGTGGAACTGTAGTCCATGGGACTTTATGAGTTGCCCCAGGCCAAAATGTATAGATTGAGAAGAGTAGGGGTCCTAGAACAGAGCCTTGGGGGACTCCAACAGAGAGAGGGTGGGATGAGGAGGTAGTGTGGGAGTGGGAGACGCTGAATGTGCGGCTGGAGAGGTATGAGGAGATCCAGGATAGGGCGAGGTCTTTGATGCCAAAGGAAGAGAGGATCTGTAGTAGGAGGCAGTGGTCAACTGTGTCGAAGGCAAAGGACAGGTCTAGAAGGAGGAGTATAGAGTATTGTCCATTCGCTTTGGCTGTAAATAGGTCATTAGTAATTTTGGTCAGGGCTGTCTCAGTGGAGTGATGGGGGCAGAAACCAGATCGTAGATTGTCAAAGAGCAGGTTAGATGAAAAATGGGAGGAAAGTTCAGCATGGACGTGCTGCACCAGGAGTTTGGAAGCGAATGGGAGCAGCGATATTGGGCGATAGCTGGACATAGCGGTTGGGTCGAGGGTTGGCTTTTTGAGGATAGACGTGATTGTAGCATGTTTGAAAGCAGAAGGGAAGGTACCGGGTGTTAGTGATAGGTTGAAGATGTGGGTTAGAGTTGGGATAAGAGTGGTGGCGAGGTTGGGGAGGAGGTGGAATGGGGTCAAGTGCACAAGTGGTGAGGTGTGATTTGGAGAGAAGATGAGCAAGCTCCCGTTCAGTGATGTTGGATAAGGAGGTTATGGGGTTTGGGAAATGGTCTGGTAAACAAAGGGGTTGTAGTGGTTGAGCAATAAAGACTTGCCGTGTTTGGTCTATCTTGTTTTTGAAGTGTGCGGCAAAGTCCTCAGCAGAGATTAGGGAAGTTGGAGGGGGCAGTGGTGGGCAGAGGAGGGAGTTAAAAGTGTTGAACAACTGTTTAGGGTTGTGGGATAAGGAAGATACAAGGGATGTGAAGTAGGCCTGTTTAGCAGAGGTGAGAGCTGATTTGAATGCGAGTGTTGCTAGTTTGAGTGCAGTGAAGTCGTCTTGCGAATGCGTTTTCTTCCAGCGCCGTTCTGCAATTCTGGATGCTTGCCGAAGCTTTTTAGTGATGTTATTGTGCCAGGGTTATCTATTGATTCGTCGCACTCTGTTATGCATGACAGGGGCGACCGAGTCGATGGCTGATGCAAGAGTGACATTGTAGAAACAAGTGGCAGTGTCAGTGTCGTGGAGTGAAGATATGGATGCCAGTGGTAGAATAGAGTCAGAGAGTATGTGAGTGTCTAGATGTGCGAGGTTTCTGCGGGGGTGCGCATGTTGCCGGACGTGGGTGACAGGTGAGGAGGACAGGGATGAGAAAGAAAGTAGATGGTGGTCAGATAGAGGGACAGGGGAGGTGGTGAAGTTAGATAGGGAGCAGAGACGGGTGAAGACCAGGTCTAATGTGTGTCCGTCTGTGTGGGTGGCTGAGGAGGACCACTGAGTAAGTCCATGGGACATCCCAAAGCAGTCCATTGAGTGGGCAACCATATAACAAATAAAACCCCATGTAGTGGCTGAGTAAAAGTGTCCTACCGCCTGTTGCAGAATAATCTGCCGAGGATCGTACTGCGGAAGACTGAGTATGAGTAGTGCTTCAAGAATGTGTACATGCTGAGCCAAAACGCAGCCTTGCAGACCTGCAGACTTGGTCGGTGGGCATGCGAAGCCAAATGGACCAGAGGACGGACATCAACCACGTAGAATACGCCCTAATCCCTGCTGGGATGGGCAGCTTCTAAAGTAGTACAACCCCTGAATAGCCAAATGAATTTCTCTGGCTATTGTGACCCTGAAGTGGCTTACAAGAGAGTGCCGTCCTCAAGACATATGTCATGCATGCAGGGCGCGCTTAGCTTTATCCATCCGAAGTACCAGTGTTGGGCCCAAAGAGGGCAAGACAAAATCATTGTTAAAATAGAAGAGTCAACCAATGCTGGAAAAAGGGGCGGAAGTGATCTAAGGATAATCGTATCCAGGTTGGAAAGCAGAAAGAAAAACCAAATGAGCTAAACAGGACATGGCTGTGAGCTCCGAGCGTCGCATAATGCGTGACACTGCGACAAGAAGGGCGACTTCCAAAAAAGAACTGACCAATATGTCACGATCAGGGGATGTGACCTTTGGCCGCACACGGCTATCACAGGTGCAAGGGGGCTCATCTTTGTTATCCCACCGCTGCCAACCATGTGATAAAAAAACAGCAAGCTAGTCTTGCCCTAACAATTTACCGCAGGGGGGTTTATTTTAGTTATCCCACCACTGCCACAATATGTTACAAGCTGCCCGGATTTATGCATATCCCATTTTCAGTTCCACTTTGGATCTCGCACCTCGCCGGCGCCCCCCTTACCCTCAGGTCAGTCAGGGAACTACACCTAGGATAATTAGTCGCCGGGCGGGCTGCTTGTTTGCACTGGCGATTAGGCTGCTGCAATGAGGGAATTATAACTAGTCCTGGCCGCAGTCACACAATCAGCAATAAATACGTATATACAGCTTACACATAATACAAAGATACGTAAATCCTACACTTGCAAATATGGCAATTATGTACACCTTAATAGCAACATCAATATTTAAAGGGCTCGGCCCTGACCCTCTTACATTCAAAAATGTCCAAGTGCAGCCCCAAAAATCAACATCACGCTTATAGAGACCGTGAGAAAGGCAACACAATAAAAATTTTTTCCAAAAATTACCCCAAGGGGTCTGTATCATACACCCTGAAAGACGCCGTGATGGAGACCTCACAATACAGTTAGCACTTATTACAAGTGGTAAAGATAGGACAAGTTTCACCAGTGTGCAATGTGCCAAGGTTTCACAAAGCACAAAACATTCCCAACGTGGGGGATACATAGACGAACGCTTGTTGCAGAAGCAGGAGGAAGAGAAGAAGGAGGAGGAGATGATTTCCTGAACAAAATGGGTTTGGGTAGTAAGGGATGGACATTAAGACAACAAAACATTTGGGCTACAATTACATAACGTCGCTGTCATCTGTGGGGCTTACAAAGTCGGTGGAAATCCAGCCTTGTTCAATGTTAGAAGAGTCCGCCTGTCTGCGTTTTCCATTGACAGCCGTGTGCGCCTATACGTTATGATTGCACCAGCCGAACTAAAAACCTGCTCAAACAATACACTTGCTGCAGGACATGGCAGCACCTCCAAGGCGTACAAGGAGAGGTTGGGTCAAGTGTGCAGCTTGGACAACCAATAGTTAAAGGGTACTGAAGAATCAGGAAGGGCGCTGGTATGGTCACTTAAGTAGTCCTTCACCATCTTGGTCAACTTCTCCCTCCTCGTCATAGTTACACCCACATATAGCCCTTGCTGATGTGACGGTCTCATGAAAATGGTCCAGTTGGTGGACATCTTCCCACCCCGAGTTGCACCTGGTGTTTGTGGCCCTCCCTTCTATTACTTGTGGGTGAAAAGAGTCGGTACCTCTGCCACCTGCGTTGTCTGAGGGTAATCTTTTGAGCTAGTCTTCCACTATGGCCCTCTGGCATGCATGCACTGAAAATGGCACATCTTGCCTCTGACATGAGAGAAGCAAATTTCTCCTTGTACCATGGGTCAAGAAAGGTGCACAACCAGTATTTTATGGTGGACAAAATGTCTTTCATGCGAGGGTCTTGAGTGAAAGGCATCTGGACATGAACTCTGCCATGTGTGGCAGACAACAAAGAGTCAAACGTTCAGTGTCCTCACCAGGAAGAACACTAACAATCCTCTTCTCCTCACAATTCATAGCCTTCTCTTCCTCCTCTTCAGGCCATCCATGCTGGACAGACATGAAGCTGGGATTGTGAGTCCACTCTGTAGCGCAGAGCAAAAGAACCTGTTCCTCCTCATCCTTCTGCTCCTGTTCCTCGTCATCACCCAATGTGATGTGAGTATACTGTGTGGGGCGGGGCTGTGTGGTATCAACCACCATACAATCTTGCTCCATAGCCACCTGCTCGGGATTCAAAGCTTCCTCTTTGAGATTCTGCAGCGAATGTTTTAATAGACAGAGCAGTTGGATGGTTACACTCATAATAGCGTCAACAGCGCTCACAATCTTGATGCAGTGCTCAAAGTTTTGAAGAACCTCAGATAAGTCAGCAATCCACACCCACTCGGCAGTTGTTATGTGTGGGGGCTGAGTGTTACTCTGATGGGCATTGAGAAGCTGGAATTCAGAGACTGCCCTCTGCTGCTCACTAAGCCTTGCCAAAATATGGAAGGTCGAATTCCAGCGTGTGGGCAGGTCACAAATCAGGTGACAAGGCAAATTAAAGCGCTGCTGCAGCGAAGCTAGACTGGCAAAAGCCTGAGATGACTTTTGGAATTGTGCGCTGACATGGCGTACCTTGGCAAGTAGGTCAGGCAAGTCAGAGTATGTTTTTAAAAACCACTCTACAACCAAGTTCACCACATGGGCCATGCATGGAACATGTACCAGCTTGCCGAGCTTTAAAGCCACCACCAAGTTACTCCTATTATCGCACACAACCAGACCTGGTTGGAGGTTCAGCGGGGAGAGCCACTGATCAGTCTCTTCTTTTATCCCTTTCAACCGCTCGACTGCATTGTGAGCTTTTTCACCTAAACAGATGAGATTCAGCAGAGCGTGCTGTCGCTTCGCCAAGGCAGTGCTGGAAATTTCCCATCTGGGGAGTGATGGAGAGGCTACTTTCTGTGAGGATGAGGAGGAGAGACAGGAAGTGGAATACAAGGAGACTGAAAGCCATGATGGAAGTTGGGCCCACTATTCTAGGTGTGGGTAAGATGTGTGATGTCCCAGCCTCTGACTCTGTCCCAAACTCCACCAGGTTCAGAGAGTATAAAATCCTCTGGAAACCACACTATATCACATCCATAATAATATACTGTAATTATCAATAACGTGTGGTCTACCAAAAGGACAATAGGGGATAAATCACTAGACTAAATCATAATACCATGAAACATGCGACCAGTAATCCCAGGAGAGTTAGTCTTAAATGCAAAATTAACTTTATTAAATATACAAAGGTACATGGAGACAGGGGAAGGTCAAACCAAAACTGCACATGCGAGAAAAGGGGTATAAAGTACAGTGTATACGTTAATAAATAAGTATAAGATAACCCTTATACATATTGCACATTCCCAAGTGGCCTCAAGAAAATTGTAAGCAGACATCCTACATGTACTGTATATGTAACGGACTCAGCTCCTGCTGAGCCCATTTTTTGAGTGGACCCTCTGGGTCGTGGCACCCACCCACCGAGGGCGAGCTGACCTTGTGAGAATCCACCCCCTATACAGGGAGTGTCAGGGGCAAGACCAAGGGGGTGAGCCACCACGACTGCTGGGACCAGACGGCCGGCTCAGGGGACACTAGACGAGTGTCTGACGACAAGGACGAGCAGGAAGCAAGACGAGACTAGACGTAGGTGCAAGGTATCTTCATTAGAATAACACAAGATCACATACAGAGAAAACAAGCAAAACGTGCAAGGTGCGCGCGTGGGCACGCCAAGGTCCATAACATGGTACGTGCCAGATGGCACGCCTAGGCACAGGTAATGGCATGATGGCATTGGACTCTGGACTGCTGGCTAACCGACAGGGTCCAGGGATCAGGCTGCGGACATCAGGCCGCAGTCATCTGGTTCCGGACCTCTGGCAACGGTCGGCAGGTTCCGGGCATCCGGCAGGCAAACCAGGGTTCAGGCAAGGAGGCACGACAGATATCCAAGCAGGGTGCGTGTTTAGGGAACACGCCAAGGTCCAAGGCTAGGTGCATGTGTAGGGGACACGCCAGGGTTCAAGGCTAGGTGCGTGTGTAGGGGACACGCCAGGGTTCAAAGCGAGGTGCGTGTGTAGGGGACACGCCAAGGTTCACAAACGAGACAGGGTGCGTGTGTAGAGCCACGCCAAAGCATAGGATAAGACAGTGCGTGTAGAGACACGCCAAGGCACAAGACAGAGTGCGTGTAGAGACACGCCAAGGCACAAGGTACAAGACAGAGTGTGTGTAGGGGACACGCCAAGGTACAAGGTACAAGACAGGGTGCGTGTAGAGACACGCCAAGGTACAAGGTACAAGACAGAGTGCGTGTAGAGACACGCCAGGGTTCAGAGCAGGGCTGCGTGCTAGGAGCTATGCAGGGACGCACACCTCACTGGCCAATGCACACGGCTGTAACGCCAGGACGAGGCACGACTAAGGCACAGGAGGGGGCAAAGGAACCTTCGTGCTAGGAGCCACGCCAGGTTCAGGGCAGGGTGCGTGCTAGTAGCCACGCCAGGGTTCAAGGCAGGGTGCGTGCTAGGAGCCACGCCAGGGTTCAAGGCAGGGTGCGTGCTAGGAGCCACGCAGGGGGCAAGGAATGGCTGCGTGCTAGGAGCCACGCAGGGGGCACGCCACACTGGCCAGTACACACGGCTGTACACAAACACGTGGCACTTACCACGGCACAGGAGACGGCCAAGGGGAACCCACGCCGGGGTTCAATGCAAGGACAAGGCAGGGAACAAGGCAAGGAATACAGGCAGAAACAGAGCCAGGTCAGAGAGAGGACAGAGTCTAGCAGCGGAGCGTAGGCAGAAGCCCAGAGCCGGGCCAAGGGAAGACCTTGGGACTAGACAAAGAAACGAGCACTAAGGAGAGGAGAAATGGTGCGTGTGCCAGGGAGCACTACAGAGCACCATAGGAGAGAGCGAGGCAGAGCAAGCAAAGACTGAGACCATAGGGAGGAACACAAAGCAAGGAATAGCAAGGCAGAGAACACAGGGAGGACTACAAGTCAAAGCAAAGCTAAGGCGAGACATAGCAAAACAGACTAAAGAACAGCAGAAGGACTACAAGGCAAAGCAAGGCAAAGACAAACATGGCACGAGAGACAACACAAGACATGGCACAAGACAAGAGGCGGAATACGAGCACGGAGCGTGTGCAGAGACGCACTACAGAGCAAAGTGCAAGGGCACAGAATAGAGGGAGCAACCCCACAGACCCAGAGCCTTGCAGGGAAGCAACACAATAATCAGGCCCTGAGCATAGGAAGAGGCGGCCTGATATAGGGCATAGCACCTCCTCCTCCAGGTCAGGACCAGGGGAGAACTTCCGGGATTCTAGACATGACGAGATGATAGCAGAACCAGACAGTGCAGGATCTTAAGAAATGTCACATGATCAAGGACTCCAGACATGACGAGAAGATCACAGAAGGCAGAGCAGAAACGCAGGGATCCTGCAGCTCAGACATGAGGTGAGTCTGCACACTGCTCTAAGGGACATGCAGGACAGCAGACAAAGCATGCGCACGCACATTGCTCCAGGAGTTCTTGAGACAAACAGACATGGCAGACGTGACAGTATATATATCCAAAAGGTCATAATTATAAACAAATGCTATACCTGATCAAATGGCAGGAAAATGATTCAAAGTGCGCCCTCCCCAACGCGCATTCCGGCTGTGCAGCCTTTGTCTACGGGTAAAAAGTTTAAAAAGCGCCACCCACCAATGACGATGCAACGTCCGCTAAATATGACCTATAAGTTACTATAGTAGCCAAGACGCCCAACCTCATATAAGGTACAGCGTCCACTAAGTGTGACGCATACATTGTCACGGTACCCAGGACGCCCGACGGTTCAGACAGTGTGCCATAAGGGAAATGTAGCGTCCCTGTCCACAAGAACTTGTCCATGTGTCTGGGGTTAGGTGAACCTTCCCTGTGACTGCGTAGGCCAGAGCACTGCTGATATTGTGAAACTCGTGCTTATGTAAAGCGGGGACGACACACACCGGGAAAAATAGTGTCAGCTGGGAATCGAGTACTGTGGGGCTGCCACCACCAAGAGGTCGCGGAAAGACTCAGTTCCCACAAGTTGAATCGGCAACATTTCCAGGGCTAGCAATCTGGCTACGTGGGTGTTTAGCGTTTGGGCCTGTGGGTGGGTGACTGGATATTTCTGCTTTCTAGTAAATGTCAGGGGCAGCGACAAGTGAGCGCTGCACTGGGATAACAAACTGGACGTGGTTGCTGATTGTTGTGTGTGTGCATCCGCAGGTTGTGGGCAGGAGGCATCAGTGCCTACTTCATGGTCAGCAGATTGGGAAGTCCGTAACATAGGGGAAAGGGCAGTGGTTTGACCCTCAGACACAGATTTGGTACCCAGGCGTTCCACCAACCTACTAGGGTGCTTGGCTTCCATGTGCTTTTGCATGCTGATGGTGCTCAGGTTGGCAGTGTTCTTGCCTCTTCTTAGCTTGGTTGGCAGATGCTGCAAAGTACAGTTGTTTTATCTGAAGGACTTTCAGAAAAAAAACTGCCATACAGGGGAAAAACACCCCCTTGGACTGTTATGTAGCGGAGTGTGGATGTCTCTGTGGGACAGTTGACCGAGTTCTACCTCTGGGCAAACCCCTACCTCTTCTTGCCTGTTTTCTTACTACGGATCCATCCCTCTCTGGACTGCTGTGCTCACTATGCATGCCACTATGCCTGGTTGGTTCAGTGGCCTCATCATCGATCACTTCAGCTTCCAATTCCTCATTCTGATCCTCCATATGAGTTGCGATTTGAGGCTAACCTGATGGCAACTGTGCCTTAAGATTATCCTCCACCTCTTCAGACCTCAATTGACTTTCCCCAACGTGCCTTTATCCTGGCCTTGGGTGCTCAAAAGTTTGGGCATTACTGCACTCCACCTCCTCATGACCGTCTTTTATGGTACACGTTGAGAGGCCTGACAAATGACAAGGGAACGTAAACAGTTCCTCAGAGTGGCCAGGTTGGGATCATATGTCTCCTGGGACTCTTGATGGTGAGAGGAAGGAGATCCAGGTTGAGGATTCAGAGGCCCACCCTCTTGGATATTGACACTGGACTGTGTGGAAGACTTCGTGGTGCCTTTGTCTGTCATCCAACCCACAACATCCTCACCCTTGTATGAGTTCGTTAATGGTGTACCGCGCTGACAAAATTTTGACAGGAACCTAGAACGAAATACAGTCACCCTCAGATCTGTCACACGGCCTTGGCGGGCACCACCACATCTACGTCCCTTAACGTCATCCTTTCTCATCTTGAATGAGTTAAATACTGGCTTTATTTTTCACAAGTACCCTCAAAGAGGTCTTATGTACAAATTCACTGTACCTAGCAATGTGTGGCTATTTTTAAGTCTCCTCTCAGTCTTCTCTTTTGCAAACTAAACATTCCCAAATCCTGCAACCTTTCCTCATAAGACAGGGTTTGCAGACCGGTCACCATTCTGGTCGCTCTTTTCTGAACTTGCTCCAGTTTGTTGATGTCTTTTTTAAAATGTGGCGCCCAAAACTGGACACAATATTCCAGATGAGGTCTGACCAAATCTCTCCCACCTAACAAGCAAGTAATCTCTTGACAATCTTCAGCTCTTAAACAAGCTTTTTAGAAGAACGCTCACTATACCCTCCTATCACTCTCCCTACTCTGAAACTACATTCTCCCTACGCTGTTTCTGGCTGCAATGTGGGCAAGATGGCTCCGGCAGCCTTTAAATAGTGAAAGCAGAAAAATCCAGCTCACAGATGAAGTCCCAATCAGTGCATTTTATTTTCCGAGCTACATGAAGCAAAGATTAAAATTGTGTGTTCACAAAAAGGAAGATGCAGGCATCTTTTGACGCGTTTCGAGCTGCGAGCGCTCTTTTGCCACTTATTGTCGTTTTCCTGTGGTGATTTTTTTCTGTACGTGTAATAAATACAGACTCTTTATGCAAACTTGACAAAATGTATTGAGTGCGGCCGTTCCCTCTCTTAGTCACAGTAATGCCACACCAAAGAAGGCGCCGGCATTACTGTGATTGGCGACCCAGACCGGCATGTTCATTGGTTGCAAATAAAGCGCCAAACATGCTGGCGGGTCACTCGAGTATACCGGGGAGAGCACCTAATTACTCGACGAGTATCGAATAGTGCTGAGTGTATTCGCTCATCACTTTCTATTATCTATTATTTATCTATCTATCTCTTATCTATTAACTATCTATCCATCATTGCTGGTCATTTAGCTGTTAATCATTTGTCATCACTCATCATCAAACCATTCATCATCCTTAATCTTTTAATCATCCACTCATACCAGTCATCCAATATTTTTCAGTATCCATCATCTTTGCCAAGCCCCATAAATGATCTATCATTCTTGATCTTCCAACCAAGCATCTGTCATTACTGGTCATCCTTCACCTATGTGTGGTCCTGTGCTTTTGAGTAGCTGGTTTCTGCTCTCTGCCTCTTCCAGGGACTCTTCCGGTTCCTCCATGGAGACCTCGTATTTCCACTACTACGTATAGAGTAAATATATACAGATTGCCCATACGGCCCATGTCATGTCAGCCATCTACTGGCAGTGAGGACATTGCATTACATGAGCTTGAATGTTCATTCTATCTGCATATTTAACCTTTTGATCTTTTATTCTGTGGCGGACCTCCAGAGTGGACATACTTTGGTCGCCCTGTTCAGGGTCTACACTTTGTACGAGCTCCAAGACTTTGTCCTTATCCGTGTCTGAGTGCACAGTCAAAGTCTCCATTGGTGTTTCCTCTTCATCGCACAAATCACATTTTACCTATGGGAGGATATGACAAGCAAAGCCAGATCCTTGGCAGACCTCCTGTAAAGCCCAGCTTCAAGCAGCTCTACAGACTGCTAGGGTACAAGAGAGGGGTTTATAGCTTATACCTCCCACCAGCTAAACAACAGTGAGGATCGGCTAATGACAGCGTCTTCACAAAGCAGGTGAGAACCAATGTTGTGGTCTGGGCTGAGGACATTGCATGGAACTTCAAGCTTTTCCTAGACGTCATACTAGGAGAAGATTTGTCCTAATATCTGATCCCTCCATGATGTCTGTGCTCGCACATAACACAGCTAACACTGCATGTCCCAGTGATGTCTATACTGGTGACCTCCCTCAGGAGGAATCTGCTGTGATATTACTAATACTAACAACACTAACAGTCCTATATCTGTTGCATGTTTAGTAGACCTTAAGGATCCTGGGCCTCCCACAGAGAGACCACCAGCAGCTACAAAAGAAGCAACTACAAGACCTGTCACAGAAGGACCGTTCTTAGCACCGAAAGATTTCCTATCCAACCTTGCCTCCCTCTTCTGGTCCAGGTGGTTTTAGTAAGTGCTAAGTACCAACCGGCTACAGCAGGTTTCACTGGGCTGGTTCCAGTCTTTGGTCGATGCCTGTCCAGTCTAGATCTCTACTTTAGTGCTCCCATTTTCTCCTAACCTTGGTGCAGACCTCTACAACCCCTCGGATCAGGGTGGAGGGAAATAACAGTACCAATTAGAGGTTTGGCGTAAGCGGGAAGTTTGGAGCAGATTATTCACAGGGTAGAGGTCTTTGTTCCTTCCTGTAGAGTTCATGTAAAGGTAAATATGAGTGGAAGGCTGGGGATACTGAAGAAGAGGTCACACTAGAAGAACCATAAAACACAGAAACAGAAATATTGATGCATTTTACCCATGTTTCCCATCTTAGGTTCTGAGTCTCCTTGGTTTCTTCTTCCATGGATCAGTTCACATTCCTCAAGAAGCCTTCATTCATGCCTAGAAATGGGAAGGTCATCATGAACAGTTCCACCATTGAGAACCGTGGTTGACGTCTCTGATATTTATGTGCGGATGCTGGAAGTTTTCTGCTCAGTCTGTGAATTTCTCGCAGCTCCTCAATGAACTCTATGTTCTGCGCTATCTAATCCTCTGTCTCTATGAGTGGACAGCACGATGCATAGGTAACGGCTCAGGCTGCCCGAGCATATCGCCACTACTTGTGCTATTCTGTACCCTTTAGATATTTAGTTGACATCAGAACAAATGGAAATAATTTTGTTCTGTAACGTATTACTGGAAATGGTGCCAAGTCCCCATTTCTGTCCGTATGTAGCTCGCTCATTGCTGATAATATTAGCATTTGGAGATGCTTGGCTGTTTCTTACCTAACCAGTCACCTTCAAAAAAGATGGAAACGTTGTAAAAGGGCAAATAATCTTCATCCAAATGTGCAGTAGCTGCTAACAGCTGTTTCACTTTCCTCAGACGCCTTCTCGAAGCATTCTTGTTCTTCTGGTGGACAAACACCTGTAGATGTCTCCAAGGGATGAGAACTTTTAGGTCTTCTAGGAAGCAGCTGAGGTATGGTGCCAGGTACATTATGGTAGCATCTTCATCAGACGATAGTGATGGCATTGTGGGATGACTCATGTTCACATTACTGGAAATGTCTTGTGTTGAGATGTGAGTGGTTGTCTGGATCTTCGTGATCCCATCAAACTGTTGTTAACGGAATCATTATGAAATATGACTGAATCATTATTACATCTGACCCACTCATAATTTATGTGATTGTTAGAGCTGAACTGTATAAAGCTCTAATACTTAATAAACTCCTCGTGGCATTTATGGGAAATCTTGGTATCTCGGACTCTTGGATTGTGGTTGCATATATGCAAGAATGGAGTAAAAAGATCCAAAGTCAAGTGAAAACGAGAGTTTATTTTAATCAATACCCAATAAGGCGATACAAGATAAAAGATCATATCAATGACAGAACCAGCAAAAAACAAAAGTCAGGTGCAGCAAGAGTAGTATGGTGCGACACCGCAGAGGTGGTGTTGTCAGGGAGCGCCTAGTGAGGGAAACTCTATACACAGGCGCTGCTCACACAATGAGAAGATCATCAAACAGTGAATTTATTCCAGTTCTCCAATACAGACAGTGACTCTCCTCTATTCTATAGAGTCATCACACACAGACTGATCTATGTCACGGGTTTATTTCCGGTGATGTCGATGATTATGGCTTACAGCCAATGAGAACCCAAAAGCCATTATCTCAGGAAATAATAATAATCTTTATTTTTATATAGCGCCAACATATTCTGCAGCGCTTTACAGTTTGCACACATTATCATCACTGTCCCCAATGGGGCTCACAATCTAAATTCCCTATCAGTATGTCTTTTGGAATGTGGGAGGAAACCCACGCAAACACGGGGAGAACATACAAACTCCTTGCAGATGTTGTCATGAGTGGGATTCGAACCCAGGACTCCAGCGCTGCAGTGCTAACCACTGAGCCACCGTGCTGCTCAGTAAATTAGAATACTTTATAACACCAGCTTGAAAAATGATTTTAAAATCCAAAATATTGGCCTACTGAAATGTATGATCAGTAAATGCCCTCAGTACTTGGTCGGGGCTCCCTTGGAGTCAGTTCCTGCATCAATGCGGCGTGGCATGGAGGCGATCAGCCTGTGGCACTGCTGAGGGGTTATGGAAGCCCAGGTTGCTTTGATAGCAGCCTTCAGCTCGTCTGCATTGTTGGGTCTGGTGTCTCTCATCTTTCTCTTGACAATACTCCATAGATTCTCTATGGGGATAAGGTCAGGCGAGTTTGCTGCCAATCAAGCCCAGTGATACTGCTGTGTGTACACCAGGTATTGGTGCTTTTGGCAGTGTGGACAGGGGCCAAGTCCTGCTGGAGAATGACATTTCCATCTCCATAAAGCTTGTCGTGTAATGACTCTATAGAATATAGGAGATTCACTTTTTGTACTGAAGAATGGAAATTAATTCACTTTTTGATGATATTCTTATTTTGTGAGAAGCGCCTGTACATAAAGTGACGGTACAGCAAGTCCATTCACATTACTCTGAGACTCTCGTGTATCCACATCAATGCAAGGAGGTAACAGGTACATAATAAATCACCATGTTAAAGCATAATCGCATTGACTGCAGCAACATGAGTCTCATATACAATATTGGCTCTTACCCACATCTGCCTCTGTGGCGTCGCACACGATGCCCCGACGCGCGTTTGACGTAGGCTTCCTCAGGGGGAAAGGTATTGCCTTATATATATAGATTAAAATAAAGTATCTTTTTCACTTTACTTTGGATCTTTTTCCTCCATTCTTGCATGTATGCATCTCTGTTGGGAGTATTCCATGGCTATTGCCTACAGGGCTCCTCTTACACGGGCTTAGGACTGTTCCATGTTCTATGGTTTCTGTCTTAGTGATTTTGTATTATATTCTTGGTGTATGATTTCTCCTTGTACCTGTACATTACCTATTCACATCGCTATGATGGGTCTGCGGAGTCTACTTCACTCATACTTTGTAAACATTTTTTTGCTTTTTTCTATTTATATATTTTGATTTCATTGTTTAACTTGAAAAATCTTAATAAAAATTCTCTTCATTGTATATAGAGCACGGTGTCCGTGTTATTAGTGTTCAATATGTAGGGGGCTCCATGAGTACTGAGCGTAGCTGGGGATAGGATGAACTCCCTAACCTTATACCCTATATCCATGCATAGCCGGTGTATGCTCCATGATGGAGAAGGTGGCTCATAAGAACCAACATGAGGAAGAAAGACTCTCCAGAAGCCAGGCACTAAAGAAGATAAGAGACGAGGAAGAGAAGCAGTGGAAACCTGTAAAGCCCCCGTCACACACTGCCATATCACTAGCAATATCGCTGTAAAGTCACCGATTTTGTGACGCAGCAGTGATATCGCTATGTGTGATACTTACCTCCGACCAGCTCCCCCACTAGTTATCACTGATCGCGCGAGAACGTCCTGGGCCGTTTCTCGTCGGCCACTTCCCTCTGGGCTTCCTGCTGGCGCCGACGAGCGACGCGTGGACGCGGGCGGGAGGACGTCAGGATCACCGCGTCTGACAGGTAAGTAGCGACCCCCGACTCCTGCGATGTCACTGGTGAGATCTGCCTGTGTGGCAGCTCACTAGCGACCACTTAGCGATGCACCAGCGATCCATATCGATATCGGGATCGCTGGTGCATCGTTATGTGTAACGGTACCCTAACATCCCTGCCGGCGTCACTTCATGGCTTCCCATCCCCCATCAGGCTGATACAACGACTTACCACTTCAGGCCATGCAGTGAGTTCTGCCCTCCACCTGCTCCATGCTGTAAACCACGTGCTCTCTGCTTGCTGTGTGCATACTTCCTGGCTGTGTGCTTAGGGTGGTGGCGTCTGCACATCCTGATCCTTAAAGGGATAGTATGTGCATTTCTAATGTGTCCCCAGCCTATTTCCAAGCAGTACCTGGTACTTAAGGCATCTCCACCAATTGGCAGATGCCTGAGCAACATTCTCACTCAGCCTGTGTTCTGCTACTGATTTGCCAGGTCCTGCCCTGTTTACGCTCTTGTTTCTGTCACCCTGGAGGCTGTATACCCAGGTCTGTTCCTGTTTCCCTATGTGTCTTGTTTCTGTCACCCTGGGGGCTGTATACCCAGGCTTGAATCCTTTATAGAAAATGAAGAATGTATGTTCCAGCTCCTCAAAATTGAAAAATTCTTTATTGATCCATTAAAACAGATAAATTCAGCAATTCCTCTGCAGTGAAAGTGCACATCCAGCATACAGCGACGCGTTTCGTTCTCAATGAAATTCTTCACAGCTGGAACATACATTCTTCATTTTCTTTGGATACCACACGTCCTGTCTAGACGAAGTTCCGAGCACCACAGTTTGTTGGTGAGCTGGCTGGGGCTTATTGCCCATTTAATTCTATACATTGAATCCTTTATCCTGAACTTGTTCCCATGTCTGACCTTGTCTGAACTAAGTCCTATACCTGAACCTGTTTGTATCCTTGTCTGGAGCCTTCCCTACTCTGCTGTATCTGTCCTTGTTCCTACTCCTTTTACTTGCAGAAACCATACCAGCACCTGGCTCTGTCTGGTTGTCGCTGCACAACGTTAGTGCCCCTGGTGTACATTCGGTACTTCTCTGTAAGTATTTGTGTGGATCTAGTCCTGTCTGCTCCCTCTCCACCTCAGCAGCTCTGCTCCTCTCTGCCTCAGCGGCTCTGCTCCCTCTATGCCTCAGTGGCTCTACTCCTTCTCCGCCTCAGTGGCTCTGCTCTGCTCCCTCTCTGCCTTAGCGGCTCTGCTCTGCTCCCTCTATGCCTCAGTGGCTCTGCTTCTTCTCTGCCTCAGCGGCTCTGCTCCCTCTATGTCTCAGCAGCTCTGCTCTGCTCCCTCTATGCCTCAGTGGCTCTGCTGTGCTCCCTCTATGTCTCAGCAGCTCTGCTCTGCTCCCTCTACGCCTCAGCGGCTCTGCTCCCTCTATGCCTCAGCAGCTCTGCTCTGCTCCCTCTTCGCTTCAGTGGCTCTGCTCTGCTCCCTCTATGTCTCAGCAGCTCTGCTCTGCTCCCTCTACGCCTCAGTGGCTCTGCTCTGCTCCCTCTATGTCTCAGCAGCTCTGCTCTGCTCCCTCTATGTCTCAGCAGCTCTGCTCCCTCTATGCCTCAGTGGCTCTGCTCTGCTCCCTCTATGTCTCAGCAGCTCTGCTCTGCTCCCTCTACGCCTCAGTGGCTCTGCTCTGCTCCCTCTATGTCTCAGCAGTTCTGCTCTGCTCCCTCTATGCCTCAGTGGCTCTGCTTCTTCTCTGCCTCAGTGGCTCTGCTCTGCTCCCTCTATGTCTCAGCAGCTCTGCTCTGCTCCCTCTATGCCTCAGTGGCTCTGCTTCTTCTCTGCCTCAGTGGCTCTGCTCTGCTCCCTCTATGTCTCAGCAGCTCTGCTCTGCTCCCTCTACGCCTCAGTGGCTCTGCTCTGCTCCCTCTATGTCTCAGCAGCTCTGCTCTGCTCCCTCTACGCCTCAGTGGCTCTGCTCTGCTCCCTCTATGTCTCAGCAGCTCTGCTCTGCTCCCTCTATGCCTCAGTGGCTCTGCTTCTTCTCTGCCTCACTGGCTCTGCTCTGCTCCCTCTATGTCTCAGAAGCTCTGCTCTGCTCCCTCTATGCCTCAGTGGCTCTGCTTCTTCTCTGCCTCAGTGGCTCTGCTCTGCTCCCTCTATGTCTCAGCAGCTCTGCTCTGCTCCCTCTATGCCTCAGTGGCTCTGCTTCTTCTCTGCCTCAGTGGCTCTGCTCTGCTCCCTCTATGTCTCAGCAGCTCTGCTCTGCTCCCTCTACGCCTCAGTGGCTCTGCTCTGCTCCCTCTATGTCTCAGCAGCTCTGCTCTGCTCCCTCTACGCCTCAGTGGCTCTGCTCTGCTCCCTCTATGTCTCAGCAGTTCTGCTCTGCTCCCTCTATGCCTCAGTGGCTCTGCTTCTTCTCTGCCTCACTGGCTCTGCTCTGCTCCCTCTATGTCTCAGAAGCTCTGCTCTGCTCCCTCTATGCCTCAGTGGCTCTGCTTCTTCTCTGCCTCAGTGGCTCTGCTCTGCTCCCTCTATGTCTCAGCAGCTCTGCTCTGCTCCCTCTACGCCTCAGTGGCTCTGCTCTGCTCCCTCTATGTCTCAGCAGCTCTGCTCTGCTCCCTCTATGCCTCAGTGGCTCTGCTTCTTCTCTGCCTCAGTGGCTCTGCTCTGCTCCCTCTATGTCTCAGCAGCTCTGCTCTGCTCCCTCTACGCCTCAGTGGCTCTGCTCTGCTCCCTCTATGTCTCAGCAGCTCTGCTCTGCTCCCTCTATGCCTCAGTGGCTCTGCTCTGCTCCCTCTATGTCTCAGCAGCTCTGCTCTGCTCCCTCTATGCCTCAGTGGCTCTGCTTCTTCTCTGCCTCAGTGGCTCTGCTCTGCTCCCTCTATGTCTCAGCAGCTCTGCTCTGCTCCCTCTATGCCTCAGTGGCTCTGCTCTGCTCCCTCTATGTCTCAGCAGCTCTGCTCTGCTCCCACTATGCCTCAGTGGCTCTGCTTCTTCTCTGCCTCAGTGGCTCTGCTCTGCTCCCTCTATGTCTCAGCAGCTCTGCTCTGCTCCCTCTATGCCTCAGTGGCTCTGCTCTGCTCCCTCTATGTCTCAGCAGCTCTGCTCCCTCTATGCCTCAGTGGCTCTGCTCTGCTCCCTCTATGTCTCAGCAGCTCTGCTCCCTCTATGCCTCAGTGGCTCTGCTTCTTCTCTGCCTCAGTGGCTCTGCTCTGCTCCCTCTATGTCTCAGCAGCTCTGCTCTGCTCCCTCTATGCCTCAGTGGCTCTGCTCTGCTCCCTCTATGTCTCAGCAGCTCTGCTCCCTCTATGCCTCAGTGGCTCTGCTCTGCTCCCTCTATGTCTCAGCAGCTCTGCTCTGCTCCCTCTACGCCTCAGTGGCTCTGCTCTGCTCCCTCTATGTCTCAGCAGTTCTGCTCTGCTCCCTCTATGCCTCAGTGGCTCTGCTTCTTCTCTGCCTCACTGGCTCTGCTCTGCTCCCTCTATGTCTCAGAAGCTCTGCTCTGCTCCCTCTATGCCTCAGTGGCTCTGCTTCTTCTCTGCCTCAGTGGCTCTGCTCTGCTCCCTCTATGTCTCAGCAGCTCTGCTCTGCTCCCTCTACGCCTCAGTGGCTCTGCTCTGCTCCCTCTATGTCTCAGCAGCTCTGCTCTGCTCCCTCTATGCCTCAGTGGCTCTGCTTCTTCTCTGCCTCAGTGGCTCTGCTCTGCTCCCTCTATGTCTCAGCAGCTCTGCTCTGCTCCCTCTACGCCTCAGTGGCTCTGCTCTGCTCCCTCTATGTCTCAGCAGCTCTGCTCTGCTCCCTCTATGCCTCAGTGGCTCTGCTCTGCTCCCTCTATGTCTCAGCAGCTCTGCTCTGCTCCCTCTATGCCTCAGTGGCTCTGCTTCTTCTCTGCCTCAGTGGCTCTGCTCTGCTCCCTCTATGTCTCAGCAGCTCTGCTCTGCTCCCTCTATGCCTCAGTGGCTCTGCTCTGCTCCCTCTATGTCTCAGCAGCTCTGCTCTGCTCCCTCTATGCCTCAGTGGCTCTGCTTCTTCTCTGCCTCAGTGGCTCTGCTCTGCTCCCTCTATGTCTCAGCAGCTCTGCTCTGCTCCCTCTGTGCCTCAGTGGCTCTGCTCTGCTCCCTCTATGTCTCAGCAGCTCTGCTCCCTCTATGCCTCAGTGGCTCTGCTCTGCTCCCTCTATGTCTCAGCAGCTCTGCTCCCTCTATGCCTCAGTGGCTCTGCTTCTTCTCTGCCTCAGTGGCTCTGCTCTGCTCCCTCTATGTCTCAGCAGCTCTGCTCTGCTCCCTCTATGCCTCAGTGGCTCTGCTTCTTCTCTGCCTCAGTGGCTCTGCTTCTTCTCTGCCTCAGTGGCTCTGCTCTGCTCCCTCTATGTCTCAGCAGCTCTGCTCTGCTCCCTCTGCCTCAGTGGCTCTGCTCTGCTCCCTCTATGTCTCAGCAGCTCTGCTCCCTCTATGCCTCAGTGGCTCTGCTCTGCTCCCTCTATGTCTCAGCAGCTCTGCTCCCTCTATGCCTCAGTGGCTCTGCTTCTTCTCTGCCTCAGTGGCTCTGCTTCTTCTCTGCCTCAGTGGCTCTGCTCTGCTCCCTCTATGTCTCAGCAGCTCTGCTCTGCTCCCTCTATGTCTCAGCAGCTCTGCTCTGCTCCCTCTATGCCTCAGTGGCTCTGCTCTGCTCCCTCTATGTCTCAGCAGCTCTGCTCTGCTCCCTCTATGTCTCAGCAGCTCTGCTCTGCTCCCTCTATGCCTCAGCAGCTCTGCTCTGCTCCCTCTATGTCTCAGCAGCTCTGCTCCCTCTATGCCTCAGTGGCTCTGCTCTGCTCCCTCTATGTCTCAGCAGCTCTGCTCCCTCTATGCCTCAGTGGCTCTGCTCTGCTCCCTCTCCACCTCAGCGGCTTCTTGTTAGTCCACTCTGAACTAGTTCCTACCTGTTCCCATATCCCACTCGTACCTGCCATTGTTCCTGTCATTCCCGAAACAGTTCCTGCCCCTCCAGTTTGAACTGCATCCGTCTGCCTGCCAGAGTGCCAGCTGCGCCTGCCTGTACATCATCCACACCCACCTCCCTTTGCCACTCTAAACATTTGCTATCCACAGTACTCGCCTTCACCTGTCGTTAGTGTCTTGCCCCCCTGTGGGATCAGCTGCTACAGCCAGACACCACCCTGGAGTGGTACCTGGCAGCTACCTACCGCACAAGCCTGACCTCACCACTAGAGGCTCCAGTGAACACCAAGGTAGCTGCTTAGTCATGCCCCTCCAGGGTTAGTCAGGTTTGTGGCACAGTGGGAACACAATCCTCGCTCGTGCCAACTAGTCTGGGCGCGAGCATTACAAAATGAGTTGTGACCAGTATATAACCTCATATTCGGCACCGATAATATTGACAAGACAATTGTTGGTTTATTACTTAGGCATGCTGGTTTTCCATTAACAATGAATAAAGTGGTGTGAAAAAGTATTTGCCCCCTTCCTGATTTCCTATTCTTTTGCATGTCTTATGTTTCTGATCACCAAATGAATGTACATATTAGACATGGATAACATAGATAATCACAAAATGAAGGTCTTTATTAAGGGATTAAGAAATCCAAACCTACAGTGCCCTGTGTGTAAAAGTGATTGCCCCCTAAACCTAATAACTGGTTGGGCCGCCCTTAACAGCAACAAGTCCAATCAAGGGTTTGCAATAACTGGCAATGAGTCTTTTACAATGCTCTGGAGGAATTTTGACAGCTCATCTTTCGCAAAATTGTTGTAATTCAGCCACATTGTAGGGTTTCCGAGCATGAAGGGCATTTTTAAGGTCAAGCATCTCAATCAGACTAAGGTCAGGACTTTGACTAGACCACTCCAATGTCTTAATTTTGTTTTTCTAAAGCCATTCAGAGGTGGACTTGCTGGTGTGTCTTGGATCATTGTCCTGCTACATAACCCAAGTGCGCTTCATATTGAGGTCATGAAAAAAAAACCAGGGGAAGAGTCTTGAAGAGATCATTTGCATATTCCCAGTGCCTTCTGGGATAAGTGAAGAGTCTCCGCGAGCTCCTTGATCACTGGGTTTTGGCCGTTGCAGCTGAAAAGAGGACATCGGAAAACCAGGGGAAGAGTCTTGAGGAGATCATTTGCATATTCCCAGTGCCTTCTGGGATAAGTGAAGAGTCTCCGCGAGCTCCTTGATCACTGGGTTTTGGCCGTTGCAGCTGAAAAGAGGACATCGGAAAACCGCGCGCCGAATTTTGGCTCATCTTTCATCGTTTTTAAGAAATCTCAATATGGAAGAGGCCAGGAGCCATTTGGTGAGCTGCATTTCTTGCTACATGTTCACAGATTTACCAGTGGAAAAGCCAAACTTCACATGCCACAAATGCAAGCTTGTGTCCCTGTTGGAGGAAAAGGTGCAAAATCTCAAAGAGAGGTTAGCTTCGTTGAAGATCATTAAGGAAGGTGAAGAGTTCTTGGACAGAGCAGAATTATCTCTTCATGTTACAGAAAGAGAAGAAATTCGAAGTGCACCTGAAGAAACAGAGGAATGGAGACATGTGACCCAGAGAAGCAGGAGGATCAGGAGGCAGTCAGCACCCATACTGCTCAGGAACCAGTACCAGGCTCTCACGCAGGAAAACGATGAAGAAATACATCAGGATAAGACTTTGCCAACAAACAGCAACCTTGTACGCCTTCAGAGTCCTCCTGGATGGAGAAAGAAAAATGTTGTGAAGAAGAAACGGAGAGTGGTGGTCATGGGGGATTCCCTGCTGAGAGGAACAGAGGCCGCTATCTGCAGACCGGATATAACTACAAGAGAAATGTGTTGTCTTCCAGGTGCAAAAATTAAAGATGTGTCTGACAGGATATCAGGACTCTTCAGACCTACAGATGACTACCCATTCCTGCTACTACATGTGGGGACAAATGACACCGCAAGAAACGACCTGGAAACCATCTGCAGAGACTTTGAAGACTTAGGCAAGAAAGTGAAAGAACTGGGAGCGCAGGTGGTCTTCTCTTCCATCCTCCCAGTGGATGGCCATGGAACAAGGAGGTGGAGTAAGATTCTGCAGGTGAACAACTGGCTACGTCGATGGTGCCGTCAGCAACGATTTGGATTTCTGGATCACGGAGTGAATTACCTTTACGATGGACTACTTGCTAGAGATGGGGTGCACCTTACGAAGACTGGAAAGCATGTATTTGGAAGTCGCCTTGCTACACTTGTAAGGAGAGCTTTAAACTAGAACAACATGGGAAGGGAAGAAAAAGACCAGAAAAAGCCATACACCTGACAAATGCTATTGAGAACTCTGCTATTAGAAGTGGAAAGGAAGAACAAAGACAAAAGAATCTAATTAATAAAAATATTGGAGAAAGAGAAACCAATCACAAACTAAAATGTTTCTATACTAATGCACAAAGCATGGGCAACAAACAAGGAGAACTGGAACTACTAACACAGGAAAAGAAATATGATGTCATTGGAATCACTGAAACTTGGTGGGACAATACACATGATTGGAATACAAGACTAGAAGGATACAACTTATTTTCAAGAAACAGACTTGATAAACGAGGAGGGGGTGTTGCATTGTATGTTAGAAACGCGTATATCTGCACAGAGATTGAAGCTTCAGAGACTGGGAGTTCTGTGGAAACTGTTTGGGTAAGAATACAAGGACAGAATAATGGAAAGGACACCATTGTAGGCATTTACTACAGGCCGCCTGTGCAAGCTGAAGATATGGATGAACTCTTTATGCATCAAATGGCCAAGTTCTCCAAAAAATATGACATAGTTGTCATGGGAGATTTCAACTATCCAGACATTTGTTGGGAATCTCTCTCAGGCAAAACTAACAGGTCAAGGAAATTCTTATCCTCTCTTGCTGACAACTTTATCTTCCAAAAGGAAGGGGAGAAAACAAGGGGAACTGCTACCTTGGATCTAATCCTTATAAACAGGGAGGAAATGGTTGAGGAGGTAAAAGTGGCTGGAACCCTAGGAGGTAGCGACCATGCTATTTTACAATTTTGGATAACTAGAGGCGGAAGACCTGTGAAGACTCAGACGTCAAGGTTAGATTTCAGAAAGGCAGATTTTAAGGGATTCAGAAAGATTATTGGAGGGATCCAATGGCTGGATATCCTTAAAGACAAAAATGTCCAGGAAGGATGGGAAATCTTGAAAAATGAAATTCTCAAAGCACAGTTGTTAACAATTCCGAAAAGAGGGAAGAATAGGAAGCATTTAAGGAAACCAGGATGGATGAACACAGAATTTAAGCACATGCTAAAAAGGAAGAAAAAAATGTTTATAAAATGGAAAGAGGGAGGCATATCTAAAGAAGAATATAATGCTGTCTGCAGAACCTGCAGGGAACAAATCAGATTATCTAAAGCTGACAATGAATTGAGGCTTGCAAGAGATGTCAAAAGCAATAATAAAGGATTTTGGGGATATGTCAAAAGTAAAAGAAAAGTCAAAGATGCTTTAGGATTTTTACAGGATGAAAATGATGACATGGTAAGACAGGATGTTGAGAAGGCCGAACTTTTAAATTCCTATTTTGCATCTGTTTTCTCTCAGAAAGGAAATGTAACATCAACTGTTCTTCACTGTCCTATTAAGGGAATAGAAGAATCCAGGATATCTATAAACAGAAAGATAGTGAGGAAACACTTAGCTAACCTAAATGAATTCAAGTCACCAGGTCCAGATGAATTACACCCCAGAGTACTGAAGGAGATAGCAGAAGAAATTTCTGAACCCCTCTCCATAATCTTTGAAAATTCTTGGAGAACAGGAGAAGTCCCAGAAGACTGGAGAAGAGCAAATGTTGTTCCTATCTTCCAAAAGGGGAAGAAGGTGGACCCAGGCAACTATAGGCCGGTGAGTCTGACTTCTATACCAGGAAAGATCTTTGAACAAATTATTAAACAACATGTATGTCAATACCTGGATAAGAATGAAGTGATTAAACAGAGTCAGCATGGGTTTGTAACTAATAAGTCATGTCAGACTAACTTAAATTTCCTTCTATGATGGAATCACTGATAGGGTGGATCAAGGAAATGCTGTAGATATAGTATATCTTGACTTCAGCAAAGCATTTGACAAAGTATCTCATACAATCCTTATTGAAAAAATGACTAAGTATGGAATGGACAAGGCAACTGTTAGGTGGATTCATAATTGGCTTAGTGATCGGACCCAAAGAGTGGTCGTAAATGGCTGCACATCCAGTTGGAAGAATGTCTCAAGTGGGGTACCACAGGGCTCTGTCCTGGGCCCTGTATTGTTCAACATCTTTATCAATGATTTAGATGAAGGAATTGAGGGTAAACTGATTAAATTTGCTGATGACACAAAGCTAGGAGGGATAGCTAATACTAGAGAAGAGAGAGAGAGGATTCAAAAAGATATAAATAAACTGGAGAAGTGGGCAGCAACAAACAGAATGGTTTTTAACAGGGAAAAATGCAAAGTACTACATCTGGGCAATAAAAATGAAAAAAGCATATACAGAATGGGAGGAATAGGGCTAAGCAACAGCACATGTGAAAAAGACTTGGGCATACTTATAGATCACAGACTGAATATGAGTCAACAGTGTGATGCAGCAGCAAAAAAGGCAAATGCAATTCTAGGATGTATTAACAGAAGCATACAGTCTAGATCACGTGAAGTCATTATTTCCCTCTACTCCTCTTTGGTCAGACCTCATCTGGAATATTGTGTCCAGTTTTGGGCACCACATTTTAAAAAAGACATCAACAAACTGGAGCAAGTTCAGAAAAGAGCGACCAGAATGGTGACCGGTCTGCAAACCCTGTCTTATGAGGAAAGGTTGCAGGATTTGGGAATGTTTAGTTTGCAAAAGAGAAGACTGAGAGGAGACTTAATAGCTGTCTACAAATATCTAAAGGGCTGTCACATTGTAGAAGGATCAACTTTATTCTCATTCGCACAAGGAAAGACTAGAAGCAATGGGATGAAACTGAATGGGAGGAGACACAGATTAGATATAGAAAAAACTTTTTGACAGTTAGAGTGATCAATGAGTGGAACAAGCTGCCACGAGAAGTGGTGAGTTCTCCTTCAATGGAAGTCTTCAAACAGAGGCTGGACAGACATCTGACTGGGATGATTTAGCGAATCCTGCTTTGAGCAGGGGGTTGGACCAGATGGCCCAGGAGGTCCCTTCCAACTCTACGATTCTATGATTCTACATTCCCCTTCAGGATTTTTTGGTAGACAGCAGAATTCATGGTTCCATTTACCACAGCAAGTCTTCCAGGTCCTGATACAGCATAACAGCCCCAGACCATCACACTACCACCACCATATTTTATTGTTGGTTTGATGTTTCTTTTCTGAAATCCTGGGTCACTTCTATGCCAGAAGTAAATGGACACAAACCTTCCAAAAAGTTTAACTTTTGTCTCATCAATCCATAGAATATTCTCCCAAAAGTATTGTGGATCATCAAGATGTTTTCTGGCAAAACTGCGAGGAGCCTTTATGTTCCTATTGCTCAGCAGTGGTTTTTGTCTTGGAACTCTGCCATGCAGGTCATTTTTTCCCAGTCTCTTTTTTATGGTGGAGTCATGAACAACTGACCTTAACTGAGGCAAGTGAGGCCTGCCATTCTTTGGATGTTGTTGTGGGGTCTTTTGTGATTTCTTGGATGAGTCATCACTGTGCTCTTGGGATAATTTTGGTCAGCTGGCCACTCTTGGAAAAGTTCACCACTGTTCCATGCTTCTGCCATTTGTGGATAATGGCTCTCACTGTGGTTTGCTGGAGTCCCAAAGCTTTAGAAATGGCTTTATCACCTTTTCCAGACTGGCAGATCTCAGGTACGTTGTTTCTCATTTGTTCCAGATTTTTTTTGGCTCACGGTATGATGTCTAGCTTTTGAGGATCTTTGAGTCTAGTTCACATTATCGGACATGTCTCATATAAGTGATTTATTGATTTAGAACAGCTGTGGCAAGCTTGGTTGTGCCTAGGTAATTTGAACTTGTCTTTGAAAGATTTGATAAACCACAGTTAATTTATGTTTTTGTTTTTTTATTGGGGGATCACTTTTTTACACAGGGCTCTGTAGGTTTGGATTTCTTTTTCCCTTAATAATAAAGACCTTCATTTATAAACTGCGTTTTGTGTCATTTGTGTTATTTTTGGCTTATATTTACATTTGTTTGGTGATCGGAAATATTTAAGTGACAAACATGCAAAAGAATACAAAATCAGGAAGGGGGCAAACAATTTATCACTGTCACAAACCCACCGCTGACACAGGTATATCAGTGGACAGAGGGACGTGACACACTGCTGGCACACGGCTATCACAGGCACAGTGGGGCTTATCTTAGTTATCCCACTGCTGGCACCATGTGACAAAAAAACAGCAAGCTAGTCTTGCCCTAACAGTTTATCGCAGGGGGGTTATTTTGGATGCCCCACCACTGATAACAACCTTCCACAAACTGCGGGGAGTTATGTATATTCCACTTTCTCAGTTCCACTTTGGAACTCGCAGCTCTCTGGTGCCCCCTTATCCTCAGGTCTGTCAGGGACCTACACCTAGGATAATTAGTCACTGGACGGGCTGCTTGTTGTGCACAGGCGATCAGGCCGCTGCAGTGAGGGAATTATCAATGCTTTGGCCGCAGCCACCCAATCAGCATATAACGCCCTTCCGTCACTGCCAGCTAGCCCAACCAACCAAAACACACCACGCCGCCACCAGCTCCAGATTTCTCTGCTTAAGTTATAGACTTAATAGAGGGGTTCGAAGCCAACCCAATCAGTAGCGTAATTATCTTAAGGCGCTTAAGTTCGTTTCTTAGAGCATGAAGACAGACTGATAAATTTTATGATTTATTTCCCAAAGGGGGGCAGTGATTACAAAGATAAAACGATTTTACAAAGTTGAGACATTAGGTATGTACACTGCAAATATAAAATAAAAGGGAATTAACATAGATCAACACTTACAGTTGCTTTATGGTCTTTAGGCAAGCCATGTGGCTGGGGGAGGGGCAGCAAGCCACACGTCTCCCTGCATCTGGGGGGTCCTTTTGGCAACAAAACCTCCAGCTTGACTGCCTAACCCCAGGGAGGGAATGCCTTATAGACTCTGCTGTGTGACATCACAAAAGGGGCAGTCTGGAGTGGGACAGCCCACCTTTCTCTAAGTTACAATCTAACAAAAAACTTCTAATGATTATATCTCACCGAGGGTAACGCATATTGACAAGCACATGGTATCATTTTTTTGCAGTTGATTCAATACAATAATTAAAACCAAACATGCCGTAGTTCCGTTACACCGTTTGGGAGTAATCCATATCTCAGTTTCTGGGGTTGCTAGAACTTCGCAAGAGCCACCGTAGGGAAGCTGGATCAGCGCATATCACAGAAATGTCCGTTTAATTTTTCTGTCGCGACCGGAGTCCGCGCTAGGCTTCTTTTAATATTTCACAAAACTGAACTGGCCTCATGGCTTCAAACAAAGACATTCTTCCCCCTGCCTGTGTAGGGAGGGGGGTGAAGAGAGAGAGAATCCGCACTGGAGTCTCAGGTTTCACAGAGCTGCAGGCAGAAAGGACACACACAGCTGCTAAGGGGGGAGGAGGATCACATCTGCAGCTGTGACAGGCTACAATATCATCAGTGGAGTGGCAATAATGGGATTCTGGAATGTTCCAGCGAAGCAATATCATATCTTACGTAACATTACATTCACCCCACGGCATGTAGAAGCCTTTCCAAAGAACAAAGAAAGAGGCAGCTCCAAGAATTAACACTCCAATACAGGCAACGCAGGGGGATGTTTAGACTATATAGGCTGCGATATAGTAATATATATAGTAATATGGCCGCCCTTCTTCTCAGTGTGATATAGTAGTATATATAGTAATATGGTCGCCCTTCTCCTCAGTGTGATATAGTAATATATATATAGTAATATGGCCGCCCTTCTCAGTGTGATATAGTAATATATATAGTAATATGGCCATCCTTCTTCTCAGTGTGATATAGTAATATGTTATGAATGAGTTACCGAAGGAGGAACAAACAAAAATACAAGCTAAGTCCAGAAAACCGGAGAGGTTGGTAGCTATCGGATTGCAGACCCCTGTGTTATGATGAGTCACCGAAGGAGGAAAAAACAAAAGACCAGCTAAGTCCAGAAAAACCAGAGAGGTTGGCAGCTATCGGATTGCAGACCCCTGAACCTATCCACAACAACTAGCAGTAGCCGTGGGGTGTTCCTACGGTGCCCTAGACCCCTCGATCACAGCCGGAGAACTATATAGCCTAAAGACAGAAAGGGGAAAAACTAAACTGCCCCAGAGCAGACCCCAAAGCAATAGGCAGCCCCCAACATATAATGACGGTGAAGCAAGATGAAAACACTAACACAGATAGAAAGATAGGTTGAGCAAATGATGGGGCCCAAGCTAACTACATAGGACAGGATAGGAAAGCTGCTGTCTGCCATCCGCAAAAACCCTATCAAAATGAGCCAACCGACTGATAGGAAAAACAGGCCCTGAAGTCGCTAGGCTTCAAAAGACTATATCAGCACTCAGGTATATTCTGAAGACAGAGCAAAATAACAACAGATCAGAGACAAAAATGGAATTCAGCTCACCCCCGGCCGGGGATGGCAGAACTCCCAAAAAACAAGGAAAAACAAAAACAAAACTGAAGAGTACAAAGCAGAGCAGAAAAACTTAGCTTTGAGATGCAGGAATCAGACTGGTCTCCAAGAATCCAGCAGGAAAATCACCAGCCAGGAAGAAGGGCGTCGGCAGCCTTATATCCAGTCCTCAATTCCAGCCACCCAGTCATCATCTAGCTGCCCAGGTGTTTGGTAATCAGTCTCACTACCTTCCTTCACTAGAGGAGGGAGTTCTTCAGACCTCAATGGTGAAGGGAAAAATGAACTCACAACAGTACCTCCCCCTTGAGGAGGGGTCACCGAACCCTCATTCATGCCACCAGGGCGATCCGGGTGAGCCCGATGAAAGGCACGCACCAATCTTTCGGCATGAATATCAGAGGCAGAGACCCAGGAATTATCTTCCTGACCATAACCCTTCCACTTAACCAAATACTGGAGTCTCCGTCTAGCCAGACGGGAATCCAGTATCTTCTCTACCTCATATTCCATGTTACCTTCAACCAATATAGGGTCAGGAGGTGCCACCACAGGAACTACTGGTTCAACAAACCTCTTGAACAAGGACTTATGAAACACATTATGAATTTTAAATGTGACAGGAAGAGCCAACCAAAAAGAGACCGGATTAATAATCTCCAAAATCTTGTAAGGTCCAATAAATCTAGGCTTAAACTTAGGAGAAGCCACCTTCATAGCGATATTTTTTGATGACAACCAAACCATATCACCCACCTTAAACTGGGGACCAACGGTCCTACGCTGGTTGGAAAACCGCTTGGCCTTTTTCCTGGGAGAGAGACAACTTATCCACTACTTGGTCCCAGATCTGGTGCATTCTCTCCACCACAGTGTCAACACCTGGGCAGGCAGAAGGCTCCACCTGCCCTGAAGAAAATCGGGGGTGAAAACCAAAGTTACAAAAAAAAGTGACATCAAAGTGGCAGAACTAGCTCTATTATTTAAAGCAAATTCGGCCAAGGGCAAAAATGAAACCCCATCATCATGATCGGCAGAAATAAAACATCTCAAATACGACTCCAAAGTCTGGTTTGTTCTCTCCGTCTGCCCATTGGTCTGAGGGTGAAACGCAGAGGAGAAGGACAACTGAATTCCCAGCTTGGAACAGAAAGTCCTCCAAAATCTAGACACAAACTGAACTCCTCTGTCAGATACAATGTTCTCAGGAATCCCGTGCAAGCGAACCACCTGTTGCAAAAACAAGGGCACCAACTCAGAGGAAGATGGCAACTTAGGGAGTGGTACAAGATGGACCATCTTAGAGAATCTATCACAAATCACCAAATAACAGTCATTCTCTGAGAGACAGGCATATCAGAGATAAAATCCATTGAAATATGGGTCCATGGCCTCCTGGGCACCGGCAAAGGCATCAACAAGCCACTAGAGCGAGAACAAGGTTTAGACCGGGAGCAAGTCCCACAGGACTGCACAAAATTTCTGACATCACGAGACAAGGCGGGCCACCAAAAAGATCGACTCACCAGATCTCTAGTACCAAAAATACCTGGATGACCAGCCAATGCAGAGCAATGAACTTCACACATCACTCTCTTCCTCCACTGGTCAGGAACATACAACTTTCCACTGGGACAACGCTCAGGTTTGTCCTCCTGAAACTCTTCCAGAGCACGTCTCAAATCGGGCGAGATGGCAGAAAGAACTACCCCCTCACCTAAGATGGTAGCAGGCTTGGACACAACAGGAGAATCATCAAAGAAACTCCTAGAGAGGGCGTCTGCCTTGACATTCTTAGTGCCCGGAAGAAAAGAGACCACAAAATCAAAACGTGTGAAAAACAAGGCCCACCTAGCCTGTCTAGGATTCAAGCGTTTGGCCGACTCCAGGTAAATCAAATTCTTGTGGTCAGTAAGGACCACGACTTGATGTTTAGCTCCCTCCAACCAATGTCTCCACTCCTCAAATGCCCATTTCATGGCTAGCAGTTCCCGATTCCCCACATCATAGTTACGTTCGGATGGGGAGAACTTTCGGGAAAAGAAAGCA
Organism: Dendrobates tinctorius; assembly: GCF_039654945.1. Taxonomy (NCBI): domain Eukaryota; kingdom Metazoa; phylum Chordata; class Amphibia; order Anura; family Dendrobatidae; genus Dendrobates; species Dendrobates tinctorius. The sequence goes on from NW_027361764.1 coordinate 1,192,910, forward strand.
CAGGGATTCATTTTAGATGTTACAGGATCTTTTTGGGACAAAACAGCTCCTGCACCAATCTCAGAAGCGTCCACCTCTACCTGAAACGGGAATGAGACATCAGGTTGCCGCAAAACTGGAGCAGAAGTGAACCTTCGCTTCAGCCCCTGAAAGGAAGAAACAGCCTCCGGAGACCAATTCAGCACATCAGCACCCTTCTTAATCAAATCAGTCAATGGTTTGGCAATACCAGAAAAATTAGCTATAAATTTACGATGAAAATTAGCAAAACCCAAAAACTTCTGGAGGGCCTTCAAAGAAGTGGGCTGAGCCCAATCATAAATGGCCTGTACCTTGACCGGGTCCATTTCAATAGTTAACGGAGACAAAATAAATCCCAAAAATGAAATCTTCTGTACACCAAAAAGGCATTTCGATCCCTTGACATACAGGGAATTCTCCCTCAAAATCCGGAACACAGTCCGAACATGTTCCACATGAGAGTCCCAATCCTTGGAAAAAATCAAAATATCATCCAGATAGATGATCAAAAATTTATCCACCAAGTCTCGGAAAATATCATTCATGAAGCACTGAAAGACAGAAGGGGCATTAGTGAGCCCAAAAGGCATCACCAGGTACTCAAAATGTCCCTCCGGAGTATTAAACGCCGTCTTCCATTCATCCCCATGCTTAATGCGAATAAGATTATACGCCCCCTGAGGTCAAGCTTTGTACACCAGCAAGCACCTTTAACTCTGGAGAATAGATCAGAAATCAGGGGTAACGGATACTGATATTTAACAGTAATTTTGTTGAGGGAACGATAGTCAATACAAGGCCTTAATGAACCATCTTTCTTAGCCACGAAAAAAAACCCAGCACCTAAGGGTGAAGAGGATGGTCTAATTTGACCCTTCTCCAGCGACTCCTTAATATAGGATCGCATAGCCTCGTGCTCGGGTACAGATAAATTGAAAAGTCGACCCTTGGGAAATTTACACCCAGGGATCAGCTCAATTGCACAGTCATAACTCCTATGAGGAGGCAAAGACGCAGACTAATTCTCACTAAATACATCATAAAAATCAGCCAAATAGTCAGGAACATCATACGACTAGGGAGAGGTGGAGAAAACAGGAGCATCACTAAGGGCACACCGACAACCCCAACTCACCACAAACACAGATTTCCAATCCAAAACTGGATTATGGATTTGCAACCAGGGAAACCCCAGAACAATGGTATCATGCAAATTATGCAACACCAAAAATCTGCAATTCTCTTGATGGTCTGGGGCGACCCGCATTACCACCTGGGTCCAAAACTGAGGTTTATTCTTCGCCAAAGGAGTAGCATCAATACCCCTCAAAGGGATAGGCGTCCACAGAGGTGTCATAGGAAATCCACAACGTTTAGCAAAATCCAAGTCCATCAGGTTCAGAGCTGCTCCCGAATCCACAAAAGCCTTAGCGGAAAATGTGGACAGGGAGCAGACCAGAGTAATTATCAGAAGAAACTTAGGTTGAACACCACCCACAGCAAATGTGTATGCAAAACGTTTCTCTCGTTTAGGGCAGACAGAAATGATATGCAAGGCATCACCACAGAAGAAACACAGCTTATTACGCCTTCTGAACTCCTGACGCTGCGCCCCAGACAAAACTCTATCACATTGCATAGGTTCAGACATTTGTTCAACAGGTGGCAACACCTCTCATGCGGTTTTGCGTTCACGCAAACGCCGATCAACCTGAATGGCTAATGACATAGAATCGTCAAGACCAGAGGGAACAGGAAATCCCACCATAGTATCTTTTACAGTTTCTGACAAACCCTTCCGAAAGAGAGCTGCCAGAAAACCGGAGAGGTTGGTAGCTATCGGATTGCAGACCCCTGATCCTATCCACAACTAACAGTAGCCGTGGGGGGTTCCTACGATGCCCTAGACCCCTCGATCACAGCCGGAGAACTAAATAGGCCTAAAGAAAGAAAGGGGAAATCTAAACTGCCCCAGAGCAGACCCCAAAGCAATAGGCAGCCCCCAACATATAATGACGGTGATGCAAGATGAAAACACTAACACAGATGGAAAGATAGGCTGAGCAAACGATGGGGCCCAAGCTAACTAAAAAGGACAGGATAGAAAAACTGCTGTCTGCAATCCGCAAAAAACCCTGCCAAAAAATGTCCCAACCGACTGATAGGAAAAACAGGCCCTGAAGTCGCTAGGACTTCAAAATGACTATATCAGCACTCAGGTAAATTATGAAGACAGAGCAAAGAGACAAACTGACCAGAGACAAAAATGGAACTCAACACACCCCCGACCAGGGATGGCTGAACTCCAAAAAACAAGGTAAACAAAACAAAACTAATAAGTTCAATAGCAGAGCAAAAACTTATCTTTGGGAAGCAAGAATCAGACTGGTCTCCAAGAATCCAGCAGAGAAATCACCAGCGACTCAGAAGGGCGTCGGCTGCCTTATATCCAGTCAGCAGTTCCTGTTACCCAGTCATCATCTACCAGAACAGGTGTTTGGTAATCAGCCTCACTACCTTCCTTCACCAGAAGAGGGAGTTCATCAGACATCCACGGTGAAGGGGAAAATGAACTCACAACAGTAATATATATATAGTAATATGACCGCCCTTCTCATCAGTGTGACATAGTAATATATATAGTAATATGGCCGCCCTTCTCAGTGTGATATAGTAATACATATAGTAATATGGCCGCTCTTCTCCTCAGTGTGATATAGTAATATATATAGTAATATGGCCGTCCTTCTCCTCAGTGTGATATAGTAATATATATAGAAATAAGACCGCCCTTCTCCTCAGTGTGATATAGTAATACATATAGCAATATGGCCGCTCTTCTCCTCAGTGTGATATAGTAATATATAGTAATATGGCCTCCCTTCTCCTCAGTGTGATATAGTAATATATATAGTAATATGGCCGCCCTTCTCCTCAGTGTGATATAGTAATATATATAGTAATATGGTCGCTCTTCTCAGTGTGATATAGTAATATATATATAGTAATATGGCCGCTCTTCTCCTCAGTGTGATATAGTAGTAGATATAGTAATATGGCCGCTCTTCTCCTCAGTGTGATATAGTAATAGATATAGCAATATGGCCGCCCTTCTCCTCAGTGTGATATATGAATATATATAGTAATAGGGTCACCCTTCTCCTCAGTGTGATATAGTAATATATATAGTAATATGGACGCCTTCTCCTCAGTGTGATATAGTAATATATATATAGTAATATGGCCGCCCTTCTCCTCAGTGTGATATAGTAATATATATAGTAATATGTCCTCCCTTCTCCTCAGTGTGATATATGAATATATATAGTAATATGGCCTCCCTTCTCCTCAGTGTGATATAGTAATATATATAGTAATATGGCCGCCCTTCTCCTCAGTGTGATATAGTAATATATATATATAGTAATATGGCCGCCCTTCTCCTCAGTGTGATATAGTAATATATATAGTAATATGGCCTACCTTCTCCTCAGTGTGATATAGTAATACATATAGTAATATGGTCGACCTTCTCAGTGTGATATAGTAATATATATAGTAATATGGCCACCATTCTCCTCAGTGTGATATAGTTATATATAGTAATATGGCCCCCCTTCTCCTCAGTGTGATATAGTAATATATATATTAATATGGCCCGCCCTTCTCCTCAGTGTGATATAGTAATATATATATTAATATGGCCCGCCCTTCTCCTCAGTGTGATATAGTAATATATATAGTAACATGGCCACCCTTCTCCTCAGTGTGATATAGTAATATATATAGTAATATGGCCACCCTTCTCCTCAGTGTGATATAGCAATATATATAGTAATATGGCCGCTGTTCTCCTCAGTGTGATAAAGTAATAGATATAGCAATATGGCCTCCCGTCTCTTCAGTGTGATGTAGTAATATATATAGTAATATGGCTGCTCTTCTCCTCAGTGTGATATAGTAATATATATAGTAATATGGCCACCCTTCTCCTCAGTGTGATATAGTAATATATATAGTAATATGGCCGCTCTTCTCCTCAGTGTGATATAGTAATATATATAGTAATATGGCCTACCTTCTCCTCAGTGTGATATAGTAATACATATAGTAATATGGTCGACCTTCTCAGTGTGATATAGTAATATATATAGTAATATGGCCACCATTCTCCTCAGTGTGATATAGTTATATATAGTAATATGGCCCCCCTTCTCCTCAGTGTGATATAGTAATATATATATTAATATGGCCCGCCCTTCTCCTCAGTGTGATATAGTAATATATATATTAATATGGCCCGCCCTTCTCCTCAGTGTGATATAGTAATATATATAGTAACATGGCCACCCTTCTCCTCAGTGTGATATAGTAATATATATAGTAATATGGCCACCCTTCTCCTCAGTGTGATATAGCAATATATATAGTAATATGGCCGCTGTTCTCCTCAGTGTGATAAAGTAATAGATATAGCAATATGGCCTCCCGTCTCTTCAGTGTGATGTAGTAATATATATAGTAATATGGCTGCTCTTCTCCTCAGTGTGATATAGTAATATATATAGTAATATGGCCACCCTTCTCCTCAGTGTGATATAGTAATATATATAGTAATATGGCCGCTCTACTCCTCAGTGTGATATAGTAATATATATAGTAATATGGCCGCCCTTCTCCTCAGTGTGATATATGAATATATATAGTAATATGGTCGCCCTTCTCCTCAGTGTGATATAGTAATATATATAGTAATATGGCCGCCCTTCTCAGTGTGATATAGTAATATATATAGTAATATGGCTGCTCTACTCCTCAGTGTGATATAGTAATATATATAGTAATATGCTCACCCTTCTCCTCAGTGTGATATAGTAATATATAAAGTAATATGGCCGCTCTTCTCCTCAGTGTGATATAGTAATTGATATAGCAATATGGCCGCCCTTCTCCTCAGTGTGATATATGAATATATATAGTAATATGGTCGCCCTTCTCCTCATTGTGATATAGTAATATATATAGTAATATGGCCTCCCTTCTCCTCAGTGTGATATAGTAATATATATATATTGTAATATGGCCGCCCTTCTCCTCAGTGTGATATAGTAATATATAAAGTAATATGGTCTTCCTTCTCCTCAGTGTGATATAGTAATATATATAGGATATGGCCTCCCTTCTCCTCAGTGTGATATAGTAATATATATAGTAATATGGTCGCCCTTCTCAGTGTGATATTGTAATATACATAGTAATATGGCCGCCCTTCTCCTCAGTGTTATATAGTAATATATATAGTAATATGGCCACCCTTCTCCTCAGTGTGATATAGTTATATATATTAATATGGCCGCCCTTCTCCTCAGTGTGATATAGGAATATATATAGTAATATGGCCGCTCTTCTCCTCAGTGTGATATAGTAATATATATATTAATATGGCCCGCCCTTCTCCTCAGTGTGATATAGTAATATATATAGTAATATGGCCGCCCTTCTTCTCAGTGTGATATAGTTATATATAGTAATATGGCCGCCCTTCTCCTCAGTGTGATATAGTAATATATATATAGTAATATGGCCGCTCTTCTCCTCAGTGTGATATAGTAATATATATATTAATATGGCCCGCCCTTCTCCTCAGTGTGATATAGTAATATATATAGTAATATGGCCACCCTTCTTCTCAGTGTGATATAGTTATATATAGTAATATGGCCGCCCTTCTCCTCAGTGTGATATAGTAATATATATAGTAATATGGCCCGCCCTTCTCCTCAGTGTGATATAGTAATATATATAGTATATATAGTAATATGGCCGCCCTTCTTCTCAGTGTGATATAGTTATATATAGTAATATGGCCGCCCTTCTCCTCAGTGTGATATAGTAATATATATAGTAATATGGCCCGCCCTTCTCCTCAGTGTGATATAGTAATATATATAGTATATATATTAATATGGCCCGCCCTTCTCCTCAGTGTGATATAGTAATATATATAGTATATATAGTAATATGGCCGCCCTTCTTCTCAGTGTGATATAGTTATATATAGTAATATGGCCGCCCTTCTCCTCAGTGTGATATAGTAATGTATATAGTAATATAGCCGCCCTTCTCCTCAGTGTGATATAGTAATATATTTAGTAATATGGCCGCTCTTCTCCTCAGTGTGATATAGTAATATATATATTGATATGGCCGCCCTTCTCCTCAGTGTGATATAGTTATATATAGTAATATGGCCGCCCTTCTCCTCAGTGTGATATAGTAATACATATAGTAATATGGCCGCCCTTCTTCTCAGTGTGATATATTAATATATATAGTAATATGGCCACCCTTCTCCTCAGTGTGATATAGTTATATATAGTAATATGGCCACCCTTCTCCTCAGTGTGATATAGTTATATATAGTAATATGGCCGCCCTTCTCCTCAGTGTGATATAGTAATATATATATAATAATACGGCCGCTCTTCTCCTCAGTGTGATATAGTAATATATATATTAATATGGCCGCCCTTCTCCTCAGTGTGATATAGTTATATATAGTAATATGGCCGCCGTTCTCCTCAGTGTGATATAGTAATATATATAGTAATATGGCCGCCCTTCTTCTCAGTGTGATATAGTAATATATATTTTAATATGGCCCGCCCTTCTCCTCAGTGTGATATAGTAATACATATAGTAATATGTCCGCCCTTCTCCTCAGTGTGATATAGTAATATATATTTTAATATGGCCCGCCCTTCTCCTCAGTGTGATATAGTAATACATATAGTAATATGTCCGCCCTTCTCCTCAGTGTGATATAGTAATATATATATAGTAATATGGCCGCTCTTCTCCTCAGTGTGATATAGTAATATATTTAGTAATATGGCCGCCCTTCTTCACAGTGTGATATAGTAATATATTTAGTAATATGGCCACCCTTCTCTTTAGTGTGATATAGTTATATATATAGTAATATGGCCTCCCTTCTCCTCAGTGTGATATAGTTATATATAGCAATACGGCCGCCCTTCTCCTCAGTGTGATATAGTAATATATATAGTAATATGGCCGCCCTTCTCCTCAGTGTGATATAGTAATAGATATAGTAATATGGCCGCTTTTTTCCTCAGTGTGATATAGTAATATGGCCGCCTTTCTCCTCAGTGTGATATAGTAATATATATAGTAATATGGCCGCTCTTCTCCTCAGTGTGATATAGTAATATATATAGTAATATTGCCGCTCTTCTCCTCAGTGTGATATAGTAATATATATAGTAATATGGCCTCTCTTCTCCTCAGTGTGATATAGTAATATATATAGTAATATAGCCGCCATTCTCCTCAGTGTGATATAGTAATATATATAGTAATATAGCCGCCATTCTCCTCAGTGTGATATAGTAATATGGTCTCCCTTCTACTCAGTGTGATATAGTAATATATATATAGCAATATGGCCGCTGTTCTCCTCAGTGTGATAAAGTAATAGATATAGCAATATGGCCTCCCGTCTCTTCAGTGTGATGTAGTAATATATATAGTAATATGGCTGCTCTTCTCCTCAGTGTGATATAGTAATATACACTCACTGGCCACTTTATTAGGTACACCTGTCCAACTGTGTGTTAAGACTTAATTTCTAATCTGCCAATCACATGGCGGCAACTCAGTGCATTTAGGCATGTAGACATGGTCAAGACAATCTCCTGCAGTTCAAACCGAGCATCAGTATGGGGAAGAAAGGTGATTTGAGTGCCTTTGAACGTGGCATGATTGTTGGTGCCAGAAGGGCTGGTCTGAGAATTTCAGAAACTGCTGATCTACTGGGATTTTCACGCACAACCATCTCTAGGGTTTACAGAGAATGGTCCGAAAAAGAAAAAAATCCAGTGAGCGGCAGTTCTGTGGCCGGAAATGCCTTGTTGATGCCAGAGGTCAGAGGAGAATGGGCAGACTGGTTCGAGCTGATAGAAAGGCAACAGTGACTCAAATTGCCACCCGTTACAACCAAGGTAGGCAGAAGAGCATCTCTGAACGCACAGTGCGTCGAACTTTGAGGCAGATGGGCTACAGCAGCAGAAGACCACACCGGGTACCACTCCGCTCAGCTAAGAACAGGAAACTGAGGCTACAATTTGCACAAGCTCATCGAAATTGGACAGTAGAAGATTGGAAAAACGTTGCCTGGTCTGATGAGTCTCGATTTCTGCTGCGACATTCGGATGGTAGGGTCAGAATTTGGTGTAAACAACATGAAAGCATGGATCCATCCTGCCTTGTATCAACGGTTCAGGCTGGTGGTGGTGGTGTCATGGTGTGGGGAATTTTTTCTTGGCACTCTTTGGGCCCCTTGGTACCAATTGAGCATCGTTGCAACGCCACAGCCTACCTGAGTATTGTTGCTGACCATGTCCATCCCTTTATGACCACAATGTACCCAACATCTGATGGCTACTTTCAGCAGGATAATGCGCCATGTCATAAAGCTCGAATCATCTCAGATTGGTTTCTTGAACATGACAATGAGTTCACTGTACTCAAATGGCCTCCTCAGTCACCAGATCTCAATCCAATAGAGCATCTTTGGGATGAGGTGGAACGGGAGATTCGCATCAGGGATGTGCAGCCGACAAATCTGCGCCAACTGTGTGATGCCATCATGTCAATATGGTCCAAAATCTCTGAGGAATGCTTCCAGCACCTTGTTGAATCTCTGCCACGAAGAATTGAGGCAGTTCTGAAGGCAAAAGGGGGTCCAACCCGTTACTAGCATGGTGTACCTAATAAAGTGGCCAGTGAGTGTATATTACTATATCACACTGAGGAGAAGGGCGGGCCATATTAATATATATACTATATATATTACTAAATCACACTGAGGAGAAGGGCGGGCCATATTACTATATATATTACTATATCACACTGAGGAGAAGGGCGGCCATATTACTATATATAACTATATCACACTGAGAAGAAGGGCGGCCATATTACTATATATACTATATATATTACTATATCACACTGAGGAGAAGGGCGGGCCATATTACTATATATATTACTATATCACACTGAGGAGAAGGGCGGCCATATTACTATATATAACTATATCACACTGAGAAGAAGGGTGGCCATATTACTATATATATTACTATATCACACTGAGGAGAAGGGCGGGCCATATTAATATATATATTACTATATCACACTGAGGAGAAGAGCGGCCATATTACTATATATATATTCCTATATCACACTGAGGAGAAGGGCGGCCATATTAATATATATAACTATATCACACTGAGGAGAAGGGTGGCCATATTACTATATATATTACTATATCACACTGAGGAGAAGGGCGGCCATATTACTATGTATATTACAATATCACACTGAGAAGGGCGACCATATTACTATATATATTACTATATCACACTGAGGAGAAGGAAGACCATATTACTTTATATATTACTATATCACACTGAGGAGAAGGGCGGCCATATTACAATATATATATATTACTATATCACACTGAGGAGAAGGGAGGCCATATTACTATATATATTACTATATCACAATGAGGAGAAGGGCGACCATATTACTATATATATTCATATATCACACTGAGGAGAAGGGCGGCCATATTGCTATATCAATTACTATATCACACTGAGGAGAAGAGCGGCCATATTACTTTATATATTACTATATCACACTGAGGAGAAGGGTGAGCATATTACTATATATATTACTATATCACACTGAGGAGTAGAGCAGCCATATTACTATATATATTACTATATCACACTGAGAAGGGCGGCCATATTACTATATATATTACTATATCACACTGAGGAGAAGGGCGACCATATTACTATATATATTCATATATCACACTGAGGAGAAGGGCGGCCATATTACTATATATATTACTATATCACACTGAGGAGTAGAGCGGCCATATTACTATATATATTACTATATCACACTGAGGAGAAGGGTGGCCATATTACTATATACACTCACTGGCCACTTTATTAGGTACACCATGCTAGTAACGGGTTGGACCCCCTTTTGCCTTCAGAACTGCCTCAATTCTTCGTGGCAGAGATTCAACAAGGTGCTGGAAGCATTCCTCAGAGATTTTGGACCATATTGACATGATGGCATCACACAGTTGGCGCAGATTTGTCGGCTGCACATCCCTGATGCGAATCTCCCGTTCCACCACATCCCAAAGATGCTCTATTGGATTGAGATCTGGTGACTGAGGAGGCCATTTGAGTACAGTGAACTCATTGTCATGTTCAAGAAACCAATCTGAGATGATTCGAGCTTTATGACATGGCGCATTATCCTGCTGAAAGTAGCCATCAGATGTTGGGTACATTGTGGTCATAAAGGGATGGACATGGTCAGCAACAATACTCAGGTAGGCTGTGGCGTTGAAACGATGCTCAATTGGTACCAAGGGGCCCAAAGAGTGCCAAGAAAAAATTCCCCACACCATGACACCACCACCACCAGCCTGAACCGTTGATACAAGGCAGGATGGATCCATGCTTTCATGTTGTTTACACCAAATTCTGACCCTACCATCCGAATGTCGCAGCAGAAATCGAGACTCATCAGACCAGGCAACGTTTTTCCAATCTTCTACTGTCCAATTTCGATGAGCTTGTGCAAATTGTAGCCTCAGTTTCCTGTTCTTAGCTGAGCGGAGTGGTACCCGGTGTGGTCTTCTGCTGCTGTAGCCCATCTGCCTCAAAGTTCGACGCACTGTGCGTTCAGAGATGCTCTTCTGCCTACCTTGGTTGTAACGGGTGGCAATTTGAGTCACTGTTGCCTTTCTATCAGCTCGAACCAGTCTGCCCATTCTCCTCTGACCTCTGGCATCAACAAGGCATTTCCGGCCACAGAACTGCCGCTCACTGGATTTTTTTCTTTTTCGGACCATTCTCTGTAAACCCTAGAGATGGTTGTGCGTGAAAATCCCAGTAGATCAGCAGTTTCTGAAATTCTCAGACCAGCCCTTCTGGCACCAACAATCATGCCACGTTCAAAGGCACTCAAATCACCTTTCTTCCCCATACTGATGCTCGGTTTGAACTGCAGGAGATTGTCTTGACCATGTCTACATGCCTAAATGCACTGAGTTGCCGCCATGTGATTGGCAGATTAGAAATTAAGTCTTAACACACAGTTGGACAGGTGTACCTAATAAAGTGGCCAGTGAGTGTATATAGTATATATAGTAATATGGCCGCCCTTCTTCTCAGTGTGATATAATTATATATAGTAATATGGCCGCCCTTCTCCTCAGTGTGATATAGTAATGTATATAGTAATATAGCCGCCCTTCTCCTCAGTGTGATATAGTAATATATTTAGTAATATGGCCGCTCTTCTCCTCAGTGTGATATAGTAATATATATATTGATATGGCCGCCCTTCTCCTCAGTGTGATATAGTTATATATAGTAATATGGCCACCCTTCTCCTCAGTGTGATATAGTAATACATATAGTAATATGGCCGCCCTTCTTCTCAGTGTGATATATTAATATATATAGTAATATGGCCACCCTTCTCCTCAGTGTGATATAGTTATATATAGTAATATGGCCGCCCTTCTCCTCAGTGTGATATAGTTATATATAGTAATATGGCCGCCCTTCTCCTCAGTGTGATATAGTAATATATATATAATAATATGGCCGCTCTTCTCCTCAGTGTGATATAGTAATATATATATTAATATGGCCGCCCATCTCCTCAGTGTGATATAGTTATATATAGTAATATGGCCGCCGTTCTCCTCAGTGTGATATAGTAATATATATAGTAATATGGCCGCCCTTCTTCTCAGTGTGATATAGTAATATATATTTTAATATGGCCCGCCCTTCTCCTCAGTGTGATATAGTAATACATATAGTAATATGTCCGCCCTTCTCCTCAGTGTGATATAGTAATATATATTTTAATATGGCCCGCCCTTCTCCTCAGTGTGATATAGTAATACATATAGTAATATGTCCGCCCTTCTCCTCAGTGTGATATAGTAATATATATATAGTAATATGGCCGCTCTTCTCCTCAGTGTAATATAGTAATATATTTAGTAATATGGCCGCCCTTCTTCACAGTGTGATATAGTAATATATTTAGTAATATGGCCACCCTTCTCTTTAGTGTGATATAGTTATATATATAGTAATATGGCCTCCCTTCTCCTCAGTGTGATATAGTTATATATAGCAATACGGCCGCCCTTCTCCTCAGTGTGATATAGTAATATATATAGGAATATGGCCGCCCTTCTCCTCAGTGTGATATAGTAATAGATATAGTAATATGGCCGCTCTTCTCAGTGTGATAAAGTAATAGATATAGTAATATGGCCGCCCTTCTCCTCTGTGTGATATAGTAATAGATATAGTAATATGGCCGCTTTTTTCCTCAGTGTGATATAGTAATATGGCCGCCTTTCTCCTCAGTGTGATATAGTAATATATATAGTAATATGGCCGCTCTTCTCCTCAGTGTGATATAGTAATATATATAGTAATATTGCCGCTCTTCTCCTCAGTGTGATATAGTAATATATATAGTAATATGGCCTCTCTTCTCCTCAGTGTGATATAGTAATATATATAGTAATATAGCCGCCATTCTCCTCAGTGTGATATAGTAATATGGTCTCCCTTCTACTCAGTGTGATATAGTAATATATATATAGCAATATGGCCTCCCTTCTTCCCAGTGTGATATAGTAATATATATAGTAATATGGCCGCTCTTCTCCTCAGTGTGATATAGTAATATATATAGTAATATGACGGCTCTTCTCCTCAGTGTGATATAGCAATATATATAGTAATATGGCCGCTCTTCTCCTCAGTGTGATATAGTAATATATATAGTAATATGGCCGCCCTTCTCCTCAGTGTGATATAGTAATATGGCCGCCCTTCTCCTCAGTGTGATATAGTAATATATATAGTAATATGGCCGCCCTTCTCCTCAGTGTGATATAGTAATATGGCCGCCCTTCTCCTCAGTGTCATATAGTAATATATATATATTAATATGGCCTCCCTTCTTCTCAGTGTGATATAGTAATATATATAGTAATATGGCCGCCCTTCTCCTCAGTGTGATATAGTAATATATATATAGTAATATGTCCTCCCTTCTTCTCAGTGTGATGTAGTAATATATATAGTAATATGGCCGCCCTTCTCCTCAGTGTGATATAGTAATATATATATAGTAATATGGCCTCCCTTCTTCTCAGTGTGATGTAGTAATATATATATAGTAATATGGCCACCCTTCTCCTCAGTGTGATATACTAATATATATAGTAATATGGCTGCTCTTCTCCTCAGTGTGATATAGTAATATATATAGTAATATGGCCTCCCTTCTTCTCAGTGTGATATAGTAATATATATAGTAATATGGCCGCCCTTCTCTTCAGTGTGATATAGTAATATTTATAGTAATATGGTCTCCCTTCTCCTCAGTGTGATATAGTAATATATATATATATATAGTCATATGGCCTCCCTTCTTCTCAGTGTGATATAGTAATATATATAGTAATATGGCAGCTCTTCTCCTCAGTGTGATATAGTAATATATATAGTAATATGGCCGCTCTTCTCCTCAGTGTGATATAATAATATATATAATAATATGGCCGCTCTTCTCCTCAGTGTGATATAGTAATGTATATAGTAATATAGCCTCCCTTCTTCTCAGTGTGATATAGTAATATATATAGTAATATAGCCTCCCTTCTTCTGAGTGTGATATAGTAATATATATAGTAATATGGCCGTCCTTCTCCTCAGTGTGATATAGTAATATATATAGTAATATGGCCTCCCTTCTTCTCAGTGTGATATAGTAATATATATACTAATATGGCCGTCCTCCTCAGTGTGATATAAAAATATGGCCGCTTTTCTCCTCAGTGTGATATAGTAATATATATAGTAATATGGCCGCCCTTCTCCTCAGTGTGATATAGTAATATATATAGTAATATGGCCTCCCTTCTCCTCAGTGTGATATAGTAATATATATCGTAATATGGCCGCTCTTCTCCTCAGTGTGATATAGTAATATATATAGTAATATGGCCGCTCTTCTCCTCAGTGTGAGATAGTAATATATATAGTAATATGGCCTCCCTTCTCCTCAGTGTGATATAGTAATATATATAGTAATATGTCCGCCCTTCTCCTCAGTTTGATATAATTTATATAGTAATATGGCCTCCCTTCTTCTCAGTGTGATATAGTAATATATATAGTAATATATCCTCCCTTCTCCTCATTGTGATATATTAATATATATAGTAATATGGCCGCCCTTCTCCTCAGTGTGATATAGTAATATATATAGTAATATGGCCTCCCTTCTCCTCAGTGTGATATAGTAATATATATCGTAATATGGCCGCCCTTCTCCTCAGTGTGATAAAGTAATATATATAGTAATATGGCCGCTCTTCTCCTCAGTGTGATATAGTAATATATATAGTAATATGTCCGCCCTTCTCCTCAGTGTGATATAGTAATTTATATAGTAATATGGCCTCCCTTCTTCTCAGTGTGATATAGTAATATATATAGTAATATGGATGCTCTTCTCCTCAGTGTGATATAGTAATATGTATAGTAATATGGCCGCTCTTCTCCTCAGTGTGATATAGTAATATATATAGTAATATGGATGCTCTTTTCGTCAGTGTGTTACACTAATATATATATAGTAATATGTCCGCCCTTCTCCTCAGTGTTATATATTAATATATATAGTAACATGGCCGCCCTTCTCCTCAGTGTGATATAGTAATATATATAGTAAAATTGCCGCCCTTCTCCTCAGTGTGTTATAGTAATATATATATAGTAATATGGCCACCCTTCTCCTCAGTGTGATATAGTAATATATATAGTAATATGGCCGCCCTTCTCCTCAGTGTGATATAGTAATATATATAGTAATATGGATGCTCTTCTCCTCAGTGTGATATAGTAATATATATAGTAATATGGCCGCCCTTCTCCTCAGTGTGATATAGTAATATATATAGTAATATGGCCGCTCTTCTCCTCAGTGTGATATAGTAATATATATAGTAATATGGCCACCCTTCTCCTCAGTGTGATATAGTAATACATATAGTAATATGGCCACCCTTTATCTCAGTGTGATATAGTAATATATATAGTAATATGGCCGCTCTTCTCCTCAGTGTGATATAGTAATATATAAAGTAATATGGCCGCCCTTCTCCTCAGTGTGATATAGTAATATATATAGCAATATGGCCGCCCTTCTCCACAGTGTGATATAGTAATAGATATAGTAATATGGCCGCCCTTCTCCTCAGTGTGATATACCAATATATATAGTAATATGGCCGCCCTTCTCCTCAGTGTGAGATAGTAATATATATAGTAATATGGCCGCTCTTCTCCTCAGTGTGATATAGTAATATATATAGTAATATGGCCGCCCTTCTCCTTAGTGTGATATATTAATATATATAGTAATATGGCCGCCCTTCTCCTCAGTGTGATACAGTAATAGATATAGTAATATGGCCACCCTTCTCCTCAGTGTAATATAGTAATATATATAGTAATATGGCTGCCCTTCTCCTCAGTGTGATATAGTAAAAGATGTAGTAATATGGCCGCTCTTCTCCTCAGTGTGATATAGTAATATATATATTAATATGGCCGCCCTTCTCCTCAGTGTGATATAGTAATATATATAGTAATATGGACGCCCTTCTCCTCAGTGTGATATAGTAATATATATAGTAATATGGCCTCCCTTCTCCTCAGTGTGATATAGTAATATATATAGTAATATGGACGCCCTTCTCCTCAGTGTGATATAGTAATATATATAGTAATATGACCGCCCTTCTCATCAGTGTAATATAGTAATATATATAGTAATATGGCCGCCCTTCTCCTCAGTGTGATATAGTAATATATATAGTAATATGGCCTCCCTTCTCCTCAGTGTGATATAGTAATATATATAGTAATATGTCCACCCTTCTCCTCAGTGTGATATAGTAATAGATATTGTAATATGGCCGCTCTTCTCCTCAGTGTAATATAGTTATATATATAGTAATATGGCCGCCCTTCTCCTCAGTGTGATAAAGTAATATATATAGTAATATGGCCGCCCTTCTCCTCAGTGTGATATGGTAATAGATATAGCAATATGGCCGCCCTTCTCCTCAGTGATGATATAGTAATATATATAGTAATATGGCCGCCCTTCTCCGCAGTGTGATATAGTTATATATATAATAATATGGCCGCTCTTCTCCTCAGTGTGATATAGTAATAGATATAGTAATATGGCCGCCCTTCTCCTCAATGTGATATAGTAATATATATAGTAATATGGCCGCTCTTCTCCTCAGTGTGATATAGTAATATATATAGTAATATGGCCGCCCTTCTCCTCAGTGTGATATATTAATATATATAATAATATGGCCGCCCTTCTCCTCAGTGTGATACAGTAATAGATATAGTAATATGGCCACCCTTCTCCTCAGTGTAATATAGTAATATATATAGTAATATGGCCGCCCTTCTCCTCAGTGTGATATAGTAAAAGATGTAGTAATATGGCCGCTCTTCTCCTCAGTGTGATATAGTAATATATATATTAATATGGCCGCCCTTCTCCTCAGTGTAATATAGTAATATATATAGTAATATGGCCGCCCTTCTCCTCAGTGTGATATAGTAATATATATAGTAATATGGCCTCCCTTCTCCTCAGTGTGATATAGTAATATATATAGTAATATGTCCACCCTTCTCCTCAGTGTGATATAGTTATAGATATTGTAATATGGCCGCTCTTCTCCTCAGTGTGATATAGTAATATATATAGTAATATGGCCGCCCTTCTCCTCAGTGTGATAAAGTAATATATATAGTAATATGGCCTCCCTTCTCCTCAGTGTGATATAGTTATATATATAGTAATATGGCCGCCCTTCTCCTCAGTGTGATATAGTTATATATATAGTAATATGGCCGCCCTTCTCCTCAGTGTGATATAGTAATATATATAGTAATATGGCCGCCCTTCTCCTCAGTGTGATAATGTAATATATATAGTAATATGGCCGCCCTTCTCCTCAGTGTGATATTGTAATAGATATAGCAATATGGCCGCTCTTCTCCTCAGTGTGATATAGTAATATATATAGTAATATGGCCGCCCTTCTCCTCAGTGTGATATAGTTATATATATAATAATATGGCCGCTCTTCTCCTCAGTGTGATATAGTAATATATATGGTAATATGGCCGCCCTTCTCCTCAGTGTGAAATAGTAATAGATATAGTAATATGGCCGCTCTTCTCCTCAGTGTGATATTGTAATATATATAGCAATATGGCCGCCTTTCTCCTCAGTGTGATATATTAATATATATAGTAATATGGTCACCCTTCTCCTCAGTGTGATATAGTAATATATATGGTAATATGGCCGCCCTTCTCCTCAGTGTGATATAGTAATATATATAGTAATATGGCCGCCCTTCTCCTCAGTGTGATATAGTTATATGTAATAATATGGCCGCTGTTCTCCTCAGTGTGATATAGTAATAGATATAGTAATATGGCCACCCTTCTCCTCAGTGTGATATTGTAATATATATAGCAATATGGCCGCCCTTCTCCTCAGTGTGATATAGTAATATATATAGTAATATGGACACCCTTCTCCTCAGTGTGATATAGTAATATATATGGTAATATGGCCGCCCTTCTCCTCAGTGTGATATAGTAATAAATATAGTAATATGGCCGCCCTTCTCCTCAGTGTGATACAGTAATAGATATAGTAATATGGCCTCCCTTCTCAGTGTGATATAGTAATATATATGGTAATATGGCCGCCCTTCTCCTCAGTGTGAAATAGTAATATATATAGTAATATGGCCGCTCTTCTCCTCAGTGTGATATTGTAATATATATAGCAATATGGCCGCCCTTCTCCTCAGTGTGATATATTAACATATATAGTAATATGGTCACCCTTCTCCTCAGTGTGATATAGTAATATATATGGTAATATGGCCGCCCTTCTCCTCAGTGTGATATAGTAATATATATAGTAATATGGCCGCCCTTCTCCTCAGTGTGACATAGTAATAAATATAGTAATATGGCCGCCCTTCTCCTCAGTGTGATATAGTAATATATATAGTAATATGGCCACTCTTCTCCTCAGTGTGATATAGTAATAGATATAGTAATATGGCCGCTCTTCTCCTCAGTGTGATGTAGTAATATATATAGTAATATGGCCGCTCTTCTCCTCAGTGTGATATAGTAATAGATATAGTAATATGGCCGCTCTTCTCCTCAGTGTGAAATAGTAATAGATATAGTAATATGGCCGCTCTTCTCCTCAGTGTGATATAGTAATAGATATAGTAATATGGCCACCCTTCTCCTCAGTGAGATATAGTGATATGGCCACCCTTCTCCTCAGTGTGATATAGTAATATATATAGTAATATGGTCGCCCTTCTCCTCAGTGTGATATAGTAATATATATAGTAATATGGCCGCTCTTCTCCTCAGTGTGATACAGTAATAGATATAGTAATATGGCGGCCCTTCTCCTCAGTGTGATATAGTAATAGATATAGTAATATGGCCGCTCTTCTCCTCAGTGTGATATAGTTATATATATAGTAATATGGCCGCCCTTCTCCTCAGTGTGATATAGTTATATATATAGTAATATGGCCGCCCTTCTCCTCAGTGTGATATAGTAATATATATAGTAATATGGCTGCTCTACTCCTCAGTGTGATATAGTAATATATATAGTAATATGGCCGCTCTTCTCCTCAGTGTGATACAGCAATATATATAGTAATATGGCCGCTCTTATCCTCAGTGTGACATAGTAATAGATATAGTAATATGGCGGCCCTTCTCCTCAGTGTGATATAGTAATAGATATAGTAATATGGCCGCTCTTCTCCTCAGTGTGATATAGTAATATATATAGTAATATGGCCGCCCTTCTCCTCAGTGTGATATAGTAATATATATAGTAATATGGCCGCTCTTCTCCTCAGTGTGATATAGTAATATATATAGTAATATGGCCGCCCTTCTCAATGTGATATAGTAATATATATAGTAATATGGCCACCCTTCTCCTCAGTGTGATATAGTAATATAAATAGTAATATGGCCGCCCTTCTCCTCAGTGTGATATAGTAATATATATAGTAATATGGCCGCTCTTCTCCTCAGTGTGATACAGTAATAGATATAGTAATATGGCGGCCCTTCTCCTCAGTGTGATATAGTAATAGATATAGTAATATGGCCGCTCTTCTCCTCAGTGTGATATAGTTATATATATAGTAATATGGCGGCCCTTCTCCTCAGTGTGATATAGTAATAGATATAGTAATATGGCCGCTCTTCTCCTCAGTGTGATATAGTTATATATATAGTAATATGGCCGCCCTTCTCCTCAGTGTGATATAGTAATATATATAGTAATATGGTCGCCCTTCTCCTCAGTGTGATATAGTAATATATATAGTAATATGGCCGCTCTTCTCCTCAGTGTGATACAGTAATAGATATAGTAATATGGCGGCCCTTCTCCTCAGTGTGATATAGTAATAGATATAGTAATATGGCCCCTCTTCTCCTCAGTGTGATATAGTTATATATATAGTAATATGGCCGCCCTTCTCCTCAGTGTGATATAGTTATATATATAGTAATATGGCCGCCCTTCTCCTCAGTGTGATATAGTAATATATATAGTAATATGGCTGCTCTACTCCTCAGTGTGATATAGTAATATATATAGTAATATGGCCGCTCTTCTCCTCAGTGTGATACAGTAATATATATAGTAATATGGCCGCTCTTCTCCTCAGTGTGATATAGTAATATATATAGTAATATGGCCGCCCTTCTCCTCAGTGTGATATTGTAATAGATATAGCAATATGGCCGCTCTTCTCCTCAGTGTGATATAGTAATATATATAGTAATATGGCCGCCCTTCTCCTCAGTGTGATATAGTTATATATATAGTAATATGGCCGCCCTTCTCCTCAGTGTGACATAGTAATATATATTGTAATATGGCCGCCCTTCTCCTCAGTGTGATATAGTAATATATATAGTAATATGGCCGCCCTTCTCCTCAGTGTGATATAGTAATATATATAGTAATATGGCCGCTCTTCTCCTCAGTGTGATATAGTAATATATATAGTAATATGACCGCCCTTCTCCTCAGTGTGATATTGTAATAGATATAGCAATATGGCCGCTCTTCTCCTCAGTGTGATATAGTAATATATATAGTAATATGGCCGCCCTTCTCCTCAGTGTGATATAGTTATATGTAATAATATGGCCGCTGTTCTCCTCAGTGTGATATAGTAATAGATATAGTAATATGGCCACCCTTCTCCTCAGTGTGATATTGTAATATATATAGCAATATGGCCGCCCTTCTCCTCAGTGTGATATAGTAATATATATAGTAATATGGTCACCCTTCTCCTCAGTGTGATATAGTAATATATATGGTAATATGGCCGCCCTTCTCCTCAGTGTGATATAGTAATAAATATAGTAATATGGCCGCCCTTCTCCTCAGTGTGATACAGTAATAGATATAGTAATATGGCCGCTCTTCTCCTCAGTGTGATATAGTAATATATATGGTAATATGGCAGCCCTTCTCCTCAGTGTGAAATAGTAATAGATATAGTAATATGGCCGCTCTTCTCCTCAGTGTGATATTGTTATATATATAGCAATATGGCCGCCCTTCTCCTCAGTGTGATATATTAATATATATAGTAATATGGTCACCCTTCTCCTCAGTGTGATATAGTAATATATATGGTAATATGGCCGCCCTTCTCCTCAGTGTGATATAGTAATATATATAGTAATATGGCCGCCCTTCTCCTCAGTGTGATATAGTTATATGTAATAATATGGCCGCTGTTCTCCTCAGTGTGATATAGTAATAGATATAGTAATATGGCCACCCTTCTCCTCAGTGTGATATTGTAATATATATAGCAATATGGCCGCCCTTCTCCTCAGTGTGATATAGTAATATATATGGTAATATGGCCGCCCTTCTCCTCAGTGTGATATAGTAATAAATATAGTAATATGGCCGCCCTTCTCCTCAGTGTGATACAGTAATATATATAGTAATATGGCCGCTCTTCGCCTCAGTGTGATATAGTAATATATATGGTAATATGGCCGCCCTTCTCCTCAGTGTGAAATAGTAATATATATAGTAATATGGTCACCCTTCTCCTCAGTGTGATATAGTAATATATATAGTAATATGGCCGCCCTTCTCCTCAGTGTGATATAGTAATATATATAGTAATATGGCCGCCCTTCTCCTCAGTGTGATATAGTTATATGTAATAATATGGCCGCTGTTCTCCTCAGTGTGATATAGTAATAGATATAGTAATATGGCCACCCTTCTCCTCAGTGTGATATTGTAATATATATAGCAATATGGCCGCCCTTCTCCTCAGTGTGATATAGTAATATATATAGTAATATGGTAACCCTTCTCCTCAGTGTGATATAGTAATATATATGGTAATATGGCCGCCCTTCTCCTCAGTGTGATATAGTAATAAATATAGTAATATGGCCGCCCTTCTCCTCAGTGTGATACAGTAATATATATAGTAATATGGCCGCTCTTCGCCTCAGTGTGATATAGTAATATATATGGTAATATGGCCGCCCTTCTCCTCAGTGTGAAATAGTAATATATATAGTAATATGGTCACCCTTCTCCTCAGTGTGATATAGTAATATATATAGTAATATGGCCGCCCTTCTCCTCAGTGTGATATAGTTATATGTAATAATATGGCCTCTGTTCTCCTCAGTGTGATATAGTAATAGATATAGTAATATGGCCACCCTTCTCCTCAGTGTGATATTGTAATATATATAGTAATATGGCCGCCCTTCTCCTCAGTGTGATATAGTAATATATATAGTAATATGGTCACCCTTCTCCTCAGTGTGATATAGTAATATATATAGTAATATGGCCGCCCTTCTCCTCAGTGTGATATAGTTATATGTAATAATATGGCCGCTGTTCTCCTCAGTGTGATATAGTAATAGATATATTAATATGGCCACCCTTCTCCTCAGTGTGATATTGTAATATATATAGCAATATGGCCGCCCTTCTCCTCAGTGTGATATAGTAATATATATAGTAATATGGTCACCCTTCTCCTCAGTGTGATATAGTAATATATATGGTAATATGGCCGCCCTTCTCCTCAGTGTGATATAGTAATAAATATAGTAATATGGCCGCCCTTCTCCTCAGTGTGATACAGTAATAGATATAGTAATATGGCCGCTCTTCTCCTCAGTGTGATATAGTAATATATATGGTAATATGGCCGCCCTTCTCCTCAGTGTGAAATAGTAATATATATAGTAATATGGCCGCTCTTCTCCTCAGTGTGATATTGTAATATATATAGCAATATGGCCGCCCTTCTCCTCAGTGTGATATATTAATATATATAGTAATATGGTCACCCTTCTCCTCAGTGTGATATAGTAATATATATGGTAATATGGCCGCCCTTCTCCTCAGTGTGATACAGTAATAGATACAGTAATATGGCCGCTCTTCTTCTCAGTGTGATATAGTAATAGATATAGTAATATGGCCGCCCTTCTCCTCAGTGTGATATAGTAATATATATAGTAATATGGCCGCCCTTCTCCTCAGTGTGATATAGTAATATATATAGTAATATGGCCGCCCTTCTCCTCAGTGTGACATAGTAATAAATATAGTAATATGGCCGCCCATCTCTTCAGTGTGATATAGTAATATATATAGTAATATGGCCACTCTTCTCCTCAGTGTGATATAGTAATAGATATAGTAATATGGCCGCTCTTCTCCTCAGTGTGATGTAGTAATATATATAGTGATATGGCCGCTCTTCTCCTCAGTGTGATATAGTAATAGATATAGTAATATGGCCGCTCTTCTCCTCAGTGTGAAATAGTAATAGATATAGTAATATGGCCACCCTTCTCCTCAGTGTGATATAGTAATATATATAGTAATATGGCCGCCCTTCTCCTCAGTGTGATATAGTAATAGATATAGTAATATGGCCACCCTTCTCCTCAGTGTGATATAGTGATATGGCCACCCTTCTCCTCAGTGTGATATAGTAATATATATAGTAATATGGTCGCCCTTCTCCTCAGTGTGATTTAGTAATATATATAGTAATATGGCCGCTCTTCTCCTCAGTGTGATACAGTAATAGATATAGTAATATGGCGGCCCTTCTCCTCAGTGTGATATAGTAATAGATATAGTAATATGGCCGCTCTTCTCCTCAGTGTGATATAGTTATATATATAGTAATATGGCCGCCCTTCTCCTCAGTGTGATATAGTAATATATATAGTAATATGGCTGCTCTACTCCTCAGTGTGATATAGTAATATATATAGTAATATGGCCGCTCTTCTCCTCAGTGTGATACAGTAATATATATAGTAATATGGCCGCTCTTATCCTCAGTGTGACATAGTAATAGATATAGTAATATGGCGGCTCTTCTCCTCAGTGTGATATAGTAATAGATATAGTAATATGGCCGCTCTTCTCCTCAGTGTGATATAGTAATATATATAGTAATATGGCCGCCCTTCTCCTCAGTGTGATATAGTAATATATATAGTAATATGGCCGCTCTTCTCCTCAGTGTGATATAGTAATATATATAGTAATATGGCCGCCCTTCTCAGTGTGATATAGTAATATATATAGCAATATGGCCGCCCTTCTCCTCAGTGTGATATAGTAATATAAATAGTAATATGGCCGCCCTTCTCCTCAGTGTGATATAGTAATATATATAGTAATATGGCCGCTCTTCTCCTCAGTGTGATACAGTAATAGATATAGTAATATGGCGGCCCTTCTCCTCAGTGTGATATAGTAATAGATATAGTAATATGGCCGCTCTTCTCCTCAGTGTGATATAGTTATATATATAGTAATATGGCGGCCCTTCTCCTCAGTGTGATATAGTAATAGATATAGTAATATGGCCGCTCTTCTCCTCAGTGTGATATAGTTATATATATAGTAATATGGCCGCTCTTCTCCTCAGTGTGATATAGTAATATATATAGTAATATGGTCGCCCTTCTCCTCAGTGTGATATAGTAATAGATATAGTAATATGGCCGCTCTTCTCCTCAGTGTGATATAGTTATATATATAGTAATATGGCCGCCCTTCTCCTCAGTGTGATATAGTAATATATATAGTAATATGGTCGCCCTTCTCCTCAGTGTGATATAGTAATATATATAGTAATATGGCCGCTCTTCTCCTCAGTGTGATACAGTAATAGATATAGTAATATGGCGGCCCTTCTCCTCAGTGTGATATAGTAATAGATATAGTAATATGGCCGCTCTTCTCCTCAGTGTGATATAGTTATATATATAGTAATATGGCCGCCCTTCTCCTCAGTGTGATATAGTTATATATATAGTAATATGGCCGCCCTTGTCCTCAGTGTGATATAGTTATATATATAGTAATATGGCTGCTCTACTCCTCAGTGTGATATAGTAATATATATAGTAATATGGCCGCTCTTCTCCTCAGTGTGATACAGTAATATATATAGTAATATGGCCGCTCTTATCCTCAGTGTGACATAGTAATAGATATAGTAATATGGCCGCTCTTCTCAGTGTGATATAGTAATAGATATAGTAATATGGCCGCTCTTTTCCTCAGTGTGATAAAGTAATATATATAGTAATATGGCCGCCCTTCTCCTCAGTGTGATATAGTAATATATATAGTAATATGGCCGCTCTTCTCCTCAGTGTGATATAGTAATATATATAGTAATATGGCCGCCCTTCTCCTCAGTGTGATATAGTAATATATATAGTAATATGGCCGCCCTTCTCACTGTGATATAGTAATATATTTAGTAATATGGCCGCTCTTCTCCTCAGTGTGATATAGTAATATATAGTAATATGGCCTCCCTTCTCCTCAGTGTGATATAGTAATATATATAGTAATATGGCCGCTCTTCTCCTCAGTGTGATATAGTAATATATATATATATATAGTAATATGGCCTCCCTTCTCCTCAGTGTGATATAGTAATATATATAGTAATATGGCCGCTCTTCTCCTCAGTGTGATATAGTAATATATATATAGTAATATGGCCTCCCTTCTCCTCAGTGTGATATAGTAATATATATAGTAATATGGCCGCCCTTCTCAGTGTGATATAGTAATATGGCCGCCCTTCTCAGTGTGATGTAGTAATAGATATAGTAATATGGCTGCTCTTCTCCTCAGTGTGATATAGTAATATATATAGTAATATGGCCACCCTTCTCCTTAGTGTGATATAGTAATATATATAGTAATATGGCCACTCTTCTCCTCAGTGTGATATAGTAATATATATAGTAATATGGCCGCCCTTCTCAGTGTGATATAGTAATATATATAGTAATATGGCCGCCCTTCTCAGTGTGATATAGTAATATATATAGTAATATGGCCGCTCTTCTCCTCAGTGTGATATAGTAATATATATAGTGATATGGTCGCTCTTCTCAGTGTGATAGTAATATTTATAGTAATATGGCCGCCCTTCTCTTCAGTGTGATATAGTAATATATATAGTAATATGGCCGCTCTTCTCCTCAATGTGAGGGGAGAGAGGGCGCCGTTGTTACAGGAGGAGGGGCAGAGGTAGCTGCATTTACAGGAGGAGGTGGCAGTGTTCACCACTGTTACAGAAGTTGGAGGCAGAGGGCACCGCTGTTACAGGAGGAGGAGGCAGAGGGCACTGCTGTTACAGGAGGAGGAGGCAGAGGGTGCCGCTGTTACAGGAGGAGAGGGCAGAGGGCACCGCTGTTACAGGAGGGGGGGCAGAGGATGCTGTTGCTATAGGAGGAGGGGGCAGAGGGCGCCGCTGTTACTGGAGGAGGTTGCAGAGAGTGTTGTTGATATAGGAGGAGGCAGAGGGCGCTGTTACATGAGGAGGAGGCAGAGGGCGCTGTTGTTATGGGAGCATGAGGCAGAGGGTGCTGTTATATGAGGAGGCAGCAGAGGGCGCTGTTACTGGAGGGGGAGGCAGAGGGCGCTGTTGCTATAGGAGGAGGAGGCAGAGGGCACTGTTGTTACAGGAGGAGGAGGCAGAGGGCGCTGTTATAGGAGGAGGATGCAGAGGGCGCTGCTACAGGAGAAGGAGAAGGCAGAGGGCGCTGTTATAGGAGGAGGAGGCAGAGGGCGCTGTTGTTATAGGATGAGGCGGAACAGAGCGCTGTTATAGGAGCAGGAGGCAGAGGGTGCTGTTATTATAGGAGGAGGCAGAGGGCGCTGTTGTTAAAGGAGGAGGAGGCAGAGGACACTGGTGTTATAGGAGGAGCAGGCAGAGGGCGCTGTTGTTATAGGAGGAGGCGGCAGAGGGTGCTGTTATTATAGGAGGAGGCGGCAGAGGGCGCTGTTGTTATAGGAGGAGGAGGTAAAGGGAGCTGTTATAGGAGGAGGCGGCAGAGGGCGCTGTTATAGGAGGAGGTGGCAGAGGGCGCTGTTGTTATAGAAGGAAGCGGCAGAGGGATCTGTTGTTACAGGAGGAGAAGGTAAAAGGCGCTGTTGATATAGGAGGAGGAGGCAGAAGGCGCTGTTGTTATAGGAGGAGGCGGCAGAGGGCGCTGATGTTATAGGAGGAGGAGGCATAGGGTGCTGTTGTTTCTGGAGGAGGCGGCAGAGGGCGCTGTTGTTACAGGAGGAGGAGGCAGAGGGCGCTGTTGTTATAGGAGGAGGAGGCAGAGGGCACTGTTTTTATAGGAGGAGGAGGCAGAGGGCGCTGTTATAGGAGGAGGAGGCAGAGGGCGCTGTTGTAATAGGAGGAGGAGGCAGAGGGCGCTGTTATAGGACAAGGAGGCAGAGTGCAACGCTATTACTGGAGGAGGAGGCAGAAGGCGCTGTTGTTACAGGAGGAGGCGGCAGAAGGTGCTGTTATTATAGGAGGAGGCAGAGGGCGCTGTTATAGGAGGAGGCGGCAGAGGGCGCTGTTGTTATAGGAGGAGGAGGCAAAGAGCGCTGTTATAGGAGGAGGCGGCAGAGGGCGCTGTTGTTATAGGAGGAAGTGGCAGAGGGCGCTGTTGTTATAGGAAGAGGCGGTAGAGGGCGCAGTTGTTATAGGAGGAGGAGGCATAAGGCGCTATTGTTATGGGAGGAGGCATAGGGCGCTGTTGTTATAGGAGGAAGAGGCTGAGGGCGCTGTTGTTATAGGAGGAGGCGGCAGAGGGCGCTCTTGTTATAAGAGGAGGCAGAGGGCGCTGTTATAGGAGGAGGCGGCAGAGGGCGCTGTTGTTATAGGAGGAGGCAGAGGGCGCTATTGTTACTGGAGGAGGCGGCAGAGGGCGCTGTTGTTATAGGAGGAGGAGGCAGAGGGCGCTGTTGTTATAGGATGAGGAGGCAGAGGGCGCTGTTTTTATCGGAGGAGGAGGCAGAGGGCGCTGTTGTTATAGGAGGAGGAGGCAGAGGGCGCTGTTATAGGAGGAGGAGGCAGAGGGCGCCGCTATTACTGGAGGAGGAGGCAGAGGGTGCTGTTATAGGAGGAGGAGGCAGAGGGAGCTGTTGTTATAGGAGGAGGCAGAGGGCGCTGTTATAGGAGGAGGAGGCAGAGGGCGCCGCTATTACTGGAGGAGGAGGCAGAGGGCGCTGTTGTTATAGGAGGAGGAGGCAAAGGGCGCTGTTATAGGAGGAGGCGGCAGAGGGCGCTGTTGTTATAGGAGGAGGAGGCAGAGGGCGCTGTTGTTATAGGAGGAGGAGGCAGAAGGCGGTGTTGTTATAGGAGGAGGCGGCAGAGGGCGCTGTTGTTATAGGAGGAGGAGGCAGAGGGCGCTGTTGTTATAGAAGGAGGCGGCAGAGGGCGCTGTTGTTATAGGAGGAGGAGGCAGAGGGCGCTGTTATAGCAGGAGGCGGCAGAGGTCGCTGTAATAGGAGGAGGCGGCAGAGGGCGCTGTTGTTATAGGAGGAGGAGGCAGAGGGCGCTGTTGTTATAGGAGGAGGAGGCAGAGGGGGCTGTTCTTACAGGATGAGAAGGCAGAGGGCGCTGTTGTTATAGGTGGAGGAGGCAGAGGGCGCTGTTGTTACAGGAGGAGGAGGTAGAAAGCACTGTTGTTATAGGAAGAGGCAGAGGGCGCTGTTGTTATAGGAGGAGGAGGCAGAGGGCGCTGTTATTATAGGGGGAGACAGAGGGCGCTGTTGTTATAGGAGGAGGCAGAGGGCGCTGTTGTTATAGGAGGAGGCAGAGGGCGCTGTTGTTAAAGGAGGAGGAGGCAGAGGGCGCTGTTGTTACAGGAGGAGGCGGCAGAGGGCGCTGTTGTTATAGGCGGAGGCGGCAGAGGGCGCTGTTGTTATAGGAGGAGGAGGCAGAGGGCGCTGTTGTTATAAGAGGAGGAGGCAGAGGGGGCTGTTGTTACAGGAGAAGAAGGCAGAGGGCGCTGTTGTTATAGGAGGAGGAGGCAGAGGGCGCTGTTATAGGAGGAGGAGGCAGAGGGGGCTGTTGTTACAGGAGGAGAAGGCAGAGGGCGCTCTTGATATAGGAGGAGGAGGCAGAGGGCGCTGTTGTTATAGGAGGAGGCGGCAGAGGGCGCTGTTGTTATAGAAGGAGGCGGCAGAGGGCGCTGTTGTTACAGGAGTAGGAGGCAGAGGGCACTGTTGTTATAGGAGGAGGAGGCAGAGGGCGCTGTTGTTATAGGAGGAGGAGGCAGAGGGCGCTGTTGTTATAGGAGGAGGAGGCAGAGGGGGCTGTTGTTACAGGAGGAGGCGGCAGAGGGCGCTGTTGATATAGGAGGAGGAGGCAGAGGGCGCTGTTGTTATAGGAGGAGGCGGCAGAGGGCGCTGTTGTTATAGAAGGAGGCGGCAGAGGGCGCTGTTGTTACAGGAGTAGGAGGCAGAGGGCGCTGTTGTTATAGGAGGAGGAGGCAGAGGGCGCTGTTTTTGTAGGAGGAGGAGGAAGAGGGCGCTGTTATAGGAGGAGGAGGAAGAGGGCGCTGTTGTTATAGGAGGAGGAGGCAGAGGGCGCTGTTATAGGAGGAGGAGGCAAAGGGTGCCGCTATTACTGGAGTAGGAGGCAGAGGGCGCTGTTGTTATAGGAGGAGGAGGCAAAGGGCGCTGTTATAGGAGGAGGCGGCAGAGGGCGCTGTTGTTATAGGAGGAGGAGGCAGAGGGCGCTGTTGTTATAGGAGGAGGAGGCAGAGGGCAGTGTTGTTATAGGAGGAGGCGGCAGAGGGCGCTGTTGTTATAGGAGGAGGAGGCAGAGGTTGCTGTTGTTATAGAAGGAGGCGGCAGAGGGCGCTGTTGTTATAGGAGGAGGAGGCAGAGGTCGCTGTTATAGGAGGAGGCGGCAGAGGGCGCTGTTGTTATAGGAGGAGGCAGAGGGCGCTGTTGTTATAGGAGGAGGCAGAGGGCGCTGTTTGTATAGGAGGAGGAGGCAGAGGGCGCTGTTATAGGAGGAAGAGGCAGAGGGTGCTGTTGTTATAGGAGGAGGAGGTAGAGGGCGCCGCTGATACTGGAGAAGGAGGCAGAGGTCGCTGTTGTTATAGGAGGAAGAAGCAGAGGGCGCTGTTGTTACAGGAGGAGGAGGCAGACGGCGCTGTTGTTATAGGAGGAGGAGGCAGAGGGCGCTGTTGTTACAGGAGTGGGAGACAGAGGGCACTGTTGTTAAAGGAGGAGGAGGCAGAGGGCGCTGTTATAGGAGGAGGAGGCAGAGGGCGCTGTTGTTATAGGAGGAGGCAGAGGGCGCTGTTGTTATAGGAGGAGGAGGCAGAGGGCGCTGTTGTTACAGGAGTAGGAGGCAGAGGGCGCTGTTATAGGAGGAGGAGGCAGAGGGCGCTGTTGTTACAGGAGGAGGGGGAAAAGGGTGCTGTTATAGGTGGAGGAGGCAGAGGGCACTGTTCTTACAGGAGGAGGAGGTAGAAGGCACTGTTATTATAGGAAGAGGAGGCAGAGGGCGCTGTTGTTAAAGGAGGAGGAGGCAGACGGCGCTGTTATTATAGGGGGAGGCAGAGGGCGCTGTTGTTATAGGAGGAGGGAGAGGGCGCTGTTGTTATAGGAGGAGGCAGAGGGCGCTGTTGTTATAGGAGGAGGAGGCAGAGGGCGCTGTTGTTATAGGAGGAGGCGGCAGAGGGTGCTGTTGTTACAGGAGGAGGCAGAGGGCGCTGTTGTTATAGGAAGAGGAGGCAGAGGGCGCTGTTGTTATAGGAGGAGGCGGCAGAGGGCGCTGTTGTTATAGGAGGAGGCGGCAGAGGGCGCTGTTGTTATAGGAGGAGGAGGCAGAGGGCGCTGTTGTTATAGGAGGAGGAGGCAGAGGGGGCTGTTGTTAAAGGAGGAGAAGGCAGAGGGCGCTGTTGTTATAGGAGGAGGAGGCAGAGGGCGCTGTTATAGGAGGAGGAGGCAGAGGGGGCTGTTGTTACAGGAGGAGAAGGCAGAGGGCGCTGTTGATATAGGAGGAGGAGACAGAGGGCACTGTTGTTATAGGAGGAGGCTGCAGAGGGCGCTGTTGTTATAGGAGGAGGAGGCAGAGGGCGCTGTTATAGGAGGAGGAGGCAGAGGGCGCCGCCATTACTGGAGGAGGAGGCAGAGGGCGCTGTTATAGGAGGAGGAGGCAGAGGGAGCTGTTGTTATAGGAGGAGGAGGCAGAGGGCGCTGTTATAGGAGGAGGAGGCAGAGGGTGCCGCTATTACTGGAGGAGGAGGCAGAGGGCGCTGTTGTTATAGGAGGAGGAGGCAAAGGGTGCTGTTATAGGAGGCGGCAGAGGGCGCTGTTGTTATAGGAGGAGGAGGCAGAGGGCGCTGTTGTTATAGGAGGAGGAGGCAGAAGGCGGTGTTGTTATAGGAGGAGGCGGCAGAGGGCGCTGTTGTTATAGGAGGAGGAGGCAGAGGGCGCTGTTGTTATAGAAGGAGGTCGCAGAGGGCGCTGTTGTTATAGGAGGAGGAGGCAGAGGTCGCTGTTATAGGAGGAGGCGGCAGAGGGCGCTGTTGTTATAGGAGGAGGCAGAGGGCGCTGTTGTTATAGGAGGAGGATGCAGAGGGCGCTGTTTGTATCGGAGGAGGAGGCAGAGGGCGCTGTTTTAGGAGGAGGAGGCAGAGGGCGCTGTTTTTATAGGAGGAGGAGGCAGAGGGCGCCGCTGATACTGGAGGAGAAGGCAGAGGGCGCTGTTGTTATAGGAGGAAGAAGCAGAGGTCGCTGTTGGTACAGGAGGAGGAGGAGGCAGACGGCTCTGTTGTTATAGGAGGAGGAGGCAGAGGGCGCTGTTGTTACAGGAGTGGGAGACAGAGGGCACTGTTGTTAAAGGAGGAGGAGGCAGAGGGCGCTGTTATAGGAGGAGGAGGCAGAGGGCGCTGTTGTTATAGGAGGAGGCAGAGGGCGCTGTTGTGATAGGAGGAGGAGGCAGAGGGCGCTGTTGTTACAAGAGGAGGAGGCAGAGGGCGCTGTTATAAGAGGAGAAGGCAGAGGGCGCTGTTGATATAGGAGGAGGAGGCAGAGGGCGCTGTTGTTATAGGAGGAGGCGGCAGAGGGCGCTGTTGTTATAGAAGGAGGTGGCAGAGGGCGCTGTTGTTACAGGAGTAGGAGGCAGAGGGCGCTGTTGTTATAGGAGGAGGAGGCAGAGGGCGCTGTTTTTGTAGGAGGAGGAGGCAGAGGGCGCTGTTATAGGAGGAGGAGGCAGAGGACGCTGTTGTTATAGGAGGAGGAGGCAGAGGGCGCTGTTATAGGAGGAGGAGGCAGAGGGCGCTGTTTTTGTAGGAGGAGGAGTCAGAGGGCGCTGTTATAGGAGGAGGAGGCAAAGGGCGCTGTTATAGGAGGAGGCGGCAGAGGGCGCTGTTGTTACAGGAGGAGGAGGCAGAGGGCGCTGTTGTTATAGGAGGAGGAGGCAGATGGCGGTGTTGTTATAGGAGGAGGTGGCAGAGGGCGCTGTTGTTATAGGAGGAGGAGGCAGAGGTTGCTGTTGTTATAGAAGGAGGCGGCAGAGGGCGCTGTTGTTATAGGAGGAGGAGGCAGAGGTCGCTGTTATAGGAGGAGGCGGCAGAGGGCGCTGTTGTTATAGGAGGAGGCAGAGGGCGCTGTTGTTATAGGAGGAGGAGGCAGAGGGCGCTGTTGTTACAAGAGGAGGAGGCAGAGGGCGCTGTTATAGGAGGAGAAGGCAGAGGGCGCTGTTGATATAGGAGGAGGAGGCAGAGGGCGCTGTTGTTATAGGAGTGGGAGACAGAGGGCACTGTTGTTAAAGGAGGAGGAGGCAGAGGGCGCTGTTATAGGAGGAGGAGGCAGAGGGCGCTGTTGTTATAGGAGGAGGCAGAGGGCGCTGTTGTTATAGGAGGAGGAGGCAGAGGGCGCTGTTGTTACAGGAGGAGGAGGCAGAGGGCGCTGTTATTGGAGGAGGACGCAGAGGGCGCTGTTGTTACAGGAGGAGGGGGCAAAGGGTGCTGTTATAGGTGGAGGAGGCAGAGGGCACTGTTGTTACACGAGGAGGAGGTAGAAGGCACTGTTGTTATAGGAAGAGGAGGCAGCGGGCGCTGTTGTTAAAGGAGTAGGAGGCAGACGGCGCTGTTATTATAGGGGGAGGCAAAGGGCGCTGTTGTTATAGGAGGAGGGAGAGGGCGCTGTTGTTATAGGAGGAGGCAGAGGGCGCTGTTGTTATAGGAGGAGGAGGCAGAGGGCGCTGTTGTTATAGGAGGAGGCGGCAGAGGGCGCTGTTGTTATAGGAGGAGGCAGAGGGCGCTGTTGTTATAGGAGGAGGAGGCAGAGGGCGCTGTTGTTATAGGAGGAGGCGGCAGAGGGCGCTGTTGTTATAGGAGGAGGTGGCAGAGGGCGCTGTTGTTATAGGAGGAGGAGGCAGAGGGCGCTGTTGTTATAGGAGGAGGCAGAGTGCGCTGTTGTTATAGGAGAAGGAGGCAGAGGGCGCTGTTGTTACAAGAGGAGGAGGCAGAAGGCGCTGTTATAGGAGGAGAAGGCAGAGGGCGCTGTTGATATAGGAGGAGGAGGCAGAGGGCGCTGTTGTTATAGGAGGAGGCGGCAGAGGGCGCTGTTGTTATAGAAGGAGGCGGCAGAGGGCGCTGTTGTTACAGGAGTAGGAGGCAGAGGGCGCTGTTGTTATAGGAGGAGGAGGCAGAGGGCTCTGTTTTTGTATGAGGAGGAGGCAGAGGGCGCTGTTATAGGAGGAGGAGGCAGAGGGCGCTGTTGTTATAGGAGGAGGAGGCAGAGGGCACTGTTATAGGAGGAGGAGGCACAGGGCGCCGCTATTACTGGAGGAGGAGGCAGAGGGCGCTGTTGTTATAGGAGGAGGAGGCAAAGGGCGCTGTTATAGGAGGAGGCGGCAGAGGGCACTGTTGTTATAGGAGGAGGAGGCAGAGGGCACTGTTGTTATAGGAGGAGGAGGCAGAGGGCGGTGTTGTTATAGGAGGAGGCGGCAGAGGGCGCTGTTGTTATAGGAGGAGGAGGCAGAGGTTGCTGTTGTTATAGAAGGAGGCGGCAGAGGGCGCTGTTGTTATAGGAGGAGGAGGCAGAGGTCGCTGTTACAGGAGGAGGCGGCAGAGGGCGCTGTTGTTATAGGAGGAGGCAGAGGGCGCTGTTGTTATAGGAGGAGGCAGAGGGCGCTGTTTGTATCGGAGGAGGAGGCAGAGGGCGCTGTTATAGGAGGAGGAGGCAGAGGGTGCTGTTGTTACAGGAGGAGGAGGTAGAGGGCGCCGCTGATACTGGAGAAGGAGGCAGAGGTCGCTGTTGTTATAGGAGGAAGAAGCAGAGGGCGCTGTTGTTACAGGAGGAGGAGGCAGACGGCGCTGTTGTTATAGGAGGAGGAGGCAGAGGGCGCTGTTGTTACAGGAGTGGGAGACAGAGGGCACTATTGTTAAAGGAGGAGGAGGCAGAGGGCGCTGTTATAGGAGGAGGAGGCAGAGGGCGCTGTTGTTATATGAGGAGGCAGAGGGCGCTGTTGTTATAGGAGGAGGAGGCAGAGGGCGCTGTTGTTACAGGAGGAGGAGGCAGAGGGCGCTGTTATAGGAGGAGGAGGCAGAGGGCACTGTTGTTACAGGAGGAGGGGGCAAAGGGTGCTGTTATAGGTGGAGGAGGCAGAGGGCACTGTTGTTACAGGAGGAGGAGGTAGAAGGCACTGTTGTTATAGGAAGAGGAGGCAGAGGGCGCTGTTGTTAAAGGAGGAGGAGGCAGACGGCGCTGTTATTATAGGGGGAGGCAGAGGGCGCTGTTGTTATAGGAGGATGGAGAGGGCGCTGTTGTTATAGGAGGAGGCAGAGGGCGCTGTTGTTATAGGAGGAGGAGGCAGAGGGCGCTGTTGTTATAGGAGGAGGCGGCAGAGGGCGCTGTTGTTATAGGAGGAGGCGGCAGAGGGCGCTGTTGTTATAGGAGGAGGAGGCAGACGGCGCTGTTGTTATAGGAGGAGGAGGCAGAGGGGGCTGCTGTTACAGGAGGAGAAGGCAGAGGGCGCTGTTGATATAGGAGGAGGAGGCAGAGAGCGCTGTTGTTATAGGAGGAGGTGGCAGAGGGCGCTGTTGTTATAGAAGGAGGCGGCAGAGGGCGCTGTTGTTACAGGAGTAGGAGGCAGAGGGCGCTGTTGTTAAAGGAGGAGGAGGCAGAGGGCGCTGTTTTTATAGGAGGAGGAGGCAAAGGGCGCTGTTATAGGAGGAGGCGGCAGAGGGCGCTGTTGTTATAGGAGGAGGAGGCAGAAGGCGGTGTTGTTATAGGAGGAGGCGGCAGAGGGCGCTGTTGTTATAGGAGGAGGAGGCAGAGGGCGCTGTTGTTATAGAAGGAGGCGGCAGAGGGCGCTGTTGTTATAGGAGGAGGAGGCAGAGGGCGCTGTTATAGCAGGAGGCGGCAGAGGTCGCTGTAATAGGAGGAGGCGGCAGAGGGCGCTGTTGTTATAGGAGGAGGAGGCAGAGGGCGCTGTTGTTATAGGAGGAGGAGGCAGAGGGGGCTGTTCTTACAGGATGAGAAGGCAGAGGGCGCTGTTGTTATAGGTGGAGGAGGCAGAGGGCGCTGTTGTTACAGGAGGAGGAGGTAGAAAGCACTGTTGTTATAGGAAGAGGCAGAGGGCGCTGTTGTTATAGGAGGAGGAGGCAGAGGGCGCTGTTATTATAGGGGGAGACAGAGGGCGCTGTTGTTATAGGAGGAGGCAGAGGGCGCTGTTGTTATAGGAGGAGGCAGAGGGCGCTGTTGTTATAGGAGGAGGCAGAGGGCGCTATTGTTACAGGAGTGGGAGACAGAGGGCACTGTTGTTAAAGGAGGAGGAGGCAGAGGGCGCTGTTATAGGAGGAGGAGGCAGAGGGCGCTGTTGTTATAGGAGGAGGCAGAGGGCGCTGTTGTGATAGGAGGAGGAGGCAGAGGGCGCTGTTGTTACAAGAGGAGGAGGCAGAGGGCGCTGTTATAAGAGGAGAAGGCAGAGGGCGCTGTTGATATAGGAGGAGGAGGCAGAGGGCGCTGTTGTTATAGGAGGAGGCGGCAGAGGGCGCTGTTGTTATAGAAGGAGGCGGCAGAGGGCGCTGTTGTTACAGGAGTAGGAGGCAGAGGGCGCTGTTGTTATAGGAGGAGGAGGCAGAGGGCGCTGTTTTTGTAGGAGGAGGAGGCAGAGGGCGCTGTTATAGGAGGAGGAGGCAGAGGACGCTGTTGTTATAGGAGGAGGAGGCAGAGGGCGCTGTTATAGGAGGAGGAGGCAGAGGGCGCTGTTTTTGTAGGAGGAGGAGTCAGAGGGCGCTG
This sequence comes from Dendrobates tinctorius, assembly GCF_039654945.1. NCBI lineage: Eukaryota > Metazoa > Chordata > Amphibia > Anura > Dendrobatidae > Dendrobates > Dendrobates tinctorius. The sequence continues at coordinate 1,228,886 of NW_027361764.1, forward strand.
TTATAGGAGGAGGAGGCAAAGGGCGCTGTTATAGGAGGAGGCGGCAGAGGGCGCTGTTGTTACAGGAGGAGGAGGCAGAGGGCGCTGTTGTTATAGGAGGAGGAGGCAGATGGCGGTGTTGTTATAGGAGGAGGTGGCAGAGGGCGCTGTTGTTATAGGAGGAGGAGGCAGAGGTTGCTGTTGTTATAGAAGGAGGCGGCAGAGGGCGCTGTTGTTATAGGAGGAGGAGGCAGAGGTCGCTGTTATAGGAGGAGGCGGCAGAGGGCGCTGTTGTTATAGGAGGAGGCAGAGGGCGCTGTTGTTATAGGAGGAGGAGGCAGAGGGCGCTGTTGTTACAAGAGGAGGAGGCAGAGGGCGCTGTTATAGGAGGAGAAGGCAGAGGGCGCTGTTGATATAGGAGGAGGAGGCAGAGGGCGCTGTTGTTATAGGAGTGGGAGACAGAGGGCACTGTTGTTAAAGGAGGAGGAGGCAGAGGGCGCTGTTATAGGAGGAGGAGGCAGAGGGCGCTGTTGTTATAGGAGGAGGCAGAGGGCGCTGTTGTTATAGGAGGAGGAGGCAGAGGGCGCTGTTGTTACAGGAGGAGGAGGCAGAGGGCGCTGTTATTGGAGGAGGACGCAGAGGGCGCTGTTGTTACAGGAGGAGGGGGCAAAGGGTGCTGTTATAGGTGGAGGAGGCAGAGGGCACTGTTGTTACACGAGGAGGAGGTAGAAGGCACTGTTGTTATAGGAAGAGGAGGCAGCGGGCGCTGTTGTTAAAGGAGTAGGAGGCAGACGGCGCTGTTATTATAGGGGGAGGCAAAGGGCGCTGTTGTTATAGGAGGAGGGAGAGGGCGCTGTTGTTATAGGAGGAGGCAGAGGGCGCTGTTGTTATAGGAGGAGGAGGCAGAGGGCGCTGTTGTTATAGGAGGAGGCGGCAGAGGGCGCTGTTGTTATAGGAGGAGGCAGAGGGCGCTGTTGTTATAGGAGGAGGAGGCAGAGGGCGCTGTTGTTATAGGAGGAGGCGGCAGAGGGCGCTGTTGTTATAGGAGGAGGTGGCAGAGGGCGCTGTTGTTATAGGAGGAGGAGGCAGAGGGCGCTGTTGTTATAGGAGGAGGCAGAGTGCGCTGTTGTTATAGGAGAAGGAGGCAGAGGGCGCTGTTGTTACAAGAGGAGGAGGCAGAAGGCGCTGTTATAGGAGGAGAAGGCAGAGGGCGCTGTTGATATAGGAGGAGGAGGCAGAGGGCGCTGTTGTTATAGGAGGAGGCGGCAGAGGGCGCTGTTGTTATAGAAGGAGGCGGCAGAGGGCGCTGTTGTTACAGGAGTAGGAGGCAGAGGGCGCTGTTGTTATAGGAGGAGGAGGCAGAGGGCTCTGTTTTTGTATGAGGAGGAGGCAGAGGGCGCTGTTATAGGAGGAGGAGGCAGAGGGCGCTGTTGTTATAGGAGGAGGAGGCAGAGGGCACTGTTATAGGAGGAGGAGGCACAGGGCGCCGCTATTACTGGAGGAGGAGGCAGAGGGCGCTGTTGTTATAGGAGGAGGAGGCAAAGGGCGCTGTTATAGGAGGAGGCGGCAGAGGGCGCTGTTGTTATAGGAGGAGGAGGCAGAGGGCACTGTTGTTATAGGAGGAGGAGGCAGAGGGCGGTGTTGTTATAGGAGGAGGCGGCAGAGGGCGCTGTTGTTATAGGAGGAGGAGGCAGAGGTTGCTGTTGTTATAGAAGGAGGCGGCAGAGGGCGCTGTTGTTATAGGAGGAGGAGGCAGAGGTCGCTGTTACAGGAGGAGGCGGCAGAGGGCGCTGTTGTTATAGGAGGAGGCAGAGGGCGCTGTTGTTATAGGAGGAGGCAGAGGGCGCTGTTTGTATCGGAGGAGGAGGCAGAGGGCGCTGTTATAGGAGGAGGAGGCAGAGGGTGCTGTTGTTACAGGAGGAGGAGGTAGAGGGCGCCGCTGATACTGGAGAAGGAGGCAGAGGTTGCTGTTGTTATAGGAGGAAGAAGCAGAGGGCGCTGTTGTTACAGGAGGAGGAGGCAGACGGCGCTGTTGTTATAGGAGGAGGAGGCAGAGGGCGCTGTTGTTACAGGAGTGGGAGACAGAGGGCACTATTGTTAAAGGAGGAGGAGGCAGAGGGCGCTGTTATAGGAGGAGGAGGCAGAGGGCGCTGTTGTTATATGAGGAGGCAGAGAGCGCTGTTGTTATAGGAGGAGGAGGCAGAGGGCGCTGTTGTTACAGGAGGAGGAGGCAGAGGGCGCTGTTATAGGAGGAGGAGGCAGAGGGCACTGTTGTTACAGGAGGAGGGGGCAAAGGGTGCTGTTATAGGTGGAGGAGGCAGAGGGCACTGTTGTTACAGGAGGAGGAGGTAGAAGGCACTGTTGTTATAGGAAGAGGAGGCAGAGGGCGCTGTTGTTAAAGGAGGAGGAGGCAGACGGCGCTGTTATTATAGGGGGAGGCAGAGGGCGCTGTTGTTATAGGAGGATGGAGAGGGCGCTGTTGTTATAGGAGGAGGCAGAGGGCGCTGTTGTTATAGGAGGAGGAGGCAGAGGGCGCTGTTGTTATAGGAGGAGGCGGCAGAGGGCGCTGTTGTTATAGGAGGAGGCGGCAGAGGGCGCTGTTGTTATAGGAGGAGGAGGCAGACGGCGCTGTTGTTATAGGAGGAGGAGGCAGAGGGGGCTGCTGTTACAGGAGGAGAAGGCAGAGGGCGCTGTTGATATAGGAGGAGGAGGCAGAGAGCGCTGTTGTTATAGGAGGAGGTGGCAGAGGGCGCTGTTGTTATAGAAGGAGGCGGCAGAGGGCGCTGTTGTTACAGGAGTAGGAGGCAGAGGGCGCTGTTGTTAAAGGAGGAGGAGGCAGAGGGCGCTGTTTTTATAGGAGGAGGAGGCAAAGGGCGCTGTTATAGGAGGAGGCGGCAGAGGGCGCTGTTGTTATAGGAGGAGGAGGCAGAGGGCGCTGTTGTTATAGGAGGAGGAGGCAGAAGGCGGTGTTGTTATAGGAGGAGGCGGCAGAGGGCGCTGTTGTTATAGGAGGAGGAGGCAGAGGGCGCTGTTGTTATAGAAGGAGGCGGCAGAGGGCGCTGTTGTTATAGGAGGAGGAGGCAGAGGGCGCTGTTATAGCAGGAGGCGGCAGAGGTCGCTGTAATAGGAGGAGGCGGCAGAGGGCGCTGTTGTTATAGGAGGAGGAGGCAGAGGGCGCTGTTGTTATAGGAGGAGGAGGCAGAGGGGGCTGTTCTTACAGGATGAGAAGGCAGAGGGCGCTGTTGTTATAGGTGGAGGAGGCAGAGGGCGCTGTTGTTACAGGAGGAGGAGGTAGAAAGCACTGTTGTTATAGGAAGAGGCAGAGGGCGCTGTTGTTATAGGAGGAGGAGGCAGAGGGCGCTGTTATTATAGGGGGAGACAGAGGGCGCTGTTGTTATAGGAGGAGGCAGAGGGCGCTGTTGTTATAGGAGGAGGCAGAGGGCGCTGTTGTTAAAGGAGGAGGAGGCAGAGGGCGCTGTTGTTACAGGAGGAGGCGGCAGAGGGCGCTGTTGTTATAGGAGGAGGCGGCAGAGGGCGCTGTTGTTATAGGAGGAGGAGGCAGAGGGCGCTGTTGTTATAAGAGGAGGAGGCAGAGGGGGCTGTTGTTACAGGAGAAGAAGGCAGAGGGCGCTGTTGTTATAGGAGGAGGAGGCAGAGGGCGCTGTTATAGGAGGAGGAGGCAGAGGGGGCTGTTGTTACAGGAGGAGAAGGCAGTGGGCGCTCTTGATATAGGAGGAGGAGGCAGAGGGCGCTGTTGTTATAGGAGGAGGCGGCAGAGGGCGCTGTTGTTATAGAAGGAGGCGGCAGAGGGCGCTGTTGTTACAGGAGTAGGAGGCAGAGGGCACTGTTGTTATAGGAGGAGGAGGCAGAGGGCGCTGTTGTTATAGGAGGAGGAGGCAGAGGGCGCTGTTGTTATAGGAGGAGGAGGCAGAGGGGGCTGTTGTTACAGGAGGAGGCGGCAGAGGGCGCTGTTGATATAGGAGGAGGAGGCAGAGGGCGCTGTTGTTATAGGAGGAGGCGGCAGAGGGCGCTGTTGTTATAGAAGGAGGCGGCAGAGGGCGCTGTTGTTACAGGAGTAGGAGGCAGAGGGCGCTGTTGTTATAGGAGGAGGAGGCAGAGGGCGCTGTTTTTGTAGGAGGAGGAGGAAGAGGGCGCTGTTATAGGAGGAGGAGGAAGAGGGCGCTGTTGTTATAGGAGGAGGAGGCAGAGGGCGCTGTTATAGGAGGAGGAGGCAAAGGGTGCCGCTATTACTGGAGTAGGAGGCAGAGGGCGCTGTTGTTATAGGAGGAGGAGGCAAAGGGCGCTGTTATAGGAGGAGGCGGCAGAGGGCGCTGTTGTTATAGGAGGAGGAGGCAGAGGGCGCTGTTATAGGAGGAGGCAGAGGGGGCTGTTGTTACAGGAGGAGAAGGCAGAGGGCGCTCTTGATATAGGAGGAGGAGGCAGAGGGCGCTGTTGTTATAGGAGGAGGAGGCAGAGGGCGCTGTTATAGGAGGAGGAGGCAGAGGGGGCTGTTGTTACAGGAGGAGAAGGCAGAGGGCGCTCTTGATATAGGAGGAGGAGGCAGAGGGCGCTGTTGTTATAGGAGGAGGCGGCAGAGGGCGCTGTTGTTATAGAAGGAGGCGGCAGAGGGCGCTGTTGTTACAGGAGTAGGAGGCAGAGGGCACTGTTGTTATAGGAGGAGGAGGCAGAGGGCGCTGTTGTTATAGGAGGAGGAGGCAGAGGGCGCTGTTGTTATAGGAGGAGGAGGCAGAGGGGGCTGTTGTTACAGGAGGAGGCGGCAGAGGGCGCTGTTGATATAGGAGGAGGAGGCAGAGGGCGCTGTTGTTATAGGAGGAGGCGGCAGAGGGCGCTGTTGTTATAGAAGGAGGCGGCAGAGGGCGCTGTTGTTACAGGAGTAGGAGGCAGAGGGCGCTGTTGTTATAGGAGGAGGAGGCAGAGGGCGCTGTTTTTGTAGGAGGAGGAGGAAGAGGGCGCTGTTATAGGAGGAGGAGGAAGAGGGCGCTGTTGTTATAGGAGGAGGAGGCAGAGGGCGCTGTTATAGGAGGAGGAGGCAAAGGGTGCCGCTATTACTGGAGTAGGAGGCAGAGGGCGCTGTTGTTATAGGAGGAGGAGGCAAAGGGCGCTGTTATAGGAGGAGGCGGCAGAGGGCGCTGTTGTTATAGGAGGAGGAGGCAGAGGGCGCTGTTGTTATAGGAGGAGGAGGCAGAGGGCAGTGTTGTTATAGGAGGAGGCGGCAGAGGGCGCTGTTGTTATAGGAGGAGGAGGCAGAGGTTGCTGTTGTTATAGAAGGAGGCGGCAGAGGGCGCTGTTGTTATAGGAGGAGGAGGCAGAGGTCGCTGTTATAGGAGGAGGCGGCAGAGGGCGCTGTTGTTATAGGAGGAGGCAGAGGGCGCTGTTGTTATAGGAGGAGGCAGAGGGCGCTGTTTGTATAGGAGGAGGAGGCAGAGGGCGCTGTTATAGGAGGAAGAGGCAGAGGGTGCTGTTGTTATAGGAGGAGGAGGTAGAGGGCGCCGCTGATACTGGAGAAGGAGGCAGAGGTCGCTGTTGTTATAGGAGGAAGAAGCAGAGGGCGCTGTTGTTACAGGAGGAGGAGGCAGACGGCGCTGTTGTTATAGGAGGAGGAGGCAGAGGGCGCTGTTGTTACAGGAGTGGGAGACAGAGGGCACTGTTGTTAAAGGAGGAGGAGGCAGAGGGCGCTGTTATAGGAGGAGGAGGCAGAGGGCGCTGTTGTTATAGGAGGAGGCAGAGGGCGCTGTTGTTATAGGAGGAGGAGGCAGAGGGCGCTGTTGTTACAGGAGTAGGAGGCAGAGGGCGCTGTTATAGGAGGAGGAGGCAGAGGGCGCTGTTGTTACAGGAGGAGGGGGAAAAGGGTGCTGTTATAGGTGGAGGAGGCAGAGGGCACTGTTCTTAAAGGAGGAGGAGGTAGAAGGCACTGTTATTATAGGAAGAGGAGGCAGAGGGCGCTGTTGTTAAAGGAGGAGGAGGCAGACGGCGCTGTTATTATAGGGGGAGGCAGAGGGCGCTGTTGTTATAGGAGGAGGGAGAGGGCGCTGTTGTTATAGGAGGAGGCAGAGGGCGCTGTTGTTATAGGAGGAGGAGGCAGAGGGCGCTGTTGTTATAGGAGGAGGCGGCAGAGGGCGCTGTTGTTATAGGAGGAGGCAGAGGGCGCTGTTGTTATAGGAAGAGGAGGCAGAGGGCGCTGTTGTTATAGGAGGAGGCGGCAGAGGGCGCTGTTATAGTAGGAGGCGGCAGAGGGCGCTGTTGTTATAGGAGGAGGAGGCAGAGGGCGCTGTTGTTATAGGAGGAGGAGGCAGAGGGGGCTGTTGTTACAGGAGGAGAAGGCAGAGGGCGCTGTTGTTATAGGAGGAGGAGGCAGAGGGCGCTGTTATAGGAGGAGGAGGCAGAGGGGGCTGTTGTTACAGGAGGAGAAGGCAGAGGGCGCTGTTGATATAGGAGGAGGAGGCAGAGGGCACTGTTGTTATAGGAGGAGGCTGCAGAGGGCGCTGTTGTTATAGGAGGAGGAGGCAGAGGGCGCTGTTATAGGAGGAGGAGGCAGAGGGCGCCGCCATTACTGGAGGAGGAGGCAGAGGGCGCTGTTATAGGAGGAGGAGGCAGAGGGAGCTGTTGTTATAGGAGGAGGAGGCAGAGGGCGCTGTTATAGGAGGAGGAGGCAGAGGGTGCCGCTATTACTGGAGGAGGAGGCAGAGGGCGCTGTTGTTATAGGAGGAGGAGGCAAAGGGTGATGTTATAGGAGGCGGCAGAGGGCGCTGTTGTTATAGGAGGAGGAGGCAGAGGGCGCTGTTGTTATAGGAGGAGGAGGCAGAAGGCGGTGTTGTTATAGGAGGAGGCGGCAGAGGGCGCTGTTGTTATAGGAGGAGGAGGCAGAGGGCGCTGTTGTTATAGAAGGAGGCGGCAGAGGGCGCTGTTGTTATAGGAGGAGGAGGCAGAGGTCGCTGTTATAGGAGGAGGCGGCAGAGGGCGCTGTTGTTATAGGAGGAGGCAGAGGGCGCTGTTGTTATAGGAGGAGGATGCAGAGGGCGCTGTTTGTATCGGAGGAGGAGGCAGAGGGCGCTGTTTTAGGAGGAGGAGGCAGAGGGCGCTGTTTTTATAGGAGTAGGAGGCAGAGGGCGCCGCTGATACTGGAGGAGGAGGCAGAGGGCGCTGTTGTTATAGGAGGAAGAAGCAGAGGTCGCTGTTGGTACAGGAGGAGGAGGAGGCAGACGGCTCTGTTGTTATAGGAGGAGGAGGCAGAGGGCGCTGTTGTTACAGGAGTGGGAGACAGAGGGCACTGTTGTTAAAGGAGGAGGAGGCAGAGGGCGCTGTTATAGGAGGAGGAGGCAGAGGTCGCTGTTGTTATAGGAGGAGGCAGAGGGCGCTGTTGTTATAGGAGGAGGAGGCAGAGGGCGCTGTTGTTACAAGAGGAGGAGGCAGAGGGCGCTGTTATAAGAGGAGAAGGCAGAGGGCGCTGTTGATATAGGAGGAGGAGGCAGAGGGCGCTGTTGTTATAGGAGGAGGCGGCAGAGGGCGCTGTTGTTATAGAAGGAGGCGGCAGAGGGCGCTGTTGTTACAGGAGTAGGAGGCAGAGGGCGCTGTTGTTATAGGAGGAGGAGGCAGAGGGCGCTGTTTTTGTAGGAGGAGGACTCAGAGGGCGCTGTTATAGGAGGAGGAGGCAAAGGGCGCTGTTATAGGAGGAGGCGGCAGAGGGCGCTGTTGTTATAGGAGGAGGAGGCAGAGGGCGCTGTTGTTATAGGAGGAGGAGGCAGAGGGCGGTGTTGTTATAGGAAGAGGAGGCAGCGGGCGCTGTTGTTAAAGGAGTAGGAGGCAGACGGCGCTGTTATTATAGGGGGAGGCAAAGGGCGCTGTTGTTATAGGAGGAGGGAGAGGGCGCTGTTTTATAGGAGGAGGCAGAGGGCGCTGTTGTTATAGGAGGAGGAGGCAGAGGGCGCTGTTGTTATAGGAGGAGGCGGCAGAGGGCGCTGTTGTTATAGGAGGAGGCAGAGGGCGCTGTTGTTATAGGAGGAGGAGGCAGAGGGCGCTGTTGTTATAGGAGGAGGCGGCAGAGGGCGCTGTTGTTATAGGAGGAGGTGGCAGAGGGCGCTGTTGTTATAGGAGGAGGAGGCAGAGGGCGCTGTTGTTATAGGAGGAGGCAGAGTGCGCTGTTGTTATAGGAGGAGGAGGCAGAGGGCGCTGTTGTTACAAGAGGAGGAGGCAGAAGGCGCTGTTATAGGAGGAGAAGGCAGAGGGCGCTGTTGATATAGGAGGAGGAGGCAGAGGGCGCTGTTGTTATAGGAGGAGGCGGCAGAGGGCGCTGTTGTTATAGAAGGAGGCGGCAGAGGGCGCTGATGTTACAGGAGTAGGAGGCAGAGGGCGCTGTTGTTATAGGAGGAGGAGGCAGAGGGCTCTGTTTTTGTATGAGGAGGAGGCAGAGGGCGCTGTTATAGGAGGAGGAGGCAGAGGGCGCTGTTGTTATAGGAGGAGGAGGCAGAGGGCACTGTTATAGGAGGGGGAGGCACAGGGCGCCGCTATTACTGGAGGAGGAGGCAGAGGGCGCTGTTGTTATAGGAGGAGGAGGCAAAGGGCGCTGTTATAGGAGGAGGCGGCAGAGGGCGCTGTTGTTATAGGAGGAGGAGGCAGAGGGCACTGTTGTTATAGGAGGAGGAGGCAGAGGGCGGTGTTGTTATAGGAGGAGGCGGCAGAGGGCGCTGTTGTTATAGGAGGAGGAGGCAGAGGTTGCTTTTGTTATAGAAGGAGGCGGCAGAGGGCGCTGTTGTTATAGGAGGAGGAGGCAGAGGTCGCTGTTACAGGAGGAGGCGGCAGAGGGCGCTGTTGTTATAGGAGGAGGCAGAGGGCGCTGTTGTTATAGGAGGAGGAAGAGGGCGCTGTTTGTATCGGAGGAGGAGGCAGAGGGCGCTGTTATAGGAGGAGGAGGCAGAGGGTGCTGTTGTTACAGGAGGAGGAGGTAGAGGGCGCCGCTGATACTGGAGAAGGAGGCAGAGGTCGCTGTTGTTATAGGAGGAAGAAGCAGAGGGCGCTGTTGTTATAGGAGGAGGAGGCAGAGGGCGCTGTTTTTATAGGAGGAGGAGGCAGAGGGCGCTGTTATAGGAGGAGGAGGCAGAAGGCGCTGTTGTTACAGGAGGAGGTGGCAGAAGGTGCTGTTATTATAGGAGGAGGAGGCAGAGGGCGCTGTTATAGGAGGAGGCGGCAGAGGGCGCTGTTGTTATAGGAGGAGGAGGCAAAGAGCGCTGTTACAGGAGGAGGCGGCAGAGGGCGCTGTTGTTATAGGAGGAAGTAGCAGAGGGCGCTGTTGTTATAGGAAGAGGCGGTAGAGGGCGCAGTTGTTATAGGAGGAGGAGGCATAAGGCGCTGTTGTTATGGGAGGACACGGCAGAGGGCGCTGTTGTTACTGGAGGAGGCTGCAGAGGGCGCTGTTGTTATAGGAGGAGGAGGCAGAGGGCGCTGCTGTTACTGGAGGAGGTGGCAGAGGGAGCTGTTGTTATAGGAGGAGGAGGCAGAGGGCGCTGTTGTTATGGGAGGAGGCGGCAGAGGGCGCTTTTGTTATAGGAGGAGGCTGCAGAGTGGGCTGTTTTTACAGGAGGAGGAGGCAGAGGGCGCTGTTGTTACAGGAGGAGGCGGCAGAGGGCGCTGTTGTTATAGGAGGAGGAGGCAGAGGGCGCTGTTGTTATAGGATGAGGCGGCAGAGGGCGCTGTTTTAGGAGGAGGAGGCATAGGGCGCTGTTGTTACAGGAGGAGAAAGCAGAGAGCGCTGTTGATATAGGAGGAGGAGGCAAAGGGCGCTGTTGTTATAGGAGGAGGCGGCAGAGGGCGCCGCTATTACTGGAGGAGGAGGCAGAGGTCGCTGTTGTTATAGGAGGAGGAAGCAGAGGGCGCTGTTGTTACAGGAGGAGGAGGCAGAGGGCGCTGTTGTTATAGGAGGAGGAGGCAGAGGGCGCTGTTGTTACGGGAGGAGGCGGCAGAGGGTGCTGTTATTATAGGAGGAGGCGGCAGAGGGCGCTGTTATAGGAGGAGGCGGCAGAGGGCGCTGTTGTTATAGGAGGAGGAGGCAAAGGGCGCTTTTATAGGAGGAGGCGGCAGAGGGCGCTGATGTTATAGGAGGAGGAGGCAGAGGGCGCTGTTGTTAAAGGAGGAGGCGGCAGAGGGCGCTGTTGTTATAGGAGGAGGAGGCAGAGGTCGCTGTTATAGGAGAAGGCGGCAGAGGGCGCTGTTGTTTCTGGAGGAGGTGGCAGAGGGCGCTGTTGTTACATGAGGAGGAGGCAGAGGGCGCTGTTGTTATAGGAGGAGGAGGCAGAGGGCGCTGTTTTTATAGGAGGAGGAGGCAGAGGGCGCTGTTATAGTAGGAGGAGGCAGAGGGCGCTGTTGTTATAGGAGGAGGAGGCAGAGGGCGCTGTTATAGGACGAGGAGGCAGAGTGCACCGCTATTACTGGAGGAGGAGGCAGAAGGCGCTGTTGTTACAGGAGGAGGCGGCAGAAGGTGCTGTTATTATAGGAGGAAGAGGCAGAGGGCGCTGTTATAGGAGGCGGCAGAGGGCGCTGTTGTTATAGGAGGAGGAGGCAAAGGGCGCTGTTATAGGAGGAGGCGGCAGAGGGCGCTGTTGTTATAGGAGGAAGTGGCAGAGGGCGCTGTTGTTATAGGAAGAGGCGGTAGAGGGCGCAGTTGTTATAGGAGGAGGAGGCATAAGGCGCTGTTGTTATGGGAGGACACGGCAGAGGGCGCTGTTGTTACTGGAGGAGGCGGCAGAGGGCGCTGTTGTTATAGGAGGAGGAGGCAGAGGGCGCTGCTGTTACTGGAGGAGGCGGCAGAGGGCGCTGTTGTTATAGGAGGAGGAGGCAGAGGGCGCTGTTGTTATGGGAGGAGGCGGCAGAGGGCGCTTTTGTTATAGGAGGAGGCTGCAGAGTGCGCTGTTTTTACAGGAGGAGGAGGCAGAGGGCGCTGTTGTTACAGGAGGAGGCGGCAGAGGGCGCTGTTGTTATAGGAGGAGGAGGCAGAGGGCGCTGTTGTTGTAGGATGAGGCGGCATAGGGCGCTGTTGTTATAGGAGGAAGAGGCTGAGGGCGCTGTTGTTATAGGAGGAAGCGGCAGAGGGCGCTCTTGTTATAGGAGGAGGCAGAGGGCGCTGTTATAGGAGGAGGCGGCAGAGGGCTCTGTTGTTATAGGAGGAGGCAGAGGGCGCTGTTGTTACTGGAGGAGGCGGCAGAGGGCGCTGTTGTTATAGGAGGAGGAGGCAGAGGGCGCTGTTGTTATAGGAGGAGGAGGCAGAGGGCGCTGTTATAGGACGAGGAGGCAGAGTGCACCGCTATTACTGGAGGAGGAGGCAGAAGGCGCTGTTGTTACAGGAGGAGGCGGCAGAAGGTGCTGTTATTATAGGAGGAGGAGGCAGAGGGCGCTGTTATAGGAGGAGGCGGTAGAGGGCGCTGTTGTTATAGGAGGAAGAGGCAAAGGGCGCTGTTGTTATAGGAGGAGGCAGAAGGCGCTGTTGTTATAGAAGGAGGAGTCAGAGGGTGCTGTTGTTATAGGAGGAGGCGGCAGCGGGCGCTGTTGTTAGAGGAGGAGGAGGCAGAGGGCGCTGTTGTTATAGGAGGAGGAGGCAGAGGGCGCTGTTATAGGAGGAGGAGGCAGAGGTCGCTGTTGTTATAGGAGGAGGAGGCAGAGGGCGCTGTTATATTAGGAGGAGGCAGAGGGCGCTGTTGTTATAGGAGGAGGAGGCAAAGGGCGCTGTTGTTATAGGAGGAGGAGGCAGAGGGCGCTGTTGTTATAGGAGGAGGAGACAGAGGGCGCTGTTTTTATAGGAGGAGGAGGCAGAGGGCGCTGTTGTTATAGGAGGAGGAGGCAGAGGGCACTGTTGTTATAGGAGGAGGAGGCAGAGGGCGCTGTTGTTATAGGAGGAGGCGGCAGCGGGCGCTGTTGTTAGAGGAGGAGGAGGCAGAGGGCGCTGTTGTTATGGGAGGAGGCGGCAGAGGGCGCTTTTGTTATAGGAGGAGGCTGCAGAGTGCGCTGTTTTTACAGGAGGAGGAGGCAGAGGGCGCTGTTGTTACAGGAGGAGGCGGCAGAGGGCGCTGTTGTTATAGGAGGAGGAGGCAGAGGGCGCTGTTGTTGTAGGATGAGGCGGCATAGGGCGCTGTTGTTATAGGAGGAAGAGGCTGAGGGCGCTGTTGTTATAGGAGGAAGCGGCAGAGGGCGCTCTTGTTATAGGAGGAGGCAGAGGGCGCTGTTATAGGAGGAGGCGGCAGAGGGCTCTGTTGTTATAGGAGGAGCAGAGGGCGCTGTTGTTACTGGAGGAGGCGGCAGAGGGCGCTGTTGTTATAGGAGGAGGAGGCAGAGAGCGCTGTTGTTATAGGAGGAGGAGGCAGAGGGCGCTGTTGTTATAGGAGGAAGAGGCAAAGGGCGCTGTTGTTATAGGAGGAGGCAGAAGGCGCTGTTGTTATAGAAGGAAGAGTCAGAGGGTGCTGTTGTTATAGGAGGAGGCGGCAGCGGGCGCTGTTGTTAGAGGAGGAGGAGGCAGAGGGCGCTGTTGTTACAGGAGGAGGCGGCAGAAGGTGCTGTTATTATAGGAGGAGGAGGCAGAGGGCGCTGTTATAGGAGGAGGCAGCAGAGGGCGCTGTTGTTATAGGAGGAAGAGGCAAAGGGCGCTGTTGTTATAGGAGGAGGCAGAGGGCGCTTTTGTTATAGAAGGAGGAGTCAGAGGGTGCTGTTGTTATAGGAGGAGGCGGCAGCGGGCGCTGTTGTTAGAGGAGGAGAAGGCAGAGGGCGCTGTTGTTATAGGAGGAGGAGGCAGAGGGCGCTGTTATAGGAGGAGGAGGCAGAGGTCGCTGTTATAGGAGGAGGAGGCAGAGGGCGCTGTTATAGTAGGAGGAGGCAGAGGGCGCTGTTGTTATAGGAGGAGGAGGCAAAGGGCGCTGTTGTTATAGGAGGAGGAGGCAGAGGGCGCTGTTGTTATAGGAGGAGGAGACAGAGGGCGCTGTTTTTATAGGAGGAGGAGGCAGAGGGCGCTGTTGTTATAGGAGGAGGAGGCAGAGGGCAATGTTGTTATAGGAGGAGGAGGCAGAGGGCGCTGTTGTTATAGGAGAAGGCGGCAGCGGGCGCTGTTGTTAGAGGAGGAGGAGGCAGAGGGCGCTGTTGTTATAGGAGGAGGAGGCAGAGGGCGCTGTTATAGGAGGAGGAGGCAGAGGGCGCTGTTGTTATAGTAGGAGGAGTCAGAGGGCACTGTTGTTACAGGAGGAGGAGGCAGAGGGCGCTGTTGTTATAGGAGGAGGAAGCAGAGGGCGCTGTTGTTACAGGAGGAGGAGGCAGAGGGCGCTGTTGTTATAGGAGGAGGAGGCAGAGGGCGCTGTTGTTACAGGAGGAGGCGGCAGAGGGTGCTGTTATTATAGGAGGAGGCGGCAGAGGGCGCTGTTATAGGAGGAGGCGGCAGAGGGCGCTGTTGTTATAGGAGGAGGAGGCAAAGGGCGCTTTTATAGGAGGAGGCGGCAGAGGGCGCTGATGTTATAGGAGGAGGAGGCAGAGGGCGCTATTGTTAAAGGAGGAGGTGGCAGAGGGCGCTGTTGTTATAGGAGGAGGAGGCAGAGGTCGCTGTTATAGGAGAAGGCGGCAGAGGGCACTGTTGTTTCTGGAGGAGGTGGCAGAGGGCGCTGTTGTTACATGAGGAGGAGGCAGAGGGCGCTGTTGTTATAGGAGGAGGAGGCAGAGGGCGCTGTTTTTATAGGAGGAGGAGGCAGAGGGCGCTGTTATAGGAGGAGGAGGCAGAGGGCGCTGTTGTTATAGGAGGAGGAGGCAGAGGGCGCTGTTATAGGACGAGGAGGCAGAGTGCACCGCTATTACTGGAGGAGGAGGCAGAAGGCGCTGTTGTTACAGGAGGAGGCGGCAGAAGGTGCTGTTATTATAGGAGGAAGAGGCAGAGGGCGCTGTTATAGGAGGCGGCAGAGGGCGCTGTTGTTATAGGAGGAGGAGGCAAAGGGCGCTGTTATAGGATGAGGCGGCAGAGGGCGCTGTTGTTATAGGAGGAAGTGGCAGAGGGCGCTGTTGTTATAGGAAGAGGCGGTAGAGGGCGCAGTTGTTATAGGAGGAGGAGGCATAAGGCGCTGTTGTTATGGGAGGACATGGCAGAGGGCGCTGTTGTTACTGGAGGAGGCGGCAGAGGGAGCTGTTGTTATAGGAGGAGGAGGCAGAGGGCGCTGCTGTTACTGGAGGAGGCGGCAGAGGGCGCTGTTGTTATAGGAGGAGGAGGCAGAGGGCGCTGTTGTTATGGGAGGAGGCGGCAGAGGGCGCTTTTGTTATAGGAGGAGGCTGCAGAGTGCGCTGTTTTTACAGGAGGAGGAGGCAGAGGGCGCTGTTGTTACAGGAGGAGGCAGCAGAGGGCGCTGTTGTTATAGGAGGAGGAGGCAGAGGGCGCTGTTGTTGTAGGATGAGGCGGCATAGGGCGCTGTTATAGGAGGAAGAGGCTGAGGGCGCTGTTGTTATAGGAGGAAGCGGCAGAGGGCGCTCTTGTTATAGGAGGAGGCAGAGGGCGCTGTTATAGGAGGAGGCGGCAGAGGGCTCTGTTGTTATAGGAGGAGGCAGAGGGCGCTGTTGTTACTGGAGGAGGCGGCAGAGGGCGCTGTTGTGATAGGAGGAGGAGGCAGAGGGCGCTGTTGTTATAGGAGGAGGAGGCAGAGGGCGCTGTTATAGGACGAGGAGGCAGAGTGCACCGCTATTACTGGAGGAGGAGGCAGAAGGCGCTGTTGTTACAGGAGGAGGCGGCAGAAGGTGCTGTTATTATAGGAGGAGGAGGCAGAGGGCGCTGTTATAGGAGGAGGCGGCAGAGGGCGCTGTTGTTATAGGAGGAAGAGGCAAAGGGCGCTGTTGTTATAGGAGGAGGCAGAGGGCGCTGTTGTTATAGAAGGAGGAGGCAAAGGGCGCTGTTATAGGAGGAGGCGGCAGAGGGCGCTGTTGTTATAGGAGGAAGTGGCAGAGGGCGCTGTTGTTATAGGAAGAGGCGGTAGAGGGCGCAGTTGTTATAGGAGGAGGAGGCATAAGGCGCTGTTGTTATGGGAGGACATGGCAGAGGGCGCTGTTGTTACTGGAGGAGGCGGCAGAGGGCGCTGTTGTTATAGGAGGAGGAGGCAGAGGGCGCTGCTGTTACTGGAGGAGGCGGCAGAGGGCGCTGTTGTTATAGGAGGAGGAGGCAGAGGGCGCTGTTGTTATGGGAGGAGGCGGCAGAGGGCGCTTTTGTTATAGGAGGAGGCTGCAGAGTGCGCTGTTTTTACAGGAGGAGGAGGCAGAGGGCGCTGTTGTTACAGGAGGAGGCGGCAGAGGGCTCTGTTGTTATAGGAGGAGGAGGCAGAGGGTGCTGTTGTTGTAGGATGAGGCGGCATAGGGCGCTGTTATAGGAGGAAGAGGCTGAGGGCGCTGTTGTTATAGGAGGAAGCGGCAGAGGGCGCTCTTGTTATAGGAGGAGGCAGAGGGCGCTGTTATAGGAGGAGGCGGCAGAGGGCTCTGTTGTTATAGGAGGAGGCAGAGGGCGCTGTTGTTACTGGAGGAGGCGGCAGAGGGCGCTGTTGTTATAGGAGGAGGAGGCAGAGGGCGCTGTTGTTATAGGAGGAGGAGGCAGAGGGTGCTGTTATAGGACGAGGAGGCAGAGTGCACCGCTATTACTGGAGGAGGAGGCAGAAGGCGCTGTTGTTACAGGAGGAGGCGGCAGAAGGTGCTGTTATTATAGGAGGAGGAGGCAGAGGGCGCTGTTATAGGAGGAGGCGGCAGAGGGCGCTGTTGTTATAGGAGGAAGAGTCAAAGGGCGCTGTTGTTATAGGAGGAGGCAGAGGGCGCTGTTGTTATAGAAGGAGGAGTCAGAGGGTGCTGTTGTTATAGGAGGAGGCGGCAGCGGGCGCTGTTGTTAGAGGAGGAGGAGGCAGAGGGCGCTGTTGTTATAGGAGGAGGAGGCAGAGGGCGCTGTTATAGGAGGAGGAGGCAGAGGGCGCTGTTGTTATAGGAGGAGGAGGCAGAGTGCGCTGTTATAGTAGGAGGAGGCAGAGGGCGCTGTTGTAATAGGAGGAGGAGGCAAAGGGCGCTGTTGTTATAGGAGGAGGAGGCAGAGGGCGCTGTTGTTATAGGAGGAGGAGGCAGAGGGCGCTGTTTTTATAGGAGGAAGAGGCAGAGGGCGCTGTTGTTATAGGAGGAGGAGGCAGAGGGCACTGTTGTTATAGGAGGAGGAGGCAGAGGGCGCTGTTGTTATAGGAGGAGGCGGCAGCGGGCGCTGTTGTTAGAGGAGGAGGAGGCAGAGGGCGCTGTTGTTATAGGAGGAGGAGGCAGAGGGCGCTGTTATAGGAGGAGGAGGCAGAGGGCGCTGTTATAGTAGGAGGAGGCAGAGGCCACTGTTGTTACAGGAGGAGGAGGCAGAGGGCGCTGTTGTTATAGGAGGAGGCGGCATCGGACTCTGTTATAGGAGTATGCGGCAGAGGGCGCTGTTGTTATACGACGAGGAGGCATAGGGCGCTGTTATAGGAGGAGGAGGCAGAGGGCGCTGTTGTTACAGGAGGAGGCGGCAGAGGGCGCTGTTTTTATAGGAGGAGGAGGCAGAGGGCGCTGTTGTTACAGGAGGAGAAGGCAAAGGGCGCTGTTTTTACAGGAGGAAGCAGCAGAGGGCGCTGTTGTTACAGGAGGAGGAGGCAGAGGGTGCTGTTGTTATAGGAGGAGGAGGCAGAGGGCGCTGTTGTTACAGGAGGAGGAGGCAAAGGGCGCTGTTTTTTACAGGAGGAGGCAGTAGAGGGCGCTGTTCTTACAGGAGGAGGAGGCAGAGGGCGCTGTTGTTATAGGAGGAGGAGGCAGAGGGCGCTGATATAGGAGGAGGCGGCAGAGGGTGCTGTTGTTATAGGAGGAGGCGGCAGAGGGCACTGTTATAGGAGTATGCGGCAGAGGGCGCTGTTGTTATAGGACGAGGAGGCAGAGGGCGCTGTTATAGGAGGAGGAGGCAGAGGGCGCTGTTGTTACAGGAGGAGGCGGCAGAGGGCGCTGTTTTTATAGGAGGAGGAGGCAGAGGGCGCTGTTGTTACAGGAGGAGAAGGCAAAGGGCGCTGTTTTTACAGGAGGAAGCAGCAGAGGGCGCTGTTGTTACAGGAGGAGGAGGCAGAGGGTGCTGTTGTTATAGGAGGAGGAGGCAGAGGGCGCTGTTGTTATAGGAGGAGGCTGCAGCGGGCTCTGTTAAAGGAGTATGCGGCAGAGGGCGCTGTTGTTATAGGACGAGGAGGCAGAGGGCGCTGTTATAGGAGGAGGAGGCAGAGGGCGCTGTTGTTACAGGAGGAGGCGGCAGAGGGCGCTGTTTTTATAGGAGGAGGAGGCAGAGGGCGCTGTTGTTACAGGAGGAGAAGGCAAAGGGCGCTGTTTTTACAGGAGGAAGCAGCAGAGGGCGCTGCTGTTACTGGAGGAGGCGGCAGAGGGCGCTGTTGTTATAGGAGGAGGAGGCAGAGGGCGCTGTTGTTATGGGAGGAGGCGGCAGAGGGCGCTTTTGTTATAGGAGGAGGCTGCAGAGTGCGCTGTTTTTACAGGAGGAGGAGGCAGAGGGCGCTGTTGTTACAGGAGGAGGCGGCAGAGGGCGCTGTTGTTATAGGAGGAGGAGGCAGAGGGCGCTGTTGTTATAGGATGAGGCGGCAGAGGGCGCTTTTTTAGGAGGAGGAGGCATAGGGCGCTGTTGTTACAGGAGGAGAAGGCAGAGGGCGCTGTTGATATAGGAGGAGGAGGCAAAGGGCGCTGTTGTTATAGGAGGAGGCGGCAGAGGGCGCCGCTATTACTGGAGGAGGAGGCAGAGGTCGCTGTTGTTATAGGAGGAGGAAGCAGAGGGCGCTGTTGTTACAGGAGGATGAGGCAGAGGGCGCTGTTGTTATAGGAGGAGGAGGCAGAGGGCGCTGTTGTTACAGGAGGAGGCGGCAGAGGGTGCTGTTATTATAGGAGGAGGCGGCAGAGGGCGCTGTTATAGGAGGAGGCGGCAGAGGGCGCTGTTGTTATAGGAGGAGGAGGCAAAGGACGCTTTTAAAGGAGGAGGCGGCAGAGGGCGCTGATGTTATAGGAGGAGGAGGCAGAGGGCGCTGTTGTTGTAGGATGAGGCGGCATAGGGCGCTGTTGTTATAGGAGGAAGAGGCTGAGGGCGCTGTTGTTATAGGAGGCAGCGGCAGAGGGCGCTCTTGTTATAGGAGGAGGCAGAGGGCGCTGTTATAGGAGGAGGCGGCAGAGGGCTCTGTTGTTATAGGAGGAGGCAGAGGGCGCTGTTGTTACTGGAGGAGGTGGCAGAGGGCGCTGTTGTTATAGGAGGAGGAGGCAGAGGGCGCTTTTGTTACAGGAGGAGGCGGCAGAGGGCGCTGTTGTTATAGGAGGAGGAGGCAGAGGGCGCTGTTGTAGGATGAGGCGGCATAGGGCGCTGTTGTTATAGTAGGAAAAGGCTGAGGGCGCTGTTGTTATAGGAGGAAGCGGCAGAGGGCGCTCTTGTTATAGGAGGAGGCAGAGGGCGCTGTTATAGGAGGAGGCGGCAGAGGGCTCTGTTGTTATAGGAGGAGGCAGAGGGCGCTGTTGTTACTGGAGGAGGCGGCAGAGGGCGCTGTTGTTATAGGAGGAGGAGGCAGAGGGCGCTGTTGTTATAGGAGGAGGAGGCAGAGGGCGCTGTTATAGGACGAGGAGGCAGAGTGCACCGCTATTACTGGAGGAGGAGGCAGAAGGCGCTGTTGTTACAGGAGGAGGCGGCAGAAGGTGCTGTTATTATAGGAGGAGGAGGCAGAGGGCGCTGTTATAGGAGGAGGCGGCAGAGGGCGCTGTTGTTATAGGAGGAAGAGGCAAAGGGCGCTGTTGTTATAGGAGGAGGCAGAGGGCGCTGTTGTTATAGAAGGAGGAGTCAGAGGGTGCTGTTGTTGTAGGAGGAGGCGGCAGCGGGCGCTGTTGTTAGAGGAGGAGGAGGCAGAGGGCGCTGTTGTTATAGGAGGAGGAGGCAGAGGGCGCTGTTATAGGAGGAGGAGGCAGAGGGCGCTGTTGTTATAGGAGGAGGAGGCAGAGGGCGCTGTTATAGTAGGAGGAGGCAGAGGGCGCTGTTGTTATAGGAGGAGGAGGCAAAGGGCGCTGTTGTTATAGGAGGAGGAGGCAGAGGGCGCTGTTGTTATAGGAGGAGGAGGCAGAGGGCGCTGTTTTTATAGGAGGAGGAGGCAGAGGGCGCTGTTGTTATAGGAGGAGGAGGCAGAGGGCACTGTTGTTATAGGAGGAGGAAGCAGAGGGCGCTGTTGTTATAGGAGGAGGCGGCAGCGGGCGCTGTTGTTAGAGGAGGAGGAGGCAGAGGGCGCTGTTGTTATAGGAGGAGGAGGCAGAGGGTGCTGTTATAGGAGGATGAGGCAGAGGGCGCTGTTATAGTAGGAGGAGGCAGAGGGCACTGTTGTTACAGGAGGAGGAGGCAGAGGGCGCTGTTGTTATAGGAGGAGGCGGCAGCGGGCTCTGTTATAGGAGTATGCGGCAGAGGGCGCTGTTGTTATAGGACGAGGAGGCAGAGGGCGCTGTTATAGGAGGAGGAGGCAGAGGGCGCTGTTGTTACAGGAGGAGGCGGCAGAGGGCGCTGTTTTTATAGGAGGAGGAGGCAGAGGGCGCTGTTGTTACAGGAGGAGAAGGCAAAGGGCGCTGTTTTTACAGGAGGAAGCAGCAGAGGGCGCTGTTGTTACAGGAGGAGGAGGCAGAGGGCACTGTTGTTACAGGAGGAGGAGGCAGAGGGCGCTGTTGTTATAGGAGTAGGCGGCAGCGGGCTCTGTTATAGGAGTATGCGGCAGAGGGCGCTGTTGTTATAGGACGAGGAGGCAGAGGGCGCTGTTATAGGAGGAGGAGGCAGAGGGCGCTGTTGTTACAGGAGGAGGCGGCAGAGGGCGCTGTTTTTATAGGAGGAGGAGGCAGAGGGCGCTGTTGTTACAGGAGGAGGAGGCAGAGGGCGCTGTTTTTATAGGAGGAGGAGGCAGAGGGCGCTGTTGTTACAGGAGGAGAAGGCAAAGGGCGCTGTTTTTACAGGAGGAAGCAGCAGAGGGCGCTGCTGTTACTGGAGGAGGCGGCAGAGGGCGCTGTTGTTATAGGAGGAGGAGGCAGAGGGCGCTGTTGTTATGGGAGGAGGCGGCAGAGGGCGCTTTTGTTATAGGAGGAGGCTGCAGAGTGCGCTGTTTTTACAGGAGGAGGAGGCAGAGGGCGCTGTTGTTACAGGAGGAGGCGGCAGAGGGCGCTGTTGTTATAGGAGGAGGAGGCAGAGGGCGCTGTTGTTATAGGATGAGGCGGCAGAGGGCGCTTTTTTAGGAGGAGGAGGCATAGGGCGCTGTTGTTACAGGAGGAGAAGGCAGAGGGCGCTGTTGATATAGGAGGAGGAGGCAAAGGGCGCTGTTGTTATAGGAGGAGGCGGCAGAGGGCGCCGCTATTACTGGAGGAGGAGGCAGAGGTCGCTGTTGTTATAGGAGGAGGAAGCAGAGGGCGCTGTTGTTACAGGAGGATGAGGCAGAGGGCGCTGTTGTTATAGGAGGAGGAGGCAGAGGGCGCTGTTGTTACAGGAGGAGGCGGCAGAGGGTGCTGTTATTATAGGAGGAGGCGGCAGAGGGCGCTGTTATAGGAGGAGGCGGCAGAGGGCGCTGTTGTTATAGGAGGAGGAGGCAAAGGACGCTTTTAAAGGAGGAGGCGGCAGAGGGCGCTGATGTTATAGGAGGAGGAGGCAGAGGGCGCTGTTGTTGTAGGATGAGGCGGCATAGGGCGCTGTTGTTATAGGAGGAAGAGGCTGAGGGCGCTGTTGTTATAGGAGGCAGCGGCAGAGGGCGCTCTTGTTATAGGAGGAGGCAGAGGGCGCTGTTATAGGAGGAGGCGGCAGAGGGCTCTGTTGTTATAGGAGGAGGCAGAGGGCGCTGTTGTTACTGGAGGAGGTGGCAGAGGGCGCTGTTGTTATAGGAGGAGGAGGCAGAGGGCGCTTTTGTTACAGGAGGAGGCGGCAGAGGGCGCTGTTGTTATAGGAGGAGGAGGCAGAGGGCGCTGTTGTAGGATGAGGCGGCATAGGGCGCTGTTGTTATAGTAGGAAAAGGCTGAGGGCGCTGTTGTTATAGGAGGAAGCGGCAGAGGGCGCTCTTGTTATAGGAGGAGGCAGAGGGCGCTGTTATAGGAGGAGGCGGCAGAGGGCTCTGTTGTTATAGGAGGAGGCAGAGGGCGCTGTTGTTACTGGAGGAGGCGGCAGAGGGCGCTGTTGTTATAGGAGGAGGAGGCAGAGGGCGCTGTTGTTATAGGAGGAGGAGGCAGAGGGCGCTGTTATAGGACGAGGAGGCAGAGTGCACCGCTATTACTGGAGGAGGAGGCAGAAGGCGCTGTTGTTACAGGAGGAGGCGGCAGAAGGTGCTGTTATTATAGGAGGAGGAGGCAGAGGGCGCTGTTATAGGAGGAGGCGGCAGAGGGCGCTGTTGTTATAGGAGGAAGAGGCAAAGGGCGCTGTTGTTATAGGAGGAGGCAGAGGGCGCTGTTGTTATAGAAGGAGGAGTCAGAGGGTGCTGTTGTTGTAGGAGGAGGCGGCAGCGGGCGCTGTTGTTAGAGGAGGAGGAGGCAGAGGGCGCTGTTGTTATAGGAGGAGGAGGCAGAGGGCGCTGTTATAGGAGGAGGAGGCAGAGGGCGCTGTTGTTATAGGAGGAGGAGGCAGAGGGCGCTGTTATAGTAGGAGGAGGCAGAGGGCGCTGTTGTTATAGGAGGAGGAGGCAAAGGGCGCTGTTGTTATAGGAGGAGGAGGCAGAGGGCGCTGTTGTTATAGGAGGAGGAGGCAGAGGGCGCTGTTTTTATAGGAGGAGGAGGCAGAGGGCGCTGTTGTTATAGGAGGAGGAGGCAGAGGGCACTGTTGTTATAGGAGGAGGAAGCAGAGGGCGCTGTTGTTATAGGAGGAGGCGGCAGCGGGCGCTGTTGTTAGAGGAGGAGGAGGCAGAGGGCGCTGTTGTTATAGGAGGAGGAGGCAGAGGGTGCTGTTATAGGAGGATGAGGCAGAGGGCGCTGTTATAGTAGGAGGAGGCAGAGGGCACTGTTGTTACAGGAGGAGGAGGCAGAGGGCGCTGTTGTTATAGGAGGAGGCGGCAGCGGGCTCTGTTATAGGAGTATGCGGCAGAGGGCGCTGTTGTTATAGGACGAGGAGGCAGAGGGCGCTGTTATAGGAGGAGGAGGCAGAGGGCGCTGTTGTTACAGGAGGAGGCGGCAGAGGGCGCTGTTTTTATAGGAGGAGGAGGCAGAGGGCGCTGTTGTTACAGGAGGAGAAGGCAAAGGGCGCTGTTTTTACAGGAGGAAGCAGCAGAGGGCGCTGTTGTTACAGGAGGAGGAGGCAGAGGGCACTGTTGTTACAGGAGGAGGAGGCAGAGGGCGCTGTTGTTATAGGAGTAGGCGGCAGCGGGCTCTGTTATAGGAGTATGCGGCAGAGGGCGCTGTTGTTATAGGACGAGGAGGCAGAGGGCGCTGTTATAGGAGGAGGAGGCAGAGGGCGCTGTTGTTACAGGAGGAGGCGGCAGAGGGCGCTGTTTTTATAGGAGGAGGAGGCAGAGGGCGCTGTTGTTACAGGAGGAGGAGGCAGAGGGCGCTGTTGTTATAGGATGAGGAGGCAGAGGGCGCTGTTATAGGAGGAGGAGGCAGAGGGCGCTGTTATAGTAGGAGGAGGCAGAGGGCACTGTTGTTACAGGAGGAGGAGGCAGAGGGCGCTGTTGTTATAGGAGGAGGCGGCAGCGGGCTCTGTTATAGGAGTAAGCGGCAGAGGGCGCTGTTGTTATAGGACGAGGAGGCAGAGGGCGCTGTTATAGGAGGAGGAGGCAGAGGGCGCTGTTGTTACAGGAGGAGGCGGCAGAGGGCGCTGTTTTTATAGGAGGAGGAGGCAGAGGGCGCTGTTGTTACAGGAGGAGAAGGCAAAGGGCGCTGTTTTTACAGGAGGAAGCAGCAGAGGGCGCTGTTGTTACAGGAGGAGGAGGCAGAGGGTGCTGTTGTTATAGGAGGAGGAGGCAGAGGGCGCTGTTGTTACAGGAGGAGGAGGCAAAGGGCGCTGTTTTTACAGGAGGAGGCAGTAGAGGGCGCTGTTGTTACAGGAGGAGGAGGCAGAGGGCGCTGTTGTTATAGGAGGAGGAGGCAGAGGGCGCTGTTATAGGAGGAGGCGGCAGAGGGTGCTGTTGTTATAGGAGGAGGCGGCAGAGGGCACTGTTATAGGAGTATGTGGCAGAGGGCGCTGTTGTTATAGGACGAGGAGGCAGAGGGCGCTGTTACAGGAGGAGGAATCATAGAATCATAGAATCATAGAATCATAGAGTTGGAAGGGACCTCCTGGGCCATCTGGTCCAACCCCCTACTCAAAGCAGGATTCGCTAAATCATCCCAGTCAGATGTCTGTCCAGCCTCTGTTTGAAGACTTCCATTGAAGGAGAACTCACCACTTCTCGTGGCAGCCTGTTCCACTCATTGATCACTCTAACTGTCAAAAAGTTTTTTCTAATATCTAATCTGTGTCTCTTCCCATTCAGTTTCATCCCATTGCTTCTAGTCTTTCCTTGTGCAAATGAGAATAAAGTTGATCCTTCTACAATGTGACAGCCCATTAGATATTTGTAGACAGCTATTAAGTCTCCTCTCAGTCTTCTCTTTTGCAAACTAAACATTCCCAAATCCTGCAACCTTTCCTCATAAGACAGGGTTTGCAGATCGGTCACCATTCTGGTCGCTCTTTTCTGAACTTGCTCCAGTTTGTTGATGTCTTTTTTAAAATGTGGTGCCCAAAACTGGACACAATATTCCAGATGAGGTCTGACCAAAGAGGAGTAGAGGGAAATAATGACTTCACGTGATCTAGACTGTATGCTTCTGTTAATACATCCTAGAATTGCATTTGCCTTTTTTGCTGCTGCATCACACTGTTGACTCATATTCAGTCTGTGATCTATTAGTATACCCAAGTCTTTTTCACATGTGCTGTCACTTAGCCCTATTCCTCCCATTCTATATATGCTTTTTTCATTTTTATTGCCCAGATGTAGTACTTTGCATTTCTCCCTGTTAAAAACCATTCTGTTAGTTGCTGCCCACTTCTCCAGTTTATTTAAATCTTTTTGAATCCTCTCTCTCTCCTCTCTAGTATTAGCTATCCCTCCTAGCTTTGTGTCATCAGCAAATTTAATCAGTTTACCCTCAATTCCTTCATCTAAATCGTTGATAAAGATGTTGAACAATACAGGGCCCAGGACAGAGCCCTGTGGTACCCCACTTGAGACATTCTTCCAACTGGATGTGCAGCCATTTACGACCACTCTTTGGGTCCGATCACTAAGCCAGTTATGAATCCACCTAACAGTTGCCTTGTCCATTCCATACTTAGTCATTTTTTCAATAAGGATTGTATGAGAGACTTTGTCAAATGCTTTGCTGAAGTCAAGATATACTATATCTACAGCATTTCCTTGATCCACCCAATCAGTGATACCGTCATAGAAGGAAATTAAGTTAGTCTGACATGACTTATTAGTTACAAACCCATGCTGACTCTGTTTAATCACTTCATTCTTATCCAGGTACTGACATACATGTTGTTTAATAATTTGTTCAAAGATCTTTCCTGGTATAGAAGTCAGACTCACCGGCCTATAGTTGCCTGGGTTCACCTTCTTCCCCTTTTTGAAGATAGGAACAACATTTGCTCTTCTCCAGTCTTCTGGCACTTCTCCTGTTCTCCAAGAATTTTCAAAGATTATGGAGAGGGGTTCAAAAATTTCTTCTGCTATCTCCTTCAGTACTCTGGGGTGTAATTCATCTGGACCTGGAGACTTGAATTCATTTAGGTTAGCTAAGTGTTTCCTCACTATCTTTCTGTTTATAGATATCCTGGATTCTTCTATTCCCTTAATAGGACAGTGAATAGGAGGCAGAGGGCGCTGTTGTTACAGGAGGAGGTGGCAGAGGGCGCTGTTTTTATAGGAGGAGGAGGTAGAGGGCGCTATTGTTACAGGAGGAGAAGGCAAAGGGCGCTGTTTTTACAGGAGGAAGCAGCAGAGGGCGCTGTTGCTACAGGAGGAGGAGGCAGAGGGTGCTGTTGTAATAGGAGGAGGAGGCAGAGGGCGCTGTTGTTATAGGAGGAGGCGGCAGCGGGCTCTGTTATAGGAGTATGCGGCAGAGGGCGCTGTTGTTATAGGACGAGGAGGCAGAGGGCGCTGTTATAGGAGGAGGAGGCAGAGGGCGCTGTTGTTACAGGAGGAGGCGGCAGAGGGTGCTATTTTTATAGGAGGAGGAGGCAGAGGGCGCTGTTGTTACAGGAGGAGAAGGCAAAGGGCGCTGTTTTTACAGGAGGAAGCAGCAGAGGGCGCTGCTGTTACTGGAGGAGGCGGCAGAGGGCGCTGTTGTTATAGGAGGAGGAGGCAGAGGGCGCTGTTGTTATGGGAGGAGGCGGCAGAGGGCGCTTTTGTTATAGGAGGAGGCTGCAGAGTGCGCTGTTTTTACAGGAGGAGGAGGCAGAGGGCGCTGTTGTTACAGGAGGAGGCGGCAGAGGGCGCTGTTGTTATAGGAGGAGGAGGGAGAGGGCGCTGTTGTTATAGGATGAGGCGGCAGAGGGCGCTGTTTTAGGAGGAGGAGGCATAGGGCGCTGTTGTTACAGGAGGAGAAGGCAGAGGGCGCTGTTGATATAGGAGGAGGAGGCAAAGGGCGCTGTTGTTATAGGAGGAGGCGGCAGAGGGCGCCGCTATTACTGGAGGAGGAGGCAGAGGTCGCTGTTGTTATAGGAGGAGGAAGCAGAGGGCGCTGTTGTTACAGGAGGAGGAGGCAGAGGTCGCTGTTGTTATAGGAGGAGGAGGCAGAGGGCGCTGTTGTTACAGGAGGAGGTGGCAGAGGGTGCTGTTATTATAGGAGGAGGCGGCAGAGGGCGCTGTTATAGGAGGAGGCGGCAGAGGGTGCTGTTGTTATAGGAGGAGGAGGCAAATGGCGCTTTTATAGAAGGAGGCGGCAGAGGGCGCTGATGTTATAGGAGGAGGAGGCAGAGGGCGCTGTTGTTAAAGGAGGAGGCGGCAGAGGGCGCTGTTGTTATAGGAGGAGGAGGCAGAGGTCGCTGTTATAGGAGAAGGCGGCAGAGGGCGCTGTTGTTTCTGGAGGAGGTGGCAGAGGGCGCTGTTGTTACATGAGGAGGAGGCAGAGGGCGCTGTTGTTATAGGAGGAGGAGGCAGAGGGCGCTGTTTTTATAGGAGGAGGAGGCAGAGGGCGCTGTTATAGAAGGAGGAGGCAGAGGGCGCTGTTGTTATAGGAGGAGGAGGCAGAGGGCGCTGTTATAGGACGAGGAGACAGAGTGCACCGCTATTACTGGAGGAGGAGGCAGAGGGCGCTGTTGTTACAGGAGGAGGCGGCAGAAGGTGCTGTTATTATAGGAGGAAGAGGCAGAGGGCGCTGTTATAGGAGGCGGCAGAGGGCGCTGTTGTTATAGGAGGAGGAGGCAAAAGGCGCTGTTATAGGAGGAGGCGGCAGAGGGCGCTGTTGTTATAGGAGGAAGTGGCAGAGGGCGCTGTTGTTATAGGAAGAGGCGGTAGAGGCCGCAGTTGTTATAGGAGGAGGAGGCATAAGGCGCTGTTGTTATGGGAGGACACGGCAGAGGGCGCTGTTGTTACTGGAGGAGGCGGCAGAGGGCGCTGTTGTTATAGGAGGAGGAGGCAGAGGGCGCTGTTGTTCTGGGAGGAGGCGGCAGAGGGCGCTTTTGTTATAGGAGGAGGCTGCAGAGTGCGCTGTTTTTACAGGAGGAGGAGGCAGAGGGCGCTGTTGTTACAGGAGGAGGCGGCAGAGGGCGCTGTTGTTATAGGAGGAGGAGGCAGAGGGCGCTGTTGTTGTAGGATGAGGCGGCATAGGGCGCTGTTGTTATAGGAGGAAGAGGCTGAGGGCGCTGTTGTTATAGGAGGAGGAGGCAGAGGGCGCTGCTGTTACTGGAGGAGGCGGCAGAGGGCGCTGTTGTTATAGGAGGAGGAGGCAGAGGGCGCTGCTGTTACTGGAGGAGGCGGCAGAGGGCGCTGTTGTTATAGGAGGAGGAGGCAGAGGGCGCTGTTGTTATAGGAGGAGGAGGCAGAGGGCGCTGTTGTTATAGGAGGAGGAGGCAGAGGGCGCTGTTATAGGACGAGGAGGCAGAGTGCACCGCTATTACTGGAGGAGGAGGCAGAAGGCGCTGTTGTTACAGGAGGAGGTGGCAGAAGGTGCTGTTATTATAGGAGGAGGAGGCAGAGGGCGCTGTTATAGGAGGAGGCGGCAGAGGGCGCTGTTGTTATAGGAGGAAGAGGCAGAGGGCGCTGTTATAGGAGGAGGAGGCAGAGGTCGCTGTTGTTATAGGAGGAGGCAGAGGGCGCTGTTATAGTAGGAGGAGGCAGAGGGCGCTGTTGTTATAGGAGGAGGAGGCAAAGGGCGCTGTTGTTATAGGAGGAGGAGGCAGAGGACGCTGTTGTTATAGGAGGAGGAGGCAGAGGGCGCTGTTTTTATAGGAGGAGGAGGCAGAGGGCGCTGTTGTTATAGGAGGAGGAGGCAGAGGGCACTGTTGTTATAGGAGGAGGAGGCAGAGGGCGCTGTTGTTATAGGAGGAGGAGGCAGAGGGCACTGTTGTTATAGAAGGAGGAGTCAGAGGGTGCTGTTGTTATAGGAGGAGGCGGCAGCGGGCGCTGTTGTTAGAGGAGGAGGAGGCAGAGGGCGCTGTTGTTATAGGAGGAGAAGGCAGAGGGCGCTGTTATAGGAGGAGGAGGCAGAGGTCGCTGTTGTTATAGGAGGAGGAGGCAGAGGGCGCTGTTATAGTAGGAGGAGGCAGAGGGCGCTGTTGTTATAGGAGGAAGAGGCAAAGGGCGCTGTTGTTATAGGAGGAGGAGGCAGAGGGCGCTGTTGTTATAGGAGGAGGAGGCAGAGGGCGCTGTTTTTATAGGAGGAGGAGGCAGAGGGCGCTGTTGTTATAGGAGGAGGAGGCAGAGGGCACTGTTGTTATAGGAGGAGGAGGCAGAGGACGCTGTTGTTATAGGAGGAGGCGGCAGCGGGCGCTGTTGTTAGAGGAGGAGGAGGCAGAGGGCGCTGTTGTTATAGGAGGAGGAGGCAGAGGGCGCTGTTATAGGAGGAGGAGGCAGAGGGCGCTGTTGTTATAGTAGGAGGAGGCAGAGGGCACTGTTGTTACAGGAGGAGGAGGCAGAGGGCGCTGTTGTTATAGGAGGAGGAAGCAGAGGGTGCTGTTGTTACAGGAGGAGGAGGCAGAGGGCGCTGTTGTTATAGGAGGAGGAGGCAGAGGGCGCTGTTGTTACAGGAGGAGGCGGCAGAGGGTGCTGTTATTATAGGAGGAGGCGGCAGAGGGCGCTGTTATAGGAGGAGGCGGCAGAGGGCGCTGTTGTTATAGGATGAGGAGGCAAAGGGCGCTTTTATAGGAGGAGGCGGCAGAGGGCGCTGATGTTATAGGAGGAGGAGGCAGAGGGCGCTGTTGTTAAAGGAGGAGGCGGCAGAGGGCGCTGTTGTTATAGGAGGAGGAGGCAGAGGTCGCTGTTATAGGAGAAGGCGGCAGAGGGCGCTGTTGTTTCTGGAGGAGGTGGCAGAGGGCGCTGTTGTTACATGAGGAGGTGGCAGAGGGCGCTATTGTTATAGGAGGAGGAGGCAGAGGGCGCTGTTTTTATAGGAGGAGGAGGCAGAGGGCGCTGTTATAGGAGGAGGAGGCAGAGGGCGCTGTTGTTATAGGAGGAGGAGGCAGAGGGCGCTGTTATAGGACGAGGAGGCAGAGGACGCTGTTGTTATAGGAGGAAGAGGCAAAGGGCGCTGTTGTTATAGGAGGAGGCAGAGGGCGCTGTTGTTATAGAAGGAGGAGTCAGAGGGTGCTGTTGTTATAGGAGGAGGCGGCAGCGGGCGCTGTTGTTATAGGAGGAGGAGGCAGAGGGCGCTGTTGTTACTGGAGGAGGCGGCAGAGGGCGCTGTTGTTATAGGAGGAGGAGGCAGAGGGCGCTGCTGTTACTGGAGGAGGCGGCAGAGGGCGCTGTTGTTATAGGAGGAGGAGGCAGAGGGCGCTGTTGTTATGGGAGGAGGCGGCAGAGGGCGCTTTTGTTATAGGAGGAGGCTGCAGAGTGCGCTGTTTTTACAGGAGGAGGCGGCAGAGGGCGCTGTTGTTATAGGAGTAGGAGGCAGAGGGCGCTGTTGTTGTAGGATGAGGCGGCATAGGGCGCTGTTGTTATAGGAGGAAGAGGCTGAGGGCGCTGTTGTTATAGGAGGAAGCGGCAGAGGGCGCTCTTGTTATAGGAGGAGGCAGAGGGCGCTGTTATTGGAGGAGGCGGCAGAGGGCTCTGTTGTTATAGGAAGAGGCTGAGGGCGCTGTTGTTATAGGAGGAAGCGGCAGAGGGCGCTCTTGTTATAGGAGGAGGCAGAGGGCGCTGTTATAGGAGGAGGCGGCAGAGGGCTCTGTTGTTATAGGAGGAGGCAGAGGGCGCTGTTGTTACTGGAGGAGGAGGCAGAGGGCGCTGTTGTTACTGGAGGAGGCGGCAAAGGGCGTTGTTGTTATAGGAGGAGGCAGAGGGCGCTGTTGTTATAGAAGGAGGAGTCAGAGGGTGCTGTTGTTATAGGAGGAGGCGGCAGCGGGCGCTGTTGTTAGAGGAGGAGGAGGCAGAGGGCGCTGTTGTTATAGGAGGAGGAGGCAGAGGGCGCTGTTATAGGAGGAGGAGGCAGAGGTCGCTGTTGTTATAGGAGGAGGAGGCAGAGGGCGCTGTTATAGTAGGAGGAGGCAGAGGGCGCTGTTGTTATAGGAGGAGGAGGCAAAGGGCGCTGTTGTTATAGGAGGAGGAGGCAGAGGGCGCTGTTGTTATAGGAGGAGGAGGCAGAGGGCGCTGTTTTTATAGGAGGAGGAGGCAGAGGGCGCTGTTGTTATAGGAGGAGGAGGCAGAGGGCACTGTTATAGGACGAGGAGGCAGAGTGCACCGCTATTACTGGAGGAGGAGGCAGAAGGCGCTGTTGTTACAGGAGGAGGCGGCAGAAGGTGCTGTTATTATAGGAGGAGGAGGCAGAGGGCGCTGTTATAGGAGGAGGCGGCAGAGGGCGCTGTTGTTATAGGAGGAAGAGGCAAAGGGCGCTGTTGTTATAGGAGGAGGCAGAGGGCGCTGTTGTTATAGAAGGAGGAGTCAGAGGGTGCTGTTGTTATAGGAGGAGGCGGCAGCGGGCGCTGTTGTTAGAGGAGGAGGAGGCAGAGGGCGCTGTTGTTATAGGAGGAGGAGGCAGAGGGCGCTGTTATAGGAGGAGGAGGCAGAGGGCGCTGTTGTTATAGGAGGAGGAGGCAGAGGGCGCTGTTATAGTAGGAGGAGGCAGAGGGCGCTGTTGTTATAGGAGGAGGAGGCAAAGGGCGCTGTTGTTATAGGAGGAGGAGGCAGAGGGCGCTGTTATAGGAGGAGGAGGCAGAGGGCGCTGTTTTTATAGGAGGAGTAGGCAGAGGGCGCTGTTGTTTTAGGAGGAGGAGGCAGAGGGCACTGTTGTTATAGGAGGAAGAGGCAGAGGGCACTGTTGTTATAGGAGGAGGTGGCAGCGGGCGCTGTTGTTAGAGGAGGAGGAGGCAGAGGGCGCTGTTGTTATAGGAGGAGGAGGCAGAGGGCGCTGTTATAGGAGGAGGAGGCAGAGGGCGCTGTTATAGTAGGAGGAGGCAGAGGGCACTGTTGTTACAGGAGGAGGAGGCAGAGGGCGCTGTTGTTATAGGAGGAGGCGGCAGCGGGCTCTGTTATAGGAGTATGCGGCAGAGGGCGCTGTTGTTATAGGACGAGGAGGCAGAGGGCGCTGTTATAGGAGGAGGAGGCAGAGGGCGCTGTTGTTACAGGAGGAGGCGGCAGAGGGCGCTGTTTTTATAGGAGGAGGAGGCAGAGGGCGCTGTTGTTACAGGAGGAGAAGGCAAAGGGCGCTGTTTTTACAGGAGGAAGCAGCAGAGGGCGCTGTTGTTACAGGAGGAGGAGGCAGAGGGTGCTGTTGTTATAGGAGGAGGAGGCAGAGGGCGCTGTTGTTACAGGAGGAGGAGGCAAAGGGCGCTGTTTTTACAGGAGGAGGCAGTAGAGGGCGCTGTTGTTACAGGAGGAGGAGGCAGAGGGCGCTGTTGTTATAGGAGGAGGAGGCAGAGGGCGCTGTTATAGGAGGAGGTGGCAGAGGGTGCTGTTGTTATAGGAGGAGGCGGCAGAGGGCACTGTTATAGGAGTATGCGGCAGAGGGCGCTGTTGTTATAGGACGAGGAGGCAGAGGGCGCTGTTATAGGAGGAGGAGGCAGAGGGCGCTGTTGTTACAGGAGGAGGCGGCAGAGGGCGCTGTTTTTATAGGAGGAGGAGGCAGAGGGCGCTGTTGTTACAGGAGGAGAAGGCAAAGGGCGCTGTTTTTACAGGAGGAAGCAGCAGAGGGCGCTGTTGTTACAGGAGGAGGAGGCAGAGGGTGCTGTTGTTATAGGAGGAGGAGGCAGAGGGCGCTGTTGTTATAGGAGAAGGCGGCAGCGGGCTCTGTTATAGGAGTATGCGGCAGAGGGCGCTGTTGTTATAGGACGAGGAGGCAATGGGCGCTGTTATAGGAGGAGGAGGCAGAGGGCGCTGTTGTTACAGGAGGAGGCGGCAGAGGGCTCTGTTTTTATAGGAGGAGGAGGCAGAGGGCGCTGTTGTTACAGGAGGAGAAGGCAAAGGGCGCTGTTTTTACAGGAGGAAGCAGCAGAGGGCGCTGCTGTTACTGGAGGAGGCGGCAGAGGGCGCTGTTGTTATAGGAGGAGGAGGCAGAGGGCGCTGTTGTTATGGGAGGAGGCGGCAGAGGGCGCTTTTGTTATTGGAGGAGGCTGCAGAGTGAGCTGTTTTTACAGGAGGAGGAGGCAGAGGGCGCTGTTGTTACAGGAGGAGGCGGCAGAGGGCGCTGTTGTTATAGGAGGAGGATGCAGAGGGCGCTGTTGTTATAGGATGAGGCGGCAGAGGGCGCTGTTTTAGG
Source organism: Dendrobates tinctorius (assembly GCF_039654945.1). Classification (NCBI taxonomy): domain Eukaryota; kingdom Metazoa; phylum Chordata; class Amphibia; order Anura; family Dendrobatidae; genus Dendrobates; species Dendrobates tinctorius. The sequence continues at coordinate 1,260,785 of NW_027361764.1, forward strand.
AGGAGGAGGCATAGGGCGCTGTTGTTACAGGAGCAGAAGGCAGAGGGCGCTGTTGATATAGGAGGAGGAGGCAAAGGGCGCTGTTGTTATAGGAGGAGGCGGCAGTGGGTGCCGCTATTACTGGAGGTGGAGGCAGAGGTCGCTGTTGTTATAGGAGGAGGAAGCAGAGGGCGCTGTTGTTACAGGAGGAGGAGGCAGAGGGCGCTGTTGTTATTGGAGGAGGAGGCAGAGGGCGCTGTTGTTACAGGAGGAGGCGGCAGAGGGTGCTGTTATTATAGGAGGAGGCGGCAGAGGGCGCTGTTATAGGAAGAGGCGGCAGAGGGCGCTGTTGTTATAGAAGGAGGAGGCAAAGGGTGCTTTTATAGGAGGAGGCGGCAGAGGGCGCTGATGTTATAGGAGGAGGAGGCAGAGGGCGCTGTTGTTAAAGGAGGAGGCGGCAGAGGGCGCTGTTCTTATAGGATGAGGAGGCAGAGGTCGCTGTTATAGGAGAAGGCGGCAGAGGGCGCTGTTGTTTCTGGAGGAGGTGGCAGAGGGCGCTGTTGTTACATGAGGAGGAGGCAGAGGGCGCTGTTGTTATAGGAGGAGGAGGCAGAGGGCGCTGTTTTTATAGGAGGAGGAGGCAGAGGGCGCTGTTATAGGAGGAGGAAGCAGAGGGCGCTGTTGTTATAGGAGGAGGAGGCAGAGGGCGCTGTTATAGGACGAGGAGGCAGAGTGCACCGCTATTACTGGAGTAGGAGGCAGAAGGCGCTGTTGTTACAGGAGGAGGCGGCAGAAGGTGCTGTTATTATAGGAGGAAGAGGCAGAGGGCGCTGTTATAGGAGGCGGCAGAGGGCGCTGTTGTTATAGGAGGAGGAGGCAAAGGGTGCTGTTATAGGAGGAGGCGGCAGAGGGCGCTGTTGTTATAGGAGGAAGTGGCAGAGGGCGCTGTTGTTATAGGAAGAGGCGGTAGAGGGCGCAGTTGTTATAGGAGGAGGAGGCATAAGGCGCTGTTGTTATGGGAGGACACGGCAGAGGGCGCTGTTGTTACTGGAGGAGGCGGCAGAGGGCGCTGTTGTTATAGGAGGAGGAGGCAGAGGGCGCTGCTGTTGCTGGAGGAGGCGGCAGAGGGCGCTGTTGTTATAGGAGGAGGAGGCAGAGGGCGCTGTTGTTATGGGAGGAGGCGGCAGAGGGCGCTTTTGTTATAGGAGGAGGCTGCAGAGTGCGCTGTTTTTACAGGAGGAGGAGGCAGAGGGCGCTGTTGTTACAGGAGGAGGCGGCAGAGGGCGCTGTTGTTATAGGAGGTGGAGGCAGAGGGCGCTGTTGTTGTAGGATGAGGCGGCATAGGGCGCTGTTGTTATAGGAGGAAGAGGCTGAGGGCGCTGTTGTTATAGGAGGAAGCGGCAGAGGGCGCTCTTGTTATAGGAGGAGGCAGAGGGCGCTGTTATAGGAGGAGGCGGCAGAGGGCTCTGTTGTTATAGGAGGAGGCAGAGGGCGCTGTTGTTACTGGAGGAGGCGGCAGAGGGCGCTGTTGTTATAGGAGGAGGAGGCAGAGGGCGCTGTTGTTATAGGAGGAGGAGGCAGAGGGCGCTGTTATAGGACGAGGAGGCAGAGTGCACCGCTATTACTGGAGGAGGAGGCAGAAGGCGCTGTTATTATAGGAGGAGGAGGCAGAGGGCACTGTTATAGGAGGAGGCGGCAGAGGGCGCTGTTGTTATAGGAGGAAGAGGCAAAGGGCGCTGTTGTTATAGGAGGAGGCAGAGGGCGCTGTTGTTATAGAAGGAGGAGTCAGAGGGTGCTGTTGTTATAGGAGGAGGCGGCAGCGGGCGCTGTTGTTAGAGGAGGAGGAGGCAGAGGGCGCTGTTGTTATAGGAGGAGGAGGCAGAGGGCGCTGTTATAGGAGGAGGAGGCAGAGGTCGCTGTTGTTATAGGAGGAGGACGCAGAAGGCGCTGTTATAGTAGGAGGAGGCAGAGGGCGCTGTTGTTATAGGAGGAGGAGGCAAAGGGCGCTGTTGTTATAGGAGGAGGAGGCAGAGGGCGATGTTGTTATAGGAGGAGGAGGCAGAGGGCGCTGTTTTTATAGGAGGAGGAGGCAGAGGGCGCTGTTGTTATAGGAGGAGGAGGCAGAGGGCACTGTTGTTATAGGAGGAGGAGGCAGAGGGCGCTGTTGTTATAGGAGGAGGCGGCAGCGGGCGCTGTTGTTAGAGGAGGAGGAGGCAGAGGGCGCTGTTGTTATAGGAGGAGGAGGCAGAGGGCGCTGTTATAGGAGGAGGAGGCAGAGGGCGCTGTTGTTATAGTAGGAGGAGGCAGAGGGCACTGTTGTTACAGGAGGAGGAGGCAGAGGGCGCTGTTGTTATAGGAGGAGGAAGCAGAGGGCGCTGTTGTTACAGGAGGAGGAGGCAGAGGGCGCTGTTGTTATAGGAGGAGGAGGCAGAGGGCGCTGTTGTTACAGGAGGAGGCGGCAGAGGGTGCTGTTATTATAGGAGGAGGCGGCAGAGGGCGCTGTTGTTATAGGAGGAGGAGGCAAAGGGCGCTTTTATAGGAGGAGGCGGCAGAGGGCGCTGATGTTATAGGAGGAGGAGGCAGAGGGCGCTGTTGTTAAAGGAGGAGGCGGCAGAGGGCGCTGTTGTTATAGGAGGAGGAGGCAGAGGTCGCTGTTATAGGAGAAGGCGGCAGAGGGCGCTGTTGTTTCTGGAGGAGGTGGCAGAGAGCGCTGTTGTTACATGAGGAGGAGGCAGAGGGCGCTATTGTTATAGGAGGAGGAGGCAGAGGGTGCTGTTTTTATAGGAGGAGGAGGCAGAGGGCGCTGTTATAGTAGGAGGAGGCAGAGGGCGCTGTTGTTATAGGAGGAGGAGGCAGAGGGCGCTGTTATAGGACGACGAGGCAGAGTGCACCGCTATTACTGGAGGAGGAGGCAGAAGGCGCTGTTGTTACAGGAGGAGGCGGCAGAAGGTGCTGTTATTATAGGAGGAAAAGGCAGAGGGCGCTGTTATAGGAGGCAGCAGAGGGCGCTGTTGTTATAGGAGGAGGAGGCAGAGGGCGCTGTTGTTATAGGAGGAAGTGGCAGAGGGCGCTGTTGTTATAGGAAGAGGCGGTAGAGGGCGCAGTTGTTATAGGAGGAGGAGGCATAAGGCGCTGTTGTTATGGGAGGACACGGCAGAGGGCGCTGTTGTTACTGGAGGAGGCGGCAGAGGGCGCTGTTGTTATAGGAGGAGGAGGCAGAGGGCGCTGCTGTTACTGGAGGAGGCGGCAGAGGGCGCTGTTGTTATAGGAGGAGGAGGCAGAGGGCGCTGTTGTTATGGGAGGAGGCGGCAGAGGGCGCTTTTGTTATAGGAGGAGGCTGCAGAGTGCGCTGTTTTTACAGGAGGAGGCGGCAGAGGGCGCTGTTGTTATAGGAGGAGGAGGCAGAGGGCGCTGTTGTTGTAGGATGAGGCGGCATAGGGCGCTGTTGTTATAGGAGGAAGCGGCAGAGGGCGCTCTTGTTATAGGAGGAGGCAGAGGCCGCTGTTATAGGAGGAGGCGGCAGAGGGCTCTGTTGTTATAGGAGGAGGCAGAGGGCGCTGTTGTTACTGGAGGAGGCGGCAGAGGGCGCTGTTGTTATAGGAGGAGGAGGCAGAGGGCGCTGTTGTTATAGGAGGAGGAGGCAGAGGGCGCTGTTATAGGACGAGGAGGCAGAGTGCACCACTATTACTGGAGGAGGAGGCAGAAGGCGCTGTTGTTACAGGAGGAGGCGGCAGAAGGTGCTGTTATTATAGGAGGAGGAGGCAGAGGGCGCTGTTATAGGAGGAGGCGGCAGAGGGCGCTGTTGTTATAGGAGGAAGAGGCAAAGGGCGCTGTTGTTATAGGAGGAGGCAGAGGGCGCTGTTGTTATAGAAGGAGGAGTCAGAGAGTGCTGTTGTTATAGGAGGAGGCGGCAGCGGGCGCTGTTGTTAGAGGAGGAGGAGGCAGAGGGCGCTGTTGTTATAGGAGGAGGAGGCAGAGGGCACTGTTATAGGAGGAGGAGGCAGAGGGCGCTGTTGTTATAGGAGGAGGAGGCAGAGGGCGCTGTTATAGTAGGAGGAGGCAGAGGGCGCTGTTGTTATAGGAGGAGGAGGCAAAGGGCGCTGTTGTTATAGGAGGAGGAGGCAGAGGGCGCTGTTGTTATAGGAGGAGGCAGAGGGCGCTGTTTTTATAGGAGGAGGAGGCAGAGGGCGCTGTTGTTATAGGAGGCGGCAGCGGGCGCTGTTAGAGGAGGAGGAGGCAGAGGGCGCTGTTGTTATAGGAGGAGGAGGCAGAGGGCGCTGTTATAGGAGGAGGAGGCAGAGGGCGCTGTTATAGTAGGAGGAGGCAGAGGGCACTGTTGTTACAGGAGGAGGAGGCAGAGGGCGCTGTTGTTATAGGAGGAGGCGGCAGCGGGCTCTGTTATAGGAGTATGCGGCAGAGGGCGCTGTTGTTATAGGACGAGGAGGCAGAGGGCGCTGTTATAGGAGGAGGAGGCAGAGGGCGTTGTTGTTACAGGAGGAGGCGGCAGAGGGCGCTGTTTTTATAGGAGGAGGAGGCAGAGGGCGCTGTTGTTACAGGAGGAGAAGGCAAAGGGCGCTCTTTTTATAGGAGGAAGCAGCAGAGGGCGCTGTTGTTACAGGAGGAGGAGGCAGAGGGTGCTGTTGTTATAGGAGGAGGAGGCAGAGGGCGCTGTTGTTACAGGAGGAGGAGGCAAAGGGCGCTGTTTTTACAGGAGGAGGCAGTAGAGGGCGCTGTTGTTACAGGAGGAGGAGGCAGAGGGCGCTGTTGTTATAGGAGGAGGAGGCAGAGGGCGCTGTTATAGGAGGAGGCGGCAGAGGGTGCTGTTGTTATAGGAGGAGGCGGCAGAGGGCACTGTTATAGGAGTATGCGGCAGAGGGCGCTGTTGTTATAGGACGAGGAGGCAGAGGGCGCTGTTATAGGAGGAGGAGGCAGAGGGCGCTTTTGTTACAGGAGGAGGCGGCAGAGGGCGCTGTTTTTATAGGAGGAGGAGGCAGAGGGCGCTGTTGTTACAGGAGGAGAAGGCAAAGGGCGCTGTTTTTACAGGAGGAAGCAGCAGAGGGCGCTGTTGTTACAGGAGGAGGAGGCAGAGGGTGCTGTTGTTATAGGAGGAGGAGGCAGAGGGCGCTGTTGTTATAGGAGGAGGCGGCAGCGGGCTCTGTTATAGGAGTATGCGGCAGAGGGCGCTGTTGTTATAGGACGAGGAGGCAGAGGGTGCTGTTATAGGAGGAGGAGGCAGAGGGCGCTGTTGTTACAGGAGGAGGCGGCAGAGGGCGCTGTTGTTATAGGAGGAGGAGGAAGAGGGCGCTGTTGTTATAGGAGGAGGCAGAGGGCGCTGTTGTTATAGGAGGAGGCGGCAGAGGGCGCTGTTGTTATAGGAGTAGACAGAGGGCGCTGTTGTTATAGGAGGAGGAGGCAGAGGGCGCTGTTGTTATAGGAGGAGGCGGCAGAGGGCGCTGTTGTTATAGGAGGAGGAGACAGAGGGCGCTGTTGTTATAGGAGGAGGCAGAGGGCGCTGTTGTTATAGGAGGAGGCGACAGAGGGCGCTGTTGTTATAGGAGGAGGCGGCAGAGGGCGCTGTTGTTATAGGAGGAGGCGGCAGAGGGCGCTGTTGTTATAGGAGGATGCGGCAGAGGGCGCTGTTGTTATAGGAGGAGGCGGCAGAGGGCGCTGTTGTTATAGGAGGAGGCGGCAGAGGGCGCTGTTGTTATAGGAGGAGGAGGCAGAGGGCGCTGTTGTTATAGGAGGAGGCGGCAGAGGGCGCTGTTGTTATAGGAGGAGGCGGCAGAGGGCGCTGTTGTTATAGGAGGAGGCGGCAGAGGGCGCTGTTGTTATAGGAGGAGGCGGCAGAGGGCGCTGTTGTTATAGGAGGAGGCGGCAGAGGGCGCTGTTGTTATAGGAGGAGGAGGCAGAGGGCGCTGTTGTTATAGGAGGAGGCGGCAGAGGGCGCTGTTGTTATAGGAGTAGGCGGCAGAGGGCGCTGTTGTTATAGGAGGAGGAGACAGAGGGCGCTGTTGTTATAGGAGGAGGAGGCAGAGGGCGCTGTTGTTATAGGAGGAGGAGGCAGAGGGCGCTGTTGTTATAGGAGGAGGAGACAGAGGGCGCTGTTGTTATAGGAGGAGGAGGCAGAGGGCGCTGTTGTTATAGGAGGAGGCGGCAGAGGGCGCTGTTGTTATAGGAGGAGGCGGCAGAGGGCGCTGTTGTTATAGGAGGAGGGGACAGAGGGCGCTGTTGTTATAGGAGGAGGCGGCAGAGGGCGCTGTTGTTATAGGAGGAGGCGGCAGAGGGCGCTGTTGTTATAGGAGGAGGCGGCAGAGGGCGCTGTTGTTATAGGAGGAGGCGGCAGAGGGCGCTGTTGTTATAGGAGGAGGCGGCAGAGGGCGCTGTTGTTATAGGAGGAGGCGGCAGAGGGCGCTGTTGTTATAGGAGGAGGCGGCAAAGGGCGCTGTTGTTATAGGAGGAGGCGGCAGAGGGCGCTGTTGTTATAGGAGGAGGCGGCAGAGGGCGCTGTTGTTATAGGAGGAGGCGGCAGAGGGCGCTGTTGTTATAGGAGGAGGAGGCAGAGGGCGCTGTTGTTATAGGAGGAGGCGGCAGAGGGCGCTGTTGTTTTAGGAGGAGGCGGCAGAGGGCGCTGTTATAGGAGGAGGAGGCAGAGGGCGCTGTTGTTATAGGAGGAGGAGGCAGAGGGCGCTGTTATAGGACGAGGAGGCAGAGTGCACCGCTATTACTGGAGGAGGAGGCAGAAGGCGCTGTTGTTACAGGAGGAGGCGGCAGAAGGTGCTGTTATTATAGGAGGAAGAGGCAGAGGGCGCTGTTATAGGAGGCGGCAGAGGGCGCTGTTGTTATAGGAGGAGGAGGCAGAGGGCGCTGTTATAGGAGGAAGTGGCAGAGGGCGCTGTTGTTATAGGAAGAGGCGGTAGAGGGCGCAGTTGTTATATGAGGAGGAGGCATAAGGCGCTGTTGTTATGGGAGGACACGGCAGAGGGCGCTGTTGTTACTGGAGGAGGCGGCAGAGGGCGCTGTTGTTATAGGAGGAGGAGGCAGAGGGCGCTGCTGTTACTGGAGGAGGCGGCAGAGGGCGCTGTTGTTATTGGAGGAGGAGGCAGAGGGCGCTGTTGTTATGGGAGGAGGCGGCAGAGGGCGCTTTTGTTATAGGAGGAGGCTGCAGAGTGCGCTGTTTTTACAGGAGGAGGAGGCAGAGGGCGCTGTTGTTACAGGAGGAGGCGGCAGAGGGCGCTGTTGTTATAGGAGGAGGAGGCAGAGGGCGCTGTTGTTGTAGGATGAGGCGGCATAGGGCGCTGTTGTTATAGGAGGAAGCGGCAGAGGGCGCTCTTGTTATAGGAGGAGGCAGAGGCCGCTGTTATAGGAGGAGGCGGCAGAGGGCTCTGTTGTTATAGGAGGAGGCAGAGGGCGCTGTTGTTACTGGAGGAGGCGGCAGAGGGCGCTGTTGTTATAGGAGGAGGAGGCAGAGGGCGCTGTTGTTATAGGAGGAGGAGGCAGAGGGCGCTGTTATAGGACGAGGAGGCAGAGTGCACCGCTATTACTGGAGGAGGAGGCAGAAGGCGCTGTTGTTACAGGAGGAGGCGGCAGAAGGTGCTGTTATTATAGGAGGAGGAGGCAGAGGGCACTGTTATAGGAGGAGGCGGCAGAGGGCGCTGTTGTTATAGGAGGAAGAGGCAAAGGGCGCTGTTGTTATAGGAGGAGGCAGAGGGCGCTGTTGTTATAGAAGGAGGAGTCAGAGAGTGCTGTTGTTATAGGAGGAGGCGGCAGCGGGCGCTGTTGTTAGAGGAGGAGGAGGCAGAGGGCGCTGTTGTTATAGGAGGAGGAGGCAGAGGGCGCTGTTATAGGAGGAGGAGGCAGAGGGCGCTGTTGTTATAGGAGGAGGAGGCAGAGGGCGCTGTTATAGTAGGAGGAGGCAGAGGGCGCTGTTGTTATAGGAGGAGGAGGCAAAGGGCGCTGTTGTTATAGGAGGAGGAGGCAGAGGGCGCTGTTGTTATAGGAGGAGGCAGAGGGCGCTGTTTTTATAGGAGGAGGAGGCAGAGGGCGCTGTTGTTATAGGAGGAGGAGGCAGAGGGCACTGTTGTTATAGGAGGAGGAGGCAGAGGGCGCTGTTGTTATAGGAGGCGGCAGCGGGCGCTGTTAGAGGAGGAGGAGGCAGAGGGCGCTGTTGTTATAGAAGGAAGAGGCAGAGGGCGCTGTTATAGGAGGAGGAGGCAGAGGGCGCTGTTATAGTAGGAGGAGGCAGAGGGCACTGTTGTTACAGGAGGAGGAGGCAGAGGGCGCTGTTGTTATAGGAGGAGGCGGCAGCGGGCTCTGTTATAGGAGTATGCGGCAGAGGGCGCTGTTGTTATAGGACGAGGAGGCAGAGGGCGCTGTTATAGGAGGAGGAGGCAGAGGGCGTTGTTGTTACAGGAGGAGGCGGCAGAGGGCGCTGTTTTTATAGGAGGAGGAGGCAGAGGGCGCTGTTGTTACAGGAGGAGAAGGCAAAGGGCGCTCTTTTTACAGGAGGAAGCAGCAGAGGGCGCTGTTGTTACAGGAGGAGGAGGCAGAGGGTGCTGTTGTTATAGGAGGAGGAGGCAGAGGGCGCTGTTGTTACAGGAGGAGGCAGTAGAGGGCGCTGTTGTTACAGGAGGAGGAGGCAGAGGGCGCTGTTGTTATAGGAGGAGGAGGCAGAGGGCGCTGTTATAGGAGGAGGCGGCAGAGGGTGCTGTTGTTATAGGAGGAGGCGGCAGAGGGCACTGTTATAGGAGTATGCGGCAGAGGGCGCTGTTGTTATAGGACGAGGAGGCAGAGGGCGCTTTTGTTACAGGTGGAGGCGGCAGAGGGCGCTGTTTTTATAGGAGGAGGAGGCAGAGGGCGCTGTTGTTACAGGAGGAGAAGGCAAAGGGCGCTGTTTTTACAGGAGGAAGCAGCAGAGGGCGCTGTTGTTACAGGAGGAGGAGGCAGAGGGTGCTGTTGTTATAGGAGGAGGAGGCAGAGGGCGCTGTTGTTATAGGAGGAGGCGGCAGCGGGCTCTGTTATAGGAGTATGCGGCAGAGGGCGCTGTTGTTATAGGACGAGGAGGCAGAGGGCGCTGTTATAGGAGGAGGAGGCAGAGGGCGCTGTTGTTACAGGAGGAGGCGGCAGAGGGCGCTGTTGTTATAGGAGGAGGAGGCAGAGGGCGCTGTTGTTATAGGAGGAGGCAGAGGGCGCTGTTGTTATAGGAGGAGGCGGCAGAGGGCGCTGTTGTTATAGGAGGAGACAGATGGCGCTGTTGTTATAGGAGGAGGAGGCAGAGGGCGCTGTTGTTATAGGAGGAGGCGGCAGAGGGCGCTGTTGTTATAGGAGGAGGAGACAGAGGGCGCTGTTGTTATAGGAGGAGGCAGAGGGCGCTGTTGTTATAGGAGGAGGCGACAGAGGGCGCTGTTGTTATAGGAGGAGGCGGCAGAGGGCGCTGTTGTTATAGGAGGAGGCGGCAGAGGGCGCTGTTGTTATAGGAGGAGGCGGCAGAGGGCGCTGTTGTTATAGGAGGAGGCGGCAGAGGGCGCTGTTGTTATAGGAGGAGGAGGCAGAGGGCGCTGTTGTTATAGGAGGAGGCGGCAGAGGGCGCTGTTGTTATAGGAGGAGGCGGCAGAGGGCGCTGTTATAGGAGGAGGAGGCAGAGGGCGCTGTTGTTATAGGAGGAGGAGGCAGAGGGCGCTGTTATAGGACGAGGAGGCAGAGTGCACCGCTATTACTGGAGGAGGAGGCAGAAGGCGCTGTTGTTACAGGAGGAGGCGGCAGAAGGTGCCATTATTATAGGAGGAAGAGGCAGAGGGCGCTGTTATAGGAGGCGGCAGAGGGCGCTGTTGTTATAGGAGGAGGAGGCAGAGGGCGCTGTTGTTATAGGAGGAAGTGGCAGAGGGCGCTGTTGTTATAGGAAGAGGCGGTAGAGGGCGCAGTTGTTATAGGAGGAGGAGGCATAAGGCGCTGTTGTTATGGGAGGACACGGCAGAGGGCGCTGTTGTTACTGGAGGAGGCGGCAGAGGGCGCTGTTGTTATAGGAGGAGGAGGCAGAGGGCGCTGCTGTTACTGGAGGAGGCGGCAGAGGGCGCTGTTTTTATAGGAGGAGGAGGCAGAGGGCGCTGTTGTTATGGGAGGAGGCGGCAGAGGGCGCTTTTGTTATAGGAGGAGGCTGCAGAGTGCGCTGTTTTTACAGGAGGAGGAGGCAGAGGGCGCTGTTGTTACAGGAGGAGGCGGCAGAGGGCGCTGTTGTTATAGGAGGAGGAGGCAGAGGGCGCTGTTGTTGTAGGATGAGGCGGCATAGGGCGCTGTTGTTATAGGAGGAAGCGGCAGAGGGCGCTCTTGTTATAGGAGGAGGCAGAGGCCGCTGTTATAGGAGGAGGCGGCAGAGGGCTCTGTTGTTATAGGAGGAGGCAGAGGGCGCTGTTGTTACTGGAGGAGGCGGCAGAGGGCGCTGTTGTTATAGGAGGAGGAGGCAGAGGGCGCTGTTGTTATAGGAGGAGGAGGCAGAGGGCGCTGTTATAGGACGAGGAGGCAGAGTGCACCGCTATTACTGGAGGAGGAGGCAGAAGGCGCTGTTGTTACAGGAGGAGGCGGCAGAAGGTGCTGTTATTATAGGAGGAGGAGGCAGAGGGCGCTGTTATAGGAGGAGGCGGCAGAGGGCGCTGTTGTTATAGGAGGAAGAGGCAAAGGGCGCTGTTGTTATAGGAGGAGGCAGAGGGCGCTGTTGTTATAGAAGGAGGAGTCAGAGAGTGCTGTTGTTATAGGAGGAGGCGGCAGCGGGCGCTGTTGTTAGAGGAGGAGGAGGCAGAGGGCGCTGTTGTTATAGGAGAAGGAGGCAGAGGGCGCTGTTATAGGAGGAGGAGGCAGAGGGCGCTGTTGTTATAGGAGGAGGAGGCAGAGGGCGCTGTTATAGTAGGAGGAGGCAGAGGGCGCTGTTGTTATAGGAGGAGGAGGCAAAGGGCGCTGTTGTTATAGGAGGAGGAGGCAGAGGGCGCTGTTGTTATAGGAGGAGGCAGAGGGCGCTGTTTTTATAGGAGGAGGAGGCAGAGGGCGCTGTTGTTATAGGAGGAGGAAGCAGAGGGCGCTGTTGTTATAGGAGGAGGAGGCAGAGGGCGCTGTTATAGGACGAGGAGGCAGAGTGCACCGCTATTACTGGAGTAGGAGGCAGAAGGCGCTGTTGTTACAGGAGGAGGCGGCAGAAGGTGCTGTTATTATAGGAGGAAGAGGCAGAGGGCGCTGTTATAGGAGGCGGCAGAGGGCGCTGTTGTTATAGGAGGAGGAGGCAAAGGGTTCTGTTATAGGAGGAGGCGGCAGAGGGCGCTGTTGTTATAGGAGGAAGTGGCAGAGGGCGCTGTTGTTATAGGAAGAGGCGGTAGAGGGCGCAGTTGTTATAGGAGGAGGAGGCATAAGGCGCTGTTGTTATGGGAGGACACGGCAGAGGGCGCTGTTGTTACTGGAGGAGGCGGCAGAGGGCGCTGTTGTTATAGGAGGAGGAGGCAGAGGGCGCTGCTGTTACTGGAGGAGGCGGCAGAGGGCGCTGTTGTTATAGGAGGAGGAGGCAGAGGGCGCTGTTGTTATGGGAGGAGGCGGCAGAGGGCGCTTTTGTTATAGGAGGAGGCTGCAGAGTGCGCTGTTTTTACAGGAGGAGGAGGCAGAGGGCGCTGTTGTTACAGGAGGAGGCGGCAGAGGGCGCTGTTGTTATAGGAGGTGGAGGCAGAGGGCGCTGTTGTTGTAGGATGAGGCGGCATAGGGCGCTGTTGTTATAGGAGGAAGAGGCTGAGGGCGCTGTTGTTATAGGAGGAAGCGGCAGAGGGCGCTCTTGTTATAGGAGGAGGCAGAGGGCGCTGTTATAGGAGGAGGCGGCAGAGGGCTCTGTTGTTATAGGAGAAGGCAGAGGGCGCTGTTGTTACTGGAGGAGGCGGCAGAGGGCGCTGTTTTTATAGGAGGAGGAGGCAGAGGGCGCTGTTGTTATAGGAGGAGGAGGCAGAGGGCGCTGTTATAGGACGAGGAGGCAGAGTGCACCGCTATTACTGGAGGAGGAGGCAGAAGGCGCTGTTATTATAGGAGGAGGAGGCAGAGGGCACTGTTATAGGAGGAGGCGGCAGAGGGCGCTGTTGTTATAGGAGGAAGAGGCAAAGGGCGCTGTTGTTATAGGAGGAGGCAGAGGGCGCTGTTGTTATAGAAGGAGGAGTCAGAGGGTGCTGTTGTTATAGGAGGAGGCGGCAGCGGGCGCTGTTGTTAGAGGAGGAGGAGGCAGAGGGCGCTGTTGTTATAGGAGGAGGAGGCAGAGGGCGCTGTTATAGGAGGAGGAGGCAGAGGTCGCTGTTGTTATAGGAGGAGGAGGCAGAAGGCGCTGTTATAGTAGGAGGAGGCAGAGGGCGCTGTTGTTATAGGAGGAGGAGGCAAAGGGCGCTGTTGTTATAGGAGGAGTAGGTAGAGGGCGATGTTGTTATAGGAGGAGGAGGCAGAGGGCGCTGTTTTTATAGGAGGAGGAGGCAGAGGGCGCTGTTGTTATAGGAGGAGGAGGCAGAGGGCACTGTTGTTATAGGAGGAGGAGGCAGAGGGCGCTGTTGTTATAGGAGGAGGCGGCAGCGGGCGCTGTTGTTAGAGGAGGAGGAGGCAGAGGGCGCTGTTGTTATAGGAGGAGGAGGCAGAGGGCGCTGTTATAGGAGGAGGAGGCAGAGGGCGCTGTTGTTATAGTAGGAGGAGGCAGAGGGCACTGTTGTTACAGGAGGAGGAGGCAGAGGGCGCTGTTGTTATAGGAGGAGGAAGCAGAGGGCGCTGTTGTTACAGGAGGAGGAGGCAGAGGGCGCTGTTGTTACAGGAGGAGGCGGCAGAGGGTGCTGTTATTATAGGAGGAGGCGGCAGAGGGCGCTGTTGTTATAGGAGGAGGAGGCAAAGGGCGCTTTTATAGGAGGAGGCGGCAGAGGGCGCTGATGTTATAGGAGGAGGAGGCAGAGGGCGCTGTTGTTAAAGGAGGAGGCGGCAGAGGGCGCTGTTGTTATAGGAGGAGGAGGCAGAGGTCGCTGTTATAGGAGAAGGCGGCAGAGGGCGCTGTTGTTTCTGGAGGAGGTGGCAGAGAGCGCTGTTGTTACATGAGGAGGAGGCAGAGGGCGCTATTGTTATAGGAGGAGGCAGAGGGCGCTGTTTTTATAGGAGGAGGAGGCAGAGGGCGCTGTTATAGGAGGAGGAGGCAGAGGGCGCTGTTGTTATAGGAGGAGGAGGCAGAGGGCGCTGTTATAGGACGACGAGGCAGAGTGCACCGCTATTACTGGAGGAGGAGGCAGAAGGCGCTGTTGTTACAGGAGGAGGCGGCAGAAGGTGCTGTTATTATAGGAGGAAAAGGCAGAGGGCGCTGTTATAGGAGGCAGCAGAGGGCGCTGTTGTTATAGGAGGAGGAGGCAGAGGGCGCTGTTGTTATAGGAGGAAGTGGCAGAGGGCGCTGTTGTTATAGGAAGAGGCGGTAGAGGGCGCAGTTGTTATAGGAGGAGGAGGCATAAGGCGCTGTTGTTATGGGAGGACACGGCAGAGGGCGCTGTTGTTACTGGAGGAGGCGGCAGAGGGCGCTGTTGTTATAGGAGGAGGAGGCAGAGGGCGCTGCTGTTACTGGAGGAGGCGGCAGAGGGCGCTGTTGTTATAGGAGGAGGAGGCAGAGGGCGCTGTTGTTATGGGAGGAGGCGGCAGAGGGCGCTTTTGTTATAGGAGGAGGCTGCAGAGTGCGCTGTTTTTACAGGAGGAGGAGGCAGAGGGCGCTGTTGTTACAGGAGGAGGCGGCAGAGGGCGCTGTTGTTATAGGAGGAGGAGGCAGAGGGCGCTGTTGTTGTAGGATGAGGCGGCATAGGGCGCTGTTGTTATAGGAGGAATCGGCAGAGAGCGCTCTTGTTATAGGAGGAGGCAGAGGCCGCTGTTATAGGAGGAGGCGGCAGAGGGCTCTGTTGTTATAGGAGGAGGCAGAGGGCGCTGTTGTTACTGGAGGAGGCGGCAGAGGGCGCTGTTGTTATAGGAGGAGGAGGCAGAGGGCGCTGTTGTTATAGGAGGAGGAGGCAGAGGGCGCTGTTATAGGACGAGGAGGCAGAGTGCACCGCTATTACTGGAGGAGGAGGCAGAAGGCGCTGTTGTTACAGGAGGAGGCGGCAGAAGGTGCTGTTATTATAGGAGGAGGAGGCAGAGGGCGCTGTTATAGGAGGAGGCGGCAGAGGGCGCTGTTGTTATAGGAGGAAGAGGCAAAGGGCGCTGTTGTTATAGGAGGAGGCAGAGGGCGCTGTTGTTATAGAAGGAGGAGTCAGAGAGTGCTGTTGTTATAGGAGGAGGCGGCAGCGGGCGCTGTTGTTAGAGGAGGAGGAGGCAGAGGGCGCTGTTGTTATAGGAGGAGGAGGCAGAGGGCACTGTTATAGGAGGAGGAGGCAGAGGGCGCTGTTGTTATAGGAGGAGGAGGCAGAGGGCGCTGTTATAGTAGGAGGAGGCAGAGGGCGCTGTTGTTATAGGAGGAGGAGGCAAAGGGCGCTGTTGTTATAGGAGGAGGAGGCAGAGGGCGCTGTTGTTATAGGAGGAGGCAGAGGGCGCTGTTTTTATAGGAGGAGGAGGCAGAGGGCGCTGTTGTTATAGGAGGCGGCAGCGGGCGCTGTTAGAGGAGGAGGAGGCAGAGGGCGCTGTTGTTATAGGAGGAGGAGGCAGAGGGCGCTGTTATAGGAGGAGGAGGCAGAGGGCGCTGTTATAGTAGGAGGAGGCAGAGGGCACTGTTGTTACAGGAGGAGGAGGCAGAGGGCGCTGTTGTTATAGGAGGAGGCGGCAGCGGGCTCTGTTATAGGAGTATGCGGCAGAGGGCGCTGTTGTTATAGGACGAGGAGGCAGAGGGCGCTGTTATAGGAGGAGGAGGCAGAGGGCGTTGTTGTTACAGGAGGAGGCGGCAGAGGGCGCTGTTTTTATAGGAGGAGGAGGCAGAGGGCGCTGTTGTTACAGGAGGAGAAGGCAAAGGGCGCTCTTTTTATAGGAGGAAGCAGCAGAGGGCGCTGTTGTTACAGGAGGAGGAGGCAGAGGGTGCTGTTGTTATAGGAGGAGGAGGCAGAGGGCGCTGTTGTTACAGGAGGAGGAGGCAAAGGGCGCTGTTTTTACAGGAGGAGGCAGTAGAGGGCGCTGTTGTTACAGGAGGAGGAGGCAGAGGGCGCTGTTGTTATAGGAGGAGGAGGCAGAGGGCGCTGTTATAGGAGGAGGCGGCAGAGGGTGCTGTTGTTATAGGAGGAGGCGGCAGAGGGCACTGTTATAGGAGTATGCGGCAGAGGGCGCTGTTGTTATAGGACGAGGAGGCAGAGGGCGCTGTTATAGGAGGAGGAGGCAGAGGGCGCTTTTGTTACAGGAGGAGGCGGCAGAGGGCGCTGTTTTTATAGGAGGAGGAGGCAGAGGGCGCTGTTGTTACAGGAGGAGAAGGCAAAGGGCGCTGTTTTTACAGGAGGAAGCAGCAGAGGGCGCTGTTGTTACAGGAGGAGGAGGCAGAGGGTGCTGTTGTTATAGGAGGAGGAGGCAGAGGGCGCTGTTGTTATAGGAGGAGGCGGCAGCGGGCTCTGTTATAGGAGTATGCGGCAGAGGGCGCTGTTGTTATAGGACGAGGAGGCAGAGGGTGCTGTTATAGGAGGAGGAGGCAGAGGGCGCTGTTGTTACAGGAGGAGGCGGCAGAGGGCGCTGTTGTTATAGGAGGAGGAGGAAGAGGGCGCTGTTGTTATAGGAGGAGGCAGAGGGCGCTGTTGTTATAGGAGGAGGCGGCAGAGGGAGCTGTTGTTATAGGAGGAGACAGAGGGCGCTGTTGTTATAGGAGGAGGAGGCAGAGGGCGCTGTTGTTATAGGAGGAGGCGGCAGAGGGCGCTGTTGTTATAGGAGGAGGAGACAGAGGGCGCTGTTGTTATAGGAGGAGGCAGAGGGCGCTGTTGTTATAGGAGGAGGCGACAGAGGGCGCTGTTGTTATAGGAGGAGGCGGCAGAGGGCGCTGTTGTTATAGGAGGAGGCGGCAGAGGGCGCTGTTGTTATAGGAGGATGCGGCAGAGGGCGCTGTTGTTATAGGAGGAGGCGGCAGAGGGCGCTGTTGTTATAGGAGGAGGCGGCAGAGGGCGCTGTTGTTATAGGAGGAGGAGGCAGAGGGCGCTGTTGTTATAGGAGGAGGCGGCAGAGGGCGCTGTTGTTATAGGAGGAGGCGGCAGAGGGCGCTGTTGTTATAGGAGGAGGCGGCAGAGGGCGCTGTTGTTATAGGAGGAGACGGCAGAGGGCGCTGTTGTTATAGGAGGAGGCGGCAGAGGGCGCTGTTGTTATAGGAGGAGGAGGCAGAGGGCGCTGTTGTTATAGGAGGAGGCGGCAGAGGGCGCTGTTGTTATAGGAGTAGGCGGCAGAGGGCGCTGTTGTTATAGGAGGAGGAGACAGAGGGCGCTGTTGTTATAGGAGGAGGAGGCAGAGGGCGCTGTTGTTATAGGAGGAGGAGGCAGAGGGCGCTGTTGTTATAGGAGGAGGAGACAGAGGGCGCTGTTGTTATAGGAGGAGGAGGCAGAGGGCGCTGTTGTTATAGGAGGAGGCGGCAGAGGGCGCTGTTGTTATAGGAGGAGGCGGCAGAGGGCGCTGTTGTTATAGGAGGAGGGGACAGAGGGCGCTGTTGTTATAGGAGGAGGCGGCAGAGGGCGCTGTTGTTATAGGAGGAGGCGGCAGAGGGCGCTGTTGTTATAGGAGGAGGCGGCAGAGGGCGCTGTTGTTATAGGAGGAGGCGGCAGAGGGCGCTGTTGTTATAGGAGGAGGCGGCAGAGGGCGCTGTTGTTATAGGAGGAGGCGGCAGAGGGCGCTGTTGTTATAGGAGGAGGCGGCAAAGGGCGCTGTTGTTATAGGAGGAGGCGGCAGAGGGCACTGTTATAGGAGTATGCGGCAGAGGGCGCTGTTATAGGAGGAGGAGGCAGAGGGCGCTGTTGTTATAGGAGGAGGAGGCAGAGGGCGCTGTTATAGGACGAGGAGGCAGAGTGCACTGCTATTACTGGAGGAGGAGGCAGAAGGCGCTGTTGTTACAGGAGGAGGCGGCAGAAGGTGCTGTTATTATAGGAGGAAGAGGCAGAGGGCGCTGTTATAGGAGGCGGCAGAGGGCGCTGTTGTTATAGGAGGAGGAGGCAGAGGGCGCTGTTGTTATAGGAGGAAGTGGCAGAGGGCGCTGTTGTTATAGGAAGAGGCGGTAGAGGGCGCAGTTGTTATAGGAGGAGGAGGCATAAGGCGCTGTTGTTATGGGAGGACACGGCAGAGGGCGCTGTTGTTACTGGAGGAGGCGGCAGAGGGCGCTGTTGTTATAGGAGGAGGAGGCAGAGGGCGCTGCTGTTACTGGAGGAGGCGGCAGAGGGCGCTGTTTTTATAGGAGGAGGAGGCAGAGGGCGCTGTTGTTATGGGAGGAGGCGGCAGAGGGCGCTTTTGTTATAGGAGGAGGCTGCAGAGTGCGCTGTTTTTACAGGAGGAGGAGGCAGAGGGCGCTGTTGTTACAGGAGGAGGCGGCAGAGGGCGCTGTTGTTATAGGAGGAGGAGGCAGAGGGCGCTGTTGTTGTAGGATGAGGCGGCATAGGGCGCTGTTGTTATAGGAGGAAGCGGCAGAGGGCGCTCTTGTTATAGGAGGAGGCAGAGGCCGCTGTTATAGGAGGAGGCGGCAGAGGGCTCTGTTGTTATAGGAGGAGGCAGAGGGCGCTGTTGTTACTGGAGGAGGCGGCAGAGGGCGCTGTTGTTATAGGAGGAGGAGGCAGAGGGCGCTGTTGTTATAGGAGGAGGAGGCAGAGGGCGCTGTTATAGGACGAGGAGGCAGAGTGCACCGCTATTACTGGAGGAGGAGGCAGAAGGCGCTGTTGTTACAGGAGGAGGCGGCAGAAGGTGCTGTTATTATAGGAGGAGGAGGCAGAGGGCGCTGTTATAGGAGGAGGCGGCAGAGGGCGCTGTTGTTATAGGAGGAAGAGGCAAAGGGCGCTGTTGTTATAGGAGGAGGCAGAGGGCGCTGTTGTTATAGAAGGAGGAGTCAGAGAGTGCTGTTGTTATAGGAGGAGGCGGCAGCGGGCGCTGTTGTTAGAGGAGGAGGAGGCAGAGGGCGCTGTTGTTATAGGAGAAGGAGGCAGAGGGCGCTGTTATAGGAGGAGGAGGCAGAGGGCGCTGTTGTTATAGGAGGAGGAGGCAGAGGGCGCTGTTATAGTAGGAGGAGGCAGAGGGCGCTGTTGTTATAGGAGGAGGAGGCAAAGGGCGCTGTTGTTATAGGAGGAGGAGGCAGAGGGCGCTGTTGTTATAGGAGGAGGCAGAGGGCGCTGTTTTTATAGGAGGAGGAGGCAGAGGGCGCTGTTGTTATAGGAGGAGGAGGCAGAGGGCACTGTTGTTATAGGAGGAGGAGGCAGAGGGCGCTGTTGTTATAGGAGGCGGCAGCGGGCGCTGTTAGAGGAGGAGGAGGCAGAGGGCGCTGTTGTTATAGAAGGAGGAGGCAGAGGGCGCTGTTATAGGAGGAGGAGGCAGAGGGCGCTGTTATAGTAGGAGGAGGCAGAGGGCACTGTTGTTACAGGAGGAGGAGGCAGAGGGCGCTGTTGTTATAGGAGGAGGCGGCAGCGGGCTCTGTTATAGGAGTATGCGGCAGAGGGCGCTGTTGTTATAGGACGAGGAGGCAGAGGGCGTTGTTATAGGAGGAGGAGGCAGAGGGCGTTGTTGTTACAGGAGGAGGCGGCAGAGGGCGCTGTTTTTATAGGAGGAGGAGGCAGAGGGCGCTGTTGTTACAGGAGGAGAAGGCAAAGGGCGCTCTTTTTACAGGAGGAAGCAGCAGAGGGCGCTGTTGTTACAGGAGGAGGAGGCAGAGGGTGCTGTTGTTATAGGAGGAGGAGGCAGAGGGCGCTGTTGTTACAGGAGGAGGAGGCAAAGGGCGCTGTTTTTACAGGAGGAGGCAGTAGAGGGCGCTGTTGTTACAGGAGGAGGAGGCAGAGGGCGCTGTTGTTATAGGAGGAGGAGGCAGAGGGCGCTGTTATAGGAGGAGGCGGCAGAGGGTGCTGTTGTTATAGGAGGAGGCGGCAGAGGGCACTGTTATAGGAGTATGCGGCAGAGGGCGCTGTTGTTATAGGACGAGGAGGCAGAGGGCGCTTTTGTTACAGGTGGAGGCGGCAGAGGGCGCTGTTTTTATAGGAGGAGGAGGCAGAGGGCGCTGTTGTTACAGGAGGAGAAGGCAAAGGGCGCTGTTTTTACAGGAGGAAGCAGCAGAGGGCGCTGTTGTTACAGGAGGAGGAGGCAGAGGGTGCTGTTGTTATAGGAGGAGGAGGCAGAGGGCGCTGTTGTTATAGGAGGAGGCGGCAGCGGGCTCTGTTATAGGAGTATGCGGCAGAGGGCGCTGTTGTTATAGGACGAGGAGGCAGAGGGCGCTGTTATAGGAGGAGGAGGCAGAGGGCGCTGTTGTTACAGGAGGAGGCGGCAGAGGGCGCTGTTGTTATAGGAGGAGGAGGCAGAGGGCGCTGTTGTTATAGGAGGAGGCAGAGGGCGCTGTTGTTATAGGAGGAGGCGGCAGAGGGCGCTGTTGTTATAGGAGGAGACAGAGGGCGCTGTTGTTATAGGAGGAGGAGGCAGAGGGCGCTGTTGTTATAGGAGGAGGCGGCAGAGGGCGCTGTTGTTATAGGAGGAGGAGACAGAGGGCGCTGTTGTTATAGGAGGAGGCAGAGGGCGCTGTTGTTATAGGAGGAGGCGACAGAGGGCGCTGTTGTTATAGGAGGAGGCGGCAGAGGGCGCTGTTGTTATAGGAGGAGGCGGCAGAGGGCGCTGTTGTTATAGGAGGAGGCGGCAGAGGGCGCTGTTGTTATAGGAGGTGGCGGCAGAGGGCGCTGTTGTTATAGGAGGAGGCGGCAGAGGGCGCTGTTGTTATAGGAGGAGGAGGCAGAGGGCGCTGTTGTTATAGGAGGAGGCGGCAGAGGGCGCTGTTGTTATAGGAGGAGGCGGCAGAGGGCGCTGTTGTTATAGGAGGAGGCGGCAGAGGGCGCTGTTGTTATAGGAGGAGGCGGCAGAGGGCGCTGTTGTTATAGGAGGAGGCAGAGGGCGCTGTTGTTATAGGAGGAGGCAGAGGGCGCTGTTTTTATAGGAGGAGGAGGCAGAGGGCGCTGTTGTTATAGGAGGAGGAGGCAGAGGGCACTGTTGTTATAGGAGGAGGAGGCAGAGGGCGCTGTTGTTATAGGAGGCGGCAGCGGGCGCTGTTAGAGGAGGAGGAGGCAGAGGGCGCTGTTGTTATAGAAGGAGGAGGCAGAGGGCGCTGTTATAGGAGGAGGAGGCAGAGGGCGCTGTTATAGTAGGAGGAGGCAGAGGGCACTGTTGTTACAGGAGGAGGAGGCAGAGGGCGCTGTTGTTATAGGAGGAGGCGGCAGCGGGCTCTGTTATAGGAGTATGCGGCAGAGGGCGCTGTTGTTATAGGACGAGGAGGCAGAGGGCGCTGTTATAGGAGGAGGAGGCAGAGGGCGTTGTTGTTACAGGAGGAGGCGGCACAGGGCGCTGTTTTTATAGGAGGAGGAGGCAGAGGGCGCTGTTGTTACAGGAGGAGAAGGCAAAGGGCGCTCTTTTTACAGGAGGAAGCAGCAGAGGGCGCTGTTGTTACAGGAGGAGGAGGCAGAGGGTGCTGTTGTTATAGGAGGAGGAGGCAGAGGGCGCTGTTGTTACAGGAGGAGGAGGCAAAGGGCGCTGTTTTTACAGGAGGAGGCAGTAGAGGGCGCTGTTGTTACAGGAGGAGGAGGCAGAGGGCGCTGTTGTTATAGGAGGAGGAGGCAGAGGGCGCTGTTATAGGAGGAGGCGGCAGAGGGTGCTGTTGTTATAGGAGGAGGCGGCAGAGGGCACTGTTATAGGAGTATGCGGCAGAGGGCGCTGTTGTTATAGGACGAGGAGGCAGAGGGCGCTTTTGTTACAGGTGGAGGCGGCAGAGGGCGCTGTTTTTATAGGAGGAGGAGGCAGAGGGCGCTGTTGTTACAGGAGGAGAAGGCAAAGGGCGCTGTTTTTACAGGAGGAAGCAGCAGAGGGCGCTGTTGTTACAGGAGGAGGAGGCAGAGGGTGCTGTTGTTATAGGAGGAGGAGGCAGAGGGCGCTGTTGTTATAGGAGGAGGCGGCAGCGGGCTCTGTTATAGGAGTATGCGGCAGAGGGCGCTGTTGTTATAGGACGAGGAGGCAGAGGGCGCTGTTATAGGAGGAGGAGGCAGAGGGCGCTGTTGTTACAGGAGGAGGCGGCAGAGGGCGCTGTTGTTATAGGAGGAGGAGGCAGAGGGCGCTGTTGTTATAGGAGGAGGCAGAGGGCGCTGTTGTTATAGGAGGAGGCGGCAGAGGGCGCTGTTGTTATAGGAGGAGACAGAGGGCGCTGTTGTTATAGGAGGAGGAGGCAGAGGGCGCTGTTGTTATAGGAGGAGGCGGCAGAGGGCGCTGTTGTTATAGGAGGAGGAGACAGAGGGCGCTGTTGTTATAGGAGGAGGCAGAGGGCGCTGTTGTTATAGGAGGAGGCGACAGAGGGCGCTGTTGTTATAGGAGGAGGCGGCAGAGGGCGCTGTTGTTATAGGAGGAGGCGGCAGAGGGCGCTGTTGTTATAGGAGGAGGCGGCAGAGGGCGCTGTTGTTATAGGAGGTGGCGGCAGAGGGCGCTGTTGTTATAGGAGGAGGCGGCAGAGGGCGCTGTTGTTATAGGAGGAGGAGGCAGAGGGCGCTGTTGTTATAGGAGGAGGCGGCAGAGGGCGCTGTTGTTATAGGAGGAGGCGGCAGAGGGCGCTGTTGTTATAGGAGGAGGCGGCAGAGGGCGCTGTTGTTATAGGAGGAGGCGGCAGAGGGCGCTGTTGTTATAGGAGGAGGCGGCAGAGGGCGCTGTTGTTATAGGAGGAGGCGGCAGAGGGCGCTGTTGTTATAGGAGGAGGCGGAAGAGGGCGCTGTTGTTATAGGAGGAGGAGACAGAGGGCGCTGTTGTTATAGGAGGAGGAGGCAGAGGGCGCTGTTGTTATAGGAGGAGGAGGCAGAGGGCGCTGTTGTTATAGGAGGAGGAGGCAGAGGGCGCTGTTGTTATAGGAGGAGGAGGCAGAGGGCGCTGTTGTTATAGGAGGAGGCGGCAGAGGGCGCTGTTGTTATAGGAGGAGGCGGCAGAGGGCGCTGTTGTTATAGGAGGAGGGGACAGAGGGCGCTGTTGTTATAGGAGGAGGCGGCAGAGGGCGCTGTTGTTATAGGAGGAGGCGGCAGAGGGCGCTGTTGTTATAGGAGGAGGCGGCAGAGGGCGCTGTTGTTATAGGAGGCGGCAGAGGGCGCTGTTGTTATAGGAGGAGGCGGCAGAGGGCGCTGTTGTTATAGGAGGAGGAGGCAGAGGGCGCTGTTGTTATAGGAGGAGGCGGCAGAGGGCGCTGTTGTTATAGGAGGAGGCGGCAGAGGGCGCTGTTGTTATAGGAGGAGGAGACAGAGGGCGCTGTTGTTATAGGAGGAGGAGACAGTGGGCGCTGTTGTTATAGGAGGAGGAGGCAGAGGGCGCTGTTGTTATAGGAGGAGGCGGCAGAGGGCGCTGTTGTTATAGGAGGAGGCGGCAGAGGGCGCTGTTGTTATAGGAGGAGGCGGCAGAGGGCGCTGTTGTTATAGGAGGAGGAGGCAGAGGGCGCTGTTGTTATAGGAGGAGGCGGCAGAGGGCGCTGTTGTTATAGGAGGAGGAGACAGAGGGCGCTGTTGTTATAGGAGAAGGAGACAGGGGGCGCTGTTGTTATAGGAGGAGTAGGCAGAGGGCGCTGTTGTTATAGGAGGAGGCGGCAGAGGGCGCTGTTGTTATAGGAGGAGGCGGCAGAGGGCGCTGTTATAGGAGGAGGCGGCAGAGGGCGCTGTTATAGGAGGAGGAGGCAGAGGGAGCTGTTGTTATAGGAGGAGGCGGCAGAGGGCGCTGTTATAGGAGGAGGAGACAGAGGGCGCTGTTGTTATAGGAGGAGGAGGCAGAGGGCGCTGTTATAGGAGGAGGCGGCAGAGGGCGCTGTTATAGGAGGAGGCGGCAGAGGGCGCTGTTATAGGAGGAGGAGGCAGAGGGCGCTGTTGTTATAGGAGGAGGCGGCAGAGGGCGCTGTTATAGGAGGAGGAGGCAGAGGGCGCTGTTGTTATAGGAGGAGGCGGCAGAGGGCGCTGTTATAGGAGGAGGAGGCAGAGGGCGCTGCTATAGGAGGAGGAGGCAGAGGGCGCTGTTATAGGAGGAGGAGGCAGAGGGCGCTGTTATAGGAGGAGGAGACAGAGGGCGCTGTTATAGGAGGAGGAGGCAGAGGGCGCTGTTGTTATAGGAGGAGGAGGCAGAGGGCGCTGTTATAGGAGGAGGCGGCAGAGGGCGCTGTTATAGGAGGAGGCGGCAGAGGGCGCTGTTATAGGAGGAGGAGGCAGAGGGCGCTGTTGTTATAGGAGGAGGCGGCAGAGGGCGCTGTTATAGGAGGAGGAGGCAGAGGGCGCTGTTGTTATAGGAGGAGGCGGCAGAGGGCGCTGTTATAGGAGGAGGAGGCAGAGGGCGCTGTTATAGGAGGAGGAGGCAGAGGGCGCTGTTATAGGAGGAGGAGGCAGAGGGCGCTGTTGTTATAGGAGGAGGAGACAGAGGGCGCTGTTATAGGAGGAGGAGGCAGAGGGCGCTGTTATAGGAGGAGGAGACAGAGGGCGCTGTTATAGGAGGAGGAGGCAGAGGGCGCTGTTATAGGAGGAGGAGGCAGAGGGCGCTGTTATAGGAGGAGGAGACAGAGGGCGCTGTTATAGGAGGAGGAGACAGAGGGCGCTGTTGTTATAGGAGGAGGAGGCAGAGGGCGCTGTTATAGGAGGAGGCGGCAGAGGGCGCTGTTATAGGAGGAGGCGGCAGAGGGCGCTGTTATAGGAGGAGGAGGCAGAGGGCGCTGTTGTTATAGGAGGAGGCGGCAGAGGGCGCTGTTATAGGAGGAGGAGGCAGAGGGCGCTGTTGTTATAGGAGGAGGCGGCAGAGGGCGCTGTTATAGGAGGAGGAGGCAGAGGGCGCTGTTATAGGAGGAGGAGGCAGAGGGCGCTGTTATAGGAGGAGGAGGCAGAGGGCGCTGTTATAGGAGGAGGAGACAGAGGGCGCTGTTATAGGAGGAGGAGACAGAGGGCGCTGTTGTTATAGGAGGAGGAGGCAGAGGGCGCTGTTATAGGAGGAGGAGACAGAGGGCGCTGTTATAGGAGGAGGAGGCAGAGGGCGCTGTTATAGGAGGAGGAGGCAGAGGGCGCTGTTATAGGAGGAGGAGGCAGAGGGCGCTGTTATAGGAGGAGGAGGCAGAGGGCGCTGTTATAGGAGGAGGAGGCAGAGGGCGCTGTTATAGGAGGGAGTAATTGTAACGAGGGGCGGATCTGTGAACACTCGGCCGCAGCTCTCTGCTCACTGAGGGGTTAATCACAAGTCATAATACTACAACCAACGAGAAAAAGTGAGCGACCACAGCAGCCAATCCGCGCTCCGGACGCCGTGAAGGCAGTGAGCTAATTGGCTCCTGCGGGCGCTGTTAATTCTTTCTTTATTTCGCCACCTGCTGGCGACTCCCGATATCGCAGCTTTATACAGGTAAACGCCTTCTGCAAACAGCAGCCAATCAGGGAGAGAGCTCTCTGCGCTCGCCCCGCCTCACAACGTCACGTGCCTGATCGGCAGCACGTGGTACAGGCGGTATACCGGCATGCACAGCGCTGAGGTCAGTAACATGGCGGCGCCCGAGTGACCCGTTCGCTGCCGGTGATCTCCGCCCGGTGTGACGTCATCCCCGTGCTACTGACGGTACAGGAAGCCACGTGCTGCGCCCACCTCATCATCCCCCCGGTAACCAGACGCCTCCGAGAGCGCAGGAAGGTGAGGGGCGGGGAAACGGAGGAGGACGGGGGCGGAAACGGAGGAGGGGGGGGGGGCGGAAACGGAGGAGAGGGGGGGGGGCGGAAACGGAGGAGAGGGGGGGGGGCGGAAACGGAGGAGAGGGGGGGGGGCGGAAACGGAGGAGAGGGGGGGGGGCGGAAACGGAGGAGGGGGGGGGGGGCGGAAACGGAGGAGGGGGGGGGGCGGAAACGGAGGAGGGGGGGGGGGCGGAAACGGAGGAGGGGGGGGGGCGGAAACGGAGGAGGAGGGGGGGGGCGGAAACGGAGGGGGGGGGGGGCGGAAACGGAGGGGGGGGGGAACGGAGGGAGGGAGGGGGGGCGGAAACGGGGGAAGGGGAGGGGCGGAAACGGAGGGGGGGGAAACGGAGGGGGGGGGAACGGAGGAGGGGGGGGCGGAAACGGAGGGGGGGGAACGAGGGAGGGAGGGGCGAAAATGGAGGAGGGGGAACGAGGGGGGAGGGAGGGGGAACGAGGGGGGAGGGAGCGGCGGAAACGGGGGAGGGGGAGGGGGGGCGGAAACGGGGGAGGGGGAGGGGGCGGAAACGGGGAGGGGCAGGGGAGGAAAGGGGGAGGGGCAGGGGCGGAAACGGAGGAGGGGGAGGGGGGGCGGAAACGGGGGAGGGGGCGGGGGCGGAAACGGGGAGGGGCAGGGGGAGGAAAGGGGGAGGGGCAGGGGCGGAAACGGAGGAGGGGGAGGGGGGGCGGAAACGGGGGAGGGGGAGGGGGGGCGGAAACGGGGGAGGGGGAGGGGGGGCGGAAACGGGGGGGAGGGGAAACGAAGAAGATGGGTGGGCAGAAACGGAGGAGGGGAAACGGAGGAGGGGGGCTCCTTGCTCTTGGTCCTCTGGTCCTGGGGGTGCACCTCTGCCATCGTGGTACATGGAGGTGACTTGAGTCATGTGGGAGGAGCCTGTGTATGACCTGTGTTGCGTCCCCCAGGTTGTGCCCGGTGTTCGGCCCCCTCGTCTTCCTCCTCCTGATGGTGCGGTGACCAGTTTGCCGTCCAGACGTGTTCCTGCTGCAGTCGCGATGCTTCGGCTTCCGCTCCTTCTCCGCGTCTCCTGTGCCCCCCGCATAACGAGCATCAGGGGCCGGAAATCTCGCTCTGATCCACCTGCAAAATCCAAAGCCTCCCGCATCAAGTATCCCCCCATGGTGTGTGTGGAGGAGCTGCTGAACGTGCAGCGCCGGTATCGGGAGTACACCGCCATCCTGGGCGCCATGAGGTACGTGGATCATAAGCTCCGTCTAGGGGTGGTGGTGCTAGGAGCGTCCCCTGCTGAATCAACACTCCCACTGCACCCTGAGGGGGCTCTGGTCTCACCATCATAGCTGTTTTCCCAGCGTTCTGGGGTCTGCACCTGGTAAACAATGGGGGAAGTTATCAAATCTAATGGTGTGCTGGGGCCCCTGCGTGCCTGGAGCCCGACTACTGCCGGCGACTGCTGCACCCGTACTGGTAACCCCCATATTGTAGCCCCCAATTATCCAGAGGGCTGGCGAATGCCCCCCGCGGTGCGGCGCCTGACTGTGCGGAGGGCTGGCGAATGCCCCTTGCGGTGCGGCCCCTGACTGTGCAGAGGACTGGTGAATGCCCCCCACGAGCGGAGGGCTGGTGAATGCCCCCTCGGTGCGGCCCCTGACTGTGCGGAGGGCTGGTGAATGCCCCCCGCGAGCGGAGGGCTGGTGAATGCCCCTTGCGGTGCGGCCCCTGACTGTGCAGAGGACTGGTGAATGCCCCCCACGAGCGGAGGGCTGGTGAATGCCCCCTCGGTGCGGTCCCTGACTGTGCGGAGGGCTGGTGAATGCCCCCCGCGAGCGGAGGGCTGGTGAATGCCCCCCACGAGCGGAGGGCTGGTGAATGCCCCCCACGAGCGGAGGGCTGGTGAATGCCCCCCACGAGCGGAGGGCTGGTGAATGCCCCCCACGAGCGGAGGGCTGGTGAATGCCCCCCACGAGCGGAGGGCTGGTGAATGCCCCCCACGAGCGGAGGGCTGGTGAATGCCCCCACGGTGCGGCCCCTGACTGTGCGGAGGGCTGGTGAATGCCCCCCGCGAGCGGAGGGCTGGTGAATGCCCCCGCGGTGCGGCCCCTGACTGTGCGGAGGGCTGGTGAATGCCCCCACGGTGCGGCCCCTGACTGTGCGGAGGGCTGGTGAATGCCCCCGCGTTGCGGCCCCTGACTGTGCGGAGGACTGGTGAATGCCCCCGCGGTGCGGCCCCTGACTGTGCGGAGGACTGGTGAATGCCCCCGCGGTGCGGCCCCTGACTGTGCGGAGGACTGGTGAATGCCCCCGCGGTGCGGCCCCTGACTGTGCGGAGGACTGGTGAATGCCCCCGCGGTGCGGCCCCTGACTGTGCGGAGGACTGGTGAATGCCCCCGCGGTGCGGCCCCTGACTGTGCGGAGGACTGGTGAATGCCCCCGCGGTGCGGCCCCTGACTGTGCGGAGGACTGGTGAATGCCCCCGCGGTGCGGCCCCTGACTGTGCGGAGGACTGGTGAATGCCCCCGCGGTGCGGCCCCTGACTGTGCGGAGGACTGGTGAATGCCCCCGTGGTGCGGCCCCTGACTGTGCGGAGGACTGGTGAATGCCCCCGCGGTGCGGCCCCTGACTGTGCGGAGGACTGGTGAGTGCCCCCGCTGTGCGGCCACTGACTGTGCGGATCGCTGGTGAGTGCCCCCGCTGTGCGGCCACTGACTGTGCGGATCGCTGGTGAATACCCCCGCGGTGCGGCCCCTGACTGTGCGGAGGGCTGGTGAATGCCCCCGCGGTGCGGCCCCTGACTGTGCGGAGGACTGGTGAATGCTCCCGCGGTGCGGCCCCTGACTGTGCGGAGGACTGGTGAATGCCCCCGCGGTGCGGCCCCTGACTGTGCGGAGGACCGGTGAATGCCCCCGCGGTGCGGCCCCTGACTGTGCGGAGGACCGGTGAATGCCCCCGTGGTGCGGCCCCTGACTGTGCGGAGGACTGGTGAATGCCCCCGCGGTGCGGCCCCTGACTGTGCGGAGGACTGGTGAATGCCCCCGCGGTGCGGCCCCTGACTGTGCGGAGGACTGGTGAGTGCCCCCGCTGTGCGGCCCCTGACTGTGCGGATCGCTGGTGAATACTCCTGCGGTGCGGCCCCTGACTGTGCGGAGGACTGGTGAATGCCCCCGCGGTGCGGCCCCTGACTGTGCGGAGGACTGGTGAGTGCCCCCGCTGTGCGGCCCCTGACTGTGCGGAGGACTGGTGAATGCCCCCGTGGTGCGGCCCCTGACTGTGCGGAGGACTGGTGAATGCCCCCGCGGTGCGGCCCCTGACTGTGCGGAGGACTGGTGAGTGCCCCCGCTGTGCGGCCCCTGACTGTGCGGATCGCTGGTGAATGCCCCCGCGGTGCGGCCCCTGACTGTGCGGAGGACTGGTGAGTGCCCCCGCGGTGCGGCCCCTGACTGTGCGGATCGCTGGTGAATGCCCCCGCGGTGCGGCCCCTGACTGTGCGGAGGACTGGTGAATGCCCCCGCGGTGCGGCCCCTGACTGTGCGGAGGACTGGTGAGTGCCCCCGCTGTGCGGCCCCTGACTGTGCAGATCGCTGGTGAATACCCCCGCGGTGCGGCCCCTGACTGTGCGGAGGGCTGGTGAATGCCCCCGCTGTGCGGCCCCTGACCATCAGGCCTCACGGTGTTCTGTGGCCGTTTTTTGTAGGGCCGACTTTAAGGAGGAGATGTTGCGTTCGCGCTTTGAGCAGCGGGTGGGATACTTTGCGGAGCAGCGTCTGCACCTGGAGGCCGTGGAGCACACGGCACTGATGGCCTGGAACAAGGAGGAGAACGACCGGGCTCTGTGCAGGAGGTGAGGCTGAGTGACGCCCGCTGTACATGTATGTTGGCGTCGCCATCCCCCGCAGTCAGTATCGCACCACCTCTGACAAGCTGTTTTTGCAGATTGGAGCGGCTGAAGATGGAGGAGCAGGCCTACAAGCTGCTGAGGAGAGAAGCCACCAAGCTCCGAGACCAGGCCAAGATGGAGGAGCAGCAGCAGCGGGAGCGGGAGCTGGAGAGGCTGGAGGTGAGGGGTCACATGACTTATAGTCCCCAGGGGGGTGTCATGTCATCTTCAGGGTTGGGATGAGGGTCACGTGGATTATTTCTCACCATGGGGGTGTCTCAGGATTGGGAGTGTCAGGTGACTTATTCTTCATGGGGTGTCACATAGTTTATTCCTCAGGGTGAATGGGGGTCATGTGGCTTATTCCTCATTGGTGATGTCCCAGCTTCGTCCGCAGGGCAGACGGGTGTAACCGTAGGGTGTCCCAGCTTCATCCGCAGGGCAGACGGGTGTAACCGTAGGGTGTCCCAGCTTCGTCCGCAGGGCAGACGGGTGTAACCGTAGGGTGTCCCAGCTTCGTCCGCAGGGCAGACTGGTGTAACCGTAGGGTGTCCCAGCTTCGTCCGCAGGGCAGACTGGTGTAACCGTAGGGTGTCCCAGCTTCGTCCGCAGGGCAGACGGGTGTAACCGTAGGGTGTCCCAGCTTCGTCCGCAGGGCAGACGGGTGTAACCGTAGGGCGTCCTCTTTTCATCCGCAGGGCAGACGGGTGTAACCGTAGGGTGTCCCAGCTTCATCCGCAGGGCAGACGGGTGTAACCGTAGGGTGTCCCAGCTTCGTCCGCAGGGCAGACGGGTGTAACCGTAGGGTGTCCCAGCTTCGTCCGCAGGGCAGACTGGTGTAACCGTAGGGTGTCCCAGCTTCGTCCGCAGGGCAGACTGGTGTAACCGTAGGGTGTCCCAGCTTCGTCCGCAGGGCAGACGGGTGTAACCGTAGGGTGTCCCAGCTTCGTCCGCAGGGCAGACGGGTGTAACCGTAGGGCGTCCTCTTTTCATCCGCAGGGCAGACGGGTGTAACCGTAGGGTGTCCCAGCTTCGTCCGCAGGGCAGACGGGTGTAACCGTAGGGTGTCCCAGCTTCGTCCGCAGGGCAGACGGGTGTAACCGTAGGGTGTCCCAGCTTCGTCCGCAGGGCAGGCGGGTGTCCCAGCTTCGTCCGCAGGGCAGACGGGTGTAACCGTAGGGTGTCCCAGCTTCATCCGCAGGGCAGACGGGTGTAACCGTAGGGTGTCCCAGCTTCGTCCGCAGGGCAGACTGGTGTAACCGTAGGGTGTCCCAGCTTCGTCCGCAGGGCAGACTGGTGTAACCGTAGGGTGTCCCAGCTTCGTCCGCAGGGCAGACTGGTGTAACCGTAGGGTGTCCCAGCTTCGTCCGCAGGGCAGACGGGTGTAACCGTAGGGTGTCCCAGCTTCGTCCGCAGGGCAGACGGGTGTAACCGTAGGGCGTCCTCTTTTCATCCGCAGGGCAGACGGGTGTAACCGTAGGGTGTCCCAGCTTCGTCCGCAGGGCAGACGGGTGTAACCGTAGGGTGTCCCAGCTTCGTCCGCAGGGCAGACGGGTGTAACCGTAGGGTGTCCCAGCTTCGTCCGCAGGGCAGACGGGTGTAACCGTAGGGTGTCCCAGCTTCGTCCGCAGGGCAGACGGGTGTCCCAGCTTCGTCCGCAGGGCAGACGGGTGTAACCGTAGGGTGTCCCAGCTTCGTCCGCAGGGCAGACGGGTGTAACCGTAGGGTGTCCCAGCTTCGTCCGCAGGGCGGACGGGTGTAACCGTAGGGTGTCCCAGCTTCGTCCGCAGGGCAGACGGGTGTAACCGTAGGGTGTCCTCTTTGCATCCGCAGGGCAGACGGGTGTAACCGTAGGGTGTCCCAGCTTCGTCCGCAGGGCAGACGTGTGTAACCGTAGGGTGTCCCAGCTTCGTCCGCAGGGCAGACGGGTGTAACCGTAGGGTGTCCCAGCTTCGTCCGCAGGGCAGGCGGGTGTAACCGTAGGGTGTCCCAGCTTCGTCCGCAGGGCAGGCGGGTGTAACCGTAGGGTGTCCCAGCTTCGTCCGCAGGGCAGGCGGGTGTAACCGTAGGGTGTCCCAGCTTCGTCCGCAGGGCAGACGGGTGTAACCGTAGGGTGTCCCAGCTTCGTCTGCAGGGCAGACGGGTGTAACCGTAGGGTGTCCCAGCTTCGTCCGCAGGGCAGACAGGTGTAACCGTAGGGCATCCTGTTGTGAGCTCATTCTCTGATTCACCAGTTGTGAGTTCTCCTTCCAGACTCCCTCTGGTGGTAACAGGAGGTGGTGAGGCTGGTTTGATCGGTGGAGATCTGCCACCTGAGAATGAGGATGACGATTGGACCTCAGGAGTCTCAGATTGGATTTAAGACAGCCGACGCCCTATTCAGTTGCTGGTGATTCTGTCTGGCTTGTCAGCTCTTGGGTTTCAGCTCTGTTCCAGTCCTCTAAAGCTAAGTTTTTCTGCTAATGTTCACACTTGATTTTCTTGGTCTATTCAGTTTTTTGGTGTGGTCAGCCAGCCCCGGCTGGGGGCTGTGCTGAATTTCCACTCTTATTTATCAGTATTTTGCCAATTGGCTTTTTGTCCCTTACTAGTTCGGTCTCTTTTTGCTCTGTCTCAGAATATTTCAGAGTGCTGATATAATGGGAGAAGTCTAGTGACTTCAGGGTTAATTTTGCTATCAGAAGTGTTGGATATTATTTTTGTAGGGTTTTTTGCAGATTGCAGACAGTGTCTTTCCTTTCCTGTCCTTTCTAGTTAGTTTGGGTCCCATCGTTTGCTCAGCCTATTTTCCTGCCTGTGTTTGTGCCTTCATCTTGTTTCACCGTCAATACATGTGTGGGGGCTGTCTATTCCTTTGGGGTCTGCTCTGGGGCAGTTAGTTTTCCTCTTTTCTTGCTTCAGGCTTATTTAGTCCTCCGGCCGTGACGAGGCGTCTAGGAACATCGTAGGTACGCTCCACGGCTACTGCTAGTTGTGTGGTAAGATCAGGGATCTGCAATCTGCATAGTTACCAACCTCTCTGGTTTTCTGTGACTTAGCTTGTTTTGCTTTTTTCTCATCGGTGACCCATTCATAACAGCGTCCTCTTTTCATTCGTGGGGCAGACGGGTGTAACTGTAGGGTGTCCCAGCTTCATCCGCAGGGCAGACGGGTGTAACCGTAGGGTGTCCTCTTCATCCGCAGGGCAGACGGGTGTAACCGTAGGGTGTCCCAGCTTCATCCGCAGGGCAGACGGGTGTAACCGTAGGGTGTCCCAGCTTCATCCGCAGGGCAGACGGGTGTAACCGTAGGGTGTCCCAGCTTCATCCGCAGGGCAGACGGGTGTAACCGTAGGGTGTACCAGCCTCATCCACAGGGTAGACGGGTGTAACTGTAGGGTGTCCTCTTCATCCGCAGGGCAGACGGGTGTAACCGTAGGGTGTACCAGCTTCATCCGCAGGGCAGACAGGTGTAACTGTAGGGTGTCCTCTTTTCATTCGTGGGGCTGATGGGTGTAACTGTAGGGCGTCCTCTTTTCATTCGTGGGGCAGATGGGTGTAACCGTAGGGTGTCCCAGCTTCATCCGCAGGGCAGGCGGGTGTAACCGTAGGGTGTCCCAGCTTCATCCGCGGGGCAGACGGGTGTAACCGTAGGGCGTCCTCTCTTCATTCGTGGGGCAGACGGGTGTAACCGTAGGGTGTCCCAGCTTCATCCGCAGGGCAGACGGGTGTAACTATAGGATGTCCCAGCTTCATCCACAGGGCAGACGGGTGTAACCGTTGGGTGTACCAGGTTCATCCACAGGGCAGACGGGTGTAACTGTAGGGTGTCCTCTTTTCATTCGTGGGGCTGACGGGTGCAACCGTAGGGTGTCCCAGCTTCATCCGCAGGGCAGACGGGTGTAACCGTAGTGCGTTCTCTTTTCATCCGCAGGGCAGACGGGTGTAACCGTAGGGTGTCCCAGCTTCATCCGCAGGGCAGACGGGTGTAACCGTAGGGTGTCCCAGCTTCATCCGCAGGGCAGACGGGTGTAACCGTAGGGTGTCCCAGCTTCATCCGCAGGGCAGACGGGTGTAACCGTAGGGTGTCCCAGCTTCATCCGCAGGGCAGACGGGTGTAACCGTAGGGTGTCCCAGCTTCATCCGCAGGGCAGACGGGTGTAACCGTAGGGTGTCCCAGCTTCATCCGCAGGGCAGACGGGTGTAACCGTAGGGTGTCCCAGCTTCATCCGCAGGGCAGACGGGTGTAACCGTAGGGTGTCCCAGCTTCATCCGCAGGGCAGACGGGTGTAACTGTAGGGTGTCCTCTTCATCTGCAGGAACTTTCCAGGACATTTATCACTCCAGAGAACTTGGTGGAGCGGATCGAGGCTGCACTGAACAGTCCAAAATCCTACAATTTTTGCCTGGACCGAGACGGGCGCATCCTTCGGCAAAGAACGGGCCAAGTCTCGGGGTGAGCGTCTCTGGAGCAGGAAGTGGATGAAGGGGCTTCTCTGAGATGGAAAGAGTCTGACCGCGGCCTCAGCTCCGAGGACTCTGGTGGTGTCAGTGACCACCTCCCTCACGTCTCTGGCACCCTTCATCATCTGTGGGCAGATCTTCATAGGACTGTGGCCCCTGTGCGGGACTGTGGCCCCTGTGCGGGACTGTGGCCCCTGTGCGGGACTGTGGCCCCTGAGCTGTTGTGCGTCTGTAACGTGAATAAATGTCTACGAGGAGCTGGAGGTCTCGTTACTGTGACGTCTGAGTAGGAGGTGACGCCATATACCAGCAACCCAACAGCGGAGGCCGGAGGGCAGTGCAGAGGCACCCTCATCAATATTACTGTTAGTGTGAACAGTAAAGCCAGTTGAAGATTAACCCCTTAGTGGCCACAGTATGTCTTTTTACTGACCTGCGTTATGAGAGACTAGCATCCCCGACAGCTTGCTGCGTCTGCCACGATCAGTGTTGGCACTGACTGGTCGTTTAACCCCTTACATGCTTCTCTCTTTAATTGATGATTACCAGTGTGTGGGGGCCTCCTCTTTACCCCATCGGCACCCTGAGATCTGCTATACTATGGCTATTCATGGCCAAACAGCGGCCGTAAAGTCTCCGGCTACAGCGGCCTCATCAGAGGTTACCAACACTTAGGCGGTAAGGATACACTTTTTCATTGCCATCATGTCACTTGGCATTCGTTCCTGAAAAACACCTGAAGGGTTAATTTAACTACCTGACAGCAATTTTGAATACGTTGAGGGGCGCGGCTTTTAAAAAGGTCTCACTTTAGGGGGTTTCCAATATAGAGGACCCCCAAAGTCACTTCACACCTGAACAGGTCCCTAAAATCTCCTTGAAAAAATAAATTTACTAAACCTTCTAAAATGCTAAAAAGTGGCGCTAATGTAAAGTTGTCAGGGATTTACTTTTCTATCACCCCTTCAGTTCCAGTTAGGAACTTGCAGCTCTCTGGCACCCCCCTTATCCTCAGGTCAGTCAGGGAACTACACCTAGGATAAGTAGTCGTCAGAAAGGCTGCCTTGTGCGTGATGGCTATTGGGCACTCTGCAGTGAGGGTGGTATGTATATCCCCAATCTCAGGCAGGAAATACACATAAAACCTCCGCTCCGTCACTGCCAGGGTCTCCCACTTTGCTGCCAGCAGCTCCTCGTTCTATATTGAAAACCAATATCGGGTCAGGAACCCACCCACAAGATAGCGTAGTTTAGCGCGGAGGACGTGGCAGTTCGCTCATAGAGCAAGGAAAACGAAACTAGTAAATTTTATGGATATACTCCAGAAAATATAAGAAGTGTTTACAAAAATCCAAAAGATATTACAAAATGAGATAAAATATAGTATATACAGATACAAAACAAGAGGGACTAAAATTAGAACTTGCTACATCTCAGTTTCTGGTATGATGTGTTGATGCGGGAAGGAGGAGAATGGTACATCAGTGCAGCTACATGTTATGTTGGCTGGTTCTCTGGGCAAATGACACCCCCCTGAGTCAGCATCTGAGCTTCATACCTTTCCCTTGCTGAACTCATTGGGGGGGGCTGAGCTAGAGGATGTACGCCCCCTTTTAAAAGTTCTTAGAGAATTCTGTCTTTCGTATCTCGGGCTGGGAAGCTCACAGACTGACGACAGGGGTATCCATATGTTTGCTTACAAAATTATCTTTCCTTTGATACCAAACATCATATGTCTCTGTGTTACTGGGAGGCTGAAACCCTCTTTCCTCAGTTTCTAGTGACCCTAGAAGTCGCAAAACGTTGCTCTGTGTAGCCTAAATTCTACTGATTCCGGAAATTATATTTGTCCTGTCCTTATGATTATTCTGTGTTATTAAATTCAAGTTTGAATGAACAAAGAAATGTGGCTGGAAACCTTTCCCCCCTGCTTGAGCCGGCAGACCATGATCTCACATGACACAAAGCTCCTTTACCTGACGGGAGGGGCGAGTGGACATTCCACCAGGGGACAGAGGAATGGGCTGCAGCATGAGAAGCTCAGTGCTACACTGCACAAAGGTAATGGGGAGGGGCAGCGTGAGAAGCTCAGTGCTACACTGCACAAAGGTAATGGGGAGGGGCAGCGTGAGAAGCTCAGTGCTACACCGCACAAAGGTAATGGGGAGGGGCAGCGTGAGAAGCTCAGCGATACACAGCACAAAGGTAATGGGGAGGGGCAGCGTGAGAAGCTCAGCGCTACACAGCACAAAGGTAATGGGGAGGGGCAGCGTGAGAAGCTCAGCGCTACACAGCACAAAGGTAATGGGGAGGGGCAGCGTGAGAAGCTCAGCGCTACACCGCACAAAGGTAATGGGGAGGGGTAGCGTGAGAAGCTCAGCGCTACACCGCACAAAGGTAATGGGGATGGGCAGTGTGAGAAGCTCAGCGCTACACAGCACAAAGGTAATGGGGAGGGGCAGCGTGAGAAGCTCAGCGCTACACAGCACAAAGGTAATGGGGAGGGGCAGCGTGAGAAGCTCAGCGCTACACAGCACAAAGGTAATGGGGAGGGGCAGCGTGAGAAGCTCAGCGCTACACCGCACAAAGGTAATGGGGAGGGGTAGCGTGAGAAGCTCAGCGCTACACCGCACAAAGGTAATGGGGAGGGGCAGTGTGAGAAGCTCAGCGCTACACCGCACAAAGGTTATGGGGAGGGGCAGCGTGAGAAGCTCAGCGCTACACAGCACAAAGGTTATGGGGAGGGGCAGCGTGAGAAGCTCAGCGCTACACCGCACAAAGGTTATGGGGAGGGGCAGCGTGAGAAGCTCAGCGCTACACCGCACAAAGGTTATGGGGAGGGGCAGCGTGAGAAGCTCAGCTCTACACCGCACAAAGGTAATGGGGAGGGGCAGCGTGAGAAGCTCAGCGCTACACCGCACAAAGGTAATGGGGAGGGGCAGCGTGAGAAGCTCAGCGCTACACAGCACAAAGGTAATGGGGAGGGGCAGCGTGTCCTTCACAAACCAAGGAGACACAGCAGGAAGGCCCAGATAGGCGCTTAGGTCATTTATGCAATAACGCATATTTTCCTGGCAGAAGCAGACATGAGGGAAATGTCACTGATGCTTTTCTATGGTGCAAGTATCTGGATTATAGGGATAATCATTCAAAGTTTGAAAAATTGCAATTTAAAATTTGCATTCTGTCAAGGTGGCTCTTTTATTTAGGGTACTTTCCACCGCAGAAATAATTGTTTTTAAAATTGGTCAGACATACCTGATTTTTGACAGGGGGGCAGGTCTTTCCCCCTCTGACACAGACGCGGAGAAGGATAACTGAATTCCCAGATTGGAACAAAAGGCTTTCCAGAATCTGGAAACAAACTGGACTCCTCTGTCGGACACAATATTCTCAGGAATCCCGTGTAACCGAACCACCTGTTGTAAAAACAAGGGAACCAACTCAGCGGAAGATGGCAACTTTGGGAGTGGTACAAGATGGACCATCTTCGAAAATCTATCACAAATCACCCAGATAAGTCATTCTCTGAGAGGCAGGAAGATCAGAAATAAAATCCATTGAGACATGGGACCATGGCCTCTTGGGCACCGGCAGGGGCATCAGCAACCCACTAGAACGAGAACAGGGTTTAGACCGAGAGCAAGTCCCACAGGACTGTACAAAATTCCTGACATCACGAGATAAGGCAGGTCACCAAAACGACCGACTCACCAAATCTCTGGTACCAAAAATACCCGGATGACCAGCCAATATGGAGCAATGAACTTCAGACATCACTCTCTTTCTCCACTGGTCAGGAACATACAATTTTCCCATAGGGCAACCCTCAGGTTTATCCTGAAATTCCTCCAGGGCGCGTCTCAAATCGGGCGAAATGGCAGAAAGAACTACCCCCTCACCTAGGATAGTAGTAGGCTCGGTCACATTAAGAGAATCCGCAAAGAAACTCCTAGAAAGGGTGTCTGCCTTAACATTCTTAGTGCCCGGAAGAAAAGAGACCACAAAATTAAAACGCGTGAAAAACAAGGCCCATCTAGCCTGTCTAGGATTCAAGCGTTTGGCCGACTCCAGATAAATCAGATTCTTGTGATCGGTGAGGACCACAAATTGATGTCTAGCTCCCTCCAGCCAATGTCTCCACTCCTCAAATGCCCATTTCATGGCCAACAATTCCCGATTCCCCACGTCATAGTTGCGTTCAGATGGGGAAAACTTTTGAGAAAAGAAGGCACAGGGATTCATCTTAGAAGTCACAGGGTCTTTTTGGGACAACACAGCTCCTGCACCAATCTCAGATGCGTCTACCTCCACTTGAAATGGACGTGAGACATCAGGTTGCCGTAAAACTGGAGCTGAAGTAAATCTCCGCTTAAGCTCCTGAAATGCTGAGATAGCCTCAGGAGAGCAATTCAGCACATCAGCGCCCTTCTTGGTCAGATCAGTCAGTGGTTTGACAATACTAGAAAAATTACCTATAAATTTACGATAGAAATTAGAAAAACTTCTGGAGAGCCTTCAAAGAAGTAGGCTGAACCCAGTCATAAATGGCTTGTAACTTGGCCGGGTCCATTTCAATAGTCGATGGAGATAAGATAAATCCCAAAAATGAAATCCTCTGTACACCAAAGAGACATTTCGATCCCTTAACAAACAGGGAATTCTCCCTCAAAATCCGGAACACAGTCCGGACGTGTTCCACACGAGAATCCCAATCACTAGAATAGATCAAAATATCATCCAGATAGATGATCAAAAACTTATCCACAAAGTCACGGAAAATATCATTCATAAAGGACTGGAAGACAGAAGGGGCATTAGTGAGCCCAAAAGGCATCACCAGGTACTCAAAATGTCCCTCCGGAGTATTAAACGCCGTCTTCCATTCATCCCCGTGCTTGATGCAAATAAGATTATACGCCCCCTGAGGTCAAGCTTAGTAAACCAGCAGGCATTCTTAACTCTGGAGAATAAATCAGACATCAGAGGTAACGGGTACTGATATTTAACAGTCATCTTGTTAAGGGAACGATAATACACAGTCTTAATGAACCATCTTTCTTGGCCACAAAAAAAAACCCAGCACCTAAAGGTGACGAGGATGGTCTAATATGACCCTTCTCCAACGACTCCTTAATATAGGATCGCATAGCATCATGTTCGGGTACTGATAAGTTGAAAAGCCGACCCTTGGGAAATTTACACCCAGGCATCAACTCAATTGCACAGTCATAACTCCTATGAGGAGGCAAAGACGCAGACTTACTCTCACTAAATACATGAGAAAAATCGGCCAGATAATCAGGAATATCATGACACTGAGGAGATGTGGAGAAAACAGGAGCGTCCCTAAGAACACACTGACAACCCCAACTCACCACAGACACAGATTTCCAATCCAAAACTGGATTATGAGTTTGCAACCAGGGAAAACCCAGAACAATAGTATCATGCAAATTATGCAGCATCAGAAATTTACACTTTTCTTGGTGGTCTGGGGCAACTCGCATTATCACCTGGGTCCAAAACTGAGGTTTATTCTCCGCCAAAGGAGTAGCATCAATACCCCTCAAAGGAATAGGCGTCCGCAGAGGCGTCATGGACAGACCACAACATTTAGCAAAGTCCAAATCCATCAGATTCAGAGCTGCTCCTGAATCCACAAAAGCCTTAGTGGAAAATGTGGACAAGGAGCAGATCAGTGTAAATGCCAAAAGGAACTTAGGTTGTATACTGCCCACAGCAAATGTGTGTGCAAAACGTTTCTCCCATTTAGTGCAGACAGAAATAGTATGAGAGGCGTCTCCACAGAAAAACACAGCTTATTACGCCTTCTAATCTCCTGACGTTGCGCCCTAGACAAAACCCCATCACATTTCATAGGTTCAGATGTTTGTTCAGAAAGTGGCAGCGCCTCCCGTGTAGTTTTACGTTCACATAAACGCCGATCAACTTGAATGGCTAATGACATAGAGCCATCCAGACCAGGGGGAACAGGAAACCCCACCATAACATCTTTTACGGTCTCTGATAAACCTCTCCAAAAGAGAGCTGCCAATGCACCATCATTCCATGTAGTAAGGACCGCCCACTTTTGGAATTTTTGACAGTATAACTCTGCAGAATCCTGACCCTGGTTTAATGCCAATAGGGCTTTCTCAGCTTGATCAATCGCATTAGGTTCATCATACAACAACCCCAAGACCTGAAAAAATGCATCCACATTAGTCAGAATAGGATTTTCAGGTGTCAGAGATCCTGGGGATCGCCGCGCAGCAAGGAGATGACAATTTTAACCTGCTGCACAGAACTCCCCGCTGATTTATGCTTCAAAGCAAGAAATAATTTACAATTATTCTTAAAATTCAGAAATTTAGACCGATCCCCAAAAAACATATCAGGAGTAGGGATCTTGGGTTCAGCAACATGTGACTGAATGAGATAGGTAGAAATTCCCTGCACTTCAGCAGCAAGCTGCTCCACATGATCAGACAATTGCTTAATTTCCATTAGGAGAAAAAAAATTCTCCTACGGCCCCAGAGAAAAAGGAAAAAATATTAAAAAAAAAAAATTCTGACACTTTTTTTTCTTTCCCCTTTTTTTTTTTTTTTTCTTAAACAATTCCTTCCTGCTTTTGAGTACCCTAGAATCTGCGGTATGGCTGGTGATTCTGTTATGATGGGTCACCGAGGAGGAAAAAAGCAAAACATGCTAAGTCTCAGAAAACCAGAGAGGTTGGTAACTATGCAGATTGCAGAGCCCTGATCTTAACACACAACTAGCAGTAGCCGTGGAGCGTGCCTATGGTGGTCCTGGACGCCTCGTCACAATCGGAGAGCTAAATTTGCCTAAAGTAAGAAAAGAGGAAAGCTAACTCCCCAGAGCAGACCCCAAAGGAAAGACAGCCCCCCACATGTATTGACAGTGAAGCAAGATGAAAACACAAATAAAGGCAGAAAAATAGGCTGAGCAAACGATGGGGCCAAACTAGCTTGAAAGGACAGGAAAGGAAAGATACTGTCTGCAATCTGCCAAAAAACCCTACCAAAAATAATGTCCAACGCTTCTGATAACAAAATTAACCCTGAAGTCACTAGACTTCTCCCACTATATCAGCACTCTGGAATATTCTGAGACAGAGCAAAAAGAGGCCAATCTAATAAAGGACAAAAAGGCAAATTGGCAAATACAGATAAATAAGAGTGGAAATTCAGCACAGCCCAGCCGGGCTGGCTGACCACGCAAAATCCGAGTTGACCAACAAGAGCAAGTGTGAACATTAGCAAAAAAACAAACTTAACTTGACATGACTTGAGCAGAGCTGAAGTCCAAGACCTGAGAAACAGACTGAATCACCAGCAACAGGATAGGGCGTTGGCTGTCTTATATCCAGTCTGATACTCCGGAGATCCAATCACTATCCTCGTCAGATGGCAGACCATTACCAATTAAACTAACCTCACTACCTCCTGTCACTACCAGAGGGAGAACGGAAGGAGAACTCCCAGCTGGTGGAGCAGAAAATGAGCTCATAACAGTTATGGCTAGGAGGATAATTCTTGGGTCTCCGCCGCTGATATTCATGCCAATAAATTGGTTCGTGCTTTTCACCGGGCCCATCCTGATCGGCCTGGTGGCATGGATGAGGGTTCGGTGACCCCTCCTCAAGGGGGGGTACTGTCATGAACTCATTTTCTGCTCCACCAGTTGAGAGTTCCCCTTCCTTTCTCCCTCTGGTGGTGACAGGAGGTAGTGCTGTTATGATTGAGTCACCGTAGGAGGCAGACACAAAAATAGAAGCTACGTCCAGAAAACCAGAGAAGTTGGCAACTATCAGATTGCAGACCCCTGAACCTATCAACACAACTAGCAGTAGCCTTGGGGGGTTCCTACGGTGCCCTAGACCCCTCGATCACAGCTGGAGAGCTAAATAGCCTAAAGACAGAAAAGGAAATCCAAACTGCCCCAGAGCAGACCCCAAAGTAAAAGGCAGCCCCCAACACATAATGACGGTGAAGCAAGATGAAAAAAACACTCACACAGATAGAAAGATAGACTGAGCAAACGATGGGGCCCAAGCCAACTAAACAGAACAGGAAAGGAAGGTTGCTGTCTGCAATCTGCCAAAACGCTATCAAAGACATGAGCCAACAAGCTGATATGGAAAAAGACCCTGAAGCACCTAGGCTTCAAAAACTAAATCAGCACTCAGGTATTTTCAGAAGACAGAGCTAAAGGAATTCAGCTCACCCCAGCAGGGAATGGCAGAAATCCAGAAAAACAAAGCAAAACAAAGTCAAAGCACAAATGCAAAAAGCCGAGCAGAAAACTTAGCTTTAGAAGAGCAGGAATTCAGACTGGTCTCCAAGGATCCCACAGAGAAGCACCCGCAGGGCAGAAGGGCGTTGGCAGCCTTATATCCAGTCAGTAACTCCACTCAGCCAGTCATCATCATTAGGCTCAGGTGTTTGATAATCAGGCTCACTACCTTTCTTTACCAGAAGAGTGAGTTCCTCGGGCCTCAGTAGTGAAGGGGAAAATGAACTCACAACAGTACCTCCCCCTTGAGGAGGGGTCACCGAACCCTCAACCACGCCACCAGGGCGATCAGAGTGAGCCCGATGAAAGGCACGCACCAATCTTTTGGCATGAATATCAGAGGCAGAGACCCAGGAATTATCCTCCTGACCATAACCCTTCCACTTAACCAAATACTGGAGTCTCC
Source organism: Dendrobates tinctorius (assembly GCF_039654945.1). Lineage (NCBI taxonomy): Eukaryota > Metazoa > Chordata > Amphibia > Anura > Dendrobatidae > Dendrobates > Dendrobates tinctorius. The sequence goes on from NW_027361764.1 coordinate 1,302,613, forward strand.
GTCTAGCCAGACAGGAATCCAGTACTTTACCTCATATTCCATGTTACCTTCAACCAATACAGGGTCTGGAGGTGCCAGCCCCGGAACAACAGGTTCAACAAACCTTTTCAACAAAGATTTATGGAACACATTATGGATTTTAAATGTGACAGGAAGAGCCAAACGAAAAGAGACTGGATTAATAATCTCCAAAATCTTGTAAGGTCCAATAAATCTAGGCTTAAACTTAGGAGAAGCCACCTTCATAGCAATATTTTTTGATGATAACCACACCATATCACCAACCTTAAACTGGGGACCAATGGTCCTATGTTGGTTGGAAAACCGCTGGGCCTTTTCCTGGGAGAGAGATAACTTATCCACCACTTGGTCCCAGATCTGGTGCATTCTCTCCACCACAGTGTCAACACCTGGGCAGGCAGAGGGCTCCACCTGTCCTGAAGAAAATCGAGGATGAAACCCAAAGTTACAAAAAAAAGGTGACATCAAAGTGGCAGAACTAGCTCTATTATTTAAAGCAAATTCGGCCAAGGGCAAAAATGAAACCCAATCATCCTGATCAGCGGAAGTAAAACATCTCAAATACGACTCCAAGGTCTGGTTTGTTCTCTCTGTCTGCCCATTGGTCTGAGGGTGAAAAGCAGAGGAGAAGGACAACTGAATTCCCAGCTTGGAACAGAAAGTTCTCCAAAATCTAGACACAAACTGAACTCCTCTGTCAGATACAATGTTCTCAGGAATCCCGTGCAAGCGAACCACCTGTTGCAAAAACGGGCACCAACTCAGAGGAAGACGGCAACTTAGGGAGTGGTACAAGATGAACCATCTTAGAGAACCTATCACAAATCACCCAAATAACAGTCATCCTTTGAGAGACAGGCATATCAGAGATGAAATCCATTGAAATATGGGTCCATGGCCTCTTGGGGACAGGCAAAGGCATCAACAACCCACTAGAGCGAGAACACGATTTAGACCAGGAGCACGTCCCGCAGGACTGCACAAAATTCCTGACATCACGAGACCAGGAGGGCCACCAAAAAGACAGACTTACCAGATCTCTAGTACCAAAAATACCTGGATGGCCAGCCAAAGCAGAGCAATGAACTTCAGACATCACTCTCTTCTTCCACTGGTCAGGAACATACAACTTTCCACTGGGACAACGCTTAGGTTTGTCCTCCTGGAACTCTTCCAGAGCACGTCTCAAATCGGGCGAGATGGCAGAAAGAACTACCCCTTCGCCTAAGATGGTAGCAGGCTTGGTCACCACAGGAGAATCAGCAAAGAAGCTCCTAGAGAGGGCGTCTGCCTTGACATTCTTAGTTCCAGGAAGAAAAGAAACCACAAAATCAAAACGTGTAAAAAAACAAGGCCCACCTAGCCTGTCTAGGGTTCAAGCGCTTAGCCGACTCTAGGTAAATCAAATTCTTGTGGTCAGTGAGGACCACGACTTGATGCTTAGCTCCCTCCAACCAATGTCTCCACTCCTCAAATGCTCATTTCATGGCCAACAGTTCCCGATTCCCCACATCATAGTTACGTTCAGATGGAGAGAACTTTCGGGAAAAGAAAGCACAGGGATTCATTTTCGATGTTACAGGATCCTTTTGGGACAAAGCAGCTCCTGCACCAATCTCAGAAGCATCCACCTCTACCTGGAACGGAAGTGAGACATCAGGTTGCCGCAAAACCGGGGCGGAGGTGAATCTTCGATTCAGCTCCTGAAAGGAAGAAACAGCCTCCGGAGACCAATTTAACACATCAGCACCCTTCTTAGTCAAATCAGTCAATGGCTTGGCAATACTAGAAAATTTTGCTATAAATTTCCGATAAAAATTAGCAAAACCTAAAAACTTCTGGAGGGCTTTCAAAGAAGTGGGCTGAACCCAATCGTAAATGGCCTGTACCTTGGCCGGGTCCATTTCAATAGTTGACGGAGACAAAATAAATCCCAAAAATGAAATCCTCTGTACACCAAAAAGGCATTTAGATCCTTTGACATACAGGGAATTCTCCCTCAAGATCCGGAACACAGTCCGAACATGTTCCACATGAGAATTCCAATCCTTGGAGAAGATCAAAATATCATCCAGATAGATAATCAAAAATTTATCGACAAAATCTCGGAAAATATCGTTCATGAAGCACTGGAAGACAGAAGGGGCATTAGTGAGCCCAAAAGGCATCACCAGGTACTCAAAATGTCCCTCCGGAGTATTAAACGCCGTCTTCCATTCATCCCCATGCTTAATGCAAATAAGATTATACGCCCCCTTGAGGTCAAGCTTGGTAAACCAGCAAGCTCCTTTAACTCTGGAGAATAGATCAGAAATCAGGGGTAACGGATACTGATATTTAACAGTAATTTTGTTGAGGGCACGATAATCAATACAAGGTCTTAATGATCCATCCTTTTTGGCTACAAAAATAAAACCGGCACCTAAGGGTGACGAGGATGGTCTAATATGACCCTTTTCCAACGCCTCCTTAATATAGGATCGCATAGCCTCGTGCTCGGGTACAGATAAATTGAAGAGCCAACCCTTGGGAAATTTACACCCCGGGCTCAGTTCAATTGCACAGTCATAACTCCTATGAGGAGGCAGAGACGCAGACTCATTCTCACTAAATACATCATAAAAGTCCGCCAAATAATCAGGAACATCATGCGACTGAGGAGAGATGGAAAACACCGGAGCCTCACTAAAGGCACACCTACAACCCCAACTCACCACAGACACAGATTTCCAATCCAAAACTGGATTATGAATTTGTAACCAGGGAAACCCCAGAACAATAGTATCATGCAGATTATGCAACACCAAAAATCTGCAATTTTCTTGATGGTCTGGGGCGACCCGCATTCCCACCTGGGTCCAAAACTGAGGTTTATTTTTAGCCAAAGGAGTAGCATCAATCCCCCTCAAAGGGATAGGCGTCTGCAGAGGTGTCATCGGAAATCCACAACGTTTAGCAAAATCCAAGTCCATTAGGTTTAGGGCTGCTCCTGAATCCACAAAAGCCTTGGCGGAAAATGTGGACAGGGAGCAGATCAGCGTAATAGCCAGAAGAAACTTAGGTTGAACACCACCAACAGAAAACGTGTGTGCAAAGCGTTTCTCTCGTTTAGGACTGACAGAAATAATATGCGAGGCATCTCCACAGAAAAAACACAACTTATTACGCCTTCTGAACTCCTGACGCTGCTCTCTGGACAAAACTATCACATTGCATAGGTTCAGACATTTGTTCAACAGGTGGCAACACCTCTCGTGCAGCTTTGCGTTCGCGCAAACGCCGATCAACCTGAATGGCTAATGACATAGAATCGTCTAGACCAGAGGGAACAGGAAATCCCACCATAGTATCTTTTACGGCTTCTGACAACCCCTTCCGAAAGAGAGCAGCCAAGGCATTATCATTCCAGGTAGTAAGTACTGCCCACTTTCGGAATTTTTGACAGTACAATTCTGCAGAATCTCGACCCTGGTTCAGTGCCAGCAGGGTCTTTTCAGCTTGATCAATGGTATTAGGTTCGTCATACAACAACCCCAAGGCCTGAAAGAATGCGTTCACATTAGTCAGAATAGGATCATCTGGTTTCAAAGAAAACACCCAATCCTGGGGATCGCCACGCAGCAAAGAGATGACCATTTTAACCTGCTGCGCGGAGCTCCCTGACGAGTTTGGCTTCAAGGCAAAAAATAATTTACAATTATTTTTGAAATTCAAAAATTTAGACCGATCCCCAAAAAATACATCAGGTGTAGGAATCTTTGGTTCAGCAGCATGTGAATGAGCAAGGTAGGCGGAAATTCCCCGCACTTCTGCAGCGAGCTGCTCCACACGATCAGACAATTGCTTTATCTCCATTGAGAGAAAAAAAAAATTCCCCCTACGGCCTCAGAGATATAGAGGAAAAAATATACACACTTTTTTTTTTTTTTACAATTCTTTCCTGCTATTGAGTACCCTAGGATCTGCGGTATGGCGGGTGATTCTGTTATGATTGAGTCACCGTAGGAGGCAGACACAAAAATAGAAGCTACGTCCAGAAAACCAGAGAAGTTGGCAACTATCAGATTGCAGACCCCTGAACCTATCAACACAACTAGCAGTAGCCGCGGGGGGTTCCTACGGTGCCCTAGACCCCTCGATCACAGCCGGAGAGCTAAATAGCCTAAAGACAAAAGGAAATCCAAACTGCCCCAGAGCAGACCCCAAAGTAAAAGGCAGCCCCCAACACATAATGACGGTGAAGCAAGATGAAAAAACACAGATAGAAAGATAGGCTGAGCAAACGATGGGGCCAAAGCCAACTAAACAGAACAGGAAAGGAAGGTTGCTGTCTGCAATCTGCCAAAACCCTATCAAAGACATGAGCCAACAAGCTGATATGGAAAAAGACCCTGAAGCAGCTAGGCTTCGAAAACTAAATCAGCACTCAGGTATTTTCAGAAGACAGAGCTAAAGGAATTCAGCTCACCCCAGCATGGAATGGCAGAAATCCAGAAAAACAAAGCAAAACAAAGTCAAAGCACAAATGCAAAAAGCCGAGCAGAAAACTTAGCTTTAGAAGAGCAGGAAGTCAGACTGGTCTCCAAAGATCCCACAGAGAAGCACCCGCAGGGCAGAAGGGCGTTGGCAGCCTTATATCCAGTCAGTAACTCCACTCAGCCAGTCATCATCATTAGGCTCAGGTGTTTGATAATCAGGCTCACTACCTTTCTTTACCAGAAGAGGGAGTTCCTCGGGCCTCAGTAGTGAAGGGGAAAATGAACTCACAACATAGTGCGGTTGGTTTAAGTGGTAGTGATCTGCCACCTGATGAGGAAGATAACGATTGGATCTCTGGAGTATCAGACTGGATATAAGACAGCCGATGCCCTATCCGGGTGCTGGTGATTCAGTCTGCTTCTCAGGTCCTGGACTTCAGCTCTCTTCCAGTCTTCTCAAGTTAAGTTTGTTTTTTGCTAATGTTCACACTTGCACTTGTTGGTCAATTCAGTTTTTTGTGTAATCAGCCTGCCCCTGCTGGGGCTATGCTGAAATTCCACTCCTATGAATCAGTATTTGCCAATCTGTTTTTGTCCCTTATTAGATTGGCCTCTTTTTTGCTCTGTCTCAGAATATTTCAGAGTGTTGATATAGGTTTAGAAGTCTAGTGACTTCAGGGTTAATTTTGCTATCAGAAGTGTTGGACAATATTTTTGTAGGGTTTTTTTGGCAGATTGCAGACAGTGTCTTTCCTTTTCTGTCCTTTTTAGTTAGCCGGGCCCCATCGTTTGCTCAGCCTATTTTCCTGCCTTTGTTTGTATTTTCATCTTGTTTCACCGTCAATACATGTGGGGGGCTGTCTTTCCTTTGGGGTCTGCTCTGGGGCAGTTAGTTTTCCTCTTTTCCTGCTTTAGGCTTATGTAGTTCTCCGGTTGTGACGAGGCGTCTAGGACCAACGTAGGAACGCTCCATGACTGTTGCTAGTTGTGCGGGTAAGATCAGGGATCTGCAATCTGCATAGTTACCAACTTCTCTGGTTTTCTGAGACTTAGCTTGTTGTCTTTTTTTCCTCCTCGGTTTCCCATTCATAACACTAAGTCTCATGTTTAATGGTTGGTGAGGTGTTCTTTTCCTGAAGTTCTGTGCCCTTTTTTCTCCACATATACCTTTGATCATTGTGGCCCTAGAGATCTACTTTAACCTCATTGGTCCACAGGACTTGTTTCCAAAATGCATCAAACTTGTTTAGACGTTCTTTTGCATATTTCTAATGCAGAATTTTATTGTGAGGAAGCAGGAGAGGTTTTCTCCTGATGACTCTTTTCTAAAGGTATGATATTTGTGCAGGTGTCTCTGAACAGTAGAGCAATGTACCACAACTCCAGAGTCTGCTAAATCTTTCTGAAGGTATTTTAAAATCAAGCGAGGCTCTGATTTGCCTCTAGCAATCCTATGAGCAGCTCTCAGTGAAATTTTGCTTGGTCTTCCAGGCCTTATCCTGATCTCCACTGTTCCTGGTAACAGACATTTTGAACTGAGGAAAGGGCAACTTGAAAACACTCTGCTATCTTATAACCTTCTCATGCTTTGTGGGCCGCCACCATTTTCTGCTAGGAAGCGGCTTAGAAGAACCGTGGCTGCTGCTTTTTGGCACAAGGTTAGAGGAGGCTGGGTTTTATAAAGCTGGGAAATTTGTATCACCTGGCCTTTCCTAACGATAATAGTGAATAAGACATAACCCTAACAGGATAATTAAGGTGCGGTACCTTGGTCAAAGTTATCTGGGCACACAAATTTCCAAACTTTTGCACTGCCTCATTTTCCTTTTTGTAATTCTTAAAATGTAAAAAAAAATTTTTGTGCGCCTAAAATATAAAGGAAATCTGTCATCTTTAATAACTTTATCCCTTTTAGATCATTTCACCTTCAACTTGCTTGTGTGAAAATCTGAGTGCACGCCTGTCAAAGATAACATTGGAGGGGGGGGTTACACATATCCCACCACGGTTTCTACTGGGTAACATATGACACTGGATAGATCTCCCAGATCTCACCGCTGCCACCAGTTGTCAGGACAGTTAAGGACCGGACCGAGCTGCCACCACCAATAGTTTATGCTGACCGATTGGACGCCTGTTCCAGGTAACGTATGGCCTCAGGGGTGCGACTTGCACGACGAGAGGGACCGAGCTAATGAGTAGATGATACAAAATGGGAACCGAACAACACAGTATATACAATACAAAAGATGACAAAAGAAAATGACTAAAAATGATGTCATGGAAATGGCTCCGAGCTTAGCCGAGGGGAGCACTCGGGGAAAATGGGCCACTCTCCCAGCGGACTCGTCTTCCGGAATGAGCAACGACCCAAACCGAATTTCTCCTTTTCATTATGTCCTTGATCTCATGTGGGGGATGATTGTGGGATGTGCTGGGTTGTTTTATGAGATCCCCAATTTACAACATTTCTTTGCCCCTGGTGATTTCAGGTGCAAGATATTGTCGTCATGTTCATTATTGTGACTATCGTAAAAGTGTTGTCATGACCCTACCGTGATGTGAGTGAATGCTTCCTTTTTGGCCCATCCTTGCAACATCGAAAATCTATTCCATAAATATCGGATCGATAGCCCAATATTCATCACTGACCACTGGAGAAAAGTCTGCGGTCCAGCTGTGATGTAAGGAAGCTCTATGCCCGGGAAGCACAATTCTCCTCTGCAGAAATTATTAGGTCTTGTGGTTTCTCCTCTAAGCAATTCTCTACTGTAATTACTTGATCACCGCAGGAGAGCCCTGCTGAAAAGGAGATGGAAGTGTCATCGCTTTGTCCCCTGTTTTAATTAGTTTCTTTCTCCCTAGCTATAGTTAGTTACACATGTTCAATGTGTTGTCCTACTGCAAGGGTGTTGGCTCTTCTTTTTTCTGGAGATGTCTATATGGATTTATAAATTTGCTCTGTGACAACCACCTTAAATTTCAATGATCCTACAAATCTTGTTTTAAAAGACCCTAAAATTCTGTAAATCCAATGTGGAACACACAACAGGTTCTACTGTCATTGCTTACCGAAAACAAGGCCAACATGCAGAAGAAGTGTGAGAAATTTAGTACATCCCACGAGTACCTAGTAGCAAATGGCAGTAATGTTATTTGTAGCACGTCATCATGTCACGAGTGGGTCACGCACTCCTGGTAGATCTGGGGTTAGAAAATCACTATGCATTGGGAATCTGAGATCTTCCATTTAGCCTGGCTGGTTGTGTTTCATATTAAAGGAGTTTTGGTTTGCTTTAGTGCTGAAAAGATTAATGACCCTTTCTGTGCTGGTTAGAAACTTGCAGCTCCATATCACATCTGTTCCTAACCTGCCCATTTCCTCTCCTTATAAAAACTGTCCAGATCTTCTCTTCCTCGCCAGTGAAAGCTTTGGTTCCTAGCTCCTTGGAGTCGCTGTGCTGATTTGGAGATCATTGTTGCTGCTGGAGATTGTTGCGTGCTGTTTTGGGTGTATGCTTTTCTCATTGTCCTATTCTCATTCGGTTTGTACATTTCTACCCTTCCCTAAATGCCTCTCGTTAAGAAACCAGATTATATCTTAATTACCCAGACGACTATGTTTAACAAACCAAGAAGAATGTGTCATGATACCAGTGCTGGGTGACCGGCACTTCTGGGGTTAATGTTCTGATCGCAGTGCAGACTCTCACCTGCACACCTGGGACGTATTATGGTGGCCTCTCATTGGTTCTGGGGAGGCTTCTTATAGCCTCAGGACGCTCCCATCCCCTGTCGGTTATACTCTCGCCCTTGGCATTGTGTGGTGACCCCTGAGTGTGTTTGTGCAGTGTTCTGGTTACTTGATTCTCTGTGTATGACTCGGTCTGTTCTCTGGATATCGCTTTGGATTCTGCTTGGTACCTTCTACGTCCGTTTGGTTTTTGATCTCTGCTTGGCCCTGACTATCCGTTCTGTCTCATCCCTGGTACTGTACTGATATCTTGTGTATGACCTTTGGCTTTGTCTGACCTCCTGTCTGTTTATCCCTCTTGTATCTCGCTTGCCTGTATTGTGCTTGACCTCTGCTTTGCCTGACTCTGAGTTTTCTACCTCCTCTGAAAGCAGGATGCTAAGCCCCGCCCCCTTGTAGTCACATTACCGTAGGTTCTGTGCCGGCTTGCTAAACTTCTACATTCAGGTCCTGTGCATCTTTATTTTCCTGCTGTTCTTGTCCCCAGGGGTCCCTACGGTGCGGGTGAGTCCCTGCTTAGTGGAGGCTGTATGCCGGCGCTGTCAGGACCCTGACATTATAACTGACCATTAAGTTTTTGGGGGGTTTTTTATGCAGAGAGTTATGGATCCCATACTGTCTCTGGCTGACCAGATGAAAAGTCTGAGTCAGATGTTTCAGTGTTTATCTCTGGAGCAGCAAGCTCTGGCTCATTCTCAGCAGCAGGTTTCTGAGACAGTGCGGGGGGCTTTAGCTGCTGGGTCTCTGGGGGCTGGAGCGAGTGATGTTGCTTTGGTGTCCCCAGAACCACCTGTTAAACTGCCTGACTTTTTTTCTGGAAACAAAGGAGTTCAGGGTCTTCATGGAGTGGTGCAAACTTTTTTTTAGTTTGAGACCACGTTCCTCTGGGGACGAAAGTCAGAAGGTTGGGGTCATTATGTCTCTGTTAAGAGGGTCCGCACAAGCTTGGGCTTTGTCCCTTTCTCTCATTGCCCCTGAGAGAGTCTGTGAATGCATTCTTTGAGGCCCTCGGGCACATTTATGATGAGCCTGACCGAGTGCGATTGGCAGAGGACATGGTGATGTGTCTGTCAGGGGAAACACTCACCTAATTGGTTTTGTACTGAATTCCGCCGCTGGGCCGCAGAGGTCTCTTGGAATGACGCCGCACTCCGAGGACTCTTTCGCAGAGGCTTGTCCGAGCGGCTGCAGGATGCCTTGGCGTTACACACCTAACTCTCTCGAGGACGCCATGACCCAGGCCGTCCGGATGGACCGCAGGCTGCGAGCCAGAGGGGTGATGCAGGTGGAAACTCCATTGTTCCCCAGTGGAAAAGAGACTGCCCCTGAGCTCATGGATGTAGGCACCCTCTCCCTGAAGGATACGGAGAGGAAACGCCGGAAGGACAAGCAGTTATGCTTTTACTGTGGTAAAACGGGACATTGGAAAAGGGAGTGTCCTGATTACCCGTCTTCAACCCAGTTGGCGTGAAACGACTAGGTCTGGGTAGTCAACGGGGAGACTACTCAGACCCTCAGGTACCCTTTTCCTCGTTTTCTAAAGTGTTACTGCCTGTGGAACTCTTTGTGGACGGTAGTTCTTTTTCCTCTACAGCCTTCGTGGACTGCGGGTCATCAATTAATCTCATTGACTCCCAATTGGTCACACACTGCAAGATAGGGACAGTTAGGCTCAAGGTTCCGATCAAGGTGATGGCTATTGACTCCTCTCCCCTCACTAAGGAGGGAATTCTCTTTATGTCTGACTTGTTTTCGCTCAGAGTGGGCGCTACTCATTTGGAAAACCTAAGTTGTTTTGTTCTGGACAATCTACCTGCAGGGTTGGTGTTGGGCATGCCCTGGTTACAACGCCATAACCCAGTTATTAACTGGAAAACGGGGGAGATTGTCCAATGGGGGTTTAATGTTTTTAATTTATGTGATAAAGCCACACTGCTGGTTGAACCTGTTAAATCTGTGTCTGTATCATCTGTCGAGCTGGAAGGTATTCCGGAATGCCTGAAGGACTTCGAAGATGTATTCTCTGAAAGCGAGGCCGAGACGTTACCGCCACATAGACCCTTTGACTGCGCTAATGAGCTGGGCCCGGGGGCTAAATTACCTAAAGCCTGTCTGTTTAATTTGTCCGGTCCTGAGCGCTTGGCTATGAAGGAGTACATTGCTGAAAGTCTACGCAAAGGACACATACGTCCTTCAGTCTCACCTGTGGCGGCAGGTTTCTTTTTTGAAAAGAAAAAAGATGGCGGGTTACGTCCCTGTCTCGACTTCCGGGATCTTAATCAGATTACTGTACAGAATACGTACCCCCTTCCGTTGATTCCCGATTTATGTAACCAACTATCAGGGGCAAAGTGGTTTTCTAAACTGGATCTTCGGGGGGCATATAATTTGATAAGGGTCCGAGAGGGGGATGAATGGAAAACCGCGTTCCTCACGACCGAGGGACTATTTGAAAATTTAGTCATGCCGTTTGGTCTTACCAACGCCCCCGCCATATTTCATAATTTCATCAACATGGTATTCTCGGATCTCATTGGTCGTTTTGTCGTTATCTACTTAGATGATATTTTGATATACTCCTCCGACAAGCATTCTCATTTGGAACATGTACGAACTGTTCTCCAAAGACTGAGAAAAAATCATCTGTATGCCAAATTGGAGAAATGTGTATTCTGTGTGCAAGAATTTGTCTTTTCTGGGACTAATTGTATCCGGTGAGGGTTTTCGCATGGACCCCAAGAAGGTGCAGGCCATTGCGGATTGGATGCAACCCCGAGATCTTAAGGGTCTTCAGCGCTTCTTGGGGTTCGCCAATTATTACCGCAAATTTATCCGGGGGTTTTCGCAAGTGGTCAAACCTCTCACGGATCTAACATGCAAAGGTGCAGATGTGAGAAATTGGTCCTCGCTCGCACAAGAGGCCTTTGCGACGCTGAAAAAATGTTTTATGTCTGCTCCTGTCTTGGTACAGCCAGATCCTTCCAAACCATTTGTGGTGGAGGTGGACGCCTCCGAGGTGGGGGTGGGGGCAGTGTTATCCCAAGGGCCTGCCACTCTAACCAAACTCAGGCCATGTGCCTTCTTTTCCAGGAAGTTCTCTGCTGCTGAAAGAAATTATGATGTAGGCAATAGAGAGCTTCTTGCGGTCAAGTTGGCGTTTGAGGAATGGAGGCACTTTTTGGAGGGGGCCAGTCACCCGGTTACGGTGATCACTGATCACAAAAATTTGTCTTACATCGAGTCTGCTAAAAGATTAACGCCCAGACAGGCCCGTTGGTCACTTTTTTTTTCTCGTTTCCAGTTTACTATTACATTCCGTCCAGGGTCAAAGAATGTCAAGGCTGACGCCTTATCTCGTAGTTTTCATCCTGTGTTTGTCCCTGAGCCACCGTCCTCCATTCTGCACCCTGGGGTGGTGTTAGCAGGGATTTCGTCTGAATTGGAACGGGAAATTGAGGGGGCCCAGTCGCTGGCTCCTGTGGCCAAGCCAGGTGGCAAGTTGTTTGTTCCAGAGCAACTTCGCCTTAAACTCTTGCAAGAGTTCCATGAATCCAAGTTGTGTGCTTACCCTGGTATATCAGCCACGTGACTGGTGGTGGCTAGGATCTTCTGGTGGCCTACTCTGGGTTCTGATATAAAGAAATTCATTTCTGGTTGTGGGGTCTGCGCTCGTTCTAAAAGCTCCCATCGCCGGCCGGCGGGGGAGCTGATGCCCTTGGAAGTTCCCGAAAGATCGTTGACCCATCTGTCCATGGATTTTATTACCAATCTTCCCTCTTCCAGGGGTAATACGGTGGTATGGGTAGTGGTGGACAGATTTTCAAAGCAGGCTCATTTTGTACCCCTGTCCGCATTACCTTCTGCTGAGACCTTATCCAGATTGTTTGTGCAGCATGTGGTCCGCTTGCATGGGGTACCCCTGAATGTGGTGTCTGATCATGGTGTGCAGTTTGTGGCTAAGTTTTGGCGTGCTTTCTGCAAAAAATTAGGGATATCTCTGTCCTTTTTGTCTGCATACCATCCTGAGAGTAATCGTCAGACGGAACGCACTAATCAGTCTCTGGAACAGATCCTCAGATGTCTGACTTCTGCTAGACAGAATGACTGGTGTGATATACTGCCGTTGGCTGAATTTGCCTTCAATAGTCGGGTGAGACAATCCACTGGTATGTCCCCTTTCTTCATCAACTATGGGTTCAGTCCTCATTTTGGAGAGTTTTCTCGTCTGGATTCGGGGTGCCCCAGGGCTGAGGACTCTGTTCAGCGGTTAAAAGATACATGGGCAGAAGTCCAGCGGCGTATATCTAGGTCTCAAGACAGGTATAAGTTTTTCGCAGACAGGAAATAAACACCTGGTCCCATGTTTCAGGTGGGAGAGAAAGTTTGGCTCTCCACGCGAAACATTAAGTTAAAGATTCCGTCAGCCAAGTTGGGCCCCAAATTCATTGGCCCATACAAGATTATGGAAAAAATCAACCCAGTAGCGTACAGGCTGTGCCTTCCACCCTCTTTCAAGATCCCTAACGTCTTCCATAGATCTCTACTGAAGCCATTTGAAGCAGTCCTGGGAGAATCTGAGTCCGCTGCTCCTCCGGTTTCGGTTGAGGGACATGTGGAATATGAGATTGGTCACATCGTAGATTCCAGGTTGGTACGGCGGTCAGTACAGTACCTAGTTCATTGGAAGAGGTATGGGCCGGAGGACAGGTCCTGGGTGCCGGCCCGGTTGATGCATGCGGATCGCCTGGTGCGGGCTTTCAATGCTAGGTACCCGGGCAAGCCTGGGGTTCCAGAGGCCCCCCGTTGAGAGGGGGGTACTGTCATGATACCAGTGCTGGATGATCGGCACTGCTTGGGTTAATGTTCTGACCTCAGTGCAGACTCTCACCTGCACACCTGGGACCTATTATGGTGGCCTCTCCCTGGTTCTGGGAAAGCTTCTTATACCCTCAGGACGCTCCCATCCCTGTCAGTTATACTCTTGCCCTTGGCATAGTGTGGTGACCCCTGAGTGTGTTAGTGCTGTGTTCTGGTTACTTGATTCTCTGTGTATGACTCGGTCTGTTCCCTGGATATTGCTTTGGATTCTGCTTGGTACCTTCTATGTCTGTTTGGTTTTGATCTCTGCTTGGCCCTGACTATCCGTCCTGTCTCATCCCTGGTACTTTACTGATATCTTGTGTATGACCTTTGGCTTTTTCTGACCTCCCGTCTGTTTATCCCTCCTGTACCTCGCTTGCCTGTATTGTGCTTGACCTCTGCTTTGCCCGACTCTGAGTTTTCTACCTCCTCTGAAAGCAGGATGCTAAGCCCCGCCCCCTTGCAGTCACATGACCGTTCACAGGACCGTAGGTCCTGTGCCGGCTTGCTAAACTTCTACATTCAGGTCCTGTGCATCTTTATTGTCCGGCTGTTCTTGTCCCCAGGGGTCCCTACGGTGCGGGTGAGTCCCTGCTTAGCGGAGGCTGCACGCCGGCGCTGTCAGGACCCTGACAGAATGGACTTTTTATCGGCATGTTGGCTTTTGGATTTAAGGGTTTATTTCTGGTTGGTCCAGAGAACAGACTTTTGTTTGTGTAAGCCTGGAATATTGACTTGTAACCCGATATTTGATATAGCATTGTGTTCTCTTATCCTTGATATCTAGTGAGATCTACTGATATGCTAATTGTACTGCGCGCTGGGGTGGTTCTGACATGGGTGAGATCATGGGGTCTTTATTGTGCATAGGGGTCATTGGCTCATGATTTGCAGTATTATTATTACTGGTGTCTAATCTCTGTTGCCTGTGTATGAGACCGTGTTCTGCATTTAATACGGGCATGTAGCTCTTTATTTCAGCCCCTGCTTCTCCCATGTTAGCACATGGGACTGCTGTATTTTCACATTAATCATTTGTGATTGCATTATGCACTTTTTTGTCTCGTGTGTTATACCCTCCGGTGCTTTAAGGTTATACGCTGCCCGCCTGTTTTTGGGTATGTTATTTATTATTGTTATTTCATCTTGTTTTCATATGATCATTAATTATTAATAAAGACAATTTGTATTTTTAGTTAAAAGTTGTCTTGGAACAAAGTTCTTCTTTTTTGATCTTTTTTTTTACATTGTAGTTGATATAATGCAACAAAACTCTCTGACTCTGCCTATGTTTCATATTGTCTCGCCCAGATATGTTGTTCATTTTTAAAACAGAGGAGGAAAATCTATGCGAGCAGATTACATAACACTGGTCTACAAAAAAAAAAAAAAATTTCTGGCATGGACTTTAAGGGTGTGTTGCACACGCTGCGGAATGCTCTGCGGTTTATCATCTCTACAATGGAGGAGACGGTAAACCGCAGCGGAATCCGCAGAAAGACGTGACATATCAATTCTTTCTGCGGTTTAGAAACCACAGCAAATCCGCGTGGGAAATTCCGCAGCGTCTGCACAGCAGTTTTTGCTGTCCATAGGGTATTATGGTACTGTGCACCGGAGCCGCAGCGTCTGCACAGCGGTTTTTGCTGTCCATAGGGTATTATGGTACTGTACACCGGAGCCGCAGCGTGTGCACAGCGGTTTTTGCTGTCCATAGGGTATTATGGTACTGTGCACCGGAGCCGCAGCGTCTGCACAGCGGTTTTTGCTGTCCATAGGGTATTATGGTACTGTACACCGGAGCCGCAGCGTCTGCACAGCGGTTTTTGCTGTCCATAGGGTATTATGGTACTGTACACCGGAGCCGCAGCGTCTGCACAGCGGTTTTTGCTGTCCATAGGGTATTATGGTACTGTGCACCGGAGCCGCAGCGTCTGCACAGCGGTTTTTGCTGTCCATAGGGTATTATGGTACTGTGCACCGGAGCCGCAGCGTCTGCACAGCGGTTTTTGCTGTCCATAGGGTATTATGGTACTGTACACCGGAGCCGCAGCGTCTGCACAGCGGTTTTTGCTGTCCATAGGGTATTATGGTACTGTGCACCGGAGCCGCAGCGTCTGAACAGCGGTTTTTGCTGTCCATAGGGTATTATGGTACTGTACACCGGAGCCGCAACGTCTGCACAGCGGTTTTTGCTGTCCATAGGGTATTATGGTACTGTGCACCGGAGCCGCAGCGTCTGAACAGCGGTTTTTGCTGTCCATAGGGTATTATGGTACTGTACACCGGAGCCGCAACGTCTGCACAGCGGTTTTTGCTGTCCATAGGGTATTATGGTACTGTGCACTGGAGCCGCAGCGTCTGAACAGCGGTTTTTGCTATCCATAGGGTATTATGGTACTGTGCACCGGAACCGCAGCGTCTGCACAGCGGTTTTTGCTGTCCATAGGGTATTATGGTACTGTGCACTGGAGCCGCAGCGTGTGCACAGCGGTTTTTGCTGTCCATAGGGTATTATGGTACTGTACACCGGAGCCGCAGCGTCTGCACAGCGGTTTTTGCTATCCATAAGGTATTATGGTACTGTGCACCGGAGCCGCAGCATCTGCACAGCGTTTTTTGCTGTCCATAGGGTATTATGGTACTGTACACCGGAGCCGCAGCGTGTGCACAGCGGTTTTTGCTGTCCATAGGGTATTATGGTACTGTACACCGGAGCCGCAGCGTCTGCACAGCGGTTTTTGCTGTCCATAGGGTATTATGGTACTGTGCACCGGAGCCGCAGCGTCTGCACAGCGGTTTTTGCTGTCCATAGGGTATTATGGTACTGTGCACCGGAGCCGCAGCGTCTGCACAGCGGTTTTTGCTGTCCATAGGGTATTATGGTACTGTGCACCGGAGCCGCAGCGTCTGCACAGCGGTTTTTGCTGTCCATAGGGTATTATGGTACTGTACACCGGAGCCGCAGCGTCTGCACAGCGGTTTTTGCTGTCCATAGGGTATTATGGTACTGTGCACCGGAGCCGCAGCGTCTGCACAGCGGTTTTTGCTGTCCATAGGGTATTATGGTACTGTGCACCGGAGCCGCAGCGTGTGCACAGCGGTTTTTGCTGTCCATAGGGTATTATGGTACTGTGCACCGGAGCCGCAGCGTCTGCACAGCGGTTTTTGCTGTCCATAGGGTATTATGGTACTGTGCACCGGAGCCGCAGCGTCTGCACAGCGGTTTTTGCTGTCCTTAGGGTATTATGGTACTGTGCACCGGAGCCGCAGCGTCTGCACAGCGGTTTTTGCTATCCATAAGGTATTATGGTACTGTGCACCGGAGCCGCAGCGTCTGCACAGCGGTTTTTGCTGTCCATAGGGTATTATGGTACTGTACACCGGAGCCACAGCGTCTGCACTGCGGTTTTTGCTGTCCATAGGGTATTATGGTACTGTGCACCGGAGCCGCAGCGTCTGCACAGCGGTTTTTGCTGTCCATAGGGTATTATGGTACTGTGCACCGGAGCCGCAGCGTCTGCACAGTGGTTTTTGCTGTCCATAGGGTATTATGGTACTGTACACCGGAGCCGCAGCGTCTGCACAGCGGTTTTTGCTATCCATAGGGTATTATGGTACTGTGCACCGGAGCCGCAGCGTCTGCACAGCGGTTTTTGCTATCCTTAGGGTATTATGGTACTGTGCACCGGAGCCGCAGCGTCTGCACAGCGGTTTTTGCTATCCATAGGGTATTATGGTACTGTACACCGGAGCCGCAGCGTGTGCACAGCGGTTTTTGCTATCCATAGGGTATTATGGTACTGTACACCGGAGCCGCAGCGTCTGCACAGCGGTTTTTGCTGTCCATAGGGTATTATGGTACTGTGCACGGAGCCGCAGCGTCTGCACAGCGGTTTTTGCTGTCCATAGGGTATTATGGTACTGTACACCGGAGCCGCAGCGTCTGCACAGCGGTTTTTGCTGTCCATAGGGTATTATGGTACTGTACACCGGAGCCGCAGCGTCTGCACAGCGGTTTTTGCTATCCTTAGGGTATTATGGTACTGTACACCGGAGCCGCAGCGTCTGCACAGCGGTTTTTGCTATTCATAGGGTATTATGGTACTGTACACCGGAGCCGCAGCGTGTGCACAGCGGTTTTTGCTGTCCATAGGGTATTATGGTACTGTACACCGGAGCCGCAGCGTCTGCACAGCGGTTTTTGCTATCCATAGGGTATTATGGTACTGTACACCGGAGCCGCAGCGTGTGCACAGCGGTTTTTGCTATCCATAGGGTATTATGGTACTGTACACCGGAGCCGCAGCGTCTGCACAGCGGTTTTTGCTGTCCATAGGGTATTATGGTACTGTGCACCGGAGCCGCAGCGTCTGCACAGCGGTTTTTGCTATCCTTAGGGTATTAAGGTACTGTACACCGGTGCCGCAGCGTCTGCACAGCGGTTTTTGCTATCCATAGGGTATTATGGTACTGTACACCGGAGCCGCAGCGTCTGCACAGCGGTTTTTGCTGTCCATAGGGTATTATGGTACTGTGCACCGGAGCCGCAGCGTCTGCACAGCGGTTTTTGCTGTCCATAGGGTATTATGGTACTGTGCACCGGAGCCGCAGCGTGTGCACAGCGGTTTTTGCTGTCCATAGGGTATTATGGTACTGTACACCGGAGCCGCAGCGTCTGCACAGCGGTTTTTGCTATCCATAGGGTATTATGGTACTGTGCACCGGAGCCGCAGCGTCTGCACAGCGGTTTTTGCTGTCCATAGGGTATTATGGTACTGTACACCGGAGCCGCAGCGTGTGCACAGCGGTTTTTGCTATCCATAGGGTATTATGGTACTGTACACCGGAGCCGCAGCGTCTGCACAGCGGTTTTTGCTGTCCATAGGGTATTATGGTACTGTACACCGGAGCCGCAGCGTCTGCACAGCGGTTTTTGCTATCCTTAGGGTATTATGGTACTGTACACCGGAGCCGCAGCGTGTGCACAGCAGTTTTTGCTATCCATAGGGTATTATGGTACTGTGCACCGGAGCCGCAGCGTCGGCACAGCGGTTTTTGCTATCCATAGGGTATTATGGTACTGTACACCGGAGCCGCAGCGTCTGCACAGCGGTTTTTGCTGTCCATAGGGTATTATGGTACTGTGCACCGGAGCCGCAGCGTCTGCACAGCGGTTTTTGCTATCCTTAGGGTATTATGGTACTGTGCACCGGAGGCGCAGCATCTGCACAGCGGTTTTTGCTGTCCATAGGGTATTATGGTACTGTACACCGGAGCCGCAGCGTGTGCACAGCGGTTTTTGCTGTCCATAGGGTATTATGGTACTGTACACCGGAGCCGCAGCGTCTGCACAGCGGTTTTTGCTGTCCATAGGGTATTATGGTACTGTGCACCGGAGCCGCAGCGTCTGCACAGCGGTTTTTGCTGTCCATAGGGTATTATGGTACTGTGCACCGGAGCCGCAGCGTCTGCACAGCGGTTTTTGCTGTCCATAGGGTATTATGGTACTGTACACCGGAGCCGCAGCGTCTGCACAGCGGTTTTTGCTGTCCATAGGGTATTATGGTACTGTACACCGGAGCCGCAGCGTCTGCACAGCGGTTTTTGCTGTCCATAGGGTATTATGGTACTGTGCACCGGAGCCGCAGCGTCTGCACAGCGGTTTTTGCTGTCCATAGGGTATTATGGTACTGTGCACCGGAGCCGCAGCGTCTGCACAGCGGTTTTTGCTGTCCATAGGGTATTATGGTATTGTACACCGGAGCCGCAGCGTCTGCACAGCGGTTTTTGCTGTCCATAGGGTATTATGGTACTGTGCACCGGAGCCGCAGCGTCTGCACAGCGGTTAGCCGCAGCGTCTGCACAGCGGTTTTTGCTGTCCATAGGGTATTATGGTACTGTGCACCGGAGCCGCAGCGTCTGCACAGCGGTTTTTGCTGTCCATAGGGTATTATGGTACTGTACACCGGAGCCGCAGCGTCTGCACAGCGGTTTTTGCTGTCCATAGGGTATTATGGTACTGTACACCGGAGCCGCAGCGTCTGCACAGCGGTTTTTGCTGTCCATAGGGTATTATGGTACTGTGCACCGGAGCCGCAGCGTCTGCACAGCGGTTTTTGCTGTCCATAGGGTATTATGGTACTGTGCACCGGAGCCGCAGCGTGTGCACAGAGGTTTTTGCTGTCCATAGGGTATTATGGTACTGTGCACCGGAGCCGCAGCGTCTGCACAGCGGTTTTTGCTGTCCATAGGGTATTATGGTACTGTGCACCGGAGCCGCAGCGTCTGCACAGCGGTTTTTGCTGTCCATAGGGTATTATGGTACTGTGCACCGGAGCCGCAGCGTCTGCACAGCGGTTTTTGCTGTCCATAGGGTATTATGGTACTGTACACCGGAGCCGCAGCGTGTGCACAGCGGTTTTTGCTGTCCATAGGGTATTATGGTACTGTACACCGGAGCCGCAGCGTCTGCACAGCGGTTTTTGCTATCCATAGGGTATTATGGTACTGTGCACCGGAGCCGCAGCGTGTGCACAGCGGTTTTTGCTGTCCATAGGGTATTATGGTACTGTGCACCGGAGCCGCAGCGTCTGCACAGCGGTTTTTGCTGTCCATAGGGTATTATGGTACTGTGCACCGGAGCCGCAGCGTCTGCACAGCGGTTTTTGCTGTCCATAGGGTATTATGGTACTGTGCACCGGAGCCGCAGCGTCTGCACAGCGGTTTTTGCTGTCCATAGGGTATTATGGTACTGTACACCGGAGCCGCAGCGTCTGCACAGCGGTTTTTGCTGTCCATAGGGTATTATGGTACTGTGCACCGGAGCCGCAGCGTCTGCACAGCTGTTTTTGCTGTCCATAGGGTATTATGGTACTGTGCACCGGAGCCGCAGCGTCTGCACAGCGGTTTTTGCTGTCCATAGGGTATTATGGTACTGTACACCGGAGCCGCAGCGTCTGCACAGCGGTTTTTGCTGTCCATAGGGTATTATGGTACTGTGCACGGGAGCCGCAGCGTCTGCACAGCGGTTTTTGCTGTCCATAGGGTATTATGGTACTGTACACCGGAGCCGCAGCGTCTGCACAGCGGTTTTTGCTGTCCATAGGGTATTATGGTACTGTGCACCGGAGCCGCAGCGTCTGCACAGCGGTTTTTGCTGTCCATAGGGTATTATGGTACTGTGCACCGGAGCCGCAGCGTCTGCACAGCGGTTTTTGCTGTCCATAGGGTATTATGGTACTGTGCACCGGAGCCGCAGCGTCTGCACAGCGGTTTTTGCTGTCCATAGGGTATTATGGTACTGTACACCGGAGCCGCAGCGTCTGCACAGCGGTTTTTGCTGTCCATAGGGTATTATGGTACTGTACACCGGAGCCGCAGCGTCTGCACAGCGGTTTTTGCTGTCCATAGGGTATTATGGTACTGTGCACCGGAGCCGCAGCGTCTGCACAGCGGTTTTTGCTGTCCGTAGGGTATTATGGTACTGTGCACCGGAGCCGCAGCGTGTGCACAGCGGTTTTTGCTGTCCATAGGGTATTATGGTACTGTGCACCGGAGCCGCAGCGTCTGCACAGCGGTTTTTGCTGTCCATAGGGTATTATGGTACTGTGCACCGGAGCCGCAGCGTCTGCACAGCGGTTTTTGCTGTCCATAGGGTATTATGGTACTGTGCACCAGAGCCGCAGCGTCTGCACAGCGGTTTTTGCTGTCCATAGGGTATTATGGTACTGTACACCGGAGCCGCAGCGTCTGCACAGCGGTTTTTGCTATCCATAGGGTATTATGGTACTGTGCACCGGAGCCGCAGCGTCTGCACAGCGGTTTTTGCTGTCCATAGGGTATTATGGTACTGTGCACCGGAGCCGCAGCGTCTGCACAGCGGTTTTTGCTGTCCATAGGGTATTATGGTACTGTGCACCGGAGCCGCAGCGTCTGCACAGCGGTTTTTGCTGTCCATAGGGTATTATGGTACTGTGCACCGGAGCCGCAGCGTCTGCACAGCGGTTTTTGCTGTCCATAGGGTATTATGGTACTGTGCACCGGAGCCGCAGCGTCTGCACAGCGGTTTTTGCTATCCATAGGGTATTATGGTACTGTGCACCGGAGCCGCAGCGTCTGCACAGCGGTTTTTGCTGTCCATAGGGTATTATGGTACTGTGCACCGGAGCCGCAGCGTCTGCACAGCGGTTTTTGCTGTCCATAGGGTATTATGGTACTGTGCACCGGAGCCGCAGCGTCTGCACAGCGGTTTTTGCTGTCCATAGGGTATTATGGTACTGTACACCGGAGCCGCAGCGTCTGCACAGCGGTTTTTGCTATCCATAGGGTATTATGGTACTGTACACCGGAGCCGCAGTGTCTGCACAGCGGTTTTTGCTGTCCATAGGGTATTATGGTACTGTGCACCGGAGCCGCAGCGTCTGCACAGCGGTTTTTGCTGTCCATAGGGTATTATGGTACTGTGCACCGGAGCCGCAGCGTCTGCACAGCGGTTTTTGCTATCCATAGGGTATTATGGTACTGTGCACCGGAGCCGCAGCGTCTGCACAGCGGTTTTTGCTGTCCATAGGGTATTATGGTACTGTACACCGGAGCCGCAGCGTCTGCACAGCGGTTTTTGCTGTCCATAGGGTATTATGGTACTGTACACCGGAGCCGCAGCGTCTGCACAGCGGTTTTTGCTATCCTTAGGGTATTAAGGTACTGTACACCGGTGCCGCAGCGTCTGCACAGCGGTTTTTGCTATCCATAGGGTATTATGGTACTGTACACCGGAGCCGCAGCGTCTGCACAGCGGTTTTTGCTATCCATAGGGTATTATGGTACTGTGCACCGGAGCCGCAGCGTCTGCACAGCGGTTTTTGCTGTCCATAGGGTATTATGGTACTGTGCACCGGAGCCGCAGCGTCTGCACAGCGGTTTTTGCTGTCCATAGGGTATTATGGTACTGTACACCGGAGCCGCAGCGTCTGCACAGCGGTTTTTGCTATCCTTAGGGTATTATGGTACTGTGCACCGGAGCCGCAGCGTCTGCACAGCGGTTTTTGCTATCCTTAGGGTATTAAGGTACTGTACACCGGTGCCGCAGCGTCTGCACAGCGGTTTTTGCTATCCATAGGGTATTATGGTACTGTACACCGGTGCCGCAGCGTCTGCACAGCGGTTTTTGCTATCCATAGGGTATTATGGTACTGTGCACCGGAGCCGCAGCGTCTGCACAGCGGTTTTTGCTGTCCATAGGGTATTATGGTACTGTGCACCGGAGCCGCAGCGTCTGCACAGCGGTTTTTGCTGTCCATAGGGTATTATGGTACTGTACACCGGAGCCGCAGCGTCTGCACAGCGGTTTTTGCTATCCTTAGGGTATTAAGGTACTGTACACCGGTGCCGCAGCGTCTGCACAGCGGTTTTTGCTATCCATAGGGTATTATGGTACTGTACACCGGAGCCGCAGCGTCTGCACAGCGGTTTTTGCTGTCCATAGGGTATTATGGTACTGTGCACCGGAGCCGCAGCGTCTGCACAGCGGTTTTTGCTGTCCATAGGGTATTATGGTACTGTACACCGGAGCCGCAGCGTCTGCACAGCGGTTTTTGCTGTCCATAGGGTATTATGGTACTGTGCACCGGAGCCGCAGCGTCTGCACAGCGGTTTTTGCTGTCCATAGGGTATTATGGTACTGTGCACCGGAGCCGCAGCGTCTGCACAGCGGTTTTTGCTGTCCATAGGGTATTATGGTACTGTGCACCGGAGCCGCAGCGTCTGCACAGCGGTTTTTGCTGTCCATAGGGTATTATGGTACTGTACACCGGAGCCGCAGCGTCTGCACAGCGGTTTTTGCTGTCCATAGGGTATTATGGTACTGTACACCGGAGCCGCAGCGTGTGCACAGCGGTTTTTGCTGTCCATAGGGTATTATGGTACTGTACACCGGAGCCGCAGCGTGTGCGCACACCCTAGGAACAGTTTTAGACTGATTTTGAGGGCGCTGAATTCAAATCTGATCTTATAATTTCTCGATCACATCTATAGGTACATAACCCATTTTCATGCATTCCATGAAAAATGTAAGTAGTGTATGAAGAGTGCCGGTTTATACGGTTCACTAAGGTAAATTCAGTTTTCCTTTAGTCTCCCAATAAATGTGAGAATCTCTGTGTTTTCTTTGAAGATGCATAATTCCCATTTGCTATGATAAGTAAACAGTTTTCAGCGTACACAACAGTCTGTGCAGGTACTGCTTTCTTTATTGACATTTTCAATGAATTTTGATATTTCTTGTTTTTATGCTGCTGTTTTTCTGTTTTTTTGTTTGTGAATCAATACCTAAGGTGTGTGTGGGGGGGTGGTGGAGAGAGATTCAATGAGCAACTCAGGTAGCTAACAACTTTTATCTTGTATTTCTCTGCAGGATGTTTTGCTGCTCCAACAATGGCCTTGGATTTACATCCATGATTTTAGAAATCAGGGATGTAGAATGAGTATCAAGATTCACTATTTACACAGCCATTTGGACTTTTTTCCAGAGAACCTTGGGGATGTGAGCAAGGAACAAGGGGAGCGTTTTCATCAGGACATTAAAACAATGGAAGAACGGTATCAAGGTTGGTGGACGACGTATGGGCCTTCCCAGGCTGCCTGAAGCATATCCGTTGGTACGGGGACCAGCACCCACACCTTTTGACCCACCTGGTAGGTCCGCTCCCGGGCGTTCTGGTCGTACCAGTGCTTCTGGTCAGCCTGAGCCTGCGTCATGTTGTCATGCACCAACTGCGTCAAGGTCTGCATCTTGTCAAGGAAGCGCATGACATAATCCGCGATGGACACTTCTGTGGGGTTTGGCTCATCTTCCCAGGATTCTCTTATCAACCCAAGGGGTCCCCGAACTCGCCTGCCATACAGGAGCTCGAAGG
The DNA here is from genome assembly GCF_039654945.1 of Dendrobates tinctorius. Classification (NCBI taxonomy): domain Eukaryota; kingdom Metazoa; phylum Chordata; class Amphibia; order Anura; family Dendrobatidae; genus Dendrobates; species Dendrobates tinctorius. The sequence continues at coordinate 1,326,642 of NW_027361764.1, forward strand.
GGGAGAACCCGGTTGAGGCCTGCGGAACTTCTCTGTAAGCGAACAGCAGGTGTGGGAGGTACCGCTCCCAGTCGCGCCCTTGGGTCTCAACCAGGTCTCGATACCAGGTGCTTCACCTGCATTTTCTCACAGAGAGTCTCCATTAGGCGAGACATGAATTGGGGCCCTTGATCGGTAAGCATCTCCCTGGGAAATCCTACCCTTGAAAAGATGGCCACCAGTGCGTCAGCCACCTTATCTGCCCTGGTTGAAGACAGAGCTACTGCCTCTGGGTACCGGGTAGCGTAGTCTACCACGGTGAGAATGTATCGCTTTCCGGAGCTGCTGGGGACGGCCAGCGGGCCAACAATGTCCACCGCGATTCTCTGGAAAGGCTCCTCTATCACCGGCAAAGGAATAAGGGGAGCCTTAAGAGCAGGCCCCGCCTTACCCACTTTTTGACAGGTGCCACAGGAGCGGCAGTATTGTGTTACATCTGTCCCCATCTTGGGCCAATAGAAGTGTTGAGACAGCCGTGCCTTTGTTTTGCTGATCCCCAAGTGTCCAACGAGTGGAATCTCATGGGCAATCCGCAACAACTCAGTTCTGAACTGATAGGGGACAACCAGCTGTCTTTCCCTCAACCACTCCTTTTGGGAATCTCCGGGTACTGTCTCCCGGTACAACCTTCCTCGTTCCCAGAACACCCTCTCTTTATCAGACTTGGAAGTGGGTGTCTCGGCGAGATCTCTCAATTTCTCCAGGCTCGCATCTGAGTGCAGAGCAGCCTGGAACTCCTTGCTGGAGGCTGCCAGACGTGACGTCAGGGTTCCTTCCTTACTGGGACCCTCTGTAACTGGCTCTGGGGTCACCTCTGGTTCAGTCTCTCCTGTAGCAGAAGAGGGTCCAGAAGACAGGGCGCTACCTGCGATCTGGGCACTCTGGCTGCGTGTGACAGCTGCTATGTATGCTGTCTCCCTGGGGATTTCTACAGACCCACCAGCCGGTGCTGCCATGGGCTGTACCTCCCCATCCACCCCCAACACTTCAAGAGCAGTGCTTCTCATGGTCCAGTTACCTTTCTCGGTGGCACTGGTCAGCTGCATGGCATTACCTTCCTCATGGTCCCCATGCACTTCCCCATTTCCCTGAGCACCGTTGCTTGCTCCTGCCAGGGGTTCCTCAGCCGTCTCACTCCGCAGAGTGACGGGGCTGAGCACTTCGGTACCTGTGGACACATCTACCGTTTCAAAGAAATGGTTAACAGGTTCAGTCGGCACAGATACATCATCATCATCATCATCATTCCTAGGAAACAAATGGTTATCAGGTTTCTTTGGTACATTTACATCACCATCAGCATCATTCCTGGTGAAAGGAATGGTTGTTGCATCATTACTCATCAAGTCATTAGCAGGTAACACATTCAGTTTCCCATCATCATCATCACCAGGGTTAACGTTACCCTTTGTCATGATTTGTAGTCTTGCCCTGTCCTGTATTTTGTATAATATGTCATGTAACTTTCCTCTGGTTCATTTGCTGTAAATTAACCATGTCTCCTTCCCCCAATACTTTGCAATGTCTTGTGATGTACCTGAACCATAATCTAATTTAGGCTTGTGTCAACAGCTAGTGGAACTTTGGCTATTGTTTTCCTAAGCAGAAGATAACCTACAATACACATCCTGTAGACTAAGTGGAGCCCTTACATTTCTAGAATCTTCTGATGGACCAAACCATTGAATAGTAGGTGTGACCCCTACCCCCCTTCAGATGGACTGATCCCAGGAGCCCTGACAATACATTCTTGCTTTAAGATCAGATGTGAGTTGGATGCTAAAAGAGAAGGACGAGGCTGTCTGAGGAAGCTTCGGCCTCTGTGTGATCGTGGTGGATTTCTGGGACTCTTAAAGGACTATGGTTTTGTGATCTGGCACAAGGATTGTCGGGAGGTGCCCCCGAATCAGTTTCCTGTGGACTTATTTTGGGACTCTGCAGATTACCTTCGTGTTGTTCCTGTTTTTTGGTCAATAAATCTGTTGGATTATTCCCAGGCCTGTTGTCCCTCCTTGCTCTGGAGAATACTCCCGTCACAAACTGGTGGCAGCGGTGGGATCAGAGCAGAAGGAATGGAGGACAACGGCCCATCAACATCTGGAACCAGCACCGCAGAGTACAAGAACTGGACTGCGGTGAACCTACAAACAAAGGCCCGTGAACTGGGAGTCGGCTACAAGGGACTCTCCAAGGAGCAGCTGATTGAGGCTTTGGAAGCAGTTCACCTGCAAGATGATGCTGAGGAAGGATCCTCACAGCAAAGAGAGGAAAGGCGGCAGTCGGAGGTAAATACCCAAAAAAGTCAGTGGGTTGTGTGGTACGAGGAGGAGATGGCCTTGCTGGGAGAAGAGGCTACCATAGAAGATAAGAGGGAGGTCATGCACACAGCCAAGGAGAGGCAGCGCAGGATGGAGGAGAGGGCAATGCTGGAGAGGGAGATCACTTTGGAGGCAGCGAGAAGCTCCAGACAGACTGTACCCACAGCATCCCCCATGAGGGAACTCCCCAGAGTGTCCCGCAAAGACTTCAAGCCGTTTAATGAGGCTTCCGGTGACATTGAGGGCTTCTTCCTGGACTTTGAGCATCAGTGTCGATTAATGGAAGTCCCGGAAAGGGAGCGCGTCCGACATCTTGTGGGGCTCTTAGAGGGTGGAGCTGCCACAGCCTATAGAGCTATGGACCCTCGGTTGAACTGTGAGTATGCGGAGATTAAACAGACTATTCTAGAACATTATGCTGTGACCCCAGACACTTACAGGACTCAGTTCCGTACTTTAGCCTGTGATGAGGAAGTGTCCTTCAAGATGTATGCTCACAAACTCAAACATATATGTCATCGCTGGCTGGAGGCAGAGGAGGCCATAACCTGGGAAACGTTCCTGCAGGTCATCCTAAAAGAGCAGTTTTATTTTAAGTGCCCCGCTGAGATCCGGGAATGGGTGCGTGAAAGGAGACCAGCAACAGTGGAGGTAGCTGCAGCTCTAGCTGATGAGGCTCTCACCATCAAGCCTCAGTGGAAAAAATTACTACTCAGGGAGAAAAACACTACCAGCCCCCCAACGCTGGCGGCCCCTGGTCCTTCTGCCTCCAATATTCACCATCCCACTAGACCATCAACTCATGGTGACCTTCGTGTGACTGTGCCTCGCATTACTCCTGCTCCACCTTTGGGACTACGACGTGGAGGAAGAATCCCAGAGCGCAGATGCTATGGATGTGGGCAGCCCGGGCATATGCAATTCCAATGTCCAGGTGTACGGAGGCAGAACACCTACAGACCGCCTTTGCCTGTTCATTATCTCCAGACCCCCTCACCTGGAGAAGAGATGGATTCAGTGCCTGATGACTTGCCAAGTGACTCTGATATCCTGGCTTCCCTACCAGGAGTCTATGGGGTGCGAGCCCCAGCCACCTGTTCTTCTGATCTTCAGCACAAACATCTACAGGAGGTCGTGCTGGATGGTCAAAAAGTTGTTGGCTTCCGTGACACTGGGGCTTTTCTCACCATAGCCGATCCCCGAGTAATTCAACCAGAAGCAATTCAAAAGGGACCAGGAATTGCCATTGAATTGGCTGGAGGTACCCAGAGATATATTCCAAGAGCGAGTGTGACCCTGGATTATGGCTTTGGGGCCAAACAATGCATGGTCGGTGTGATGAGCGGCCTCCCTGCAGACGTTCTTCTAGGAAATGATGTGGGGAATATTCATTGCCACTTTGTCGGTGCGGTAACCCGAAGTCAAGCCATTAGAGCAGCAAATGTGGACGTGTACAACCCTTCCATGGAAATGAGGCCACCAGAACCGCCGTCACAGCCGGTGAGTGATTCTTCTTGTGGGGATAATATGAATGTTACCTGGGATAAAGTTCAGTTTAGACAAGAAGTGGAGACTGACCCCACCCTAGCTAGTTTTAGAGCTCGAGCTGAAATAGGGCAGCTAGGGGAGAATGGAGAAAGAATTATCAGAGAAAATGGACTTCTGTATCGGGTTACCAATGCCGACTCCCTAGATAAGCCCTGGACTTATAGCAAACAGCTGATTGTTCCTCAGAAATACAGAATTCCCCTATTACACCTTGCTCATGATATTCCTACTGCTGGCCATCAAGGCAAAACCCGCACCGAGAGGCGATTGACTCAATCTTTCTATTGGCCTGGGATTTCCCAAGCAGTGGCGCATTTCTGCCGAACTTGCGACATATGTCAGCGTAGAGGGCGACCCGGAGATCACCCAAAGGCACCCCTGCAACCGCTCCCTATAATAGAAGAACCCTTTCAAAGAGTAGCTGTTGATATCATTTGACCTCTGGCTAAACCAAGTAAATCTGGAAAGCAGTACATTCTCACTGTTGTGGACTATGCCACCCGATATCCAGAAGCGGTGGCCTTGTCAAGTATTTCTGCAGCCAAGGTGGCCGAGGCCCTGGTTACCATTTTCACCAGAGTAGGATTTCCCAGTGAGATCTTGTCGGACCAAGGCTCCCAGTTCATGTCAGAGCTGGTCCAGTGTCTGTGGCGCACCTGTGGAGTACGAGCGATCCGCACGACCCCGTATCATCCCCAAACAAATGGACTTTGTGAACGATTTAATGGCACTCTGAAGAATATGCTGAGGGCCTTCACTGACAGAGATTCAAATTGGGAGAAGTACCTACCCCATCTCTTGTTTGCCTATCGGGAAGTTCCCCAGGAGTCCACTGGGTTCTCCCCCTTTGAACTACTCTATGGAAGAAAGGTCCGAGGACCCTTAACCCTGCTCAAGGAATACTGGGAGGGGCAAGTTGAAGATACAGGGGCCCCTGTTGTCCCTTATGTCCTAAAGCTGCGAGAAACCCTGGCCCAACTTGCTAGTTTTGCCCAGAGTCATGTGCGGATGGCTCAAACCAGACAGAAGACATGGTATGACCGTAAAGCACGCTACCGGGAGTTTGTAGAAGGACAACAGGTCTTAATGATTGTTCCCCATCGGCAGAATAAACTGCAGACAACATGGGAGGGTCCCTTCCGGGTTCTCAGAAAACTGAATGACACCAATTACCTTCTTGCTTTAGATGATCAGGGGCTAAGACAAAAGACTGTCCATGTAAATATGATTAAGGAGTACCATGACCGGACCCTTCCAATGATAGCAAGCTGTCGGCTAGCTTCAGAGGACGGTCAAGAGGATGAGGACTCCCTACCTGATCTCGTGGAAGCAGCGAGAGCCCCATCCACTGTGGAACAGGTTCCTCTGGGAGATCACCTGGATTCCTTACAGAAAAAACAGATGCTGGGAGTGCTTCAACAGAGACGTGCTGCTTTCTCATCCCAACCAGGCCGAACCACCGTCACCCAACATCATGTGGACACTCAGGGCATCCGTCCCATACAACAGGCTCCTTACCGGGTACCTGAATCAGTTCGAAACACCATGCAGCACGAACTGGAGGAGATGCTACAGTTTGGGGTAATCCAGGCCTCCCATAGCCCTTGGGCCTCTCCTGTGGTGTTAGTACCCAAGAAGGATGGGAGTACTCGATTTTGTGTGGACTATCGACGACTAAACGACCATACCGTCAGTGATCCTTACCCAATGCCTCGTATTGACGAACTTCTAGACCGACTGGCTGGATCCCGATATGTAACTATCTTTGATCTCAGTAAGGGATACTGGCAAATCCCTCTGACGGAGGAGGGGAGAGAACGGTCCGCTTTTATAACCCCCTTTGGTCTGTATGAATTCCTAAATATGCCCTTTGGAATGAAGAATGCCCCGGCCACCTTCCAGAGAATGGTGGACCAGATCCTCCGGGGATGTGGTGACTTTGCTTGTGCCTACTTGGATGATATCGCCATCTTCAGCCAGACGTGGGAGGAACATCTGAACCAAGTAGCCGTTATTCTTGACCTGCTTCTTGCAGCAGGCCTAACCATTCGACCAGATAAATGCCAATTGGGGATGGGTGAAGTCCAGTACCTAGGGCATAGAGTAGGAGGAGGGAAGCTCCGTCCCGAACCTGCCAAAATCCAGGCTATTAGAGACTGGCCTGTACCCCAAACTAAGAAACAAGTTATGGCTTTTTTGGGCACTGCCAGTTATTACCGAAAATTTGTTTCTCATTTCAGCACTGTGGCCAAGCCTCTTACCGACCTGACCAAGAAAACGATGCCCCGGCTGGTGATCTGGACTCCAGCCTGTGATGAGGCTTTTAACCAGCTGAAGGACGCTCTGGTCTGTGACCCTGTTCTGGCTGCTCCAGACTACAAGAGGAGATTCATTGTGCAGACGGACGCCTCTGCTTATGGACTGGGAGCTGTCCTCAGCCAGATGAATGCAGCTGGGGACGAGCACCCCATTGCCTACCTCAGCCGGAAACTGCTGGACCGAGAAGTGGCCTATGCAACTGTTGAAAAAGAATGTCTGGCTGTAGTGTGGGCCCTTAGGAAACTAAGGCCGTATCTGTATGGACGAGAATTCACTGTGGTTACTGATCACAATCCCCTCACCTGGCTGAACAGAGTCTCTGGGGACAATGGACGCTTACTACGATGGAGCCTGGCTCTGCAGCCCTATAACTTTACCATACAGTATAGAAGAGGCAGCCAACACCAAAATGCAGATGGACTGTCCAGGCAAGAGGAGCCCTGAGTCCTGTCAGCCATGCCTGTGTGTACTTAACCAGTGACCTGTAGAGGTCCCTAGTACGTACACAAATTGGGAGGGGAAGGGATTGTCATGATTTGTAGTCTTGCCCTGTCCTGTATTTTGTATAATATGTCATGTAACTTTCCTCTGGTTCATTTGCTGTAAATTAACCATGTCTCCTTCCCCCAATACTTTGCAATGTCTTGTGATGTACCTGAACCATAATCTAATTTAGGCTTGTGTCAACAGCTAGTGGAACTTTGGCTATTGTTTTCCTAAGCAGAAGATAACCTACAATACACATCCTGTAGACTAAGTGGAGCCCTTACATTTCTAGAATCTTCTGATGGACCAAACCATTGAATAGTAGGTGTGACCCCTACCCCCCTTCAGATGGACTGATCCCAGGAGCCCTGACAATACATTCTTGCTTTAAGATCAGATGTGAGTTGGATGCTAAAAGAGAAGGACGAGGCTGTCTGAGGAAGCTTCGGCCTCTGTGTGATCGTGGTGGATTTCTGGGACTCTTAAAGGACTATGGTTTTGTGATCTGGCACAAGGATTGTCGGGAGGTGCCCCCGAATCAGTTTCCTGTGGACTTATTTTGGGACTCTGCAGATTACCTTCGTGTTGTTCCTGTTTTTTGGTCAATAAATCTGTTGGATTATTCCCAGGCCTGTTGTCCCTCCTTGCTCTGGAGAATACTCCCGTCACACCCTTATTATCAGATTGGGGAGGGGAGTCAGGGACGTAGTATGCAACCATCCTCCCCAAGTCAGTCCCCAATAAAACATCAGTGGGCAGGTTTTCAGATACTCCCACTTCCCTCACCCCGCTCCCAGCACCCCAATCAAGAAAAACCCGGGCCACTGGCAAGGGACAATGGGTACCTCCGATCCCGGTGACAGTCAGGGTTTTCCCCTCAACAAACTCTTCAGGGGCCGCCAGTCCAGGACGGATGAGGGTTCGTTCAGCCCCGGTCTCCTTGAGGCCTGTAGCAAGATGGGCCCTGGATGGGCCCATCTTGGGCCACCTGGATGGGTTCACCTGGATGGGTTGAACGTTGTCATCAATCCTCCCAACCACACCTCCCACCAAAAGAACAGAGGTGTTGGGCCAAGAGGCCTTGGCTGGGGGGTTCTTCGGCTTTTCCGGACAGGTGAAACTGATGTGACCAGTCCGCTGGCAGTTGTAACACGGCAACTGTCAGTAGTAGGCCTGGTGTTGGCATCGGCTTGCGACTAGGTGGAAGGGCAGATATAATTGGAGGGGGACGGGGCGCGGGAGCAGGCCGTGGTTCATTGTCCAGAAGCCTCCTCCATTGCGGCCGGATAGTAAGGGCTTCATCGGCCAGGGCTGCAGCTCTATCCACGGTACACGGCGTGCACTCCCGGACCCATTCCCGTACCTCTGCAGGGCACTTGGCAAGAAATTGTTCTATAAGGAACGCCTGTATAACATCTTCCACAGTAAAGGCGTTTTCTGCTTCCAGCCATCTCCGACATGCCTCGGACATCTTATGTGCATACATCCTAAACGATCCCCCCCGTGGTGCATGGGAGGTCTCGGAACTTGGCCCTATATGAGTCTGGGGTGATAGCATGGTAATCCAGGATAGTCCGCTTTACATTATTATAATCCTGATTCCGCAGTGCATCAATGGTTTGGTAAGCCTCCGCCAAGCTTCCGTTCAGGAGCCCCACTAACAAACGCATCCAGCTAGAGTGGGGTACCTCCATCACAGCACACTGCTGCTCAAAGTCTTTGAAGAACCCCTCCACATCCCCAGAAGCCTCATCAAATGGCTTAAACTCTGTCCGGGTGATCCGTACAGGCTCCTGGATCGTTGGGGTTACACTCCACATTGCATTACTCCCTTTTTCAAGCTCCATTGCTTCCTGTCTCCGCTGTGCCCGGCGGGCAGCCTCCTCCTTGTACTCCTGAGAGACGCCGGGGCCCAGAACCGCCATCTCTTCTTCATACCACACCAACCACTGGCTTTTCTGGATGGGGATCCCTGTGTCCAGTGCTCGTCCTTCAGACATCTGGGAGGAGGTGGCCGGGCTAGCGCCCACCAGTAGATCGATTAAGGCCTCTTTAGTCAGTCCCTGGTAGTTCAGGCCCAGGTCTCTGGCTCTCTCCTGTAAACTGCATACAGTCCAATTTCTGTACTCACTCTGTGGGTGGTTCTCCATTGGGTGACGCTCTGTTGATCCCACTGCTGCCACCAGTTGTCATGGGGTCCTTCTCTGGTATCACACAATCAACAGAGCAAGCGAAGAGTGAACAATTCCAAGACCTTTATTCAGGCAAAAATACGAAAAGGTCCATATTCAGTCCACCACACAAAGGATAAGATAGTCCAGAATAAGAATGCAGTCCAGTATCAGGATAAAATGTCCAGGGAAACGAGATTCCAAAACACTCTAGCACCAGAGGATAGAAATGGGTCCTTCTCTCTGAAATGCAGCCTTTTCACCATCTTGTCTATACCGGAACTGACCTGTCCAGCTGCCATTCTTCCCCCCACCCCCTTCCTTGTCCAGGGGTAGTCCAACAAGTTACCTCCCAGAGGAGAACAAAAGGCCTTAGGGATTAATGCACTACAGGGGGTCATCAAGAGACAGATACAGTGAGGCTGTAGACTTACAATGTAATAAGAAAAACACTATGAAAATAACTGGAATTGTTAAAAATAGGAATATACAAAAAATGACATCCACATAACATATCACACCATCACATATATACCAGTATATTAGGACATGTGACCAGTAAATATAGTGCAGTGATGTGTATACAGGGCGGTATATACCAGTATATAAGGTCATGTGACCAGTAAATATATAGTACAGTGATGTGTATACAGGGCGGTATACAGTCATGGCCAAAAGTTTTGAGAATGACACAAATATTATATTTTCACATGATCTGCTGGCCTCTGGTTTTTATGTGTGTTTGTCAGATGTTTTTATCACATACAGAAATACAACTGCCATCATATTATGAGTAACAAAAGGTTATATTGACAGTTAGAATGAGTTAATGCAGCAAGTCAATATTTGCAGTGTTGACCCTTCTTCTTCAGGACCTCAGCAATTCTCCCTGGCATGCTCTCAATCAACTTCTGGATCAAATCCTGACTGATAGCAGTCCATTCTTGCAAAATCAATGCTTTTATTTTGTCTGAATTTGAAGGTTTTTGTTTGTCCACCAGTCTCTTGATGATTGACCACAAGTTCTCAATGGGATTAAGATCTGGGGAGTTTCCAGGCCATGGTCCCAAAATCTCTATGTTTTGTTCCCTGAGCCATTTAGTTATCACCTTTGCTTTATGGCAAGGTGCTCCATCATGTTGAAAAAGGCATTGTTGATCGCCAAACTGCTCTTGGACGGTTGGGAGAAGTTGCTCTTGGAGGACATTCTGGTACCATTCTTTATTCATGGTTGTGTTTTTAGGCAAGACTGAGAGAGAGCCCATTCCCTTGGCTGAGAAGCCACCCCACACATGAATGGTTTCAGGATGCTTGACAGTTGGCATGAGACAAGACTGGTGGTAGCGCTCACCTGGTCTTCTCCGAATAAGCCGTTTTCCAGATGTCCCAAACAATCGAAAAGGGGATTCATCAGAGAAAATGACTTTACCCCAGTCCTAAGCAGTCCACTCCCTGTACCTCTTGCAGAATATCAGTCTGTCTATGATGTTTTTCCTGGAGATAAGTGGCTTCTTTGCTGCCCTCCTTGAGACCAGGCCTTGCTCCAAGAGTCTCCGCCTCACAGTGCGTGCAGATGCACTCACACCTGCCTGCTGCCATTCCTGAGCAAGCTCTGCACTGCTGGTAGCCCGATCCCACAGCTGAAACACTTTTAAGAGACGGTCCTGGCGCTTGCTGGTCTTTCTTGGGCGCCCTGGAGCCTTTTTGGCAACAAGGGAACCTCTCTCCTTGAAGTTCTTGATGATGCGATAGATTGTTGACTGAGGTGCAATCTTTCTAGCTGCGATACTCTTCCCTGTTAGGCCATTTTTGTGCAGTGCAATGATGACTGCACGTGTTTCTTTAGAGATAACCATGGTTAACAGAAGAGAAACAATGATGCCAAGCACCAGCCTCCTTTTAAAGTGTCCAGTGGTGTCATTCTTACTTAATCATGACAGATTGATCTCCAGCCCTGTCCTCACCAACACCCACACCTGTGTTAATGGAGCAATCACTGAAACGATGTTAGCTGGTCCTTTTAAGGCAGGGCTGCAATGATATTGAAATGTGTTTTGGGGGATAAAGTTCATTTTCTAGGCAAATATTGACTTTGCAAGTAATTGCTGTTAAGTTGATCACTCTTTATAACATTCTGGAGTATATGCAAATTGCCATTAGAAAAAATGAAGCAGTAGACTTTGTAAAATTAATATTTGTGTCATTCTCAAAACTTTTGGCCATGACTGTATATCAGACTATAAGGACATGTGACCAGTATATATAGTGCAGTGATGTGTATACAGGGCGGTATATACCAGTATATAAGGATATGTGACCAGTAAATATAGTGCAGTGATGTGTATACAGGGCAGTATATACCAGTATATAAGGACATGTGACCAGTATATATAGTGCATTGATGTGTATACAGGGCGGTATATACCAGTATATAAGGACATGTGACCAGTATATATAGTGCAGTGATGTGTATACAGGGCAGTATATACCAGTATATAAGGATATGTGACCAGTATATATATGTGACGGGAGTATTCTCCAGAGCAAGGAGGGACAACAGGCCTGGGAATAATCCAACAGATTTATTGACCAAAAAACAGGAACAACACGAAGGTAATTTGCAGAGTCCCAAAATAAGTCCACAGGAAACTGATTCGGGGGCACCTCCCGACAATCCTTGTGCCAGATCACAAAACCATAGTCCTTTAAGAGTCCCAGAAATCCACCACGATCACACAGAGGCCGAAGCTTCCTCAGACAGCCTCATCCTTCTCTTTTAGCATCCAACTCACATCTGATCTTAAAGCAAGAATGTATTGTCAGGGCTCCTGGGATCAGTCCATCTGAAGGGGGGTAGGGGTCACACCTACTATTCAATGGTTTGGTCCATCAAAAGATTCTAGAAATGTAAGGGCTCCACTGAGTCTACAGGATGTGTATTGTAGGTTATCTTCTGCTTAGGAAAACAATAGCCAAAGTTCCACTAGCTGTTGACACAAGCCTAAATTAGATTATGGTCCAGGTACATCACAAGACATTGCAAAGTATTGGGGGAAGGAGACATGGTTAATTTACAGCAAATGAATCAGAGGAAAGTTAAATGACCTATTATACAAAATACAGGACAGGGCAAGACTACAAATCATGACAATCCCTTCCCCTCCTAATTTGTGTACGTACTAGGGACCTCTGCAGGTCACTGGTTAAGTACACACAGGCATGGCGTAACTTACATGTGGCTTCATGCAGCCACGAATTGGCATCGTAGCTTTCCCACATCATTGCCCAGGAGAACAGCTGCAGGCAGACCACCCATCACCCCAACCAAACATCGCCTGACCCCAAAACCAAAGTTCAGATCCACAGTGGCTGTGGGAATAGTCCTCCATTGTCCACCAGCCAGTTCAATGACAATTCCAGGTCCTCTATGGATTGCCTCAGGCCGAACCACTCGGGGATCAGCCAGCGTGAGGAAAGCTCCTGAGTCACAAAATCCAACAAGTCTTTGTCCATCCAGCACGACCTCCTGCAAGTGCTTACCTCGATGAGCTGAAGTCGTCATAGCTGCGGGTCGCACACCATAAACTCCTAGTGGTGCAACATGGGTGGGTGAGGCACTAGGCCAGTCCTCACTTAGTGGTGACACGTCTTCCTCCATGGCACTTGGCTGTACATAATTAATAATATGATTGGGTACAGGATCAATCCTCATTTGAACAGCTGGGCAGGAGGCTTGCAGATGCCCAGGCTGCCCACATCGATAGCATCTGTGCTGTGTCTCACTCCATCCAATGCGTCCTCTTGGGCGAGGAGTAAGGGAACCTGCCGGTCGGCTCCCACCTGAAGGTGCTGTAGGGGTTTGAGGACGATTCCTCCATGAGCTGGCTGGACATGAGGCCTGCAGATGCCCCGGATGCCCACAACCATAACACCTGCGCTCTGCTACTTCCTCTCCTCGTCGTATTCCAGAAAACGCAGTGGAAGCAACAGGAGGCACATTAACACAGGTATCAACACGAGGTGGTGGCTCAGAGGAACGGGGAACAATGGGGACAGAAGAACTGGGGGCCACCGGTGTTGTGGAGCTGGTAGGCCTCTCTCCATCCTCCAACAGAACTCTCCACCGAGGCTTGATGGTGAGAGCCTCATCAGCGAGAGATGCAGCTTCTTCCACTGTAGCAGGTTTCCTCTCACGCACCCATTCCCTGATCTCAGCGGGGCACTGGGCAAAAAATTGTTCTTTTAGGATAACCTGGAGACAGGTGTTCCAGGTTAAGGCCTCCTCTGCCTCCAGCCAGCGATTACATATTTGTTTGAGTCTGTGGGCATACATCTTGAAAGACACTTCCTCATTACAGGCTAAAGTACGAAACTGGGTCCTGTAAGTGTCTGGGGTCACAGCATAATGTTCTAGAACAGTCCGTTTAATCTCTGCATACTCACAGTTCCACCGAGGGTCCATAGCTCTATAGGCTGCGGCAGCTCCACCCTCTAAGAGCCCCACAAGATGTCGGACGCGCTCCCTTTCCGGGACTTCCATTAATCGACACTGATGCTCAAAGTCCAGGAAGAAGCCCTCAATGTCACCGGAAGCCTCATTAAACGGCTTGAAGTCTTTGCGGGACACTCTGGGGAGTTCCCTCATGGGGGATGCTGTGGGTACAGTCTGTCTGGAGCTTCTCGCTGCCTCCAAAGCGATCTCCCTCTCCAGCATTGCCCTCTCCTCCATCCTGCGCTGCCTCTCCTTGGCTGTGCGCATGACCTCCCTCTTATCTTCTATGGTAGCCTCTTCTCCCAGTAAGGCCATCTCCTCCTCGTACCACACAACCCACTGACTTTTTTGGGTATTTACCTCCGACTGCCGCCTTTCCTCTCTTTGCTGTGAGGATCCTTCCTCAGCATCATCTTGCAGGCGAACTGCTTCCAAAGCTTCAATCAGCTGCTCCTTGGAGAGTCCCTTGCAGCTGACTCCCAGTTCACGGGCCTTTGTTTGTAGGTTCTTTGCAGTCCAGTTCTTGTACTCTGATGCTCTGGTTCCAGAAGTTGATGGGCCGTTGTCCTCCATTTCTTCTGCTCCGATCCCACCGCTGCCAACCAGTTTGTGACGGGAGTATTCTCCAGAGCAAGGAGGGACAACAGGCCTGGGAATAATCCAACAGATTTATTGACCAAAAAACAGGAACAACACGAAGGTAATTTGCAGAGTCCCAAAATAAGTCCACAGGAAACTGATTCGGGGGCACCTCCCGACAATCCTTGTGCCAGATCACAAAACCATAGTCCTTTAAGAGTCCCAGAAATCCACCACGATCACACAGAGGCCGAAGCTTCCTCAGACAGCCTCATCCTTCTCTTTTAGCATCCAACTCACATCTGATCTTAAAGCAAGAATGTATTGTCAGGGCTCCTGGGATCAGTCCATCTGAAGGGGGGTAGGGGTCACACCTACTATTCAATGGTTTGGTCCATCAGAAGATTCTAGAAATGTAAGGGCTCCACTGAGTCTACAGGATGTGTATTGTAGGTTATCTTCTGCTTAGGAAAACAATAGCCAAAGTTCCACTAGCTGTTGACACAAGCCTAAATTAGATTATGGTCCAGGTACATCACAAGACATTGCAAAGTATTGGGGGAAGGAGACATGGTTAATTTACAGCAAATGAATCAGAGGAAAGTTAAATGACCTATTATACAAAATACAGGACAGGGCAAGACTACAAATCATGACAATATAGTGCAGTGATGTGTATACAGGGCAGTATATACCAGAATATAAGGACATGTGACCAGTATATATAGTGCAGTGATGTGTATACAGGGCGGTATATACCAGTATATAAGGATATGTGACCAGTATATATAGTGCAGTGATGTGTATACAGGGCAGTATATACCAGTATATAAGGATATGTGACCAGTATATATAGTTCAGTGATGTGTATACAGGGCAGTATATACCAGTATATAAGGACATGTGACCAGTATATATAGTGCAGTGATGTGTATATAGGGTGGTATATACCAGTATATAAGGACATGTGACCAGTATATATAGTGCAGTGATGTGTATACAGGGCGGTATATACCAGTATATAAGGATATGTGACCAGTATATATAGTGCAGTGATGTGTATACAGGGCGGTATATACCAGTATATAAGGACATGTGACCAGTATATATAGTGCAGTGATGTGTATACAGGGCGGTATATACCAGTATATAAGGACATGTGACCAGTGTATATAGTGCAGTGATGTGTATACAGGGCGGTATATACCAGTATATAAGGACATGTGACCAGTATATATAGTGCAGTGATGTGTATACAGGGCGGTATATACCAGTATATAAGGACATGTGACCAGTATATATAGTGCAGTGATGTGTATACAGAATGGTATATACCAGTATATAAGGACATGTGACCAGTATATATAGTGCAGTGATGTGTATACAGGGCGGTATATACCAGTATATAAGGACATGTGACTAGTACATATAGTGCAGGGATGTGTATACGGGGTGGTATATACCAGTATATAAGGACATGTGACCAGTATATATAGTGCAGTGATGTGTATACAGGGCAGTATATAAGGACATGTGACCAGTATATATAGTGCAGTGATGTGTATACAGGGCGGTATATACCAGTATATAAGGACATGTGACTAGTATATATAGTGCAGTGATGTGTATACGGGGTGGTATATACCAGTATATAAGGACATGTGACCAGTATATATAGTGCAGTGATGTGTATACAGGGCAGTATATAAGGACATGTGACCAGTATATATAGTGCAGTGATGTGTATACAGGGTGGTATATACCAGTATATAAGGACATGTCACCAGTATATATAATGCAGTGATATGTATACAGGGCGGTATATACCAGTATATAAGGACATGTGACCAGTATATATAGTGCAGTGATGTGTATACAGGGCAGTATATACCAGTATATAAGGACATGTGACCAGTGTATATAGTGCAGTGATGTGTATACAGGGCAGTATATACCAGTATATAAGGACATGTGACCAGTATATATAATGCAGTGATGTGTATACAGGGCGGTATATACCAGTATATAAGGACATGTGACCAGTATATATAGTGCAGTGATGTGTATACAGGGCAGTATATACCAGTATATAAGGACATGTGACCAGTGTATATAGTGCAGTGATGTGTATACAGGGCAGTATATACCAGTATATAAGGACATGTGACCAGTATATATAGTACAGTGATGTGTATACAGGGCAGTATATACCAGTATATAAGGACATGTGACCAGTATATATAGTACAGTGATGTGTATACAGGGTGGTATATACCAGTATATAAGGACATATGACCAGTATATATAGTGCAGTGATGTGTATACAGAGTGGTATATACCAGTATATAAGGACATGTGACCAGTATATATAGTGCAGTAATGTGTATACGGGGCGGTATATACCGGTATATAAGGACAGGTGACCAGTATATATAGTGCAGTGATGTGTATACAGGGCAGTATATACAAGTATATAAGGACATGTGACCAGTATATATAATGCAGTGATGTGTATACAGAATGGTATATACCAGTATATAAGGACATGTGACCAGTGTATATAGTGCAGTGATGTGTATACAGGGCGGTATATACAAGTATATAAGGACATGTGACCAGTATATATAGTGCAGTGATGTGTATACAGGGTGGTATATACCAGTATATAAGGACATGTGACCAGTGTATATAGTGCAGTGATGTGTATAGAGGGCGGTATATACAAGTATATAAGGACATGTGACCAGTATATATAGTGCAGTGATGTGTATACGGGGCGGTATATACCAGTATATAAGGACATGTGACCAGTATATATAGTGCAGTGATGTGTATACAGGGCAGTATATACCAGTATATAAGGACATGTGACCAGTGTATATAGGGCAGTGATGTGTATAGAGGGCGGTATATACAAGTATATAAGGACATGTGACCAGTATATATAGTGCAGTGATGTGTATACGGGGCGGTATATACCAGTATATAAGGACATGTGACCAGTATATATAGTGCAGTGATGTGTATACAAGGCGGTACATACCAGTATATAAGGACAGGTGACCAGTATATATAGTGCAGTGATGTGTATACAGGGCGGTATATACCAGTATATTAGGACATGTGACCAGTATATATAGTGCAGTGATGTGTATACAGGGTGGTATATACCAGTATATAAGGACATGTCACCAGTATATATAATGCAGTGATATGTATACAGGGCGGTATATACCAGTATATAAGGACATGTGACCAGTATATATAGTGCAGTGATGTGTATACAGGGCAGTATATACCAGTATATAAGGACATGTGACCAGTGTATATAGTGCAGTGATGTGTATACAGGGCAGTATATACCAGTATATAAGGACATGTGACCAGTATATATAGTACAGTGATGTATATACAGGGCAGTATATACCAGTATATAAGGACATGTGACCAGTATATATAGTACAGTGATGTGTATACAGGGTGGTATATACCAGTATATAAGGACATATGACCAGTATATATAGTGCAGTGATGTGTATACAGAGTGGTATATACCAGTATATAAGGACATGTGACCAGTATATATAGTGCAGTAATGTGTATACGGGGCGGTATATACCAGTATATAAGGACATGTGACCAGTATATATAGTGCAGTAATGTGTATACGGGGCGGTATATACCAGTATATAAGGACAGGTGACCAGTATATATAGTGCAGTGATGTGTATACAGGGCGGTATATACCAGTATATAAGGACATGTGACCAGTATATATAGTGCAGTGATGTGTATACAGGACGGTATATACCGGTATATAAGGACAGGTGACCAGTATATATAGTGCAGTGATGTGTATACAGGGCGGTATATACAAGTATATAAGGACATGTGACCAGTATATATAGTGCAGTGATGTGTATACAGGGCGGTATATACCAGTATATAAGGACATGTGACCAGTGTATATAGTGCAGTGATGTGTATACAGGGCGGTATATACAAGTATATAAGGACATGTGACCAGGATATATAGTGCAGTGATGTGTATACAGGGCGGTATATACCAGTATATAAGGACATGTGACCAGTGTATATAGTGCAGTGATGTGTATACAGGGCGGTATATACAAGTATATAAGGACATGTGAACAGTATATATAGTGCAGTGATGTGTATACAGGGCAGTATATACCAGTATATAAGGACATGTGACCAGTGTATATAGTGCAGTGATGTGTATACAGGGCAGTATATACCAGTATATAAGGACATGTGACCAGTATATATAGTGCAGTGATGTGTATACAGGGCGGTATATACCAGTATATAAGGACATGTGAACAGTATATATAGTGCAGTGATGTGTATACAGGGTGGTATATACCAGTATATAAGGACATGTGACCAGGATATATAGTGCAGTGATGTGTATACAGGGCGGTATATACCAGTATATAAGGACATGTGACCAGTGTATATAGTGCAGTGATGTGTATACAGGGCGGTATATACAAGTATATAAGGACATGTGAACAGTATATATAGTGCAGTGATGTGTATACAGGGCAGTATATACCAGTATATAAGGACATGTGACCAGTGTATATAGTGCAGTGATGTGTATACAGGGCGGTATATACCAGTATATAAGGACATGTGACCAGTATATATAGTGCAGTGATGTGTATACAGGGCGGTATATACCAGTATATAAGGACATGTGACCAGTATATATAGTGCAGTGATGTGTATACAGGGCGGTATATACCAGTATATAAGGACATGTGACCAGTGTATATAGTGCAGTGATGTGTATACAGGGTGGTATATACCAGTATATAAGGACATGTGAACAGTATATATAGTGCAGTGATGTGTATACAGGGCGGTATATACCAGTATATAAGGACATGTGACCAGTGTATATAGTGCAGTGATGTGTATACAGGGTGGTATATACCAGTATATAAGGACATGTGACCAGTATATATAGTGCAGTGATGTGTATACGGGGCTGTATATACCAGTATATAAGGACATGTGACCAGTATATATAGTGCAGTGATGTGTATACAGGGCGGTATATACAAGTATATAAGGACATGTGACCAGTATATATAGTGCAGTGATGTGTATACAGGGTGGTATATACCAGTATATAAGGACATGTGACCAGTGTATATAGTGCAGTGATGTGTATACAGGGCGGTATATACAAGTATATAAGGACATGTGACCAGGATATATAGTGCAGTGATGTGTATACAGGGCGGTATATACCAGTATATAAGGACATGTGACCAGTGTATATAGTGCAGTGATGTGTATACAGGGCGGTATATACAAGTATATAAGGACATGTGACCAGTATATATAGTGCAGTGATGTGTATACAGGGTGGTATATACCAGTATATAAGGACATGTGACCAGTGTATATAGTGCAGTGATGTGTATACAGGGCGGTATATACCGGTATATAAGGACATGTGACCAGGGTATATAGTGCAGTGATGTGTATACAGGGCGGTATATACCAGTATATAAGGACATGTGACCAGTGTATATAGTGCAGTGATGTGTATACAGGGTGGTATATACCAGTATATAAGGACATGTGACCAGTATATATAGTGCAGTGATGTGTATACGGGGCGGTATATACCAGTATATAAGGACATGTGACCAGTATATATAGTGCAGTGATGTGTATACAGGGCGGTATATACAAGTATATAAGGACATGTGACCAGTATATATAGTGCAGTGATGTGTATACAGGGCGGTATATACCAGTATATAAGGACATGTCACCAGTATATATAGTGCAGTGATGTGTATACAGGGCGGTATATACCAGTATATAAGGACATGTGACCAGTATATATAGTGCAGTGATGTGTATACAGGGCGGTATATACCAGTATATAAGGACATGTCACCAGTATATATAGTGCAGTGATGTGTATACAGGGTGGTATATACCAGTATATAAGGACATGTGACCAGTGTATATAGTGCAGTGATGTGTATACAGGGCGGTATATACAAGTATATAAGGACATGTGACCAGTATATGTAGTGCAGTGATGTGTATACAGGGTGGTATATACCAGTATATTAGGACATGTGACCAGTATATATAGTGCAGTGATGTGTATACAGGGTGGTATATACCAGTATATAAGGACATGTGACCAGTGTATATAGTGCAGTGATGTGTATACAGGGCGGTATATACAAGTATATAAGGACATGTGACCAGTATATGTAGTGCAGTGATGTGTATACAGGGTGGTATATACAAGTATATAAGGACATGTGACCAGTATATGTAGTGCAGTGATGTGTATACAGGGTGGTATATACCAGTATATTAGGACATGTGACCAGTATATGTAGTGCAGTGATGTGTATACAGGGCGGTATATACCAGTATATATGGACATGTGACCAGTATATATAGTGCAGTGATGTGTATACAGGGTGGTATATACCAGTATATAAGGACATGTGACCAGGATATATAGTGCAGTGATGTGTATACAGGGCGGTATATACCAGTATATAAGGACATGTGACCAGTGTATATAGTGCAGTGATGTGTATACAGGGCGGTATATACAAGTATATAAGGACATGTGACCAGTATATGTAGTGCAGTGATGTGTATACAGGGTGGTATATACCAGTATATAAGGACATGTGACCAGTGTATATAGTGCAGTGATGTGTATACAGGGCGGTATATACCGGTATATAAGGACATGTGACCAGGGTATATAGTGCAGTGATGTGTATACAGGGCGGTATATACCAGTATATAAGGACATGTGACCAGTGTATATAGTGCAGTGATGTGTATACAGGGTGGTATATACCAGTATATAAGGACATGTGACCAGTATATATAGTGCAGTGATGTGTATACGGGGCGGTATATACCAGTATATAAGGACATGTGACCAGTATATATAGTGCAGTGATGTGTATACAGGGTGGTATATACCAGTATATAAGGACATGTGACCAGTGTATATAGTGCAGTGATGTGTATACAGGGCGGTATATACAAGTATATAAGGACATGTGACCAGGATATATAGTGCAGTGATGTGTATACAGGGCGGTATATACCAGTATATAAGGACATGTGACCAGTGTATATAGTGCAGTGATGTGTATACAGGGCGGTATATACAAGTATATAAGGACATGTGACCAGTATATATAGTGCAGTGATGTGTATACAGGGCAGTATATACCAGTATATAAGGACATGTGACCAGTGTATATAGTGCAGTGATGTGTATACAGGGCGGTATATACCAGTATATAAGGACATGTGACCAGTATATATAGTGCAGTGATGTGTATACAGGGTGGTATATGCCAGTATATAAGGACATGTGACCAGTGTATATAGTGCAGTGATGTGTATACAGGGCGGTATATACCGGTATATAAGGACATGTGACCAGGGTATATAGTGCAGTGATGTGTATACAGGGCGGTATATACCAGTATATAAGGACATGTTACTAGTATATATAGTGCAGTGATGTGTATACAGGGCGGTATATACCGGTATATAAGGACATGTGACCAGTGTATATAGTGCAGTGATGTGTATACAGGGCGGTATATACCAGTATATAAGGACATGTCACCAGTATATATAGTGCAGTGATGTGTATACAGGGCGGTATATACCAGTATATAAGGACATGTGACCAGTATATATAGTGCAGTGATGTGTATACAGGGCGGTATATACCAGTATATAAGGACATGTCACCAGTATATATAGTGCAGTGATGTGTATACAGGGCGGTATATACCAGTATATAAGGACATGTGACCAGTATATATAGTGCAGTGATGTGTATACAGGGTGGTATATACCAGTATATAAGGACGTGTGACCAGTATATATAGTGCAGTGATGTGTATACAGGGGAGTATATACCAGTATATATAGTGCAGTGATGTGTATACAGGGCAGTATATACAAGTATATAAGGACATGTGACTAGTATATATAGTGCAGTGATGTGTATACAGGACGGTATATACCAGTATATAAGGACATGTGACCAGTATATATAGTGCAGTGATGTGTATACAGGACGGTATATACCAGTATATAAGGACATGTGACCAGTATATCTAGTGCACTAATGTGTATACAGGATGGTATATACCAGTATATTAGGACATGTGACCAGTATATATAGTGCAGTGATGTGTATACAGGGCGGTATATACCAGTATATTAGAACATATGACCAGTATATATAGCGCAGTGATGTGTATACAGGGCGGTATATACCAGTATATATAGTGCAGTGATGTGTATACAGGGCAGTATATACAAGTATATAAGGACATGTGACCAGTATATATAGTGCAGTGATGTGTATACAGGGTGGTATATACCAGTATATAAGGACGTGTGACCAGTATATATAGTGCAGTGATGTGTATACAAGGGAGTATATACCAGTATATATAGTGCAGTGATGTGTATACAGGGCAGTATATACAAGTATATAAGGACATGTGACTAGTATATATAGTGCAGTGATGTGTATACAGGGCGGTATATACCAGTATATAAGGACATGTCACCAGTATATATAGTGCAGTGATGTGTATACAGGGCGGTATATACCAGTATATAAGGACATGTGACCAGTGTATATAGTGCAGTGATGTGTATACAGGGCGGTATATACCAGTATATAAGGACATGTCACCAGTATATATAGTGCAGTGATGTGTATACAGGGTGGTATATACCAGTATATAAGGACGTGTGACCAGTCTATGTAGTGCAGTGATGTGTATACAGGACGGTATATACCAGTATATAAGGACAGGTGACCAGTCTATATAGTGCAGTGATGTGTATACGTGGCGGTATATACCAGTATATAAGGACGTGTGACCAGTCTATATAGTACAGTGATGTGTATACAGGGCGGTATATACCAGTATGTATAGTGCAGTGATGTGTATACAGGGCAGTATATACAAGTATATAAGGACATGTGACCAGTATATATAGTGCAGTGATGTGTATACAGGGTGGTATATACCAGTATATAAGGACGTGTGACCAGTATATATAGTGCAGTGATGTGTATACAGGGGAGTATATACCAGTATATATAGTGCAGTGATGTGTATACAGGGCAGTATATACAAGTATATAAGGACATGTGACTAGTATATATAGTGCAGTGATGTGTATACAGGGCGGTATATACCAGTATATAAGGACATGTCACCAGTATATATAGTGCTGTGATGTGTATACAGGGCGGTATATACCAGTATATAAGGACATGTGACCAGTGTATATAGTGCAGTGATGTGTATACAGGGCGGTATATACCAGTATATAAGGACATGTGACCAGTGTATATAGTGCAGTGATGTGTATACAGGGCGGTATATACCAGTATATAAGGACATGTGACTAGTATATATAGTGCAGTGATGTGTATACAGGGCGGTATATACCGGTATATAAGGACATGTGACCAGTGTATATAGTGCAGTGATGTGTATACAGGGCGGTATATACCAGTATATAAGGACATGTCACCAGTATATATAGGTCAGTGATGTGTATACAGGGCGGTATATACCAGTATATAAGGACATGTGACCAGTATATATAGTGCAGTGATGTGTATACAGGGCGGTATATACCAGTATATAAGGACATGTCACCAGTATATATAGTGCAGTGATGTGTATACAGGGCGGTATATACCAGTATATAAGGACATGTGACCAGTATATATAGTGCAGTGATGTGTATACAGGGCTATATATACCAGTATATAAGGACATGTCACCAGTATATATAGTGCAGTGATGTGTATACAGGGCGGTATATACCAGTGTATAAGGACATGTGACCAGTATATATAGTGCAGTGATGTGTATACAGGGCGGTATATACCAGTATATAAGGACAGGTGACCAGTCTATATAGTGCAGTGATGTGTATACAGGGCGGTATATACCAGTATATAAGTACATGTCACCAGTATATATAGTGCAGTGATGTGTATACAGGGCGGTATATACCAGTATATAAGGACATGTGACCAGTATATACAGTGCAATGATGTGTATACAGGGCGGTATATACCAGTATATAAGGACAGGTGACCAGTCTATATAGTGCAGTGATGTGTATACAGGACGGTATATACCAGTATATAAGGACAGGTGACCAGTCTATATAGTGCAGTGATGTGTATACGTGGTGGTATATACCAGTATATAAGGACATGTGACCAGTATATATAGTACAGTGATGTGTATACAGGGCGGTATATACCAGTATATAAGGACATGTGACCAGTATATATAGTGCAGTGATGAGTATACAGGACGGTATATACCAGTATATAAGGACATGTGACCAGTATATATAGTGCACTGATGTGTATACAGGGCAGTATATACCAGTATATAAGGACATGTGACCAGTATATATAGTGCAGTGATGTGTATACAGGGCGGTATATACCAGTATATAAGGACATGTGACCAGTATATATAGTGCAGTGATGTGTATACAGGGCAGTATATACCAGTATATAAGGACATGTGACCAGTATATATAGTGCAGTGATGAGTATACAGGACGGTATATACCAGTATATAAGGACATGTGACCAGTATATATAGTGCACTGATGTGTATACAGGACGGTATATACCAGTATATAAGGATATGTGACCAGTATATATAGTGCAGTGATGTGTATACAGGGGATATATTCCAGTATATTAGGACATGTGACCAGTATATATAGTGCAGTGATGTGTATACAGGGCGGTATATACCAGTATATTAGAACATATGACCAGTATATATAGCGCAGTGATGTGTATACAGGGCGGTATATACCAGTATATATAGTGCAGTGATGTGTATACAGGGCAGTATATACAAGTATTTAAGGACATGTGACCAGTGTATATAGTGCAGTGATGTGTATACAGGGTGGTATATACCAGTATATAAGGACATGTGACCAGTTTATATAGTGCAGTGATGTGTTTACAGGGCGGTATATACCAGTATATAAGGACATGTGACCAGTATATATAGTGCAGTGATGTGTATACAGGGCGGTATATACCAGTATATAAGGACATGTGACCAGTATATATAGTGCAGTGATGTGTATACAGGGCGGTATATACCAGTATATAAGGACATGTGACCAGTATATATAGTGCAGTGATGTGTATACAGGGTGGTATATACCAGTATATTAGGACATGTTACCAGTATATATAGTGCAGTGATGTGTATACAGGGCGGTATATACCAGTATATAAGGACATGTGACCAGTATATATAGTGCAGTGATGTGTATACGGGGCGGTATATACCAGTATATAAGGACATGTGACCAGTATATATAGTGCAGTGATATGTATACAGGACGGTATATACCAGTATATAAGGACATGTGACCAGTATATATAGTGCAGTGATGTGTATATAGGGCGGTATATACAAGTATAAAAGGACATGTGACCAGTGTATATAGTGCAGTGTTGTGTATACAGAGCGGTATATACAAGTATATAAGGACAGGTGACCAGTATATATAGTGCAGTGATGTGTATACAGGGCAGTATATACCAGTATATAAGGACATGTGACCAGTATATATAGTGCAGGGATGTGTATACAGGACGGTATATACCAGTATAAAAGGACATGTGACCAGTATATATAGTGCAGTGATGTGTATACAGGATGGTATATACCAGTATATAAGGACATGTGACCAGTATATATAGTGCAGTGATGTGTATACAGAACGGTATATACCAGTATATAAGGACATGTGACCAGTATATATAGTGCAGTGAAGTGTATACAGGGTGGTATATACCAGTATATAAGGACATGTGACCAGTATATATAGTGCAGTGATGTGTATACAGGACGGTATATACCAGTATATAAGGACATGTGACCAGTATATATAGTGCAGTGATGTGTATACAGGGTGGTATATACCAGTATATTAGGACATGTGACCAGTATATATAGTGCAGTGATGTGTATACAGGGCGGTATATACAAGTATAAAAGGACATGTGACCAGTGTATATAGTGCAGTGTTGTGTATACAGAGCGGTATATACAAGTATATAAGGACAGGTGACCAGTATATATAGTGCAGTGATGTGTATACAGGGCAGTATATACCAGTATATAAGTACATGTGACCAGTATATATAGTGCAGGGATGTGTATACAGGACGGTATATACCAGTATAAAAGGACATGTGACCAGTGTATATAGTGCAGTGATGTGTATACAGGGTGGTATATACCAGTATATAAGGACATGTGACCAGTATATATAGTGCAGTGATGTGTATACAGGATGGTATATACCAGTATAAAAGGACATATGACCATTATATATAGTGCAGGGATGTGTATACAGGGCGGTATATACCAGTATATAAGGACATGTCACCAGTATATATAGTACAGTGATGTGTATACAGGGTGGTATATACCAGTATATAAGGTAAGGTGACCAGTATATATACTGCAGTGATGTGTATACAGGACAGTATATACCAGTATATAAGGACATGTGACCAGTATATATAGTGCAGTGATGTGTATACAGGGCGGTATATACCAGTATATAAGGTAAGGTGACCAGTATATATAGTGCAGTGATGTGTATACAGGGCAGTATATACCAGTATATAAGGACATGTGACCAGTATATGTAGTGCAGTGATGTGTATACAGGACGGTATATACCAGTATAAAAGGACATGTGACCAGTGTATATAGTGCAGTGTTGTGTATACAGGGCGGTATATGCAAGTATATAAGGACAGGTGACCAGTATATATAGTGCAGTGATGTGTATACAGGGCAGTATATACCAGTATATATGGACATGTGACCAATATATATAGTGCAGTGATGTGTATACAGGACGGTATATACCAGTATATAAGGACAGGTGACCAGTATATATAGTGCAGTGATGTGTATACAGGGCAGTATATACCAGTATATAAGGACATGTGACCAGTATATATAGTGCAGTGATGAGTATACAGGACGGTATATACCAGTATATAAGGACATGTGACCAGTATATATAGTGCACTGATGTGTATACAGGACGGTATATACCAGTATATAAGGATATGTGACCAGTATATATAGTGCAGTGATGTGTATACAGGGGGTATATACCAGTATATTAGGACATGTGACCAGTATATATAGTGCAGTGATGTGTATACAGGGCGGTATATACCAGTATATTAGAACATGTTACCAGTATATATAGTGCAGTGATGTGTATACAGGGCGGTATATACCAGTATATAAGGACATGTGACCAGTATATATAGT
Source organism: Dendrobates tinctorius (assembly GCF_039654945.1). NCBI lineage: Eukaryota > Metazoa > Chordata > Amphibia > Anura > Dendrobatidae > Dendrobates > Dendrobates tinctorius. The sequence goes on from NW_027361764.1 coordinate 1,354,039, forward strand.
GCAGTGATGTGTATACGGGGCGGTATATACCAGTATATAAGGACATGTGACCAGTATATATAGTGCAGTGATATGTATACAGGACGGTATATACCAGTATATAAGGACATGTGACCAGTATATATAGTGCAGTGATGTGTATATAGGGCGGTATATACAAGTATAAAAGGACATGTGACCAGTATATATAGTGCAGTGTTGTGTATACAGAGCGGTATATACAAGTATATAAGGACAGGTGACCAGTATATATAGTGCAGTGATGTGTATACAGGGCAGTATATACCAGTATATAAGGACATGTGACCAGTATATATAGTGCAGGGATGTGTATACAGGACGGTATATACCAGTATAAAAGGACATGTGACCAGTATATATAGTGCAGTGATGTGTATACAGGATGGTATATACCAGTATATAAGGACATGTGACCAGTATATATAGTGCAGTGATGTGTATACAGAACGGTATATACCAGTATATAAGGACATGTGACCAGTATATATAGTGCAGTGAAGTGTATACAGGGTGGTATATACCAGTATATAAGGACATGTGACCAGTATATATAGTGCAGTGATGTGTATACAGGACGGTATATACCAGTATATAAGGACATGTGACCAGTATATATAGTGCAGTGATGTGTATACAGGGTGGTATATACCAGTATATTAGGACAGGTGACCAGTATATATAGTGCAGTGATGTGTATACAGGGCGGTATATACAAGTATAAAAGGACATGTGACCAGTGTATATAGTGCAGTGTTGTGTATACAGAGCGGTATATACAAGTATATAAGGACAGGTGACCAGTATATATAGTGCAGTGATGTGTATACAGGGCAGTATATACCAGTATATAAGTACATGTGACCAGTATATATAGTGCAGGGATGTGTATACAGGACGGTATATACCAGTATAAAAGGACATGTGACCAGTGTATATAGTGCAGTGATGTGTATACAGGGTGGTATATACCAGTATATAAGGACATGTGACCAGTATATATAGTGCAGTGATGTGTATACAGGATGGTATATACCAGTATAAAAGGACATATGACCATTATATATAGTGCAGGGATGTGTATACAGGGCGGTATATACCAGTATATAAGGACATGTCACCAGTATATATAGTACAGTGATGTGTATACAGGGTGGTATATACCAGTATATAAGGTAAGGTGACCAGTATATATACTGCAGTGATGTGTATACAGGACAGTATATACCAGTATATAAGGACATGTGACCAGTATATATAGTGCAGTGATGTGTATACAGGGCGGTATATACCAGTATATAAGGTAAGGTGACCAGTATATATAGTGCAGTGATGTGTATACAGGGCAGTATATACCAGTATATAAGGACATGTGACCAGTATATGTAGTGCAGTGATGTGTATACAGGACGGTATATACCAGTATAAAAGGACATGTGACCAGTGTATATAGTGCAGTGTTGTGTATACAGGGCGGTATATGCAAGTATATAAGGACAGGTGACCAGTATATATAGTGCAGTGATGTGTATACAGGGCAGTATATACCAGTATATATGGACATGTGACCAATATATATAGTGCAGTGATGTGTATACAGGACGGTATATACCAGTATATAAGGACAGGTGACCAGTATATATAGTGCAGTGATGTGTATACAGGGCAGTATATACCAGTATATAAGGACATGTGACCAGTATATATAGTGCAGTGATGAGTATACAGGACGGTATATACCAGTATATAAGGACATGTGACCAGTATATATAGTGCACTGATGTGTATACAGGACGGTATATACCAGTATATAAGGATATGTGACCAGTATATATAGTGCAGTGATGTGTATACAGGGGGTATATACCAGTATATTAGGACATGTGACCAGTATATATAGTGCAGTGATGTGTATACAGGGCGGTATATACCAGTATATTAGAACATAAGACCAGTATATATAGCGCAGTGATGTGTATACAGGGCGGTATATACCAGTATATATAGTGCAGTGATGTGTATACAGGGCAGTATATACAAGTATTTAAGGACATGTGACCAGTATATATAGTGCAGTGATGTGTATACAGGGTGGTATATACCAGTATATAAGGACGTGTGACCAGTATATATAGTGCAGTGATGTGTATACAGGGGAGTATATACCAGTATATATAGTGCAGTGATGTGTATACAGGGCAGTATATACAAGTATATAAGGACATGTGACCAGTTTATATAGTGCAGTGATGTGTATACAGGGCGGTATATACCAGTATATAAGGACATGTGACCAGTATATATAGTGCAGTGATGTGTATACAGGGCGGTATATACCAGTATATAAGGACATGTGACCAGTATATATAGTGCACTGATGTGTATACAGGACGGTATATACCAGTATATAAGGATATGTGACCAGTATATATAGTGCAGTGATGTGTATACAGGGCAGTATATACCAGTATATAAGGACATGTGACCAGTATATATAGTGCAGTGATGTGTATACAGGGCAGTATATACCAGTATATAAGGACATGTGACCAGTATATATAGTGCAGTGATGAGTATACAGGACGGTATATACCAGTATATAAGGACATGTGACCAGTATATATAGTGCACTGATGTGTATACAGGACGGTATATACCAGTATATAAGGATATGTGACCAGTATATATAGTGCAGTGATGTGTATACAGGGGATATATTCCAGTATATTAGGACATGTGACCAGTATATATAGTGCAGTGATGTGTATACAGGGCGGTATATACCAGTATATTAGAACATATGACCAGTATATATAGCGCAGTGATGTGTATACAGGGCGGTATATACCAGTATATATAGTGCAGTGATGTGTATACAGGGCAGTATATACAAGTATTTAAGGACATGTGACCAGTGTATATAGTGCAGTGATGTGTATACAGGGTGGTATATACCAGTATATAAGGACATGTGACCAGTTTATATAGTGCAGTGATGTGTATACAGGGCGGTATATACCAGTATATAAGGACATGTGACCAGTATATATAGTGCAGTGATGTGTATACAGGGCGGTATATACCAGTATATAAGGACATGTGACCAGTATATATAGTGCAGTGCTGTGTATACAGGGCGGTATATACCAGTATATAAGGACATGTGACCAGTATATATAGTGCAGTGATGTGTATACAGGGTGGTATATACCAGTATATTAGGACATGTGACCAGTATATATAGTGCAGTGATGTGTATACAGGGCGGTATATACCAGTATATAAGGACATGTGACCAGTATATATAGTGCAGTGATGTGTATACAGGACGGTATATACCAGTATATAAGGACATGTGACCAGTATATATAGTGCAGTGATGTGTATACAGGGTGGTATATACCAGTATATTAGGACATATGACCAGTATATATAGTGCAGTGATGTGTATACAGGGTGGTATATACCAGTATATAAGGACAGGTGACCAGTATATATAGTGCAGTGATATGTATATAGGGCGGTATATACAAGTATAAAAGGACATGTGACCAGTGTATATAGTGCAGTGTTGTGTATACAGAGCGGTATATACAAGTATATAAGGACAGGTGACCAGTATATATAGTGCAGTGATGTGTATACAGGGCAGTATATACCAGTATATAAGGACATGTGACCAGTATATATAGTGCAGGGATGTGTATACAGGACGGTATATACCAGTATAAAAGGACATGTGACCAGTATATATAGTGCAGTGATGTGTATACAGGATGGTATATACCAGTATATAAGGACATGTGACCAGTATATATAGTGCAGTGATGTGTATACAGGACGGTATATACCAGTATATAAGGACATGTGACCAGTATATATAGTGCAGTGATGTGTATACAGGGTGGTATATACCAGTATATTAGGACATATGACCAGTATATATAGTGCAGTGATGTGTATACAGGGCAGTATATACCAGTATATAAGGACAGGTGACCAGTATATATAGTGCAGTGATGTGTATACAGGGCGGTATATACAAGTATAAAAGGACATGTGACCAGTGTATATAGTGCAGTGTTGTGTATACAGAGCGGTATATACAACTATATAAGGACAGGTGACCAGTATATATAGTGCAGTGCTGTGTATACAGGGCAGTATATACCAGTATATAAGTACATGTGACCAGTATATATAGTGCAGGGATGTGTATACAGGACGGTATATACCAGTATAAAAGGACATGTGACCAGTGTATATAGTGCAGTGATGTGTATACAGGGTGGTATATACCAGTATATAAGGACATGTGACCAGTATATATAGTGCAGTGATGTGTATACAGGATGGTATATACCAGTATAAAAGGACATATGACCATTATATATAGTGCAGGGATGTGTATACAGGGTGGTATATACCAGTATATAAGGACATGTCACCAGTATATATAGTACAGTGATGTGTATACAGGTCGGTATATACCAGTATATAAGGTAAGGTGACCAGTATATATACTGCAGTGATGTGTATACAGGGCAGTATATACCAGTATATAAGGACATGTGACCAGTATATATAGTGCAGTGATGTGTATACAGGGCGGTATATACCAGTATATAAGGTAAGGTGACCAGTATATATAGTGCAGTGATGTGTATACAGGGCAGTATATACCAGTATATAAGGACATGTGACCAGTATATGTAGTGCAGTGATGTGTATACAGGACGGTATATACCAGTATAAAAGGACATGTGACCAGTGTATATAGTGCAGTGTTGTGTATACAGGGCGGTATATACAAGTATATAAGGACAGGTGACCAGTATATATAGTGCAGTGATGTGTATACAGGGCAGTATATACCAGTATATATGGACATGTGACCAATATATATAGTGCAGTGATGTGTATACAGGACGGTATATACCAGTATATAAGGACAGGTGACCAGTATATATAGTGCAGTGATGTGTATACAGGGCAGTATATACCAGTATATAAGGACATGTGACCAGTATATATAGTGCAGTGATGTGTATACAGGGCGGTATATACCAGTATATAAGGACATGTGACCAGTATATATAGTGCAGTGATGTGTATACAGGGCAGTATATACCAGTATATAAGGACATGTGACCAGTATATATAGTGCAGTGATGAGTATACAGGACGGTATATACCAGTATATAAGGACATGTGACCAGTATATATAGTGCACTGATGTGTATACAGGACGGTATATACCAGTATATAAGGATATGTGACCAGTATATATAGTGCAGTGATGTGTATACAGGGGGTATATACCAGTATATTAGGACATGTGACCAGTATATATAGTGCAGTGATGTGTATACAGGGCGGTATATACCAGTATATTAGAACATATGACCAGTATATATAGCGCAGTGATGTGTATACAGGGCGGTATATACCAGTATATATAGTGCAGTGATGTGTATACAGGGCAGTATATACAAGTATTTAAGGACATGTGACCAGTATATATAGTGCAGTGATGTGTATACAGGGTGGTATATACCAGTATATAAGGACGTGTGACCAGTATATATAGTGCAGTGATGTGTATACAGGGGAGTATATACCAGTATATATAGTGCAGTGATGTGTATACAGGGCAGTATATACAAGTATATAAGGACATGTGACCAGTTTATATAGTGCAGTGATGTGTATACAGGGCGGTATATACCAGTATATAAGGACATGTGACCAGTATATATAGTGCAGTGATGTGTATACAGGGCGGTATATACCAGTATATAAGGACATGTGACCAGTATATATAGTGCAGTGATGTGTATACAGGGCGGTATATACCAGTATATATAGTGCAGTGATGTGTATACAGGGTGGTATATACCAGTATATTATGACATGTGACCAGTATATATAGTGCAGTGATGTGTATACAGGGCGGTATATACCAGTATATAAGGACATGTGACCAGTATATATAGTGCAGTGATGTGTATACGGGGCGGTATATACCAGTATATAAGGACATGTGACCAGTATATATAGTGCAGTGATGTATATACAGGACGGTATATACCAGTATATAAGGACATGTGACCAGTATATATAGTGCAGTGATGTGTATACAGTGTGGTATATACCAGTATATAAGGACATGTGACCAGTATATATAGTGCAGTAATGTGTATACAGGACGGTATATACCAGTATATAAGGACATGTGACCAGTATATATAGTGCAGTGATGTGTATACAGGGTGGTATATACCAGTATATAAGGACGTGTGACCAGTATATATAGTGCAGTGATGTGTATACAGGGGAGTATATACCAGTATATATAGTGCAGTGATGTGTATACAGGGCAGTATATACAAGTATATAAGGACATGTGACCAGTTTATATAGTGCAGTGATGTGTATACAGGGCGGTATATACCAGTATATAAGGACATGTGACCAGTATATATAGTGCAGTGATGTGTATACAGGGCGGTATATACCAGTATATAAGGACATGTGACCAGTATATATAGTGCAGTGATGTGTATACAGGGCGGTATATACCAGTATATATAGTGCAGTGATGTGTATACAGGGTGGTATATACCAGTATATTATGACATGTGACCAGTATATATAGTGCAGTGATGTGTATACAGGGCGGTATATACCAGTATATAAGGACATGTGACCAGTATATATAGTGCAGTGATGTGTATACGGGGCGGTATATACCAGTATATAAGGACATGTGACCAGTATATATAGTGCAGTGATGTATATACAGGACGGTATATACCAGTATATAAGGACATGTGACCAGTATATATAGTGCAGTGATGTGTATACAGTGTGGTATATACCAGTATATAAGGACATGTCACCAGTATATATAGTGCAGTGATGTGTATACAGGACGGTATATACCAGTATATAAGGACATGTGACCAGTATATATAGTGCAGTGATGTGTATACAGGACAGTATATACCAGTATATAAGGACATGTGACCAGTATATATAGTGCAGTGATGTATATACAGGACGGTATATACCAGTATATAAGGACATGTGACCAGTATATATAGTGCAGTGATGTGTATACAGGGTGGTATATACCAGTATATTAGGACATATGACCAGTATATATAGTGCAGTGATGTGTATACAGGGCAGTATATACCAGTATATAAGGACAGGTGACCAGTATATATAGTGCAGTGATGTGTATATAGGGCGGTATATACAAGTATAAAAGGACATGTGACCAGTGTATATAGTGCAGTGTTGTGTATACAGAGCGGTATATACAAGTATATAAGGACAGGTGACCAGTATATATAGTGCAGTGATGTGTATACAGGGCAGTATATACCAGTATATAAGGACATGTGACCAGTATATATAGTGCAGTGATGTGTATACAGGACGGTATATACCAGTATATAAGGACATGTGACCAGTATATATAGTGCAGTGATGTGTATACAGGGTGGTATATACCAGTATATTAGGACATATGACCAGTATATATAGTGCAGTGATGTGTATACAGGGCAGTATATACCAGTATATAAGGACAGGTGACCAGTATATATAGTGCAGTGATGTGTATACAGGGCAGTATATACCAGTATATAAGTACATGTGACCAGTATATATAGTGCAGGGATGTGTATACAGTACGGTATATACCAGTATAAAAGGACATGTGACCAGTGTATATAGTGCAGTGATGTGTATACAGGGTGGTATATACCAGTATATAAGGACATGTGACCAGTATATATATAGTGCAGTGATGTGTATACAGGATGGTATATACCAGTATAAAAGGACATATGACCATTATATATAGTGCAGGGATGTGTATACAGGGCGGTATATACCAGTATATAAGGACATGTCACCAGTATATATAGTACAGTGATGTGTATACAGGGCGGTATATACCAGTATATAAGGTAAGGTGACCAGTATATATACTGCAGTGATGTGTATACAGGGCAGTATATACCAGTATATAAGGACATGTGACCAGTATATATAGTGCAGTGATGTGTATACAGGGCGGTATATACCAGTATATAAGGTAAGGTGACCAGTATATATAGTGCAGTGATGTGTATACAGGCCAGTATATACCAGTATATAAGGACATGTGACCAGTATATGTAGTGCAGTGATGTGTATACAGGGCAGTATATACCAGTATATTAGGACATGTGACCAGTATATATAGTGCAGTGATGTGTATACAGGGCAGTATATACCAGTATATAAGGACAGGTGACCAGTATATATAGTGCAGTGATGTGTATACAGGGCGGTATATACCAGTATATAAGGACATGTGACCAGTATATATAGTGCAGTGATGTGTATACACGGCGGTATATACCAGTATATAAGGACATGTGACCAGTATATATAGTGCAGTGATGTGTATACACGGCGGTATATACCAGTATATAAGGACATGTGACCAGTATATATAGTGCAGTGATGTGTATACAGGGCGGTATATACAAGTATATAAGGACATGTGACCAGTATATATAGTGCAGTGATGTGTATACAGGGCGGTATATACAAGTATATAAGGACATGTGACCAGTATATATAGTGCAGTGATGTGTATACAGGGCAGTATATACCAGTATATAAGGACATGTGACCAGTATACTGTATATAGTGCAGTGATGTGTATACAGGGTGGTATATACCAGTATATAAGGACATGTGACCAGTATATATAGTGCAGTGATGTGTATACAGGGCGGTATATACCATTATATAAGGACATGTGACCAGTATATATAGTGCAGTGATGTGTATACAGGGCGGTATATACCAGTATATAAGGACATGTGACCAGTATATATAGTGCAGTGATGTGTATACAGGGCGGTATACACCCGTATAAGGACATGTGACCAGTATATATAGTGCAGTGATGTGTATACTGGGCGGTATATACCAGTATATCAGGACATGTAACCAGTATATATAGTGCAGTGATGTGTATACAGGGCGGTATATACCAGTATATAAGGACATGTGACCAGTATATATAGTGCAGTGATGTGTATACAGGGCAGAATGTACCAGTATATAAGGACATGTGACCAGTATATATAGTGCAGTGATGTGTATACGGGGCGGTATATACCAGTATATAAGGACATGTGACCAGTATATATAGTGCAGTGATGTGTATACAGGGCAGTATGTACCAGTATATAAGGACATGTGACCAGTATATATAGTGCAGTGATGTGTATACAGGGCAGTATATACCAGTATATAAGGACATGTGACCAGTATATATAGTGCAGTGATGTGTATACAGGGTGGTATATACCAGTATATAAGGACATGTGACCAGTATATATAGTGCAGTGATGTGTATACAGGGCAGAATGTACCAGTATATAAGGACATGTGACCAGTATATATAGTGCAGTGATGTGTATACGGGGCGGTATATATCAGTATATAAGGACATGTGACCAGTATATATAGTGCAGTGATGTGTATACGGGGCGGTATATACCAGTATATAAGGACATGTGACCAGTATATATAGTGCAGTGATGTGTATACAGGGCGGTATATACCAGTATATAAGGACATGTGACCAGTGTATATAGTGCAGTGATGTGTATACAGGGTGGTATATACCAGTATATAAGGACATGTGACCAGTATATATAGTGCAGTGATGTGTATACAGGGTGGTATATACCAGTATATAAGGACATGTGACCAGTATATATAGTGCAGTGATGTGTATACAGGGTGGCATATACCATTATATAAGGACATGTCACCAGTATATATAGTGCGGTGATGTGTATAGAGGGCGGTATATACCAGTATATAAGGACATGTGACCAGTATATATAGTACAGTGATGTGTATACAGGGCGGTATATACCAGTATATAAGGACATGTGACCAGTATATATAGTGCAGTGATGTGTATACAGGGCGGTATATACCGGTATATAAGGACATGTCACCAGTATATATAGTGCAGTGATGTGTATACAGGGCGGTATATAAGGACAGGTGACCAGTCTATATAGTGCAGTGATGTGTATACAGGGCGGTATATACCAGTAAATAAGGACATTTGACCAGTATATATAGTGCAGTGATGTGTATACAGGGCGGTATATACAAGTATATAAGGACATGTGACCAGTATATATAGTGCAGTGATGTGTATACAGGGCGGTATATAAGGACAGGTGACCAGTCTATATAGTGCAGTGATGTGTATACAGGGCGGTATATACCAGTAAATAAGGACATTTGACCAGTCTATATAGTGCAGTGATGTGTATACAGGGCGGTATATACAAGTATATAAGGACATGTGACCAGTATATATAGTGCAGTGATGTGTATACAGGGTGGTATATACCAGTATATAAGGACATGTGAACAGTATATATAGTGCAGTGATGTGTATACAGGGCGGTATATAAGGACAGGTGACCAGTCTATATAGTGCAGTGATGTGTATACAGGGCGGTATATACCAGTAAATAAGGACATTTGACCAGTATATATAGTGCAGTGATGTGTATACAGGGTGGTATATACCAGTATATAAGGACATGTGAACAGTATATATAGTGCAGTGATGTGTATACAGGGTGGTATATACCAGTATATAAGGACATGTGACCAGTATATATAGTGCAGTGATGTGTATACAGGGCGGTATATACCAGTATATAAGGACATGTGACCAGTATATATAGTGCAGTGATGTGTATACAGGGCGGTACATACAAGTATATAAGGACATGTGACCAGTATATATAGTGCAGTGATGTGTATACAGGGCAGTATATACCAGTATATAAGGACATGTGACCAGTATACTGTATATAGTGCAGTGATGTGTATACAGGGCGGTATATACCAGTATATAAGGACATGTGACCAGTATATATAGTGCAGTGATGTGTATACAGGGCGGAATATACCAGTATATAAGGACATGTGACCAGTATATATAGTGCAGTGATGTGTATACAGGGCGGTATATACCAGTATATAAGGACATGTGACCAGTATATATAGTGCAGTGATGTGTATACAGGGCGGTATATACCAGTATATAAGGACATGTGACCAGTATATATAGTGCAGTGATGTGTTTACAGGGTGGTATATACCAGTATATAAGGACATGTGACCAGTATATATAGTGCAGTGATGTGTATACAGGGTGGTATATATCAGTATATCAGGACATGTGACCAGTATATATAGTGCAGTGATGTGTATACAGGGCGGTATATACCAGTATATAAGGACATGTGACCAGTATATATAGTGCAGTGATGTGTATACAGGGCAGAATGTACCAGTATATAAGGACATGTGACCAGTATATATAGTGCAGTGATGTGTATACGGGGCGGTATATACCAGTATATAAGGACATGTGACCAGTATATATAGTGCAGTGATGTGTATACAGGGCAGTATGTACCAGTATATAAGGACATGTGACCAGTATATATAGTGCAGTGATGTGTATACAGGGCAGTATATACCAGTATATAAGGACATGTGACCAGTATATATAGTGCAGTGATGTGTATACAGGGTGGTATATACCAGTATATAAGGACATGTGACCAGTATATATAGTGCAGTGATGTGTATACAGGGCAGAATGTACCAGTATATAAGGACATGTGACCAGTATATATAGTGCAGTGATGTGTATACGGGGCGGTATATACCAGTATATAAGGACATGTGACCAGTATATATAGTGCAGTGATGTGTATACGGGGCGGTATATACAAGTATATAAGGACATGTGACCAGTATATATAGTGCAGTGATGTGTATACAGGGCGGTATATAAGGACAGGTGACCAGTCTATATAGTGCAGTGATGTGTATACAGGGCGGTATATACCAGTAAATAAGGACATTTGACCAGTCTATATAGTGCAGTGATGTGTATACAGGGCGGTATATACAAGTATATAAGGACATGTGATCAGTATATATAGTGCAGTGATGTGTATACAGGGTGGTATATACCAGTATATAAGGACATGTGAACAGTATATATAGTGCAGTGATGTGTATACAGGGCGGTATATAAGGACAGGTGACCAGTCTATATAGTGCAGTGATGTGTATACAGGGCGGTATATACCAGTAAATTAGGACATTTGACCAGTATATATAGTGCAGTGATGTGTATACAGGGTGGTATATACCAGTATATAAGGACATGTGACCAGTGTATATAGTGCAGTGATGTGTGTACAGGGCGGTATATAGCAGTATATAAGGACATGTGACCAGTGTATATAGTGCAGTGATGTGTATACAGGGCGGTATATACCAGTATATATGGACATGTGACCAGTATATATAGTGCAGTGATGTGTATACAGGGTGGTATATATCAGTATATCAGGACATGTGACCAGTATATATAGTGCAGTGATGTGTGTACAGGGCGGTATATAGCAGTATATAAGGACATGTGACCAGTGTATATAGTGCAGTGATGTGTATACAGGGCAGTATATACCAGTATATAAGGACATGTGACCAGTATATATAGTGCAGTGATGTGTATACAGGGCAGTATATACCAGTATATAAGAACATGTGACCAGTATATATAGTGCAGTGATGTGTATACAGGGCGGTATATACCAGTATATAAGGACATGTGACCAGTATATATAGTGCAGTGATGTGTATACAGGGCGGTATATACCAGTATATAAGGACATGTGACCAGTATATATAGTGCAGTGATGTGTATACAGGGCGGTATATACCAGTATATAAGGACATGTGACCAGTATATATAGTGCAGTGATGTGTTTACAGGGTGGTATATACCAGTATATAAGGACATGTGACCAGTATATATAGTGCAGTGATGTGTATACAGGGTGGTATATATCAGTATATCAGGACATGTGACCAGTATATATAGTGCAGTGATGTGTATACAGGGTGGTATATAGCAGTATATAAGGACATGTGACCAGTGTATATAGTGCAGTGATGTGTATACAGGGCGGTATATACCAGTATATAAGGACATGTGACCAGTATATATAGTGCAGTGATGTGTTTACAGGGTGGTATATACCAGTATATAAGGACATGTGACCAGTATATATAGTGCAGTGATGTGTATACAGGGTGGTATATATCAGTATATCAGGACATGTGACCAGTGTATATAGTGCAGTGATGTGTGTACAGGGCGGTATATAGCAGTATATAAGGACATGTGACCAGTGTATATAGTGCAGTGATGTGTATACAGGGCGGTATATACCAGTATATATGGACATGTGACCAGTATATATAGTGCAGTGATGTGTATACAGGGTGGTATATATCAGTATATCAGGACATGTGACCAGTATATATAGTGCAGTGATGTGTGTACAGGGCGGTATATAGCAGTATATAAGGACATGTGACCAGTGTATATAGTGCAGTGATGTGTATACAGGGCAGTATATACCAGTATATAAGGACATGTGACCAGTATATATAGTGCAGTGATGTGTATACAGGGCAGTATATACAAGTATATAAGGACATGTGACCAGTATATATAGTGCAGTGATGTGTATACAGGGCGGTATATTCCAGTATATAAGGACATGTGACCAGTATATATAGTGCAGTGATGTATATACAGGACGGTATATACCAGTATATAAGGACATGTGACCAGTATATGTAGTGCAGTGATGTGTATACAGGACGGTATATACCAGTATAAAAGGACATGTGACCAGTGTATATAGTGCAGTGTTGTGTATACAGGGCGGTATATACAAGTATATAAGGACAGGTGACCAGTATATATAGTGCAGTGATGTGTATACAGGGCAGTATATACCAGTATATATGGACATGTGACCAATATATATAGTGCAGTGATGTGTATACAGGACGGTATATACCAGTATATAAGGACAGGTGACCAGTATATATAGTGCAGTGATGTGTATACAGGGCAGTATATACCAGTATATAAGGACATGTGACCAGTATATATAGTGCAGTGATGTGTATACAGGGCGGTATATACCAGTATATAAGGACATGTGACCAGTATATATAGTGCAGTGATGTGTATACAGGGCAGTATATACCAGTATATAAGGACATGTGACCAGTATATATAGTGCAGTGATGAGTATACAGGACGGTATATACCAGTATATAAGGACATGTGACCAGTATATATAGTGCACTGATGTGTATACAGGACGGTATATACCAGTATATAAGGATATGTGACCAGTATATATAGTGCAGTGATGTGTATACAGGGGGTATATACCAGTATATTAGGACATGTGACCAGTATATATAGTGCAGTGATGTGTATACAGGGCGGTATATACCAGTATATTAGAACATATGACCAGTATATATAGCGCAGTGATGTGTATACAGGGCGGTATATACCAGTATATATAGTGCAGTGATGTGTATACAGGGCAGTATATACAAGTATTTAAGGACATGTGACCAGTATATATAGTGCAGTGATGTGTATACAGGGTGGTATATACCAGTATATAAGGACGTGTGACCAGTATATATAGTGCAGTGATGTGTATACAGGGGAGTATATACCAGTATATATAGTGCAGTGATGTGTATACAGGGCAGTATATACAAGTATATAAGGACATGTGACCAGTTTATATAGTGCAGTGATGTGTATACAGGGCGGTATATACCAGTATATAAGGACATGTGACCAGTATATATAGTGCAGTGATGTGTATACAGGGCGGTATATACCAGTATATAAGGACATGTGACCAGTATATATAGTGCAGTGATGTGTATACAGGGCGGTATATACCAGTATATATAGTGCAGTGATGTGTATACAGGGTGGTATATACCAGTATATTAGGACATGTGACCAGTATATATAGTGCAGTGATGTGTATACAGGGCGGTATATACCAGTATATAAGGACATGTGACCAGTATATATAGTGCAGTGATGTGTATACGGGGCGGTATATACCAGTATATAAGGACATGTGACCAGTATATATAGTGCAGTGATGTATATACAGGACGGTATATACCAGTATATAAGGACATGTGACCAGTATATATAGTGCAGTGATGTGTATACAGTGTGGTATATACCAGTATATAAGGACATGTGACCAGTATATATAGTGCAGTGATGTGTATACAGGACGGTATATACCAGTATATAAGGACATGTGACCAGTATATATAGTGCAGTGATGTGTATACAGGGTGGTATATACCAGTATATTAGGACATATGACCAGTATATATAGTGCAGTGATGTGTATACAGGACAGTATATACCAGTATATAAGGACATGTGACCAGTATATATAGTGCAGTGATGTATATACAGGACGGTATATACCAGTATATAAGGACATGTGACCAGTATATATAGTGCAGTGATGTGTATACAGGGTGGTATATACCAGTATATTAGGACATATGACCAGTATATATAGTGCAGTGATGTGTATACAGGGCAGTATATACCAGTATATAAGGACAGGTGACCAGTATATATAGTGCAGTGATGTGTATATAGGGCGGTATATACAAGTATAAAAGGACATGTGACCAGTGTATATAGTGCAGTGTTGTGTATACAGAGCTGTATATACAAGTATATAAGGACAGGTGACCAGTATATATAGTGCAGTGATGTGTATACAGGGCAGTATATACCAGTATATAAGGACATGTGACCAGTATATATAGTGCAGTGATGTGTATACAGGACGGTATATACCAGTATATAAGGACATGTGACCAGTATATATAGTGCAGTGATGTGTATACAGGGTGGTATATACCAGTATATTAGGACATATGACCAGTATATATAGTGCAGTGATGTGTATACAGGGCAGTATATACCAGTATATAAGGACAGGTGACCAGTATATATAGTGCAGTGATGTGTATACAGGGCAGTATATACCAGTATATAAGTACATGTGACCAGTATATATAGTGCAGGGATGTGTATACAGTACGGTATATACCAGTATAAAAGGACATGTGACCAGTGTATATAGTGCAGTGATGTGTATACAGGGTGGTATATACCAGTATATAAGGACATGTGACCAGTATATATATAGTGCAGTGATGTGTATACAGGATGGTATATACCAGTATAAAAGGACATATGACCATTATATATAGTGCAGGGATGTGTATACAGGGCGGTATATACCAGTATATAAGGACATGTCACCAGTATATATAGTACAGTGATGTGTATACAGGGCGGTATATACCAGTATATAAGGTAAGGTGACCAGTATATATACTGCAGTGATGTGTATACAGGGCAGTATATACCAGTATATAAGGACATGTGACCAGTATATATAGTGCAGTGATGTGTATACAGGGCGGTATATACCAGTATATAAGGTAAGGTGACCAGTATATATAGTGCAGTGATGTGTATACAGGCCAGTATATACCAGTATATAAGGACATGTGACCAGTATATGTAGTGCAGTGATGTGTATACAGGACGGTATATACCAGTATAAAAGGACATGTGACCAGTGTATATAGTGCAGTGTTGTGTATACAGGGCGGTATATACAAGTATATAAGGACAGGTGACCAGTATATATAGTGCAGTGATGTGTATACAGGGCAGTATATACCAGTATATATGGACATGTGACCAATATATATAGTGCAGTGATGTGTATACAGGACGGTATATACCAGTATATAAGGACAGGTGACCAGTATATATAGTGCAGTGATGTGTATACAGGGCAGTATATACCAGTATATAAGGACAGTTGACCAGTCTATATAGTGCAGTGATGTGTATACAGGACGGTATATACCAGTATCAAAGGACATGTGACCAGTATATATAGTGCAGTGATGTGTATACAGGGCGGTATATACAAGTATATCAGGACAGGTGACCAGTATATATAGTGCAGTGATGTGTATACAGGGCGGTATATACAAGTATATATGGACATGTGACCAGTATATATAGTGCAGTGTTGTGTATACAGGACGGTATATACCAGTATATAAGGACATGTGACCAGTATATATAGTGCAGTGATGTGTATACAGGGCAGTATGTACCAGTATATAAGGACATGTGACCAGTATATATAGTGCAGTGATGTGTATACAGGGCAGTATGTACCAGTATATAAGGACATGTGACCAGTATATATAGTGCAGTGATGTGTATACAGGGCAGTATGTACCAGTATATAAGGACATGTGACCAGTATATATAGTGTAGTGATGTGTATACAGGGCGGTATATACCAGTATATAAGGACATGTGACCAGTATATATAGTGCAGTGATGTGTATACGGGGCGGTATATACCAGTATATAAGGACATGTGACCAGTATATATAGTGCAGTGATGTGTATACAGGGCGGTATATACCAGTATATAAGGACATGTGACCAGTATATATAGTGCAGTGATGTGTATACAGGGCGGTATATACCAGTATATTAGGACATGTGACCAGTATATATAGTGCAGTGATGTGTATACAGGGCAGTATATACCAGTATATAAGGACAGGTGACCAGTATATATAGTGCAGTGATGTGTATACAGGGCGGTATATACCAGTATATAAGGACATGTGACCAGTATATATAGTGCAGTGATGTGTATACACGGCGGTATATACCAGTATATAAGGACATGTGACCAGTATATATAGTGCAGTGATGTGTATACACGGCGGTATATACCAGTATATAAGGACATGTGACCAGTATATATAGTGCAGTGATGTGTATACAGGGCGGTATATACAAGTATATAAGGACATGTGACCAGTATATATAGTGCAGTGATGTGTATACAGGGCGGTATATACAAGTATATAAGGACATGTGACCAGTATATATAGTGCAGTGATGTGTATACAGGGCAGTATATACCAGTATATAAGGACATGTGACCAGTATACTGTATATAGTGCAGTGATGTGTATACAGGGTGGTATATACCAGTATATAAGGACATGTGACCAGTATATATAGTGCAGTGATGTGTATACAGGGCGGTATATACCATTATATAAGGACATGTGACCAGTATATATAGTGCAGTGATGTGTATACAGGGCGGTATATACCAGTATATAAGGACATGTGACCAGTATATATAGTGCAGTGATGTGTATACAGGGCGGTATACACCCGTATAAGGACATGTGACCAGTATATATAGTGCAGTGATGTGTATACAGGGCGGTATATACCAGTATATCAGGACATGTGACCAGTATATATAGTGCAGTGATGTGTATACAGGGCGGTATATACCAGTATATAAGGACATGTGACCAGTATATATAGTGCAGTGATGTGTATACAGGGCAGAATGTACCAGTATATAAGGACATGTGACCAGTATATATAGTGCAGTGATGTGTATACGGGGCGGTATATACCAGTATATAAGGACATGTGACCAGTATATATAGTGCAGTGATGTGTATACAGGGCAGTATGTACCAGTATATAAGGACATGTGACCAGTATATATAGTGCAGTGATGTGTATACAGGGCAGTATATACCAGTATATAAGGACATGTGACCAGTATATATAGTGCAGTGATGTGTATACAGGGTGGTATATACCAGTATATAAGGACATGTGACCAGTATATATAGTGCAGTGATGTGTATACAGGGCAGAATGTACCAGTATATAAGGACATGTGACCAGTATATATAGTGCAGTGATGTGTATACGGGGCGGTATATACCAGTATATAAGGACATGTGACCAGTATATATAGTGCAGTGATGTGTATACGGGGCGGTATATACCAGTATATAAGGACATGTGACCAGTATATATAGTGCAGTGATGTGTATACAGGGCGGTATATACCAGTATATAAGGACATGTGACCAGTGTATATAGTGCAGTGATGTGTATACAGGGTGGTATATACCAGTATATAAGGACATGTGACCAGTATATATAGTGCAGTGATGTGTATACAGGGTGGTATATACCAGTATATAAGGACATGTGACCAGTATATATAGTGCAGTGATGTGTATACAGGGTGGCATATACCATTATATAAGGACATGTCACCAGTATATATAGTGCGGTGATGTGTATAGAGGGCGGTATATACCAGTATATAAGGACATGTGACCAGTATATATAGTACAGTGATGTGTATACAGGGCGGTATATACCAGTATATAAGGACATGTGACCAGTATATATAAACAACATGTAAGTCAATACCTGGATAAGAATGAAGTGATCAAACAGAGTCAGCATGGGTTTGTAACTAATAAGTCATGTCAGACTAACTTAATTTCCTTCTATGACGGTATCACTGATTGGGTGGATCAAGGAAATGCTGTAGATATAGTATATCTTGACTTCAGCAAAGCATTTGACAAAGTCTCTCATACAATCCTTATTGAAAAAATGACTAAGTATGGAATGGACAAGGCAACTGTTAGGTGGATTCATAGCTGGCTTAGTGATCGGACCCAAAGAGTGGTCGTAAATGGCTGCACATCCAGTTGGAAGAATGTCTCAAGTGGGGTACCACAGGGCTCTGTCCTGGGCCCTGTATTGTTCAACATCTTTATCAACGATTTAGATGAAGGAATTGAGGGTAAACTGATTAAATTTGCTGATGACACAAAGCTAGGAGGGATAGCTAATACTAGAGAAGAGAGAGAGAGGATTCAAAAAGATTTAAATAAACTGGAGAAGTGGGCAGCAACTAACAGAATGGTTTTTAACAGGGAGAAATGCAAAGTACTACATCTGGGCAATAAAAATGAAAAAAGCATATATAGAATGGGAGGAATAGGGCTAAGTGACAGCACATGTGAAAAAGACTTGGGTATACTAATAGATCACAGACTGAATATGAGTCAACAGTGTGATGCAGCAGCAAAAAAGGCAAATGCAGTTCTAGGATGTATTAACAGAAGCATACAGTCTAGATCACGTGAAGTCATTATTTCCCTCTACTCCTCTTTGGTCAGACCTCATCTGGAATATTGTGTCCAGTTTTGGGCACCACATTTTAAAAAAGACATCAACAAACTGGAGCAAGTTCAGAAAAGAGCGACCAGAATGGTGACCGGTCTGCAAACCCTGTCTTATGAGGAAAGGTTGCAGGATTTGGGAATGTTTAGTTTGCAAAAGAGAAGACTGAGAGGAGACTTAATTGCTGTCTACAAATATCTAAAGGGCTGTCACATTGTAGAAGGATCAACTTTATTCTCATTTGCACAAGGAAAGACTAGAAGCAATGGGATGAAACTGAATGGGAGGAGACACAGATTAGATATTAGAAAAAACTTTTTGACAGTTAGAGTGATCAATGAGTGGAACAGGCTGCCACGAGAAGTGGTGAGTTCTCCTTCAATGGAAGTCTTCAAACAGAGGCTGGACAGACATCTGACTGGGATGATTTAGCGAATCCTGCTTTGAGCAGGGGGTTGGACCAGATGGCCCAGGAGGTCCCTTCCAACTCTACGATTCTATGATTCTATGATTCTATGCAGTGATGTGTTTACAGGGTGGTATATACCAGTATATAAGGACATGTGACCAGTATATATAGTGCAGTGATGTGTATACAGGGTGGTATATATCAGTATATCAGGACATGTGACCAGTATATATAGTGCAGTGATGTGTATACAGGGCGGTATATACCAGTATATAAGGACATGTGACCAGTATATATAGTGCAGTGATGTGTATACAGGGCAGAATGTACCAGTATATAAGGACATGTGACCAGTATATATAGTGCAGTGATGTGTATACGGGGCGGTATATACCAGTATATAAGGACATGTGACCAGTATATATAGTGCAGTGATGTGTATACAGGGCAGTATGTACCAGTATATAAGGACATGTGACCAGTATATATAGTGCAGTGATGTGTATACAGGGCAGTATATACCAGTATATAAGGACATGTGACCAGTATATATAGTGCAGTGATGTGTATACAGGGTGGTATATACCAGTATATAAGGACATGTGACCAGTATATATAGTGCAGTGATGTGTATACAGGGCAGAATGTACCAGTATATAAGGACATGTGACCAGTATATATAGTGCAGTGATGTGTATACGGGGCGGTATATACCAGTATATAAGGACATGTGACCAGTATATATAGTGCAGTGATGTGTATACGGGGCGGTATATACCAGTATATAAGGACATGTGACCAGTATATATAGTGCAGTGATGTGTATACAGGGCGGTATATACCAGTATATAAGGACATGTGACCAGTGTATATAGTGCAGTGATGTGTATACAGGGTGGTATATACCAGTATATAAGGACATGTGACCAGTATATATAGTGCAGTGATGTGTATACAGGGTGGTATATACCAGTATATAAGGACATGTGACCAGTATATATAGTGCAGTGATGTGTATACAGGGTGGCATATACCATTATATAAGGACATGTCACCAGTATATATAGTGCAGTGATGTGTATAGAGGGCGGTATATACCAGTATATAAGGACATGTGACCAGTATATATAGTACAGTGATGTGTATACAGGGCGGTATATACCAGTATATAAGGACATGTGACCAGTATATATAGTGCAGTGATGTGTATACAGGGCGGTATATACCGGTATATAAGGACATGTCACCAGTATATATAGTGCAGTGATGTGTATACAGGGCGGTATATACCAGTATATAAGGACATGTGACCAGTATATATAGTGCAGTGATGCGTATATAGGGCGGTATATAAGGACAGGTGACCAGTCTATATAGTGCAGTGATGTGTATACAGGGCGGTATATACCAGTAAATAAGGACATTTGACCAGTATATATAGTGCAGTGATGTGTATACAGGGCGGTATATACAAGTATATAAGGACATGTGACCAGTATATATAGTGCAGTGATGTGTATACAGGGCGGTATATAAGGACAGGTGACCAGTCTATATAGTGCAGTGATGTGTATACAGGGCGGTATATACCAGTAAATAAGGACATTTGACCAGTCTATATAGTGCAGTGATGTGTATACAGGGCGGTATATACAAGTATATAAGGACATGTGATCAGTATATATAGTGCAGTGATGTGTATACAGGGTGGTATATACCAGTATATAAGGACATGTGAACAGTATATATAGTGCAGTGATGTGTATACAGGGCGGTATATAAGGACAGGTGACCAGTCTATATAGTGCAGTGATGTGTATACAGGGCGGTATATACCAGTAAATAAGGACATTTGACCAGTATATATAGTGCAGTGATGTGTATACAGGGTGGCATATACCATTATATAAGGACATGTGAACAGTATATATAGTGCAGTGATGTGTATACAGGGTGGTATATACCAGTATATAAGGACATGTGACCAGTATATATAGTGCAGTGATGTGTATACAGGGCGGTATATACCAGTATATAAGGACATGTGACCAGTATATAGTGCAGTGATGTGTATACAGGGCGGTATATACCGGTATATAAGGACATGTCACCAGTATATATAGTGCAGTGATGTGTATACAGGGCGGTATATACCAGTATATAAGGACATGTGACCAGTATATATAGTGCAGTGATGTGTATACAGGGCGGTATATAAGGACAGGTGACCAGTCTATATAGTGCAGTGATGTGTATACAGGGCGGTATATACCAGTAAATAAGGACATTTGACCAGTATATATAGTGCAGTGATGTGTATACAGGGCGGTATATACAAGTATATAAGGACATGTGACCAGTATATATAGTGCAGTGATGTGTATACAGGGCGGTATATAAGGACAGGTGACCAGTCTATATAGTGCAGTGATGTGTATACAGGGCGGTATATACCAGTAAATAAGGACATTTGACCAGTCTATATAGTGCAGTGATGTGTATACAGGGCGGTATATACAAGTATATAAGGACATGTGATCAGTATATATAGTGCAGTGATGTGTATACAGGGTGGTATATACCAGTATATAAGGACATGTGAACAGTATATATAGTGCAGTGATGTGTATACAGGGCGGTATATAAGGACAGGTGACCAGTCTATATAGTGCAGTGATGTGTATACAGGGCGGTATATACAAGTATATAAGGACATGTGATCAGTATATATAGTGCAGTGATGTGTATACAGGGTGGTATATACCAGTATATAAGGACATGTGACCAGTGTATATAGTGCAGTGATGTGTGTACAGGGCGGTATATAGCAGTATATAAGGACATGTGACCAGTGTATATAGTGCAGTGATGTGTATACAGGGCGGTGTATACCAGTATATATGGACATGTGACCAGTATATATAGTGCAGTGATGTGTATACAGGGTGGTATATATCAGTATATCAGGACATGTGACCAGTATATATAGTGCAGTGATGTGTGTACAGGGCGGTATATAGCAGTATATAAGGACATGTGACCAGTGTATATAGTGCAGTGATGTGTATACAGGGCAGTATATACCAGTATATAAGGACATGTGACCAGTATATATAGTGCAGTGATGTGTATACAGGGCAGTATATACCAGTATATAAGAACATGTGACCAGTATATATAGTGCAGTGATGTGTATACAGGGCAGTATATACCAGTATATAAGAACATGTGACCAGTATATATAGTGCAGTGATGTGTATACAGGGCGGTATATACCAGTATATAAGGACATGTGACCAGTATATATAGTGCAGTGATGTGTATACAGGGCGGTATATACCAGTATATAAGGACATGTGACCAGTATATATAGTGCAGTGATGTGTATACAGGGCGGTATATACCAGTATATAAGGACATGTGACCAGTATATATAGTGCAGTGATGTGTTTACAGGGTGGTATATACCAGTATATAAGGACATGTGACCAGTATATATAGTGCAGTGATGTGTATACAGGGTGGTATATATCAGTATATCAGGACATGTGACCAGTATATATAGTGCAGTGATGTGTATACAGGGTGGTATATAGCAGTATATAAGGACATGTGACCAGTGTATATAGTGCAGTGATGTGTATACAGGGCGGTATATACCAGTATATAAGGACATGTGACCAGTATATATAGTGCAGTGATGTGTTTACAGGGTGGTATATACCAGTATATAAGGACATGTGACCAGTATATATAGTGCAGTGATGTGTATACAGGGTGGTATATATCAGTATATCAGGACATGTGACCAGTGTATATAGTGCAGTGATGTGTGTACAGGGCGGTATATAGCAGTATATAAGGACATGTGACCAGTGTATATAGTGCAGTGATGTGTATACAGGGCGGTATATACCAGTATATATGGACATGTGACCAGTATATATAGTGCAGTGATGTGTATACAGGGTGGTATATATCAGTATATCAGGACATGTGACCAGTATATATAGTGCAGTGATGTGTGTACAGGGCGGTATATAGCAGTATATAAGGACATGTGACCAGTGTATATAGTGCAGTGATGTGTATACAGGGCAGTATATACCAGTATATAAGGACATGTGACCAGTATATATAGTGCAGTGATGTGTATACAGGGCAGTATATACAAGTATATAAGGACATGTGACCAGTATATATAGTGCAGTGATGTGTATACAGGGCGGTATATTCCAGTATATAAGGACATGTGACCAGTATATATAGTGCAGTGATGTGTATACAGGGTGGTATATACCAGTATATAAGGACATGTGACCAGTATATATAGTGCAGTGATGTGTATACTGGGCGGTATATTCCAGTATATAAGGACATGTGACCAGTATATATAGTGCAGTGATGTGTATACAGGGCGGTATATACCAGTATATAAGGACATGTGACCAGTATATATAGTGCAGTGATGTGTATACAGGGCGGTATATTCCAGTATATAAGGACATGTGACCAGTATATATAGTGCAGTGATGTGTATACAGGGCGGTATATACCAGTATATAAGGACATGTGACCAGTATATATAGTGCAGTGATGTGTATACAGGGCGGTATATTCCAGTATATAAGGACATGTGAACAGTATATATAGTGCAGTGATGTGTATACAGGGCGGTATATAAGGACAGGTGACCAGTCTATATAGTGCAGTGATGTGTATACAGGGCGGTATATACCAGTAAATAAGGACATTTGACCCGTATATATAGTGCAGTGATGTGTATACAGGGTGGTATATACCAGTATATAAGGACATGTGACCAGTGTATATAGTGCAGTGATGTGTGTACAGGGCGGTATATAGCAGTATATAAGGACATGTGACCAGTGTATATAGTGCAGTGATGTGTATACAGGGCGGTATATACCAGTATATATGGACATGTGACCAGTATATATAGTGCAGTGATGTGTATACAGGGTGGTATATATCAGTATATCAGGACATGTGACCAGTATATATAGTGCAGTGATGTGTGTACAGGGCGGTATATAGCAGTATATAAGGACATGTGACCAGTGTATATAGTGCAGTGATGTGTATACAGGGCAGTATATACCAGTATATAAGGACATGTGACCAGTATATATAGTGCAGTGATGTGTATACAGGGCAGTATATACCAGTATATAAGGACATGTGACCAGTATATATAGTGCAGTGATGTGTATACAGGGCGGTATATACCAGTATATAAGGACATGTGACCAGTATATATAGTGCAGTGATGTGTATACAGGGCGGTATATACCAGTATATAAGGACATGTGACCAGTATATATAGTGCAGTGATGTGTATACAGGGCGGTATATACCAGTATATAAGGACATGTGACCAGTATATATAGTGCAGTGATGTGTTTACAGGGTGGTATATACCAGTATATAAGGACATGTGACCAGTATATATAGTGCAGTGATGTGTATACAGGGTGGTATATATCAGTATATCAGGACATGTGACCAGTATATATAGTGCAGTGATGTGTGTACAGGGCGGTATATAGCAGTATATAAGGACATGTGACCAGTGTATATAGTGCAGTGATGTGTATACAGGGCGGTATATACCAGTATATAAGGACATGTGACCAGTATATATAGTGCAGTGATGTGTTTACAGGGTGGTATATACCAGTATATAAGGACATGTGACCAGTATATATAGTGCAGTGATGTGTATACAGGGTGGTATATATCAGTATATCAGGACATGTGACCAGTGTATATAGTGCAGTGATGTGTGTACAGGGCGGTATATAGCAGTATATAAGGACATGTGACCAGTGTATATAGTGCAGTGATGTGTATACAGGGCGGTATATACCAGTATATATGGACATGTGACCAGTATATATAGTGCAGTGATGTGTATACAGGGTGGTATATATCAGTATATCAGGACATGTGACCAGTATATATAGTGCAGTGATGTGTGTACAGGGCGGTATATAGCAGTATATAAGGACATGTGACCAGTGTATATAGTGCAGTGATGTGTATACAGGGCAGTATATACCAGTATATAAGGACATGTGACCAGTATATATAGTGCAGTGATGTGTATACAGGGCAGTATATACAAGTATATAAGGACATGTGACCAGTATATATAGTGCAGTGATGTGTATACAGGGCGGTATATTCCAGTATATAAGGACATGTGACCAGTATATATAGTGCAGTGATGTGTATACAGGGTGGTATATACCAGTATATAAGGACATGTGACCAGTATATATAGTGCAGTGATGTGTATACTGGGCGGTATATTCCAGTATATAAGGACATGTGACCAGTATATATAGTGCAGTGATGTGTATACAGGGCGGTATATACCAGTATATAAGGACATGTGACCAGTATATATAGTGCAGTGATGTGTATACAGGGCGGTATATTCCAGTATATAAGGACATGTGACCAGTATATATAGTGCAGTGATGTGTATACAGGGCGGTATATACCAGTATATAAGGACATGTGACCAGTATATATAGTGCAGTGATGTGTATACAGGGCGGTATATTCCAGTATATAAGGACATGTGACCAGTATATATAGTGCAGTGATGTGTATACAGGGCGGTATATACCAGTATATAAGGACATGTGACCAGTATATATAGTGCAGTGATGCGTATACAGGGCGGTATATACCAGTATATAAGGACATGTGACCAGTATATATAGTGCAGTGATGTGTATACAGGGCGGTATATACCAGTATATAAGGGCATGTGACCAGTATATATAGTGCAGTGATGTGTATACAGGGCGGTATATACCAGTATATAAGGACATGTGACCAGTGTATATAGTGCAGTGATGTGTATACAGGGTGGTATATACCAGTATATAAGGACAAGTGACCAGTATATATAGTGCAGTGATGTGTATACTGGGCAGTATATACCAGTATATAAGGACATGTGACCAGTATATATAGTGCAGTGATGTGTATACAGGGCGGTATATACCAGTATATAAGGACATGTGACCAGTATATATAGTGCAGTGATGTGTATACAGGCGGTATATACCAGTATATAAGGACATGTGACCAGTATATATAGTGCAGTGATGTGTATACAGAGCGGTATATACCAGTATATAAGGACATGTGACCAGTATATATAGTGCAGTGATGTGTATACAGGGTGGTATATACCAGTATATAAGGACATGTGACCAGTATATATAGTGCAGTGATGTGTATACAGGGCGGTATATACCGGTATATAAGGACATGTCACCAGTATATATAGTGCAGTGATGTGTATACAGGGCGGTATATACCAGTATATAAGGACATGTGACCAGTATATATAGTGCAGTGATGTGTATACAGGGCGGTATATAAGGACAGGTGACCAGTCTATATAGTGCAGTGATGTGTATACAGGGCGGTATATACCAGTAAATAAGGACATTTGACCAGTATATATAGTGCAGTGATGTGTATACAGGGCGGTATATACAAGTATATAAGGACATGTGACCAGTATATATAGTGCAGTGATGTGTATACAGGGCGGTATATAAGGACAGGTGACCAGTCTATATAGTGCAGTGATGTGTATACAGGGCGGTATATACCAGTAAATAAGGACATTTGACCAGTATATATAGTGCAGTGATGTGTATACAGGGCAGTATATACAAGTATATAAGGACATGTGATCAGTATATATAGTGCAGTGATGTGTATACAGGGCGGTATATACCAGTATATAAGGACATGTGACCAGTATATATAGTGCAGTGATGTGTATACAGGGCGGTATATTCCAGTATATAAGGACATGTCACCAGTATATATAGTGCAGTGATGTGTATACAGGGCAGTATATACCAGTATATAAGGACATATGACCAGTATATATAGTGCAGTGATGTGTATACAGGGCGGTATATTCCAGTATATAAGGACATGTGACCAGTATATATAGTGCAGTGATGTGTATACAGGGCGGTATATACCAGTATATAAGGACATGTGACCAGTATATATAGTGCAGTGATGTGTATACAGGGTGGTATATACCAGTATATAAGGACATGTGACAAGTATATATAGTGCAGTGATGTGTATTCAGGGCGGTATATACCAGTATATAAGGACATGTGACCAGTGTATATAGTGCAGTGATGTGTATACAGGGCGGTATATACCAGTATATAAGGACATGTGACCAGTATATATAGTGCAGTGATGTGTATACAGGGCGGTATATTCCAGTATATAAGGACATGTCACCAGTATATATAGTGCAGTGATGTGTATACAGGGCAGTATATACCAGTATATAAGGACATATGACCAGTATATATAGTGCAGTGATGTGTATACAGGGCGGTATATTCCAGTATATAAGGACATGTGACCAGTATATATAGTGCAGTGATGTGTATACAGGGCGGTATATACCAGTATATAAGGACATGTGACCAGTATATATAGTGCAGTGATGTGTATACAGGGTGGTATATACCAGTATATAAGGACATGTGACAAGTATATATAGTGCAGTGATGTGTATTCAGGGCGGTATATACCAGTATATAAGGACATGTGACCAGTGTATATAGTGCAGTGATGTGTATACAGGGCGGTATATACCAGTATATAAGGACATGTGACCAGTATATATAGTGCAGTGATGTGTATACAGGGCGGTACATACCAGTATATAAGGGCATGTGACCAGTATATATAGTGCAGTGATGTGTATACAGGGCGGTATATTCCAGTATATAAGGACATGTGACCAGTATATATAGTGCAGTGATGTGTATACAGGGCAGTATATACAAGTATATAAGGACATGTGACCAGTATATATAGTGCAGTGATGTGTATACAGGGCGGTATATACCAGTATATAAGGACATGTGACCAGTATATATAGTGCAGTGATGTGTATACGGGGCGGTATATACCAGTATATAAGGACATGTGACCAGTATATATAGTGCAGTGATGTGTATACAGGGCGGTATATACCAGTATATAAGGACATGTGACCAGTGTATATAGTGCAGTGATGTGTATACAGGGTGGTATATTCCAGTATATAAGGACATATGACCAGTATATATAGTGCAGTGATGTGTATACAGGGCGGTATATTGCAGTATATAAGGACATGTGACCAGTATATATAGTGCAGTGATGTGTATACAGGGCGGTATATACCAGTATATAAGGACATGTGACCAGTATATATAGTGCAGTGATGTGTATACAGGGTGGTATATACCAGTATATAAGGACATGTGACAAGTATATATAGTGCAGTGATGTGTATTCAGGGCGGTATATACCAGTATATAAGGACATGTGACCAGTATATATAGTGCAGTGATGTGTATACAGGGCGGTATATACCAGTATATAAGGACATGTGACCAGTATATATAGTGCAGTGATGTGTATACAGGGCGGTATATTCCAGTATATAAGGACATGTGACCAGTATATATAGTGCAGTGATGTGTATACAGTGTGGTATATTCCAGTATATAAGGACATGTGACCAGTATATATAGTGCAGTGATGTGTATACAGGGCGGTATATTCCAGTATATAAGGACATGTCACCAGTATATATAGTGCAGTGATGTGTATACAGGGCAGTATATACCAGTATATAAGGACATATGACCAGTATATATAGTGCAGTGATGTGTATACAGGGCGGTATATTCCAGTATATAAGGACATGTGACCAGTATATATAGTGCAGTGATGTGTATACAGGGCGGTATATACCAGTATATAAGGACATGTGACCAGTATATATAGTGCAGTGATGTGTATACAGGGTGGTATATACCAGTATATAAGGACATGTGACAAGTATATATAGTGCAGTGATGTGTATTCAGGGCGGTATATACCAGTATATAAGGACATGTGACCAGTGTATATAGTGCAGTGATGTGTATACAGGGCGGTATATACCAGTATATAAGGACATGTGACCAGTATATATAGTGCAGTGATGTGTATACAGGGCGGTACATACCAGTATATAAGGGCATGTGACCAGTATATATAGTGCAGTGATGTGTATACAGGGCGGTATATTCCAGTATATAAGGACATGTGACCAGTATATATAGTGCAGTGATGTGTATACAGGGCAGTATATACAAGTATATAAGGACATGTGACCAGTATATATAGTGCAGTGATGTGTATACAGGGCGGTATATACCAGTATATAAGGACATGTGACCAGTATATATAGTGCAGTGATGTGTATACGGGGCGGTATATACCAGTATATAAGGACATGTGACCAGTATATATAGTGCAGTGATGTGTATACAGGGCGGTATATACCAGTATATAAGGACATGTGACCAGTGTATATAGTGCAGTGATGTGTATACAGGGCGGTATATACCAGTATATAAGGACATGTGACCAGTATATATAGTGCAGTGATGTGTATACAGGGCGGTACATACCAGTATATAAGGGCATGTGACCAGTATATATAGTGCAGTGATGTGTATACAGGGCGGTATATTCCAGTATATAAGGACATGTGACCAGTATATATAGTGCAGTGATGTGTATTCAGGGCGGTATATACCAGTATATAAGGACATGTGACCAGTGTATATAGTGCAGTGATGTGTATACAGGGCGGTATATACCAGTATATAAGGACATGTGACCAGTATATATAGTGCAGTGATGTGTATACAGGGCGGTACATACCAGTATATAAGGGCATGTGACCAGTATATATAGTGCAGTGATGTGTATACAGGGCGGTATATTCCAGTATATAAGGACATGTGACCAGTATATATAGTGCAGTGATGTGTATACAGGGCAGTATATACAAGTATATAAGGACATGTGACCAGTATATATAGTGCAGTGATGTGTATACAGGGCGGTATATACCAGTATATAAGGACATGTGACCAGTATATATAGTGCAGTGATGTGTATACGGGGCGGTATATACCAGTATATAAGGACATGTGACCAGTATATATAGTGCAGTGATGTGTATACAGGGCGGTATATACCAGTATATAAGGACATGTGACCAGTGTATATAGTGCAGTGATGTGTATACAGGGCGGTATATACCAGTATATAAGGACATGTGACCAGTATATATAGTGCAGTGATGTGTATACAGGGCGGTACATACCAGTATATAAGGGCATGTGACCAGTATATATAGTGCAGTGATGTGTATACAGGGCGGTATATTCCAGTATATAAGGACATGTGACCAGTATATATAGTGCAGTGATGTGTATACAGGGCAGTATATACAAGTATATAAGGACATGTGACCAGTATATATAGTGCAGTGATGTGTATACAGGGCGGTATATACCAGTATATAAGGACATGTGACCAGTATATATAGTGCAGTGATGTGTATACGGGGCGGTATATACCAGTATATAAGGACATGTGACCAGTATATATAGTGCAGTGATGTGTATACAGGGCGGTATATACCAGTATATAAGGACATGTGACCAGTATATATAGTGCAGTGATGTGTATACAGGGCGGTATATTCCAGTATATAAGGACATGTGACCAGTATATATAGTGCAGTGATGTGTATACAGGGTGGTATATTCCAGTATATAAGGACATGTGACCAGTATATATAGTGCAGTGATGTGTATACAGGGCGGTATATTCCAGTATATAAGGACATGTCACCAGTATATATAGTGCAGTGATGTGTATACAGGGCAGTATATACCAGTATATAAGGACATATGACCAGTATATATAGTGCAGTGATGTGTATACAGGGCGGTATATTCCAGTATATAAGGACATGTGACCAGTATATATAGTGCAGTGATGTGTATACAGGGCGGTATATACCAGTATATAAGGACATGTGACCAGTATATATAGTGCAGTGATGTGTATACAGGGTGGTATATACCAGTATATAAGGACATGTGACAAGTATATATAGTGCAGTGATGTGTATTCAGGGCGGTATATACCAGTATATAAGGACATGTGACCAGTATATATAGTGCAGTGATGTGTATACAGGGCGGTATATACCAGTATATAAGGACATGTGACCAGTATATATAGTGCAGTGATGTGTATACAGGGCGGTATATTCCAGTATATAAGGACATGTGACCAGTATATATAGTGCAGTGATGTGTATACAGGGTGGTATATTCCAGTATATAAGGACATGTGACCAGTATATATAGTGCAGTGATGTGTATACAGGGCGGTATATTCCAGTATATAAGGACATGTCACCAGTATATATAGTGCAGTGATGTGTATACAGGGCAGTATATACCAGTATATAAGGACATATGACCAGTATATATAGTGCAGTGATGTGTATACAGGGCGGTATATTCCAGTATATAAGGACATGTGACCAGTATATATAGTGCAGTGATGTGTATACAGGGCGGTATATACCAGTATATAAGGACATGTGACCAGTATATATAGTGCAGTGATGTGTATACAGGGTGGTATATACCAGTATATAAGGACATGTGACAAGTATATATAGTGCAGTGATGTGTATTCAGGGCGGTATATACCAGTATATAAGGACATGTGACCAGTGTATATAGTGCAGTGATGTGTATACAGGGCGGTATATACCAGTATATAAGGACATGTGACCAGTATATATAGTGCAGTGATGTGTATACAGGGCGGTACATACCAGTATATAAGGGCATGTGACCAGTATATATAGTGCAGTGATGTGTATACAGGGCGGTATATTCCAGTATATAAGGACATGTGACCAGTATATATAGTGCAGTGATGTGTATACAGGGCAGTATATACAAGTATATAAGGACATGTGACCAGTATATATAGTGCAGTGATGTGTATACAGGGCGGTATATACCAGTATATAAGGACATGTGACCAGTATATATAGTGCAGTGATGTGTATACGGGGCGGTATATACCAGTATATAAGGACATGTGACCAGTATATATAGTGCAGTGATGTGTATACAGGGCGGTATATACCAGTATATAAGGACATGTGACCAGTGTATATAGTGCAGTGATGTGTATACAGGGCGGTATATACCAGTATATAAGGACATGTGACCAGTATATATAGTGCAGTGATGTGTATACAGGGCGGTACATACCAGTATATAAGGGCATGTGACCAGTATATATAGTGCAGTGATGTGTATACAGGGCGGTATATTCCAGTATATAAGGACATGTGACCAGTATATATAGTGCAGTGATGTGTATACAGGGCAGTATATACAAGTATATAAGGACATGTGACCAGTATATATAGTGCAGTGATGTGTATACAGGGCAGTATATACCAGTATATAAGGACATGTGACCAGTATATATAGTGCAGTGATGTGTATACGGGGCGGTATATACCAGTATATAAGGACATGTGACCAGTATATATAGTGCAGTGATGTGTATACAGGGCGGTATATACCAGTATATAAGGACATGTGACCAGTATATATAGTGCAGTGATGTGTATACAGGGCGGTATATTCCAGTATATAAGGACATGTGACCAGTATATATAGTGCAGTGATGTGTATACAGGGTGGTATATTCCAGTATATAAGGACATGTGACCAGTATATATAGTGCAGTGATGTGTATACAGGGCGGTATATTCCAGTATATAAGGACATGTCACCAGTATATATAGTGCAGTGATGTGTATACAGGGCAGTATATACCAGTATATAAGGACATATGACCAGTATATATAGTGCAGTGATGTGTATACAGGGCGGTATATTCCAGTATATAAGGACATGTGACCAGTATATATAGTGCAGTGATGTGTATACAGGGCGGTATATACCAGTATATAAGGACATGTGACCAGTATATATAGTGCAGTGATGTGTATACAGGGTGGTATATACCAGTATATAAGGACATGTGACAAGTATATATAGTGCAGTGATGTGTATTCAGGGCGGTATATACCAGTATATAAGGACATGTGACCAGTATATATAGTGCAGTGATGTGTATACAGGGCGGTATATACCAGTATATAAGGACATGTGACCAGTATATATAGTGCAGTGATGTGTATACAGGGCGGTATATTCCAGTATATAAGGACATGTGACCAGTATATATAGTGCAGTGATGTGTATACAGGGTGGTATATTCCAGTATATAAGGACATGTGACCAGTATATATAGTGCAGTGATGTGTATACAGGGCGGTATATTCCAGTATATAAGGACATGTCACCAGTATATATAGTGCAGTGATGTGTATACAGGGCAGTATATACCAGTATATAAGGACATATGACCAGTATATATAGTGCAGTGATGTGTATACAGGGCGGTATATTCCAGTATATAAGGACATGTGACCAGTATATATAGTGCAGTGATGTGTATACAGGGCGGTATATACCAGTATATAAGGACATGTGACCAGTATATATAGTGCAGTGATGTGTATACAGGGTGGTATATACCAGTATATAAGGACATGTGACAAGTATATATAGTGCAGTGATGTGTATTCAGGGCGGTATATACCAGTATATAAGGACATGTGACCAGTGTATATAGTGCAGTGATGTGTATACAGGGCGGTATATACCAGTATATAAGGACATGTGACCAGTATATATAGTGCAGTGATGTGTATACAGGGCGGTACATACCAGTATATAAGGGCATGTGACCAGTATATATAGTGCAGTGATGTGTATACAGGGCGGTATATTCCAGTATATAAGGACATGTGACCAGTATATATAGTGCAGTGATGTGTATACAGGGCAGTATATACAAGTATATAAGGACATGTGACCAGTATATATAGTGCAGTGATGTGTATACAGGGCGGTATATACCAGTATATAAGGACATGTGACCAGTATATATAGTGCAGTGATGTGTATACGGGGCGGTATATACCAGTATATAAGGACATGTGACCAGTATATATAGTGCAGTGATGTGTATACAGGGCAGTATATACAAGTATATAAGGACATGTGACCAGTATATATAGTGCAGTGATGTGTATACAGGGCGGTATATACCAGTATATAAGGACATGTGACCAGTATATATAGTGCAGTGATGTGTATACGGGGCGGTATATTCCAGTATATAAGGACATGTGACCAGTATATATAGTGCAGTGATGTGTATACAGGGCAGTATATACCAGTATATAAGGACATGTGACCAGTATATATAGTGCAGTGATGTGTATACAGGGCAGTATGTACCAGTATATAAGGACATGTGACCAGTATATATAGTGCAGTGATGTGTATACAGGGCAGTATGTACCAGTATATATGGACATGTGACCAGTATATATAGTGCAGTGATGTGTATACAGGGCAGTATGTACCAGTATATAAGGACATGTGACCAGTATATATAGTGCAGTGATGTGTATACGGGGCGGTATATACCAGTATATAAGGACATGTGACCAGTATATATAGTGCAGTGATGTGTATACAGGGCAGTATATACCAGTATATAAGGACATGTGACCAGTATATATAGTGCAGTGATGTGTATACGGGGCAGTATATACCAGTATATAAGGACATGTGACCAGTATATATAGTGCAGTGATGTGTATACAGGGCAGTATGTACCAGTATATATGGACATGTGACCAGTATATATAGTGCAGTGATGTGTATACAGGGCAGTATGTACCAGTATATAAGGACATGTGACCAGTATATATAGTGCAGTGATGTGTATACGGGGCGGTATATACCAGTATATAAGGACATGTGACCAGTATATATAGTGCAGTGATGTGTACACAGGGCAGTATGTACCAGTATATATGGACATGTGACCAGTGTATATAGTACAGTGATGTGTATACAGGGCAGTATGTACCAGTATATATGGACTTGTGACCAGTATATATAGTGCAGTGATTTGTATACAGGGCAGTATGTACCAGTATATATGGACATGTGACCAGTATATATAGTGCAGTGATTTGTATACAGGGCGGTATATAAGGACATGTGACCAGTATATATAGTGCAGTGATGTGTATACAGGTCAGTATGTAATCATCGATGTAATCATAGATGTAATCATAGAATCATAGAGTTGGAAGGGACCTTCTGGGCCATCTGGTCCAACCCCCTGCTCAAAGCAGGATTCGCTAAATCATCCCAGTTAGATGTCTGTCCAGCCTCTGTTTGAAGACTTCCATTGAAGGAGAACTCACCACTTCTCGTGGCAGCCTGTTCCACTCATTGATCACTCTAACTGTCAAAAAGTTTTTTCTAATATCTAATCTGTGTCTCCTCCCATTCAGCTTCATCCCATTGCTTCTAGTCTTTCCTTGTGCAAATGAGAATAAAGTTGATCCTTCTACAATGTGACAGCCCTTTAGATATTTGTAGACAGCTATTAAGTCTCCTCTCAGTCTTCTCTTTTGCAAACTAAACATTCCCAAATCCTGCAACCTTTCCTCATAAGACAGGGTTTGCAGACCGGTCACCATTCTGGTCGCTCTTTTCTGAACTTGCTCCAGTTTGTTGATGTCTTTTTTAAAATGTGGTGCCCAAAATTGGACACAATATTCCAGATGAGGTCTGACCAAAGAGGAGTAGAGGGAAATAATGACTTCACGTGATCTAGACTGTATGCTTCTGTTAATACATCCTAGAATTGCATTTGCCTTTTTTGCTGCTGCATCACACTGTTGACTCATATTCAGTCTGTGATCTATTAGTATACCCAAGTCTTTTTCACATGTGCTGTCACTTAGCCCTATTCCTCCCATTCTATATATGCTTTTTTCATTTTTATTGCCCAGATGTAGTACTTTGCATTTCTCCCTGTTAAAAACCATTCTGTTAGTTGCTGCCCACTTCTCCAGTTTATTTAAATCTTTTTGAATCCTCTCTCTCTCTCTTCTCTAGTATTAGCTATCCCTCCTAGCTTTGTGTCATCAGCAAATTTAATCAGTTTACCCTCAATTCCTTCATCTAAATCGTTGATAAAGATGTTGAACAATACAGGGCCCAGGACAGAGCCCTGTGGTACCCCACTTGAGACATTCTTCCAACTGGATGTGCAGCCATTTACGACCACTCTTTGGGTCCGATCACTAAGCCAGTTATGAATCCACCTAACAGTTGCCTTGTCCATTCCAT
Organism: Dendrobates tinctorius; assembly: GCF_039654945.1. Lineage (NCBI taxonomy): Eukaryota > Metazoa > Chordata > Amphibia > Anura > Dendrobatidae > Dendrobates > Dendrobates tinctorius. The sequence continues at coordinate 1,391,867 of NW_027361764.1, forward strand.
ACTTAGTCATTTTTTCAATAAGGATTGTATGAGAGACTTTGTCAAATGCTTTGCTGAAGTCAAGATATACTATATCTACAGCATTTCCTTGATCCACCCAATCAGTAATACCATCATAGAAGGAAATTAAATTAGTCTGACATGACTTATTAGTTACAAACCCATGCTGACTCTGTTTAATCACTTCATTCTTATCCAGGTACTGACATACATGTTGTTTAATAATTTGTTCAAAGATCTTTCCTGGTATAGAATTCAGACTCACCGGCCTATAGTTGCCTGGGTCCACCTTCTTCCCCTTTTTGAAGATAGGAACAACATTTGCTCTTCTCCAGTCTTCTGGCACTTCTCCTGTTCTCCAAGAATTTTCAAAGATTATGGAGAGGGGTTCAAAAATTTCTTCTGCTATCTCCTTCAGTACTCTGGGGTGTAATTCATCTGGACCTGGAGACTTGAATACATTTAGGTTAGCTAAGTGTTTCCTCACTATCTTTCTGTTTATAGATATCCTGGATTCTTCTATTCCCTTAATAGGACAGTGAATAACAGTTGATGTTACATTTCCTTTCTGAGAGAAAACAGATGCAAAATAGGAATTTAAAAGTTCAGCCTTCTCAACATCCTGTCTTACCATTTCATCATTTTCATCCTGTAAAAATCCTATAGCATCTTTGACTTTTCTTTTACTTTTGACATATCCCCAAAATCCTTTATTATTGCTTTTGATATCTCTTGCAAGCCTCAATTCATTTTCAGCTTTAGATAATCTGATTTGTGCCCTGCAGGTTCTGCAGACAGCATTATATTCTTCTTTAGATATGCCTCCCTCTTTCCATTTTATAAACATTTTTTTCTTCCTTTTTAGCATGTGCTTAAGTTCTGTGTTCATCCATCCTGGTTTCCTTAAATGCTTCCTATTCTTCCCTCTTTTCGGAATTGTTAACAACTGTGCTTTGAGAATTTCATTTTTCAAGATTTCCCATCCTTCCTGGACATTTTTGTCTTTAAGGATATCCAGCCATTGGATCCCTCCAATTCTCTTTCTGAATCCCTTAAAATCTGCCTTTCTGAAATCTAACCTTGACGTCTGAGTCTTCACAGGTCTTCCGCCTCTAGTTATCCAAAATTCTAAAATAGCATGGTCGCTACCTCCTAGGGTCCCAGCCACTTTTACCTCCTCAACCATTTCCTCCCTGTTTATAAGGATTAGATCCAAGGTAGCAGTTCCCCTTGTTTTCTCCTTTACCTTTTGGAAGATAAAGTTGTCAGCAAGAGAGGATAAGAATTTCCTTGACCTGTTAGTTTTGCCTGAGAGAGATTCCCAACAAATGTCTGGATAGTTGAAATCTCCCATGACAACTATGTCATATTTTTTGGAGAACTTGGCCATTTGATGCATAAAGAGTTCATCCATATCTTCAGCTTGCACAGGCGGCCTGTAGTAAATGCCTACAATGGTGTCCTTTCCATTGTTCTGTCCTTGTATTCTTACCCAAACAGTTTCCACAGAACTCCCAGTCTCTGATGCTTCAATCTCTGTGCAGATATACGCATTTCTAACATACAATGCGACACCCCCTCCTCGTTTATCAAGTCTGTTTCTTGCAAATAAGTTGTATCCTTCTAGCCTTGTATTCCAATCATGTGTATTGTCCCACCAAGTTTCAGTGATTCCAATGACATCATATTTCTTTTCCTGTGTTAGTAGTTCCAATTCTCCTTGTTTGTTGCCCATGCTTTGTGCATTAGTATAGAAACATTTTAGTTTGTGATTGGTTTCTCTTTCTCCAATATTTTTTTTAATTAGATTCTTTCGTCTTTGTTCTTCCTTTCCACTTCAAATAGCAGAGTTCTCAGTAGCATGTACCAGTATATAAGGACATGTGACCAGTATATATAGTGCAGTGATGTGTATACAGGGCAGTATGTACCAGTATATAAGGACATGTGACCAGTATATATAGTGCAGTGATTTGTATACAGGGCAGTATATATGGACATGTGACCAGTATATATAGTGCAGTGATGTGTATACAGGGCAGTATGTACCTATATATGGACATGTGACCAGTATATATAGTGCAGTGATGTGTATACAGGGCAGTATGTACCAGTATATAAGGACATGTGACCAGTATATATAGTGCAGTGATGTGTATACAGGGCAGTATGTACCAGTATATATGGACATGTGACCAGTATATATAATGCAGTGATTTGTATACAGGGCGGTATATAAGGGCATGTGACCAGTATATATAGTGCAGTGATGTGTATACAGGGCAGTATGTACCAGTATATAAGGACATGTGACCAGTATATATAGTGCAGTGATTTGTATACAGGGCGGTATATAAGGACATGTGACCAGTATATATGGTGAAGTGATGTGTATACAGGGCAGTATATACCAGTATATATGGACATGTGACCAGTATATATAGTGCAGTGATGTATATACAAGTATATAAGGACATGTGACCAGTATATATAGTGCAGTGATGTGTATACAGGGCAGTATGTACCAGTATATAATAAATATAATAAAAAAAAAATTAATAAAAATATTGGAGAAAGAGAAACCAATCACAAACTAAATTGTTTCTATACTAATGCACAAAGCATGGGCAACAAACAAGGAGAATTGGAACTACTAACACAGGAAAAGAAATATGATGTAATTGGAATCACTGAAACTTGGTGGGACAATACACATGATTGGAATACAAGACTAGAAGGATACAACTTATTTGCAAGAAACAGACTTGATAAACGAGGAGGGGGTGTCGCATTGTATGTTCGAAACGCGTATATCTGCACAGAGATTGAAGCTTCAGAGACTGGGAGTTCTGTGGAAACTGTTTGGGTAAGAATACAAGGACAGAACAATGGAAAGGACACCATTGTAGGCATTTACTACAGGCCGCCTGTGCAAGCCGAAGATATAGATGAACTCTTTATGCATCAGATGGCCAAGTTCTCCAAAAAATATGACATAGTTGTCGTGGGAGATTTCAACTATCCAGACATTTGTTGGGAATCTCTCTCAGGCAAAACTAACAGGACAAGGAAATTCTTATCCTCTCTTGCTGACAACTTTATCTTCCAAAAGGTAGGGGAGAAAACAAGGGGAACTGCTACCTTGGATCTAATCCTTATAAACAGGGAGGAAATGGTTGAGGAGGTAAAAGTGGCTGGGACCCTAGGAGGTAGCGACCATGCTATTTTAGAATTTTGGATAACTAGAGGTGGAAGACCTGTGAAGACTCAGACGTCAAGGTTAGATTTCAGAAAGGCAGATTTTAAGGGATTCAGAAAGAGAATTGGAGGGATCCAATGGCTGGATATCCTTAAAGACAAAAATGTCCAGGAAGGATGGGAAATCTTGAAAAATGAAATTCTTAAAGCACAGTTGTTAACAATTCCGAAAAGAGGGAAGAATAGGAAGCATTTAAGGAAACCAGGATGGATGAACACAGAACTTAAGCACATGCTAAAAAGAAAGAAAAAAATGTTTATAAAATGGAAAGAGGGAGGCATATCTAAAGAAGAATATAATGCTGTCTGCAGAACCTGCAGGGCACAAATCAGATTAGCTAAAGCTGAAAATGAACTGAGGCTTGCAAGAGATGTCAAAAGCAATAATAAAGGATTTTGGGGATATGTCAAAAGTAAAAGAAAAGTCAAAGATGCTATAGGATTTTTACAGGATGAAAATGATGAAATGGTAAGACAGGATGTTGAGAAGGCTGAACTTTTAAATTCCTATTTTGCATCTGTTTTCTCTCAGAAAGGAAATGCAACATCAACTGTTATTCACTGTCCTATTAAGGGAATAGAAGAATCCAGGATATCTATAAACAGAAAGATAGTGAGGAAACACTTAGCTAACCTAAATGAATTCAAGTCTCCAGGTCCAGATGAATTACACCCCAGAGTACTGAAGGAGATAGCAGAAGAAATTTTTGAACCCCTCTCCATAATCTTTCAAAATTCTTGGAGAACAGGAGAAGTGCCAGAAGACTGGAGAAGAGCAAATGTTGTTCCTATCTTCAAAAAGGGGAAGAAGGTGGACCCAGGCAACTATAGGCCGGTGAGTCTGACTTCTATACCAGGAAAGATCTTTGAACAAATTATTAAACAACATGTATGTCAATACCTGGATAAGAATGAAGTGATTAAACAGAGTCAGCATGGGTTTCTAACTAATAAGTCATGTCAGACTAACTTAATTTCCTTCTATGACGGTATCACTGATTGGGTGGATCAAGGAAATGCTGTAGATATAGTATATCTTGACTTCAGCAAAGCATTTGACAAAGTCTCTCATACAATCCTTATTGAAAAAATGACTAAGTATGGAATGGACAAGGCAACTGTTAGGTGGATTCATAACTGGCTTAGTGATCGGACCCAAAGAGTGGTCGTAAATGGCTGCACATCCAGTTGGAAGAATGTCTCAAGTGGGGTACCACAGGGCTCTGTCCTGGGCCCTGTATTGTTCAACATCTTTATCAACGATTTAGATGAAGGAATTGAGGGTAAACTGATTAAATTTGCTGATGACACAAAGCTAGGAGGGATAGCTAATACTAGAGAAGAGAGAGAGAGGATTCAAAAAGATTTAAATAAACTGGAGAAGTGGGCAGCAACTAACAGAATGGTTTTTAACAGGGAGAAATGCAAAGTACTACATCTGGGCAATAAAAATGAAAAAAGCATATATAGAATGGGAGGAATAGGGCTAAGTGACAGCACATGTGAAAAAGACTTGGGTATACTAATAGATCACAGACTGAATATGAGTCAACAGTGTGATGCAGCAGCAAAAAAGGCAAATGCAATTCTAGGATGTATTAACAGAAGCATACAGTCTAGATCACGTGAAGTCATTATTTCCCTCTACTCCTCTTTGGTCAGACCTCATCTGGAATATTGTGTCCAGTTTTGGGCACCACATTTTAAAAAAGACATCAACAAACTGGAGCAAGTTCAGAAAAGAGCGACCAGAATGGTGACCGGTCTGCAAACCCTGTCTTATGAGGAAAGGTTGCAGGATTTGGGAATGTTTAGTTTGCAAAAGAGAAGACTGAGAGGAGACTTAATAGCTGTCTACAAATATCTAAAGGGCTGTCACATTGTAGAAGGATCAACTTTATTCTCATTTGCACAAGGAAAGACTAGAAGCAATGGGATGAAGCTGAATGGGAGGAGACACAGATTAGATATTAGAAAAAACTTTTTGACAGTTAGAGTGATCAATGAGTGGAACAGGCTGCCACGAGAAGTGGTGAGTTCTCCTTCAATGGAAGTCTTCAAACAGAGGCTGGACAGACATCTGACTGGGATGATTTAGCGAATCCTGCTTTGAGCAGGGGGTTGGACCAGATGGCCCAGGAGGTCCCTTCCAACTCTACGATTCTATGATTCTATGATTCTATATAAGGACATGTGACCAGTATATATAGTGCAGTGATGTGTATACAGGGCAGTATGTACCAGTATATAAGGACATGTGACCAGTATATATAGTGCAGTGATGTGTATACAGGTCAGTATGTACCAGTATATATGGACATGTGACCAGTATATATAGTGCAGTGATGTGTATACAGGGCAGTATGTACCAGTATATAAGGACATGTGACCAGTATATATAGTGTAGTGATGTGTATACAGGGCAGTATGTACCAGTATATATGGACATGTGACCAGTATATATAGTGCAGTGATGTGTATACAGGGCAGTATGTACCAGTATATATGGACATGTGACCAGTATATATAGTGCAGTGATGTGTATACGGGGCGGTATATAAGGACATGTGACCAGTATATATGGTGAAGTGATGTGTATACAGGGCAGTATATACCAGTATATATGGACATGTGACCAGTATATATAGTGCAGTGATGTGTATACAGGGCAGTATATACAAGTATATAAGGACATGTGACCAGTATATATAGTGCAGTGATTTGTATACAGGGCGGTATATAAGGACATGTGACCAGTATATATGGTGAAGTGATGTGTATACAGGGCAGTATATACCAGTATATATGGACATGTGACCAGTATATATAGTGCAGTGATGTGTATACAGGGCAGTATATACAAGTATATAAGGACATGTGACCAGTATATATAGTGCAGTGATGTGTATACAGGGCAGTATGTACCAGTATATAAGGACATGTGACCAGTATATATAGTGCAGTGATGTGTATACAGGGCAGTATATACCAGTATATAAGGACATGTGACCAGTATATATAGTGCAGTGATGTGTATACAGGGTGGTATATATCAGTATATCAGGACATGTGACCAGTATATATAGTGCAGTGATGTGTATACAGGGCAGTATGTACCAGTATATAAGGGCAAGTGACCAGTATATATAGTGCAGTGATGTGTATACAGGGCAGTATGTACCAGTATATATGGACATGTGACCAGTATATATAGTGCAGTGATGTGTATACAGGGCAGTATGTACCAGTATATAAGGACATGTGACCAGTATATATAGTGCAGTGATGTGTATACAGTGCAGTATGTACCAGTATATATGGACATGTGACCAGTATATATAGTGCAGTGATGTGTATACAGGGCAGTATGTACCAGTATATAAGGACATGTGACCAGTATATATAGTGCAGTGATGTGTATACAGGGCAGTATGTACCAGTATATATGGACATGTGACCAGTATATATAGTGCAGTGATGTGTATACAGGGCAGTATGTACCAGTATATAAGGACATGTGACCAGTATATATAGTGCAGTGATGTGTATACAGGGCAGTATGTACCAGTATATAAGGACATGTGACCAGTATATATAGTGCAGTGATGTGTATACGGGGCGGTATATACCAGTATATAAGGGCATGTGACCAGTATATATAGTGCAGTGATGTGTATACAGGGCAGTATGTACCAGTATATATGGACTTGTGACCAGTATATATAGTGCAGTGATGTGTATACAGGGCAGTATGTACCAGTATATATGGACATGTGACCAGTGTATATAGTACAGTGATGTGTATACAGGGCAGTATGTACCAGTATATATGGACTTGTGACCAGTATATATAGTGCAGTGATGTGTATACAGGGCAGTATGTACCAGTATATATGGACATGTGACCAGTGTATATAGTACAGTGATGTGTATACAGGGCGGTATGTACCAGTATATATGGACTTGTGACCAGTATATATAGTGCAGTGATGTGTATACAGGGCGGTATATACCAGTATATAAGGACATGTGACCAGTATATATAGTGCAGTGATGTGTATACAGGGTGGTATATACCAGTATATAAGGACATGTGACCAGTATATATAGTGCAGTGATGTGTATACAGGGCGGTATATACCAGTATATAAGGACATGTGACCAGTATATATAGTGCAGTGATGTGTATACAGGGCAGTATGTACCAGTATATAAGGACATGTGACCAGTATATATAGTGCAGTGATGTGTATACAGGGCAGTATGTACCAGTATATAAGGACATGTGACCAGTATATATAGTGCAGTGATGTGTATACAGGGCGGTATATACCAGTATATAAGGACATGTGACCAGTATATATAGTGCAGTGATGTGTATACAGGGCAGTATGTACCAGTATATAAGGACATGTGACCAGTATATATAGTGCAGTGATGTGTATACAGGGCAGTATGTACCAGTATATATGGACATGTGACCAGTATATATAGTGCAGTGATGTGTATACAGGGCAGTATGTACCAGTATATAAGGACATGTCACCAGTATATATAGTGCAGTGATTTGTATACAGGGAGGTATATAAGGACATGTGACCAGTATATATAGTGCAGTGATGTGTATACAGGGAGGTATATAAGGACATGTGACCAGTATATATAGTGCAGTGATGTGTATACAGGGAAGTATGTACCAGTATATAAGGACATGTGACCAGTATATATAATGCAGTGATGTGTATACAGGGCGGTATATACCAGTATATAAGGACATGTGACCAGTATATATAGTGCAGTGATGTGTATACAGGGCAGTATGTACCAGTATATAAGGACATGTGACCAGTATATATAGTGCAGTGATGTGTATACAGGGAGGTATATAAGGACATGTGACCAGTATATATAGTGCAGTGATGTGTATACAGGGCAGTACATACCAGTATATAAGGACATGTGACCAGTATATATAGTGCAGTGATGTGTATACAGGGCAGTATGTACCAGTATATAAGGACATGTGACCAGTATATATAGTGCAGTGATGTGTATACAGGGCAGTATGTACCAGTATATATGGACATGTGACCAGTATATATAGTGCAGTGATGTGTATACAGGGCAGTATGTACCAGTATATAAGGACATGTGACCAGTATATATAGTGCAGTGATGTGTATACAGGGAGGTATATAAGGACATGTGACCAGTATATATAGTGCAGTGATGTGTATACAGGGCAGTATATACCAGTATATAAGGACATGTGACCAGTATATATAGTGCAGTGATGTGTATACAGGGAGGTATATAAGGACATGTGACCAGTATATATAGTGCAGTGATGTGTATACAGGGCAGTACATACCAGTATATAAGGACATGAGACCAGTATATATAGTGCAGTGATGTGTATACAGGGCAGTATATACCAGTATATAAGGACATGTGACCAGTATATATAGTGCAGTGATGTGTATATAGGGTGGTATATACCAGTATATAAGGACATGTGACCAGTATATATAGTGCAGTGATGTGTATACAGGGCGGTATATACCAGTATATAAGGATATGTGACTAGTATATATAGTGCAGTGATGTGTATACAGGGCAGTATATACCAGTATATAAGGACATGTGACCAGTATATATAGTGCAGTGATGTGTATACAGGGCGGTATATACCAGTATATAAGGACATGTGACCAGTATATATAGTACAGTGATGTGTATACAGGGCGGTATATACCAGTATATAAGGACATGTGACCAGTGTATATAGTGCAGTGATGTGTATACAGGGCGGTATATACCAGTATATAAGGACATGTCACCAGTATATATAGTGCAGTGATGTGTATACAGGGCAGTATATACCAGTATATAAGGATATGTGACCAGTATATATAGTGCAGTGATGTGTATACAGGGCGGTATATACCAGTATATAAGGACATGTGACCAGTATATATAGTGCAGTGATGTGTATACAGGGCGGTATATACCAGTATATAAGGACATGTGACCAGTATATATAGTGCAGTGATGTGTATACAGGGCAGTATGTACCAGTATATAAGGACATGTGACCAGTATATATAGTGCAGTGATGTGTATACAGGGCGGTATATACCAGTATATAAGGACATGTGACCAGTATATATAGTGCAGTGATGTGTATACAGGGCGGTATATACCAGTATATAAGGACATGTCACCAGTATATATAGTGCAGTGATGTGTATACAGGGCAGTATATACCAGTATATAAGGATATGTGACCAGTATATATAGTGCAGTGATGTGTATACAGGGCGGTATATACCAGTATATAAGGACATGTGACCAGTATATATAGTGCAGTGATGTGTATACAGGGCGGTATATACCAGTATATAAGGACATGTGACCAGTATATATAGTGCAGTGATGTGTATACAGGGCGGTATATACCAGTATATAAGGATATGTGACCAGTATATATAGTGCAGTGATGTGTATACAGGGCAGTATATACCAGTTTATAAGGACATGTGACCAGTATATATAGTGCAGTGATGTGTATACAGGGCGGTATATACCAGTATATAAGGATATGTGACCAGTATATATAGTGCAGTGATGTGTATACAGGGCAGTATATACCAGTATATATGGACATGTGACCAGTATATATAGTGCAGTGATGTGTATACAGGGCGGTATATACCAGTATATAAGGACATGTGACCAGTATATATAGTGCAGTGATGTGTATACAGGGCAGTATATACAAGTATATAAGGACATGTGACCAGTATATATAGTGCAGTGATGTGTATACAGGGCAGTATATACCAGTATATATGGACATGTGACCAGTATATATAGTGCAGTGATGTGTATACAGGGCAGTATATACCAGTATATAAGGACATGTGACCAGTATATATAGTGCAGTGATGTGTATACAGGGCGGTATATACCAGTATATATGGACATGTGACCAGTATATATAGTGCAGTGATGTGTATACAGGGCAGTATATACCAGTATATATGGACATGTGACCAGTATATATAGTGCAGTGATGTGTATACAGGGCAGTATATACCAGTATATATGGACATGTGACCAGTATATATAGTGCAGTGATGTGTATACAGGAAGCTGACAGAGGAGGAAGTTATAGAAAAAGCAGAAATTGAGGGCGGGGGTGGGGAGGTTGGAGCTCAGTGAAGTGCAGTAAAGTTAGATGAAGTGCGGGGGGAAGCCTGAGATCTGTGGATCCCTATTGTGAGTGTGGAGATGTCCTGCAGAGGTTTTGGAGCTTTGTGTCTGTGATCCACACCCGGGATGGCCGCCCCTGACAAGCCCACGAAGGAGAGTCAGCTGCACATCAAGCAGAACAAGTTTGGGAAGGTGAGTGGGGCCGCTGTGTCGTGTATGATCCCAGGTATAGACTGTGGGGCCGCTGTGTCGTGTATGATCCCAGGTATAGACCGTGGGGCCGCTGTGCCGTGTACGATCCCAGGTATAGACCGTGGGGCCGCTGTGTCGTGTATGATCCCAGGTATAGACCGTGGGGCCGCTGTGCTGTGTACGATCCCAGGTATAGACCGTGGGGCCGCTGTGTCGTGTATGATCCCAGGTATAGACCGTGGGGCCGCTGTGCCGTGTATGATCCCAGGTATAGACTGTGGGGCCGCTGTGTCGTGTATGATCCCAGGTATAGACCGTGGGGCCGCTGTGCCGTGTATGATCCCAGTTATAGACTGTGGGGCCGCTGTGTCGTGTATGATCCCAGGTATAGACCGTGGGGCCGCTGTGCTGTGTACGATCCCAGGTATAGACCGTGGGGCCGCTGTGTCGTGTATGATCCCAGGTATAGACCGTGGGGCCGCTGTGCTGTGTATGATCCCAGGTATAGACCGTGGGGCCGCTGTGTCGTGTATGATCCCAGGTATAGACCGTGGGGCCGCTGTGTCGTGTATGATCCCAGGTATAGACCGTGGGGCCGCTGTGCTGTGTACGATCCCAGGTATAGACCGTGGGGCCGCTGTGCCGTGTACGATCCCAGGTATAGACCGTGGGGCCGCTGTGTCGTGTACGATCCCAGGTATAGACCGTGGGGCCGCTGTGCTGTGTATGATCCCAGGTATAGATCGTGGTGCCGCTGTGCCGTGTACGATCCCAGGTGTAGACCGTGGGGCCGCTGTGCTGTGTATGATCCCAGGTATAGACCGTGGGGCCGCTGTGCCGTGTACGATCCCAGGTATAGACCGTGGGGCCGCTGTGTCGTGTATGATCCCAGGTATAGACCGTGGGGCCGCTGTGCTGTGTATGATCCCAGGTATAGACTGTGGGGCCGCTGTGCCGTGTACGATCCCAGGTATAGATCGTGGTGCCGCTGTGCCGTGTACGATCCCAGGTATAGACCGTGGGGCCGCTGTGCCGTGTACGATCCCAGGTATAGACCGTGGGGCCGCTGTGCTGTGTATGATCCCAGGTATAGACCGTGGGGCCGCTGTGTCGTGTATGATCCCAGGTATAGACCGTGGGGCCGCTGTGCCGTGTACGATCCCAGGTATAGACCGTGGGGCCGCTGTGCCGTGTACGATCCCAGGTGTAGACCGTGGGGCCGCTGTGCTGTGTATGATCCCAGGTATAGACCGTGGGGCCGCTGTGCCGTGTACGATCCCAGGTATAGACCGTGGGGCCGCTGTGTCGTGTACGATCCCAGGTATAGACCGTGGGGCCGCTGTGTCGTGTACGATCCCAGGTATAGACCGTGGGGCCGCTGTGCTGTGTATGATCCCAGGTATAGATCGTGGTGCCGCTGTGTCGTGTACGATCCCAGGTATAGACTGTGGGGCCGCTGTGCCGTGTACGATCCCAGGTATAGACTGTGGGGCCGCTGTGTCGTGTACGATCCCAGGTATAGACCGTGGGGCCGCTGTGTCGTGTATGATCCCAGGTATAGACCGTGGGGCCGCTGTGCTGTGTATGATCCCAGGTATAGACCGTGGGGCCGCTGTGCTGTGTACGATCCCAGGTATAGACCGTGGGGCCGCTGTGTCGTGTATGATCCCAGGTATAGACCGTGGGGCCGCTGTGCCGTGTACGATCCCAGGTATAGACCGTGGGGCCGCTGTGTCGTGTACGATCCCAGGTATAGACTGTGGGGCCGCTGTGCCGTGTACGATCCCAGGTATAGACTGTGGGGCCGCTGTGTCGTGTATGATCCCAGGTATAGACCGTGGGGCCGCTGTGTCGTGTATGATCCCAGGTATAGACCGTGGGGCCGCTGTGCTGTGTATGATCCCAGGTATAGACCGTGGGGCCGCTGTGCTGTGTACGATCCCAGGTATAGACCGTGGGGCCGCTGTGTCGTGTATGATCCCAGGTATAGACTGTGGGGCCGCTGTGCCGTGTACGATCCCAGGTATAGACCGTGGGGCCGCTGTGTCGTGTACGATGCCAGGTATAGACCGTGGGGCCGCTGTGCTGTGTATGATCCCAGGTATAGATCGTGGTGCCGCTGTGTCGTGTACGATCCCAGGTATAGACCGTGGGGCCGCTGTGTCGTGTATGATCCCAGGTATAGACCGTGGGGCCGCTGTGCCGTGTATGATCCCAGGTATAGACCGTGGGGCCGCTGTGTCGTGTATGATCCCAGGTATAGACCGTGGGGCCGCTGTGCCGTGTATGATCCCAGGTATAGACCGTGGGGCCGCTGTGCCGTGTATGATCCCAGGTATAGACCGTGGGGCCGCTGTGTCGTGTATGATCCCAGGTATAGACCGTGGGGCCGCTGTGTCGTGTATGATCCCAGGTATAGACCGTGGGGCCGCTGTGCCGTGTACGATCCCAGGTATAGACCGTGGGGCCGCTGTGCCGTGTATGATCCCAGGTATAGACCGTGGGGCCGCTGTGTCGTGTATGATCCCAGGTATAGACTGTGGGGCCGCTGTGCCGTGTATGATCCCAGGTATAGACCGTGGGGCCGCTGTGTCGTGTACGATCCCAGGTATAGACCGTGGGGCCACTGTGCTGTGTATGATCCCAGGTATAGATCGTGGTGCCGCTGTGTCGTGTACGATCCCAGGTATAGACTGTGGGGCCGCTGTGCTGTGTATGATCCCAGGTATAGACTGTGGGGCCGCTGTGTCGTGTACGATCCCAGGTATAGACCGTGGGGCCGCTGTGTCGTGTATGATCCCAGGTATAGACTGTGGGGCCGCTGTGCTGTGTATGATCCCAGGTATAGACTGTGGGGCCGCTGTGTCGTGTACGATCCCAGGTATAGACCGTGGGGCCGCTGTGTCGTGTACGATCCCAGGTATAGACCGTGGGGCCGCTGTGTCGTGTATGATCCCAGGTATAGAGTGTGGGGCCGCTGTGCTGTGTATGATCCCAGGTATAGACTGTGGGGCCGCTGTGCTGTGTATGATCCCAGGTATAGACTGTGGGGCCGCTGTGTCGTGTACGATCCCAGGTATAGACCGTGGGGCCGCTGTGTCGTGTATGATCCCAGGTATAGACTGTGGGGCCGCTGTGCTGTGTATGATCCCAGGTATAGACTGTGGGGCCGCTGTGTCGTGTACGATCCCAGGTATAGACCGTGGGGCCGCTGTGTCGTGTATGATCCCAGGTATAGACTGTGGGGCCGCTGTGCTGTGTATGATCCCAGGTATAGACTGTGGGGCCGCTGTGTCGTGTACGATCCCAGGTATAGACCGTGGGGCCGCTGTGTCGTGTATGATCCCAGGTATAGACTGTGGGGCCGCTGTGCTGTGTATGATCCCAGGTATAGACTGTGGGGCCGCTGTGTCGTGTACGATCCCAGGTATAGACCGTGGGGCCGCTGTGTCGTGTACGATCCCAGGTATAGACCGTGGGGCCGCTGTGTCGTGTACGATCCCAGGTATACTGTGGGGCCGCTGTGCTGTGTATGATCCCAGGTATAGACCGTGGGGCCGCTGTGCTGTGTATGATCCCAGGTATAGACTGTGGGGCCGCTGTGCTGTGTACGATCCCAGGTATAGACTGTGGGGCCGCTGTGCTGTGTATGATCCCAGGTATAGACTGTGGGGCCGCTGTGTCGTGTACGATCCCATGTATAGACCGTGGGGCCGCTGTGTCGTGTACGATCCCAGGTATAGACCGTGGGGCCTCTGTGCCGTGTACGATCCCAGGTATAGACTGTGGGGCCGCTGTGCTGTGTATGATCCCAGGTATAGACCGTGGTGCCGCTGTGTCGTGTACGATCCCAGGTATAGACTGTGGGGCCGCTGTGCTGTGTATGATCCCAGGTATAGACTGTGGGGCCGCTGTGTCGTGTACGATCCCAGGTATAGACCGTGGGGCCGCTGTGTCGTGTATGATCCCAGGTATAGACTGTGGGGCCGCTGTGCTGTGTATGATCCCAGGTATAGACTGTGGGGCCGCTGTGTCGTGTACGATCCCAGGTATAGACCGTGGTGCCGCTGTGTCGTGTACGATCCCAGGTATAGACCGTGGGGCCGCTGTGTCGTGTACGATCCCAGGTATAGACCGTGGGGCCGCTGTGCCGTGTACGATGCCAGGTATAGACCGTGGGGCCGCTGTGTCGTGTACGATCCCAGGTATAGACCGTGGGGCCGCTGTGTCGTGTATGATCCCAGGTATAGACCGTGGGGCCGCTGTGCCATGTACGATGCCAGGTATAGACCGTGGGGCCGCTGTGCCGTGTACGATGCCAGGTATAGACCGTGGGGCCGCTGTGCCGTGTACGATGCCAGGTATAGACCGTGGGGCCGCTGTGCCGTGTACGATCCCAGGTATAGACCGTGGGGCCGCTGTGTCGTGTATGATCCCAGGTATAGACTGTGGGGCCGCTGTGCCGTGTACGATGTCATGATTTGCAGTCTTGCCCTGTCCTGTATTTTGTATAGTATGTCATTTAACTTTCCTCTGGTTCATTTGCTGTAAATTAACCATGTCTCCTTCCCCCAATACTTGAAATGTCTTGTGATGTACCTGGACCATAATCTAATTTAGGCTTGTGTCAACAGCTAGTGGAACTTTGGCTATTGTTTTCCTAAGCAGAAGATAACCTACAATACACATCCTGTATACTAAGTGGAGCCCTTACATTTCTAGAATCTTCTGATGGACCAAACCATTGAATAGTAGGTGTGACCCCTACCCCCCTTCAGATGGACTGATCCCAGGAGCCCTGACAATACATTCTTGCTTTAAGATCAGATGTGAGTTGGATGCTAAAAGAGAAGGACGAGGCTGTCTGAGGAAGCTTCGGCCTCTGTGTGATCGTGGTGGATTTCTGGGACTCTTAAAGGACTATGGTTTTGTGATCTGGCACAAGGATTGTCGGGAGGTGCCCCGAATCAGTTTCCTGTGGACTTATTTTGGGACTCTGCAAATTACCTTCGTGTTGTTCCTGTTTTTTGGTCAATAAATCTGTTGGATTATTCCCAGGCCTGTTGTCCCTCCTTGCTCTGGAGAATACTCCCGTCACAAACTGGTGGCAGCAGTGGGATCAGAGCAGAAGGAATGGAGGACAACGGCCCATCGACATCTGGAACCAGCACCGCAGAGTACAAGAACTGGACTGCGGTGAACCTACAAACAAAGGCCCGTGAACTGGGAGTCAGCTACAAGGGACTCTCCAAGGAGCAGCTGATTGAGGCTTTGGAAGCAGTTCACCTGCAAGATGATGCTGAGGAAGGATCCTCACAGCAAAGAGAGGAAAGGCGGCAGTCGGAGGTAAATACCCAAAAAAGTCAGTGGGTTGTGTGGTACGAGGAGGAGATGGCCTTGCTGGGAGAAGAGGCTACCATAGAAGATAAGAGGGAGGTCATGCGCACAGCCAAGGAGAGGCAGCGCAGGATGGAGGAGAGGGCAATGCTGGAGAGGGAGATCGCTTTGGAGGCAGCGAGAAGCTCCAGACAGACTGTACCCACAGCATCCCCCATGAGGGAACTCCCCAGAGTGTCCCGCAAAGACTTCAAGCCGTTTAATGAGGCTTCCGGTGACATTGAGGGCTTCTTCCTGGACTTTGAGCATCAGTGTCGATTAATGGAAGTCCCGGAAAGGGAGCGCGTCCGACATCTTGTGGGGCTCTTAGAGGGTGGAGCTGCCGCAGCCTATAGAGCTATGGACCCTCGATTGAACTGTGAGTATACGGAGATTAAACAGACTATTCTAGAACATTATGCTGTGACCCCAGACACTTACAGGACTCAGTTCCGTACTTTAGCCTGTGATGAGGAAGTGTCCTTCAAGATGTATGCTCACAAACTCAAACATATATGTCATCGCTGGCTGGAGGCAGAGGAGGCAATAACCTGGGAAACGTTCCTGCAGGTCATCCTAAAAGAGCAGTTTTATTTTAAGTGCCCCGCTGAGATCCGGGAATGGGTGCGTGAAAGGAGACCAGCAACAGTGGAGGAAGCTGCAGCTCTAGCTGATGAGGCTCTCACCATCAAGCCTCAGTGGAAAAAATTACTACTCAGGGAGAAAAACACTACCAGCCCCCCAACGCTGGCGGCCCCTGGTCCTTCTGCCTCCAATATTCACCATCCCACTAGACCATCAACTCATGGTGACCTTCGTGTGACTGTGCCTCGCATTACTCCTGCTCCACCTTTGGGACTACGACGTGGAGGAAGAATCCCAGAGCGCAGATGCTATGGATGTGGGCAGCCCGGGCATATGCAATTCCAATGTCCAGGTGTACGGAGGCAGAACACCTACAGACCGCCTTTGCCTGTTCATTATCTACAGACCCCCTCACCTGGAGAAGAGATGGATTCAGTGCCTGAGGACTTGCCAAGTGACTCTGATATCCTGGCTTCCCTACCAGGAGTCTATGGGGTGCGAGCCCCAGCCACCTGTTCTTCTGATCTTCAGCACAAACATCTACAGGAGGTCGTGCTGGATGGTCAAAAAGTTGTTGGCTTCCGTGACACTGGGGCTTTTCTCACCATAGCCGATCCCCGAGTAATTCAACCAGAAGCAATTCAAAAGGGACCAGGAATTGCCATTGAATTGGCTGGAGGTACCCAGAGATATATTCCAAGAGCGAGTGTGACCCTGGATTATGGCTTTGGGGCCAAACAATGCATGGTCGGTGTGATGAGCGGCCTCCCTGCAGACGTTCTTCTAGGAAATGATGTGGGGAATCTTCATTGCCACTTTGTCGGTGCGGTAACCCGAAGTCAAGCCAAGAGAGCAGCAAATGTGGACATGTACAACCCATCCATGGAAATGAGGCCACCAGAACTGCCGTCACAGCCGGTGAGTGATTCTTCTTGTGGGGATAATATGAATGTTACCTGGGATAAAGTTCAGTTTAGACAAGAAGTGGAGACTGACCCCACCCTAGCTAGTTTTAGAGCTCGAGCTGAAATAGGGCAGCTAGGGGAGAATGGAGAAAGAATTATCAGAGAAAATGGACTTCTGTATCGGGTTACCAATGCCGACTCCCTAGATAAGCCCTGGACTTATAGCAAACAGCTGATTGTTCCTCAGAAATACAGAATTCCCCTATTACACCTTGCTCATGATATTCCTACTGCTGGCCATCAAGGCAAAACCCGCACCGAGAGGCGATTGACTCAATCTTTCTATTGGCCTGGGATTTCCCAAGCAGTGGCGCATTTCTGCCGAACTTGCGACATATGTCAGCGTAGAGGGCGACCCGGAGATCACCCAAAGGCACCCCTGCAACCGCTCCCTATAATAGAAGAACCCTTTCAAAGAGTAGCTGTTGATATCATTGGACCTCTGGCTAAACCAAGTAAATCTGGAAAGCAGTACATTCTCACTGTTGTGGACTATGCCACCCGATATCCAGAAGCGGTGGCCTTGTCAAGTATTTCTGCAGCCAAGGTGGCCGAGGCCCTGGTTACCATTTTCACCAGAGTAGGATTTCCCAGTGAGATCTTGTCGGACCAAGGCTCCCAGTTCATGTCAGAGCTGGTCCAGTGTCTGTGGCGCACCTGTGGAGTACGAGCGATCCGCACGACCCCGTATCATCCCCAAACAAATGGACTTTGTGAACGATTTAATGGCAGTCTGAAGAATATGCTGAGGGCCTTCACTGACAGAGATTCAAACTGGGAGAAGTAGAATCATAGAATCATAGAATCATAGAATCGTAGAGTTGGAAGGGACCTCCTGGGCCATCTGGTCCAACCCCCTGCTCAAAGCAGGATTCGCTAAATCATCCCAGTCAGATGTCTGTCCAGCCTCTGTTTGAAGACTTCCATTGAAGGAGAACTCACCACTTCTCGTGGCAGCCTGTTCCACTCATTGATCACTCTAACTGTCAAAAAGTTTTTTCTAATATCTAATCTGTGTCTCTTCCCATTCAGTTTCATCCCATTGCTTCTAGTCTTTCCTTGTGCAAATGA
Organism: Dendrobates tinctorius; assembly: GCF_039654945.1. Lineage (NCBI taxonomy): Eukaryota > Metazoa > Chordata > Amphibia > Anura > Dendrobatidae > Dendrobates > Dendrobates tinctorius. The sequence goes on from NW_027361764.1 coordinate 1,410,529, forward strand.
GAATAAAGTTGATCCTTCTACAATGTGACAGCCCTTTAGATATTTGTAGACAGCTATTGTCTCCTCTCAGTCTTCTCTTTTGCAAACTAAACATTCCCAAATCCTGCAACCTTTCCTCATAAGACAGGGTTTGCAGACCGGTCACCATTCTGGTCGCTCTTTTCTGAACTTGCTCCAGTTTGTTGATGTCTTTTTTAAAATGTGGTGCCCAAAACTGGACACAATATTCCAGATGAGGTCTGACCAAAGAGGAGTAGAGGGAAATAATGACTTCACGTGATCTAGACTGTATGCTTCTGTTAATACATCCTAGAATTGCATTTGCCTTTTTTGCTGCTGCATCACACTGTTGACTCATATTCAGTCTGTGATCTATTAGTATACCCAAGTCTTTTTCACATGTGCTGTCACTTAGCCCTATTCCTCCCATTCTATATATGCTTTTTTCATTTTTATTGCCCAGATGTAGTACTTTGCATTTCTCCCTGTTAAAAACCATTCTGTTAGTTGCTGCCCACTTCTCCAGTTTATTTAAAGTACCTACCCCATCTCTTGTTTGCCTATCGGGAAGTTCCCCAGGAGTCCACTGGGTTCTCCCCCTTTGAACTACTCTTTGGAAGAAAGGTCCGAGGACCCTTAACCCTGCTCAAGGAATACTGGGAGGGGCAAGTTGAAGATACAGGGGCCCCTGTTGTCCCTTATGTCCTAAAGCTGCGAGAAACCCTGGCCCAACTTGCTAGTTTTGCCCAGAGTCATGTGCGGATGGCTCAAACCAGACAGAAGACATGGTATGACCGTAAAGCACGCTACCGGGAGTTTGTAGAAGGACAACAGGTCTTAATGATTGTTCCCCATCGGCAGAATAAACTGCAGACAACATGGGAGGGTCCCTTCCGGGTTCTCAGAAAACTGAATGACACCAATTACCTTCTTGCTTTAGATGATCAGGGGCTAAGACAAAAGACTGTCCATGTGAATATGATTAAGGAGTACCATGACCGGACCCTTCCAATGATAGCAAGCTGTCGGCTAGCTTCAGAGGACGGTCAAGAGGATGAGGACTCTGTGACGGGAGTATTCTCCAGAGCAAGGAGGGACAATAGGCCTGGGAATAATCCAACAGATTTATTGACCAAAAAACAGGAACAACACGAAGGTAATTTGCAGAGTCCCAAAATAAGTCCACAGGAAACTGATTCGGGGGCACCTCCCGACAATCCTTGTGCCAGATCACAAAACCATAGTCCTTTAAGAGTCCCAGAAATCCACCACGATCACACAGAGGCCGAAGCTTCCTCAGACAGCCTCATCCTTCTCTTTTAGCATCCAACTCACATCTGATCTTAAAGCAAGAATGTATTGTCAGGGCTCCTGGGATCAGTCCATCTGAAGGGGGGTAGGGGTCACACCTACTATTCAATGGTTTGGTCCATCAGAAGATTCTAGAAATGTAAGGGCTCCACTTAGTCTACAGGATGTGTATTGTAGGTTATCTTCTGCTTAGGAAAACAATAGCCAAAGTTCCACTAGCTGTTGACACAAGCCTAAATTAGATTATGGTCCAGGTACATCACAAGACATTGCAAAGTATTGGGGGAAGGAGACATGGTTAATTTACAGCAAATGAATCAGAGGAAAGTTAAATGACCTATTATACAAAATACAGGACAGGGCAAGACTACAAATCATGACAATCCCTTCCCCTCCTAATTTGTGTACGTACTAGGGACCTCTACAGGTCACTGGTTAAGTACACACAGGCATGGCGTAACTTACATGTGGCTTCATGCAGCCACGAATTGGCATCGTAGCTTTCCCACATCATTGCCCAGGAGAACAGCTGCAGGCAGACCACCCATCACCCCAACCAAACATCGCCTGACCCCAAAACCAAAGTTCAGATCCACAGTGGCTGTGGGAATAGCCCTCCATTGTCCACCAGCCAGTTCAATGACAATTCCAGGTCCTCTATGGATTGCCTCAGGCCGAACCACTCGGGGATCAGCCAGCGTGAGGAAAGCTCCTGAGTCACAAAATCCAACAAGTCTTTGTCCATCCAGCACGACCTCCTGCAAGTGCTTACCTCGATGAGCTGAAGTCGTCATAGCTGCGGGTCGCACACCATAAACTCCTAGTGGTGCAACATGGGTGGGTGAGGCACTAGGCCAGTCCTCACTTAGTGGTGACACGTCTTCCTCCATGGCACTTGGCTGTACATAATTAATAATATGATTGGGTACAGGATCAATCCTCATTTGAACAGCTGGGCAGGAGGCTTGCAGATGCCCAGGCTGCCCACATCGATAGCATCTGTGCTGTGTCTCACTCCATCCAATGCGTCCTCTTGGGCGAGGAGTAAGGGAACCTGCCGGTCGGCTCCCACCTGAAGGTGCTGTAGGGGTTTGAGGACGATTCCTCCATGAGCTGGCTGGACATGAGGCCTGCAGATGCCCCGGATGCCCACAACCATAACACCTGCGCTCTGCTACTTCCTCTCCTCGTCGTATTCCAGAAAACGCAGTGGAAGCAACAGGAGGCACATTAACACAGGTATCAACACGAGGTGGTGGCTCAGAGGAACGGGGAACAATGGGGACAGAAGAACTGGGGGCCACCGGTGTTGTGGAGCTGGTAGGCCTCTCTCCATCCTCCAACAGAACTCTCCACCGAGGCTTGATGGTGAGAGCCTCATCAGCGAGAGATGCAGCTTCTTCCACTGTAGCAGGTTTCCTCTCACGCACCCATTCCCTGATCTCAGCGGGGCACTGGGCAAAAAATTGTTCTTTTAGGATAACCTGGAGACAGGTGTTCCAGGTTAAGGCCTCCTCTGCCTCCAGCCAGCGATTACATATTTGTTTGAGTCTGTGGGCATACATCTTGAAAGACACTTCCTCATTACAGGCTAAAGTACGAAACTGGGTCCTGTAAGTGTCTGGGGTCACAGCATAATGTTCTAGAACAGTCCGTTTAATCTCTGCATACTCACAGTTCCACCGAGGGTCCATAGCTCTATAGGCTGCGGCAGCTCCACCCTCTAAGAGCCCCACAAGATGTCGGACGCGCTCCCTTTCCGGGACTTCCATTAATCGACACTGATGCTCAAAGTCCAGGAAGAAGCCCTCAATGTCACCGGAAGCCTCATTAAACGGCTTGAAGTCTTTGCGGGACACTCTGGGGAGTTCCCTCATGGGGGATGCTGTGGGTACAGTCTGTCTGGAGCTTCTCGATGCCTCCAAAGCGATCTCCCTCTCCAGCATTGCCCTCTCCTCCATCCTGCGCTGCCTCTCCTTGGCTGTGCGCATGACCTCCCTCTTATCTTCTATGGTAGCCTCTTCTCCCAGTAAGGCCATCTCCTCCTCGTACCACACAACCCACTGACTTTTTTGGGTATTTACCTCCGACTGCCGCCTTTCCTCTCTTTGCTGTGAGGATCCTTCCTCAGCATCATCTTGCAGGCGAACTGCTTCCAAAGCTTCAATCAGCTGCTCCTTGGAGAGTCCCTTGCAGCTGACTCCCAGTTCACGGGCCTTTGTTTGTAGGTTCTTTGCAGTCCAGTTCTTGTACTCTGAGGCTCTGGTTCCAGAAGTTGATGGGCCGTTGTCCTCCATTTCTTCTGCTCTGATCCCACCGCTGCCAACCAGTTTGTGACGGGAGTATTCTCCAGAGCAAGGAGGGACAATAGGCCTGGGAATAATCCAACAGATTTATTGACCAAAAAACAGGAACAACACGAAGGTAATTTGCAGAGTCCCAAAATAAGTCCACAGGAAACTGATTCGGGGGCACCTCCCGACAATCCTTGTGCCAGATCACAAAACCATAGTCCTTTAAGAGTCCCAGAAATCCACCACGATCACACAGAGGCCGAAGCTTCCTCAGACAGCCTCATCCTTCTCTTTTAGCATCCAACTCACATCTGATCTTAAAGCAAGAATGTATTGTCAGGGCTCCTGGGATCAGTCCATCTGAAGGGGGGTAGGGGTCACACCTACTATTCAATGGTTTGGTCCATCAGAAGATTCTAGAAATGTAAGGGCTCCACTTAGTCTACAGGATGTGTATTGTAGGTTATCTTCTGCTTAGGAAAACAATAGCCAAAGTTCCACTAGCTGTTGACACAAGCCTTGAATTAGATTATGGTCCAGGTACATCACAAGACATTGCAAAGTATTGGGGGAAGGAGACATGGTTAATTTACAGCAAATGAATCAGAGGAAAGTTAAATGACCTATTATACAAAATACAGGACAGGGCAAGACTACAAATCATGACAGACTCCCTACCTGATCTCGTGGAAGCAGCGAGAGCCCCATCCACTGTGGAACAGGTTCCTCTGGGAGATCACCTGGATTCCTTACAGAAAAACCAGATGCTGGGAGTGCTTCAACAGAGACGTGCTGCTTTCTCATCCCAACCAGGCCGAACCACCGTCACCCAACATCATGTGGACACTCAGGGCATCCGTCCCATACAACAGGCTCCTTACCGGGTACCTGAATCAGTTCGAAACACCATGCAGCACGAACTGGAGGAGATGCTACAGCTTGGGGTAATCCAGGCCTCCCATAGCCCTTGGGCCTCTCCTGTGGTGTTAGTACCCAAGAAGGATGGGAGTACTCGATTTTGTGTGGACTATCGACGACTAAACGACCATACCGTCAGTGATCCTTACCCAATGCCTCGTATTGACGAACTTCTAGACCGACTGGCTGGATCCCGATATGTCACTATCTTTGATCTCAGTAAGGGATACTGGCAAATCCCTCTGACGGAGGAGGGGAGAGAACGGTCCGCTTTTATAACCCCCTTTGGTCTGTATGAATTCCTAAATATGCCCTTTGGAATGAAGAATGCCCCGGCCACCTTCCAGAGAATGGTGGACCAGATCCTCCGGGGATGTGGTGACTTTGCTTGTGCCTACTTGGATGATATCGCTATCTTCAGCCAGACGTGGGAGGAACATCTGAACCAAGTAGCCGTTATTCTTGACCTGCTTCTTGCAGCAGGCCTAACCATTCGACCAGATAAATGCCAATTGGGGATGGGTGAAGTCCAGTACCTAGGGCATAGAGTAGGAGGAGGGAAGCTCCGTCCCGAACCTGCCAAAATCCAGGCTATTAGAGACTGGCCTGTACCCCAAACTAAGAAACAAGTTATGGCTTTTTTGGGCACTGCCAGTTATTACCGAAAATTTGTTTCTCATTTCAGCACTGTGGCCAAGCCTCTTACCGACCTGACCAAGAAAACGATGCCCCGGCTGGTGATCTGGACTCCAGCCTGTGATGAGGCTTTTAACCAGCTGAAGGACGCTCTGGTCTGTGACCCTGTTCTGGCTGCTCCAGACTACAAGAGGAGATTCATTGTGCAGACGGACGCCTCTGCTTATGGACTGGGAGCTGTCCTCAGCCAGGTGAATGCAGCTGGGGACGAGCACCCCATTGCCTACCTCAGCCGGAAACTGCTGGACCGAGAAGTGGCCTATGCAACTGTTGAAAAAGAATGTCTGGCTGTAGTGTGGGCCCTTAGGAAACTAAGGCCGTATCTGTATGGACGAGAATTCACTGTCATTACTGATCACAATCCCCTCACCTGGCTGAACAGAGTCTCTGGGGACAATGGACGCTTACTACGATGGAGCCTGGCACTGCAGCCCTATAACTTTACCATACAGTATAGAAGAGGCAGCCAACACCAAAATGTAGATGGACTGTCCAGGCAAGAGGAGCCCTGAGTCCTGTCAGCCATGCCTGTGTGTACTTAACCAGTGACCTGTAGAGGTCCCTAGTACGTACACAAATTGGGAGGGGAAGGGATTGTCATGATTTGCAGTCTTGCCCTGTCCTGTATTTTGTATAATATGTCATTTAACTTTCCTCTGGTTCATTTGCTGTAAATTAACCATGTCTCCTTCCCCCAATACTTGCAATGTCTTGTGATGTACCTGGACCATAATCTAATTTAGGCTTGTGTCAACAGCTAGTGGAACTTTGGCTATTGTTTTCCTAAGCAGAAGATAACCTACAATACACATCCTGTAGACTAAGTGGAGCCCTTACATTTCTAGAATCTTCTGATGGACCAAACCATTGAATAGTAGGTGTGACCCCTACCCCCCTTCAGATGGACTGATCCCAGGAGCCCTGACAATACATTCTTGCTTTAAGATCAGATGTGAGTTGGATGCTAAAAGAGAAGGACGAGGCTGTCTGAGGAAGCTTCGGCCTCTGTGTGATCGTGGTGGATTTCTGGGACTCTTAAAGGACTATGGTTTTGTGATCTGGCACAAGGATTGTCGGGAGGTGCCCCGAATCAGTTTCCTGTGGACTTATTTTGGGACTCTGCAAATTACCTTCGTGTTGTTCCTGTTTTTTGGTCAATAAATCTGTTGGATTATTCCCAGGCCTGTTGTCCCTCCTTGCTCTGGAGAATACTCCCGTCACATACGATGCCAGGTATAGACCGTGGGGCCGCTGTGTCGTGTATGATCCCAGGTATAGACTGTGGGGCCGCTGTGCCGTGTACGATCCCAGGTATAGACCGTGGGGCCGCTGTGTCGTGTATGATCCCAGGTATAGACCGTGGGGCCGCTGTGCCGTGTACGATCCCAGGTATAGACCGTGGGGCCGCTGTGTCGTGTATGATCCCAGGTATAGACTGTGGGGCCGCTGTGCCGTGTACGATGCCAGGTATAGACCGTGGGGCCGCTGTGCCGTGTACGATGCCAGGTATAGACCGTGGGGCCGCTGTGCCGTGTACGATGCCAGGTATAGACCGTGGGGCCGCTGTGTCGTGTACGATCCCAGGTATAGACCGTGGGGCCGCTGTGTCGTGTACGATCCCAGGTATAGACCGTGGGGCCGCTGTGTCGTGTACGATCCCAGGTATAGACCGTGGGGCCGCTGTGTCGTGTATGATCCCAGGTATAGACCGTGGGGCCGCTGTGCCGTGTACGATCCCAGGTATAGACCGTGGGGCCGCTGTGTCGTGTATGATCCCAGGTATAGACTGTGGGGCCGCTGTGCCGTGTACGATGCCAGGTATAGACCGTGGGGCCGCTGTGCCGTGTACGATGCCAGGTATAGACCGTGGGGCCGCTGTGCCGTGTACGATGCCAGGTATAGACCGTGGGGCCGCTGTGTCGTGTACGATCCCAGGTATAGACCGTGGGGCCGCTGTGTCGTGTACGATCCCAGGTATAGACCGTGGGGCCGCTGTGTCGTGTACGATCCCAGGTATAGACCGTGGGGCCGCTGTGCCGTGTACGATGCCAGGTATAGACCGTGGGGCCGCTGTGTCGTGTACGATCCCAGGTATAGACCGTGGGGCCGCTGTGTCGTGTATGATCCCAGGTATAGACCGTGGTGCCGCTGTGCCGTGTACGATACCAGGTATAGACCGTGGGGCCGCTGTGCCGTGTACGATCCCAGGTATAGACTGTGGGGCCGCTGTGCCGTGTACGATCCCAGGTATAGACTGTGGGGCCGCTGTGCCATGTACGATCCCAGGTATAGACTGTGGGGCCGCTGTGTCGTGTACGATGCCAGGTATAGACCGTGGTGCCGCTGTGCCGTGTACGATGCCAGGTATAGACCGTGGGGCCGCTGTGCCGTGTACGATACCAGGTATAGACCGGGGCCGCTGTGTCGTGTACGATCCCAGGTATAGACCGTGGTGCCGCTGTGCCGTGTACGATCCCAGGTATAGACCGTGGTGCCGCTGTGCCATGTACGATCCCAGGTATAGACCGTGGGGCCGCTGTGCCGTGTACGATCCCAGGTATAGACCGTGGGGCCGCTGTGCCGTGTACGATCCCAGGTATAGACCGTGGTGCCGCTGTGCCGTGTACAATCCCAGGTATAGACCGTGGGGCCGCTGTGCCGTGTACGATCCCAGGTATAGACTGTGGGGCCGCTGTGCCGTGTACAATCCCAGGTATAGACCGTGGGGCCGCTGTGTCGTGGAGATCCCAGGTATAGACCGTGGGGCCGCTGTGCCGTGTACAATCCCAGGTATAGACCGTGGGGCCGCTGTGTCGTGTACGATCCCAGGTATAGATCGTGGTGCCGCTGTGCCGTGTACGATGCCAGGTATAGACCGTGGGGCCGCTGTGCCTTGTACGATCCCAGGTGTAGACCGTGGGGCCGCTGTGTCGTGTACGATCCCATGTATAGATCGTGGTGCCTCTGTGCCGTGTACGATCCCAGGTATAGACCGTGGTGCCGCTGTGCCGTGTACGATCCCAGGTATAGACCGTGGGGCCGCTGTGCCATGTACGATCCCAGGTATAGACCGTGGGGCCGCTGTGCCGTGTACGATCCCAGGTATAGACCGTGGGGCCGCTGTGCCGTGTACGATGCCAGGTATAGACCGTGGGGCCGCTGTGCCGTGTACAATCCCAGGTATAGACCGTGGGGGCCCTGTGTCGTGTACGATCCCAGGTATAGATCGTGGTGCCGCTGTGCCGTGTACGATGCCAGGTATAGACCGTGGGGCCGCTGTGCCGTGTACGATCCCAGGTATAGACTGTGGGGCCGCTGTGCCGTGTACAATCCCAGGTATAGACCGTGGGGCCGCTGTGTCGTGTACGATCCCAGGTATAGATCGTGGTGCCGCTGTGCCGTGTACGATGCCAGGTATAGACCGTGGGGCCGCTGTGTCGTGTACGATCCCAGGTATAGACCGTGGGGCCGCTGTGTCGTGTACGATCCCAGGTATAGATCGTGGTGCCGCTGTGCCGTGTACGATGCCAGGTGTAGACCGTGGGGCCGCTGTGCTGTGTACGATCCCAGGTATAGACCGTGGGGCCGCTGTGTCGTGTACGATCCCAGGTATAGACCGTGGTGCCGCTGTGCCGTGTACGATGCCAGGTATAGACCGTGGGGCCGCTGTGCCGTGTACGATCCCAGGTATAGACCGTGGTGCCGCTGTGTCGTGGAGATCCCAGGTATAGACCGTGGTGCCGCTGTGTCGTGAACGATCTCAGTTATAGACTGTGGGGCCGCTGTGCCGTGTACGATCCCAGATATAGACCGTGGTGCCGCTGTGTCGTGGAGATCCCAGGTATAGACCGTGGTGCCGCTGTGTCGTGAACGATCTCAGTTATAGACTGTGGGGCCGCTGTGCCGTGTACGATCCCAGTTATAGACTGTGGGGCCGCTGTGCTGTGTATGATCCCAGGTATAAGTTGCTGTGTCGTGTACGATCCCAGGTATAGACCGTGGTGCAGCTGTGTCGTGAACGATCCCCGGTATAGACCGTGGGGCCGCTGTGTAGTGTACAATCCCAGGTGTAGACCGTGGGGCCGCTGTGCTGTGTATGATCCCAGGTATAGACCGTGGTGCCGCTGTGTCATGTACGATCCCAGGTATAGACCGTGGTGCTGCTGTGTCGTGTACGATCCCAGGTATAGACCGTGGGGCCGCTGTGTAGTGTACAATCCCAGGTGTAGACCGTGGGGCCGCTGTTCTGTGTACGATCCCAGGTATAGACCGTGGTGCCGCTGTGTCGTGTACGATCCCAGGTATAGACCGTGGTGCTGCTGTGTCGTGTACGATCCCAGGTGTAGACCGTGGTGCTGCTGTGTAGTGTACAATCCCAGGTGTAGACCGTGGGGCCGCTGTTCTGTGTACGATCCCAGGTATAGACCGTGGTGCCGCTGTGTCGTGTACGATCCCAGGTATAGACCGTGGTGCTGCTGTGTCGTGTACGATCCCAGTTATAGACCGTGGGGCCGCTGTTTAGTGTACAATCCCAGGTGTAGACCGTGGGGCCGCTGTTCCGTGTACGATCCCAGGTATAGACCGTGGTGCCGCTGTGTCGTGTACGATCCCAGTTATAGACCGTGGGGCCACTGTGTAGTGTACAATCCCAGGTATAGACCGTTGTGCCGTGTATGATCCCAGGTATAGACCGTGGGGCCACTGTACCGTGTGCGATCCCAGGTATAGACTATGGGGTCGCAATGCCGTGTACAAAGTGATTGGCAGAGGCTCAAAGTCCAATTGCGAGGCCAGAGGCAGATTAATGGGGCAGCAGAGTAAAGGACCTACTGGAGAGACATCAGAGTGTTAGCTGGGAAGCCACAAAAAAGGATGTTGCAGTAGTTGAGGCAGGACATGATAAGGAAATGCACTAACAATTTTAGTAGATTTAGGGTTGAGAAAAGGGATGGATTCTGGAATTATTTTTGGGTTGGAGGCGCGGTGAGGTGTGAAGGACAGGGCAGAGTCGAGGTTTGAGTTGTGATACATTAGATGGTGTGAAGTCATTTATATTGATATATATACGGTAGATGTGGTAGTGGGTGAGTGAGATGGAAGAAAGATGTGGTGTTTGGTTTTGTCCACATTGAGTCATAGAAGGTGTGATCAGAAGGAGGAGGATATGGCTGATTGATACGATGGGATTCTGGACAGCAGAGAGGTAACTTTAGGGCCAGAGGGGTAGATCTGAGTATCATCAGCCTGTAGGTGGTACTGGAAGCCATGAGACTGATTTTTCTCAAGCCAAATGTGTACATGGAGGCAAATAGGTGTCCAAGGACAGAGCCTTGAGGGACACTGACAGAGAGCAAGATGAGGAGTAGTATAGAATTGGGAGAAGCTAAATGTGCAGTCAGTATGGTCAGGAGAGGGCAAGGGAAAAGAGGATCTGTAAAATGAAGGAGTGGTCAACTGCATTAAAGGAAGGAGGAGAACGCGTCTATGACAAAGAGGACAGAGTGATATGGAAAGCAGAGGACAAGTTTAGGAGGCAAAGCATAGAGAAATATAGAAGGAGGAGGCAAAGTCTAGGAGGGGGAGTACAGTGTAATGTAGACAACGGAGGAGAGGTCTATGAGGAGCAGGACAGGTCTAGGAGAAGGGAGCACAGAGTAGTGTAGAAGGCAGAGGACAGATCTAGGAGGAGAAGCACAGAGTAATGTAGAAGGCAGAGGACAGATCTAGGAGGAGGAGAACAGAGTAATGTAGAAGGCAGAAGACAGGTCTAGGAGGAAGAGCACAGTAATGTAGAAGGCAGAGAATGGGTTTAGGAGGAGGAGCACAGAGTAAAGTAGAAGGCAGAGGACAGGTCTAAGAGTAGGTGTAGTAGGGGGGCAGATTGGGGGGTGGTCCACTGCTTACCACGTCCAGACGACACAAACACCAGGCGATGCAAAGACGAGACGGAGGCAGATTTCAGTTGTAACAGATCCAGGTTTATTGGCCGTCCTCCTGACGACCATAGCCATGCACCGCAGTTCCTTTACATTTCTCCGTTCTCAGGCCCGGGTACCTTCACCTTTCCTGCTCTCGGAGTGACGTCCCTCACGGATCTTTCGCTGTGGCTGTCCTAGACCAATCTATCGCCAGCGCTTCACCTGCCCGAGGTTGTCGTCCAATCGGTACCCCCAGGGCCTCGTCTGTGCTGTGGTTCGTCGTGTCAGGACCACCCCCCTGACTGTCTTTTCCTGTCAGTCCCCTGGTCGAACTCTTCCACCGGTCTCAGTCTTCTGTCCTGAGTCTTCTCCTCCTGAGCTCCTCCCGAGACTAGCCTAGCCTGGAACCCTAACCTGTCCTATTTATCCCCTCTCTCACTGGGAATTTCCCTCCTGTGTTCCTATCTCCCCGCCCCCCATGACTAAGCGTTTTTTTAAGCCCTAATCTGATGTCAAGTCCTGAACTACACTCCCCCCTGCCATCTTGTGGTCAATTCTAGGTACTGCACTCCTTTTTCTATCTTTCCCAGCTGTTACTCTTCTGTCATTGCCAATCTCCGTCTATAGTGCACAAACTGTCCCCTCCTACTTCCAGTCAAGTCTGTCCGTCAAGTCACCTTCCCCACATAGGAGCACAGTAATGTAGAAGGCAGAGGACAGGTCTAGGATGAGGAGCATAATGTAGAAGACAGAGGACAGGTATAAGAGGAGGAGCACAGTAATGTAGTAGGCAGAGGATGGGTCTAGGAGAAGAGCATAGAGTAATGTAGAAGGCAGAGGACAGGTCTAGGAGAAGGAGCACAGAGTAATGTAGACGGTAGAGGACAGATCTAGGATGAGGAGCACAAAGTAATGTAGAAGGCAGAGGACAGGTCTAGGAGGAGGAGCACAGTAATGTAGACAGCAGAGGATGGGTCTAGGAGGAGGAGCACAGAGTAATGTAGAAGGCAGAGGACAGGTCTAGGAGGAGGAGCACAGAGTAATGTAGAAGGCAGAGGACAGATCTAGGATGAGGAGCACAAAGTAATGTAGAAGGCAGAGGACAGGTCTAGGAGGAGGAGCACAGTAATGTAGACAGCAGAGGATGGGTCTAGGAGAAGAGCACAGAGTAATGTAGAAGGCAGAGGACAGGTCTAGGGGAAGGAGCACAGAGTAATGTAGAAGGCAGAGGACAGATCTAGGACGAGGAGCACAGTAATATAGAAGGCAGAGGACAGGTCTAAGAGGAGGAGCACATTAGTGTAGAAGGCAGAGGATGGGTTTAGGAGGAGAAGCACAGAGTAATGTAGAAGGCAGAGGACAGGTCTAGGGGAAGGAGCACAGAGTAATGTAGAAGGCAGAGGACAGATCTAGGACGAGGAGCACAGTAATGTACAAGGTAGAGGATAGGTCTATGAGGAGGAGCACAGTAATGTAGAAGGCAGAGGACAGGTCAGAGGAGGAGCACAGAGTAATGTAGAAGGCAGAGGACAGGTCTAGGTCGAGGATCACAGTAATGTAGAAGGCAGAGGACAGGTCTAGAATGAGGAGCACAGTAATGTAGAAAGCAGAGGACAGGTCTAGGAGGAGGAGCACAGTAAGATAGAAGGCAGAGGACAGGTCTAGGAGGAGAAGCACTAATGTAGAAGGCAGAGGATGGGTCTAGGACGAGGAGCACAGTAATGTAGAAGGCAGAGGATGGGTCTAGGAGAAGGAGCACAGAATAATGTAGAAAGCAGAGGACAGATCTTGGATGAGCAGCACAAAGTAATGTAGAAGGCAGAGGGCAGGTCTAGGAGGAGCACAGTAATGTAGAAGTCAGAGGACAGGTCTAGGACGAGGAGCACAGAGTAATGTAGAAGGCAGAGGACAGGTCTAGGAGGAGCACAGAGTAATGTAGAAGGCAGAGGGCAGGTCTAGGAGGAGCACAGTAATGTAGAAGTCAGAGGACAGATCTAGGATGAGGAGCACAAAGTAATGTAGAAGGCAGAGGACAGGTCTAGGAGGAGGAACACAGTAATGTAGACAGCAGAGGATGGGTCTAGGAGAAGAGCACAGAGTAATGTAGAAGGCAGAGGACAGGTCTAGGGGAAGGAGCACAGAGTAATGTAGAAGGCAGAGGACAGATCTAGGACGAGGAGCACAGTAATATAGAAGGCAGAGGACAGGTCTAAGAGGAGGAGCACATTAGTGTAGAAGGCAGAGGATGGGTTTAGGAGGAGAAGCACAGAGTAATGTAGAAGGCAGAGGACAGGTCTAGGGGAAGGAGCACAGAGTAATGTAGAAGGCAGAGGACAGATCTAGGACGAGGAGCACAGTAATGTACAAGGTAGAGGATAGGTCTATGAGGAGGAGCACAGTAATGTAGAAGGCAGAGGACAGGTCAGAGGAGGAGCACAGAGTAATGTAGAAGGCAGAGGACAGGTCTAGGTCGAGGATCACAGTAATGTAGAAGGCAGAGGACAGGTCTAGGAGGAGGAGCACAGTAATGTAGAAAGCAGAGGACAGGTCTAGGAGGAGGAGCACAGTAAGATAGAAGGCAGAGGACAGGTCTAGGAGGAGAAGCACTAATGTAGAAGGCAGAGGATGGGTCTAGGACGAGGAGCACAGTAATGTAGAAGGCAGAGGATGGGTCTAGGAGAAGGAGCACAGAATAATGTAGAAAGCAGAGGACAGATCTTGGATGAGCAGCACAAAGTAATGTAGAAGGCAGAGGGCAGGTCTAGGAGGAGCACAGTAATGTAGAAGTCAGAGGACAGGTCTAGGACGAGGAGCACAGAGTAATGTAGAAGGCAGAGGACAGGTCTAGGAGGAGCACAGAGTAATGTAGAAGGCAGAGGACAGGTCTAGGAGGAGGAGCACAGTAATGGAGAAGGCAAAGGATGGGTCTAGAAGGAGTAGTACGAAGAATTGACTGTTGGCTTTGGCGGTAAGTAGCGTTTGAGAGAAGACAAATTGTAGGTTGTCGAAGAGCAAGTTAGATAAGAGATTGGAAGAAAGTTTGAGGTGGATATGCTGCTTGAGGAGTTTGGAGGTGAAAAGGAGTAACAATATGGATGTATAGGTGGGGTCAAGGGATGGCTTCTTCAGGATAGATGTGATAGATTTTGTATAACATACAGTAATTGCTGAGTAAACTGTAATAAAAAAAAAGAAAAAAATTACTTACAACAGTGAAGTTTCTTAGTGCATAAATTGGCCAATTCATGTGAGCCCATCAACCGCGACAAGGTGACACTTCTCTGATGGGTCCTATCATCCGAAACATGGCTCTCTTGTGCTATAAGCCTAGAGTGTGAATGGGCAAACATGACTCTCCTGGGTTACAAACCTGCACATTTAATTAAGCTGGTAGGAGCCATAGTTGATAACAAACACCCTTGGGCTGACGGGTGGGGTGAAGATAGATGTGATTGTAGTATGTTTGAAAACAAAAGGGAAAACACCAGCAGTTATTGATGGGTTAAAGAGCTGTGTAGGGCCGTGATAAGCATAGTGATGAGTTTGGGGAGGAGATGGGATGGGATAGGATCAAGCACACAAGTGGTGAGGTGTGACTTGGAGAGAGAGCGAATGAGCTTTTCTTTAGTGATGGTGAGAAGGAAGGTTACGGGGAAGGGCACTGGTCTGCTTTACTGTTGCATTGTGGTAGTTGAACATGCTTTGACTGATTTTATCGATCTTGCTTTTGAAATTTGGTGCATTGTCTTCTGTCGCAATAATGGAGGTCGGAGGGGGTAACAGTGGATAAAGGAAGGAGTTAAAAGTGTTTAATTAAATGCTTGGTTTATTGAATAGAGAAGATATGAGGGTTGTGAAGTTGTCCTGTTTAGCAGTGCTGAAGGCCGACTTGATTGTGGTGAAGTCTTCCTGCTAGTGTGTTTTCTTCCAGCGCCACTCTGCAACCCTGGACACTTTGACGCAGCTTTTTTTGTGAGGTTGGTGCCAGGGTTGTTTATTGGTTCGTTGCCTTGTGTTATGAACGAGAAGGAGGATAGTCAATAGATGAAGCTAGTGTGGCGTTGCTGCTTCTGTGTCATGGAGTGAATATAGGGTGGACATCAGTAGACGAGTGTGTGAATGTCGAGGCACAATATGTTCCTGTCGGGGGATTCTAATTACTGAATTATTGGGGCAGTAGAAGGTAACCAGATTGAGAATGCAGGTGGTCACCTTAGGGAGAGGTGAGATTGTGAGGTCAGATAAGAAACAGAGGTGGGTAAAGATGTGGTCTTGGGTATGTCCATCTGTGTGGGTGGATGGGGAGGACCATTGTATGAGCGATGAAGGAAGTGATTGACAAAAGTTTAGATGCTGCTGACTGGTGGGTAATAATGTGGATGTGAAAATCACCCTTGATGGTGGGAATGTCAGCGAAGAGTGTAGACGCATGGTGGAGAAGTGGTCAATAAATGTGGTGGCAAGGCTCAGTTTATGACAACCACTTGTCAAGAGAGTAGCTAAGGACACAGTGTAATTCAAAGGAAAAGAGGGCAGAAGTAGGATTGGAATGAAGGTACAGTTGTCAGAAAGGAGAAGCCCAACTCCTCCACCATGTTTATTGGCAGGGCAAGTAGTGTGGGTGAAGTTCAGGCCAACATAACCATGCAGCTTGCAGCTGGGGAGGGTGTCTGCGTGTGAGGCCTAGGATAGATTACTAGAAGAGGTTGGGATTGACACTTAGTTTATCACAGATGGAGAGGGCGAGTGAAATTGTGGGATAATAATTAAAAGGAGATGCAGTTAGTAATACGTAGCTGTTTTTACCTTCTTGTCACTCCTGGTAAATTTCTAATGTGGCACTTGACAACTGCACTTTAAAGGAGCTGGATGTACAAACCACAGTCACAGTAGATGTATGGCTCCAAAGTTAGACACCTTTAATTGCACATGAAAGTCGCCAGGTGTGGACAAGATGGAGGAGACACATGAGACCAGTTATTGACAGATGTACCAGAGACAGTGTGAATCCATAGAATTAGGAGACTCTGGAACTGTGTGTGACTTCTCAGCTGGTGGCCTCCGCTCTGCCTTTGCTCCCTTTCTTGGTGAAATCTAGACTCTTGATGGAGGATTCTTGACCTGTGGCTGAGACACAGTTTTCTGACACCTGGCATTACATCCACAGTCTTCGTATATTACTGTGCCTTATACGGGATCTTGGTGACTGGTGTTGGAGGCAGTCACCCGACCCTAAGGTTCTCACAGTTGGGATTGTGTGGAGTGATGGGTGTGGCAGATTCTCCATGTAAACCGGCTGAATGAGCAATAATAAGATTTCAGGAACCTGTGGGGAAGATGGTCATTCTTCTACAGGAACCAAAAATATTGTACAGGTCTCATTGTGAGCCTCGCCCCAACATTCTTCTTACCCTAAACCTCACCCGTATCATCAGCCTGACTCTTACCCTAACATCCATATCACTCATGCCTGTACCATAATCCTCAACTTGGTCCTCAACCTTAGGCCGGAGTCAAACTAGAGAGAAATACGGACGAGTGCTATACGATAAAAAAAAAAAATCACTCAGCACTCGGACCAATGTTAATCTGTGGGGCAGCGCCCATCATGCATTTTTTTTATCGCCCTTATTATACGTGCAGCATGCTGCGATTTTCACCGTATTTCGTCCGAGACTCGCCAATTCAAGTCTATGGGTGCGAGAAAAAAACAGATTTACACACGAACCATGCGTACGACTTGCGAGAAATACGCACCAGTGTCCTTTACAAAAGCCGGGAATTCAGGGCGCTGTAGTGTAAAATCACGCTGACATGTTACATTAGAATAGATAGAATACATGTATACACATAGTATAGGTATATATATGTCATTGACACACACACACATATATATATATATTTATATTTCATGGAGATATAGATAGCAGAATAGGTGATATTTCAATTGTCGGCTTCTGTAAAATTATTACAGAACCTGACAGGATATGACACATAGGTTACATACAGTAAACCATTGAATGTCCATTAGATTTATATGTGTCCCTCACTAATAATGTTAGTAGTGTGTGTGTAAAATTTTGGCACTGTAGGTGTTAAATTAAAGGATTAATTCACAGGAAAAACTTAGCCAGTGACTGAGGGCAGATATTAATAGCCTAGAGAGGGACCATTGGTTTTGGCCCCTCCCTGGCTAAAAAAATCTGCGCCCAGCCACCCCAGAAAAGGCGCATCTGAAATTCCAGCACTTACCCTCTCTCTTCCCCATTGCCCTATAGCAGGTGGCATATGGGGTAATTAGGAGTTAAAGTCACCTTGCTATTGTAAGGTGACATTTAGCCTGGTTAATAATGGAGAGGTGTCAATAAGACACCTCTCCATTATTAATCCACTAGTCTGAAAGGGTTAAAAACACACACACATTAAGAATAAAGACTTTTAATGAAATAAACACACATTTTTTCCATCTTTATTAAACTCCCAATCCATTCGAAGCCATTGTTCTCCTGGAAAAAATCCACAATAAAAAAGCAACAATATCCCATACCTGTTCGCCGTACAGTCAGGTCCCACGGCGCAATCCATCTCAAGGGGTTAAATAGTTTACAACCAGGAGCAGTGCTAATGCGACCGGCCCGGCTGTAAACCACAGAGGAATGAAGGAAAAACTGCCTGCGCAGCCTCCCCGCCTGACCGCAGATGAACTGATTAGAGTGGGAAAGTTTCTGAACATTTTCCCACGCTGTCAGTTCACCGCGGGTCAGGTGGGGTCAGTGACTACCGCTGTCTCACTGACATATATATAGACTGTATATATGTGTTCACGAATATTTGAGGCTATGGACCCATTAGATGTCCATTTTGCAAGGTTGTGAGACAATCTCGCCGTACGGATGCCATACGGATGTCACACGGATGCTTAGATGTGAGAAAATCGCATCAAGGCATTGCACACGGATGACATACGGATCACTGTTCAGGGAACATTTCTGCGATTCTCAGCTGTAGAAAACGGACCGTATTTTTATACATTGTGTGTGACTCCAGCCTTACCCTGAGACTTAACACTCACCCATACCATCACCCTGATCCTCATCCGTACCCAGACACTTTCTATAACCCTCACCCTGACTCTACAGTAACCCCCAACCTTCTCTTCACACTGACTCATACCTTCTCACCCTTACCCTAAACCTCATCCACTTCCTGGATTTTACCCTAACACCTCCTCATATCCTCACACTGAGGCACACAACCTAGCCCTCAACTCCAGTCACAACCTGACCCTTAGCATAACCCCCATGCGTATCAACATGACACTTAGGGCAATGCTGAAATGATTAAATTCATGGGCATTGACAAAATTTCTACTCCAATACGAGGTGGTGACTGGGATCGGATGATCCTACAGAAGGAAGCTAAGTGAATATTCGGGCTCCAAACTCCCCACCCCAGAGGACTCAATGACCTTCTATCCTTGTCTTGTTTCCTCTAATTAGTAGGGCTTTTTAGGGATAGTCAGTTAGGGTCAGCCACCGTTGGTTGAGTGGGGGCGCCAATGCACAGGTCTTAGGGTGCCAACCTTCGTGTGAGGTAGGGACAGTGAGAACAGGGCCTCCAGGGACTAAATTAGGCTATCTACATGTCTATCTCTCTATTTCATCCCCATTTGGGGATTTTTCCAAGCCCCTGTGTATGCATGTATGGGCTCATATACCTCAAGCGGCATGCACACGATCTCTCTTCCCTAAATACTCGCCTGATGAGTCTATGACGAAACGCGTCGGGAGACGGGACGTGCAATAAGGATGGGGTCCACCAACGATATATACACTTGGCGAGACCGTTCCTTTTTCTTACCCGCCATGTTTAGAGGGCATGATGCATCATGTGCTAATGTTGAAGGCACAATATTTGCCCTGCTACTGTCATAAATGCTGAAGGTTTGTGCTCATGGCCAGGTGTCTATTCAGTCAGCACATGATTTGAGGATTATTGCTGGACATACTGTTCATCTGATGGTAGAAAGTGATACCAGCGTTCCAAACAAGACACATTATCAGACCCTAAGCTTGAATATACACTGGCGTAGTAAATATATAGTGTCTACTTGATGGTTGGAAAGTTATACCAACGTTTTTTTTTAAAATGACGCACTGTTGGCACTGTCACTTGATTGTATACTAGCGGAAGAGCCCGGCGCTGCCCGGGCACAGTAACTAACTGTGGATAGTTATAGTAAATTATAATTATCCTCCATCCCATAGTCCCGTGCCCATATACCCATAATATCCTCCATCCCATAGTCAAGTGCCCATATACCCATCATACTTATCCTCCATCCCATAGTCAAGTGCCCATATACCCATCATACATATTCGCCATCCCATAGTCCTGTGCCCATATACCCGTCACACATATCCTCCATCCCATAGTCCCATGCCCATATACCCATCACACATATCCTCCATCCCATAGTCCCATGCCCATATACCCATCACACATCCTCCATCCCATAGTCCAGTGCCCATATACCCATCACACATCCTCCATCCCATAGTCCAGTGCCCATATACCCATCACACATCCTCCATCCCATAGTCCTGTGCCCATATACCCGTCACACATATCCTCCATCCCATAGTCCCATGCCCATATGCCCATCATACATATCCTCCATCCCATAGTCCCATGCCCATATGCCCATCATACATATCCGCCATCCCATAGTCCCGTGCCCATATACCCATCACACATCCTCCATCCCATAGTTCCATGCCCATATACCCATCACACATCCTCCATCCCATAGTCCCATGCCCATATACTCATAATACATATTCACCATCCCCTAGTCGAGTGCCCATATACCCATCACACATCCTTCATCTCATAGTCTCATGCCCATATACCCATCATACATATCCTCCATTCCATAGTCCCGTGCCCATATACCCATCATACATATTCTCCATCCCATAGTCCTGTGCCCATATACCCATCACACATCCACCATCCCATAGTTCCGTGCCCATATACCCATCATACATCCTCCATCCCATAGTCCAGTGCCCATATACCCATCATACATATCCTCCATCCCATAGTCCCGTGCCCATATACCCGTCATACATATCCTCCATCCCATAGTCCGTGCCCATATTCCCATCATACATATCCGCCATCCCATAGTTCCGTGCCCATATACCCATCACACATCCTCCATCCCATAGTCCAGTGCCCATATACCCATCATACATATCCTCCATCCCATAGTCCCGTGCCCATATACCCGTCATACATATCCTCCATCCCATAGTCCCATGCCCATATACCCATCATACATATCCTCCATCCCATAGTCCCATGCCCATATACCCATCATACATATCCTCCATCCCATAGTCCCGTGCCCATATACCCGTCATACATATCCTCCATCCCATAGTCCCATGCCCATATACCCATCATACATATCCGCCATCCCATAGTTCCGTGCCCATATACCCATCACACATCCTCCATCCCATAGTCCAGTGCCCATATACCCATCATACATATTCTCCATCCCATAGTCCCATGCCCATCATACATATCCTCCATCCCATAGGCCCGTGCCCATATACCCATCACACATCCTTCATCCTATAGTCCCGTGCCCATATACCCATCATACATATCCTCCATCCCATAGTCCCGTGCCCATATACCCATCATACATATCCACGATCCCATAGGCCCGTGCCCATATACCCATCATGCATATCCTCCATACCATAGTCGAGTGCCCATATAACCATCACACATCCTCCATCCCATAGTCCCGTGCCCATATACCCATCACACATCCTTCATCTCATAGTCCCGTGCCCATATACCCATCACACATCCTCCATCCCATAGTCCAGTGCCCATATACCCATCACACATCCTCCATCCCATAGTCCCGTGCCCATATACCCATCACACATCCTCCATCCCATAGTCTCATGCCCATATACCCATCACACATCCTCCATCCCATAGTCTCATGCCCATATACCCATCATACATAGCCTCCATCCCATAGTCCCGTGCCCATATACCCATCACACATCCTCCATCCCATAGTCTCATGCCCATATACCCATCACACATCCTCCATCCCATAGTCTAATGCCCATATACCCATCACACATCCTCCATCCCATAGTCCCGTGCCCATATACCCATCACACATCCTCCATCCCATAGTCTCATGCCCATATACCCATCATACATAGCCTCCATCCCATAGTCCCGTGTCCATATACCCATCATACATCCTCCATCCCATAGTCTCATGCCCATATACCCATCACACATCCTCCATCCCATAGTCTCATGCCCATATACCCATCACACATCCTCCATCCCATAGTCCCATGCCCATATACCCATCATACATATCCTCCATCCCATAGTCCGGTGCCCATATACCCATCACACATCCTCCATTCCATAGTACGGTGCCCATATACCCATCACACATCCTCCATTCCATAGTCCCATGCCCATATACCCATCATACACATCCTCCATCCCATAGTCCCGTGCCCATATACCCATCATACATATCCTCCATCCCATAGTCCAGTGCCCATATACCCATCACACATCCTCCATCTCATAGTCCCGTGCCCATATACCCATCATACATATCCTCCATCCCATATTCCCGTGCCCATATACCCATCACATATCCTCCATCCAATAGTCCCGTGCCCATATACCCATCACACATCCTCCATCCCATAGTCCATTGCCCATATACCCATCACACATCCTCCATCCCATAGTCCATTGCCCATATACCCATCACACATCCTCCATCCCATAGTCCCGTGCCCATATACCATCACACATCCTCCATCCCATAGTCCCGTGCCCATTTACCCATCATACATATCCTCCATCCCATAGTCCCGTGCCCATATACCCATCACACATCCTCCATCTCATAGTCCAGTGCCCATATACCCATCACATATCCTCCATCCCATAGTCCCGTGCCCATATACCCATCACACATCCTCCATCCCATAGTCCCGTGCCCATATACCCATCACACATCCTCCATCCCATAGTCTCATGCCTATATACCCATCATACATAGCCTCTATCCCATAATTCCGTGTCCATATACCCATCACACATCCTCCATCCCATAGTCCCGTGCCCATATACCCATCATACATATCCTCCATCCCATAGTCCGGTGCCCATATACCCATCACACATCTTCCATCCCATAGTCGAGTGCCCGTATACCATCACACATCCTCCATCCCATAGTCTCATGCCCATATACCCATCACACATCCTCCATCCCATAGTCTCATGCCCATATACCCATCACACATCCTCCATCCCATAGTCTCATGCCCATATACCCATCATACATAGCCTCCATCCCATAGTCCAGTGCCCATATACCCATCATACATATCCTCCATCCCATAGTCCCATGCCCATATACCCATCATACATATCCGCCATCTCATAGTCCCGTGCCCATATACCCATCACACATCCTCCATCCCATAGTCCAGTGCCCATATACCCATCACACATCCTCCATCCCATAGTCCCGTGCCCATATACCCATCACACATCCTCCATCCCATAGTCTTATGCCCATATACCCATCACACATCCTCCATCCCATAGTCTCCTGCCCATATACCCATCACACATCCTCCATCCCATAGTCCCGTGCCCATATACCCATCACACATCCTCCATCCCATAGTCTCATGCCCATATACCCATCATACATAGCCTCCATCCCATAGTCCCGTGTCCATATACCCATCATACATCCTCCATCCCATAGTCCCATGCCCATATACCCATCACACATCCTCCATCCCATAGTCCAGTGCCCATATACCCATCACACATCCTCCATCCCATAGTCCCGTGCCCATATACCCATCACACATCCTCCATCCCATAGTCTCATGCCCATATACCCATCACACATCCTCCATCCCATAGTCTCATGCCCATATACCCTTCACACATCCTCCATCCCATAGTCCCGTGCCCATATACCCATCACACATCCTCCATCCCATAGTCCCATGCCCATATACCCATCATACATATCCTCCATCCCATAGTCCGGTGCCCATATACCCATCACACATCCTCCATTCCATAGTACGGTGCCCATATACCCATCACACATCCTCCATCCCATAGTCCCGTGCCCATATATCCATCACTCATCCTCCATCCCATAGTCTCATGCCCATATACCCATCACACATCCTCCATCCCATAGTCTCATGCCCATATACCCATCACACATCCTCCATCCCATAGGCCCGTGCCCATATACCCATCACACATCCTCCATCCCATAGTCCCGTGCCCATATACCCATCACACATCCTCCATCCCATAGTCTCATGCCCATATACCCATCACACATCCTCCATCCCATAGTCTCATGCCCATATACCCTTCACACATCCTCCATCCCATAGTCCCGTGCCCATATACCCATCACACATCCTCCATCCCATAGTCCCATGCCCATATACCCATCATACATATCCTCCATCCCATAGTCCGGTGCCCATATACCCATCACACATCCTCCATTCCATAGTACGGTGCCCATATACCCATCACACATCCTCCATCCCATAGTCCCGTGCCCATATATCCATCACTCATCCTCCATCCCATAGTCTCATGCCCATATACCCATCACACATCCTCCATCCCATAGTCTCATGCCCATATACCCATCACACATCCTCCATCCCATAGGCCCGTGCCCATATACCCATCACACATCCTCCATTCCATAGTCTCATGCCCATATACCCATCATACACATCCTCCATCCCATAGTCCCGTGCCCATATACCCATCACACATCCTTCATCTCATAGTCCCATGCCCATATACCCATCATACATATCTTCCATCCCATAGTCCCGTGCCCATATACTCATCATACATATCCGCCATCTCATAGTCCCGTGCCCATATACTCATCATACATATCCGCCATCTCATAGTCCCGTGCCCATATACCCATCATACATATCCTCCATCCCATAGTCCAGTGCCCATATACCCATCATACATATCCTCCATCCCATAGTCCCGTGCCCATATACCCATCACATATCCTCCATCCAATAGTCCATGCCTATATACCTATCACACATCCTCCATCCCATAGTCCCGTGCCCATTTACCCATCATACATATCCTCCATCCCATAGTCCCGTGCCCATATACCCATCACACATCCTCCATCCCATAGTCCAGTGCCCATATACCCATCACATATCCTCCATCCCATAGTCCCGTGCCCATATACCCATCACACATCCTCCATCCCATAGTCCCGTGCCCATATACCCATCACACATCCTCCATCCCATAGTCTCATGCCTATATACCCATCATACATAGCCTCTATCCCATAATTCCGTGTCCATATACCCATCACACATCCTCCATCCCATAGTCCCGTGCCCATATACCCATCATACATATCCTCCATCCCATAGTCCGGTGCCCATATACCCATCACACATCCTCCATCCCATAGTCGAGTGCCATATACCATCACACATCCTCCATCCCATAGTCTCATGCCCATATACCCATCATACATAGCTTCCATCCCATAGTCCCGTGCCCATATACCCATCACACATCCTCCATCCCATAGTCCAGTGCCCATATACCCATCACACATCCTCCATCCCATAGTCCCGTGCCCATATACCCATCACACATCCTCCATCCCATAGTCTCATGCCCATATACCCATCACACATCCTCCATCCCATAGTCTCATGCCCATATACCCATCACACATCCTCCATCCCATAGTCTCATGCCCATATACCCATCATACATAGCCTCCATCCCATAGTCCCGTGACCATATACCCATCATACATATCCGCCATCTCATAGTCCCGTGCCCATATACCCATCATACATATCCTCCATCCCATAGTCCCGTGCCCATATACCCATCATACATCCTCCATCCCATAGTCTCATGCCCATATACCCATCACACATCCTCCATCCCATAGTCTCATGCCCATATACCCATCACACATCCTCCATCCCATAGTCTCATGCCCATATACCCATCATACATATCCTCCATCCCATAGTCCCGTGACCATATACCCATCTTACATATCCGCCATCTCATAGTCCCGTGCCCATATACCCATCATACATATCCTCCATCCCATAGTCCAGTGCCCATATACCCATCACACATCCTCCATCCCATAGTCCCGTGCCCATATACATATCCGCCATCCCATAGTTCCATGCCCATATACCCGTCAAACATATGCTCCATCCCATAGTCCAGTGCCCATATACCCATCACACATCCTCCATCCCATAGTCCCGTGCCCATATACCCATCATACATATTCGCCATCCCATAGTCCCATGCCCATATACCCATCACACATCCTCCATCCCATAGTCCATTGCCTATATACCTATCACACATCCTCCATCCCATAGTCGAGTGCCCATATACCCATCATACATATCCTCCATCCCATATTCCCGTGCCCATATACCCATCACACATCCTCCATCCCATAGTCCATTGCCTATATACCTATCACACATCCTCCATCCCATAGTCTCATGCCCATATACTCATCACACATCCTCCATCCCATAGTCCATTGCCTATATACCTATCACACATCCTCCATCCCATAGTCCCGTGCCCATATACCCATCATACATATCCTCCATCCCATAGTCCCGTGCCCATATACCCATCACACATATCCTCCATCCCATAGTCCCGTGCCCATATACCCATCACACATCCTCCATCCCATAGTCCCGTGCCCATATACCCATCACACATCCTGCATCCCATAGTCTCATGCCCATATACCCATCACACATCCTCCATCCCATAGTCTCATGCCCATATACCCATCACACATCCTCCATCCCATAGTCTCATGCCCATATACCCATCATACATAGCCTCCATCCCATAGTCCAGTGCCCATATACCCATCATACATATCCTCCATCCCATAGTCCCGTGACCATATACCCATCATACATATCCGCCATCTCATAGTCCCGTGCCCATATACCCATCATACATATCCTCCATCCCATAGTCCAGTGCCCATATACCCATCACACATCCTCCATCCCATAGTCCCGTGCCCATATACATATCCGCCATCCCATAGTTCCGTGCCCATATACCCGTCAAACATATGCTCCATCCCATAGTCCAGTGCCCATATACCCATCACACATCCTCCATCCCATAGTCCCGTGCCCATATACCCATCATACATATTCGCCATCCCATAGTCCCATGCCCATATACCCATCACACATCCTCCATCCCATAGTCCATTGCCTATATACCTATCACACATCCTCCATCCCATAGTCGAGTGCCCATATACCCATCACACATCCTCCATCCCATGATCCGGTGCCCATATACCCATCATACATATCCTCCATCCCATATTCCCGTGCCCATATACCCATCACACATCCTCCATCCCATAGTCCTTTGCCTATATACCTATCACACATCCTCCATCCCATAGTCTCATGCCCATATACTCATCACACATCCTCCATCCCATAGTCCATTGCCTATATACCTATCACACATCCTCCATCCCATAGTCCCGTGCCCATATACCCATCATACATATCCTCCATCCCATAGTCCCGTGCCCATATACCCATCACACATATCCTCCATCCCATAGTCCCGTGCCCATATACCCATCACACATCCTCCATCCCATAGTCCCGTGCCCATATACCCATCACACATCCTCCATCCCATAGTCTCATGCCCATATACCCATCACACATCCTCCATCCCATAGTCTCATGCCCATATACCCATCACACATCCTCCATCCCATAGTCTCATGCCCATATACCCATCATACATAGCCTCCATCCCATAGTCCAGTGCCCATATACCCATC
Source organism: Dendrobates tinctorius (assembly GCF_039654945.1). Taxonomy (NCBI): domain Eukaryota; kingdom Metazoa; phylum Chordata; class Amphibia; order Anura; family Dendrobatidae; genus Dendrobates; species Dendrobates tinctorius. The sequence continues at coordinate 1,437,690 of NW_027361764.1, forward strand.
ATACATATCCTCCATCCCATAGTCCTGTGCCCATATACCCATCATACATATCCTCCATCCCATAGTCCTGTGCCCATATACCCATCATACATATCCTCCATCCCATAGTCCTGTGCCCATATACCCATCACACATCCTCCATCCCATAGTCCCGTGCCCATATACCCATCATACATATCCTCCATCCCATAGTCCCGTGCTCATATACCCATCATACATATCCTCCATCCCATAGTCCTGTGCCCATATACCCATCACACATCCTCCATCCCATAGTCTCATGCCCATATACCCATCATACATATCCTCCATCCCATAGTCCCATGCCCATATACCCATCACACATCCTCCATCCCATAGTCCCGTGCCCATATACCCATCACACATCCTCCATCCCATAGTCCAGTGCCCATATACCCATCACACATCCTCCATCCCATAGTCCCGTGTCCATATACCCATCATACATCCTTCTGTCATGATCCCAGTGCAGGTTTTTGAGCTGCACACCGGGAGTTAATGTCTGGAGCTCAGTGCAGGTTTTGACCTGCACACTTGGGGTTAATGATTGTGGCCTCTTTCTGGTTCTGGGAGAGCTTCATAAACCCCTGGGTAGCTTCAATCCCTGCCAGTTATACTTTTGCCTTTGGCCTAGTGTGCTGACCCCCGTGTGCCTGTTTGTTGCTATAGCTTGTTTATATGGTTCTGACCCGGTTCTGTTTCCCGTTGTGAGATTTCCTGTTGTTTTTGTACTGCGTTATTATCTGTGTATGACTCATTGCATGTGATCTCACTACTCTCTGCTCGCCCCTCTTGTACCTTGCAGCTATCTGTGTGTGACTCATTGGCTACGTCCTGACTATTCTCACTGTCTATTCCCCTTGGTAACTTTGTCTCGCAGTTACTCTGCTAGGAATTGTCTTGCAGCTCCTAGCTCTGTGGAGTTTAGGCCACGCCCCCAGCAGTCACATGATTCAGGTCCTGCGGCTCTGAAGTACACATCTATTCGGTTGCTGCCCGCTCCACAGGTAGCTTTGAGCACTGTTCGCTTTACTAAGGACACGCGCACTGGCTCAGTGAGCAAGTTCAGTGCGGTGTCTCTGACATTATAACTGGCCTACAATTTTTTTTCTCTCCTCATTTCTGCAGCATGGACCCAATGTGTGCCTTATCTGAGCAGGTGAAAAGCTTGACTCAGTCACTGCAGAAGCTTAGTTTGGAACACCAAGCTCTGGCCCAGTCCCAACGGCAGGTTGCGGACTCGGTTCAGGGGGTACTTTCCGCAGGCTTCCAGCAGGTGGGGAATAGAGATGTCATTTTAATCCCACCTGAATCCCCGGTTAAATTGCCAGATATGTTTTCTGGTAACAAGGATGAGTTCAGGGCATTTAAGGAGGGCTGTAAGCGCTTTTTTTTCTTTGAGACCCCGCTCCTCTGGGGATGAGAAACAGAGGGTGGGGGTGGGGATGTCCCTGCTTAGGGGGTCCCCACAAGCCTGGGCATTCTCGCTTTCCTCTTCTGCCCCTGAGAGAATGTCTGTGGATGCGTTTTTTGAAGCCTTAGGGCTTATTTATGATGAGCCTGATAGAGTGCGGTTGGCTGAGGACAAAGTGACGAGTGTCTGTCAGGGGGAGCACTCGGCCGAATGGTTCTGTACTGAATTCAGACGTTGGGCAGCGGAGATTTCCTGGAGTGATTCCGCCCTTCGGGGGCTGTTCCACAGAGGCCTGTGTGAACGTCTGAAGGATGCTTTGGCACTCCATCCTCCGCCTGACTCCCTGGAGGATGCCATGGTCCAAGCGGTTTGCATGGATCGCAGACTGCGGGCTAGAGGCATTATGCAACGGGAAACGCCCTTATTCTTCATTGGAGATGAGACCCAGTCTCTTCCTATGGCTATGGAGGTGAGCGCTGTCACCTGTGAGGGAAAGGAAAGAAGACGCCGCTGGGAAAAGCAGTTGTGCTTCTATTGTGGGAAATCTGGACATTGGAAGAAGGACTGCCCCTCCTGTCCGTCATCCTCCAAGATGGCGGGAAACGACTAGGTCTGGGTAGTAATCGAGGAGGCTACCCAGACCTTCAGGTACAATTTTCCTCATGTGCAAAAATGGTGCTGCAGGTGGAACTGGAACTTAGTTATGGTCCTGTTCAGACTACTGCTTTTATTGACTGCGGTTCTGCTGTGAACCTGATTGATACCAAGGTTATGACTCTTAATAAGATAGGGACAGTCAGGCTTCATGATCCTGTTAAACGTGTGGCAATTGACTCATCTCCTCTTAACCAAGACGGTATCTGTTGCAGGTCTGAACTTTTTCCTCTAAAAGTGGGTTCCACTCATGTGGAGAAACTAAGTTGTCTGGTGCTAGATAACTTGCCTGCAGGACTGGTACTGGGGATGCCTTGGCTTCAACGCCATAATCCTACCATTGATTGGGTTACAGGGGAAATCACTCAATGGGGATGCAATAATAAATGTGGTAACCAGGGACATCTTGTTAACGCTGTTAAATCCGTGTCTGTGTCTGTCGATCTGGAAGGTATTCCGGAGTACCTGAAAGATTTCGAAGACGTGTTTTCCGAAAGTGAGGCTGAGGCGCTGCCACCACATAGACCCTATGATTGTGCCATTGATTTAGTACCCGGAGCCAAGTTACCTAAGGCTCGATTGTTCAGTTTGTCTGGGCCTGAGCGCCAAGCCATGAAGGAGTACATAGCTGAGAGTCTCCGCAAAGGGCATATCAGGCCTTCTGTGTCACCTGTGGCAGCAGGGTTCTTCTTTGTGAAGAAAAAAGATGGTGGTTTGCGGCCGTGCCTCGACTTTCGGGAACTGAACAAGATAACGGTAAGGAACTCTTACCCGCTTCCCCTCATCCCAGACTTATGTAACCAGTTAGCTGGGGCCCAATGGTTCTCCAAGTTAGATCTGCGGGGGGCCTACAATCTGATAAGGGTTCGGGAAGGGGACGAGTGGAAAACGGCATTCCTCACATCAGAAGGACTCTTTGAGAACCTGGTAATGCCATTTGGGTTTACTAATGCACCCGCTATTTTCCAAAATTTCATCAATGTTGTGTTTTCTGATCTGATAGGCCGTTTTGTTATTATTTATTTGGATGATATTTTGGTGTATTCCCCGGACAGTCAATCTCACTTGCAACATCTAAAGACAGTTCTCCAGAGACTCAGGGAGAACCAATTGTTCGCCAAATTGGAAAAATGTTCGTTTTTTGTACAGGAGCTGTCTTTTTTGGGGTTGATTGTGTCCTGTGATGGGTTTCGTATGGATCCTAAGAAGGTGCTGGCGATCGCTGACTGGGTTCAGCCTCGAGATCTCAAGGGGCTCCAGCGCTTCTTAGGATTTGCGAACTATTACCGGAGATTCATTAAAGGTTTCTCACAAGTGGTGAAACCACTCACGGATCTTACCCAGAAGGGAGCTGATGTAAAAAATTGGTCTGTACTCGCTAAGGAATCCTTCTCAGCGATTAAGAAATGTTTTATGTCTGCCCCGGTGTTGGTGCAACCTTACCCGTCCAAACCATTCATTGTGGAGGTGGATGCTTCTGAAGTGGGGGTGGGGGCTGTGCTGTCCCAGGGTCCGGCCACCCTTACCAATCTCAAACCCTGTGCCTTCTCCAAGAAGTTCTCTTCAGCTGAGAAAAACTATGATGTAGGCAATAGAGAACTTCTTGCGGTCAAGCTGGCGTTTGAGGAATGGAGGCACTTTTTGGAAGGGGCGGCTCACCCTATCACGGTTGTCACGGATCACAAAAATTTGGCATACCTTGAATCTGCTAAGAGGCTTACTCCTAGACAGGCCCGTTGGTCACTTTTTTTTTCACGATTTCAGTTCTCAATTACTTTTCGACCGGGGTTCAAAAATGTTAAAGCGGATGCCCTGTCCAGAAGTTTTGATCCAGTGTCTCCCCCTGAGCCGCCGTCCTCCATTCTTCCCCCAGGGGTGGTAGTGGCAGGGGTCTCAACTGAGTTGGAACAAGAAATCCTAAGGGCTCAGGCCCTAGCTCCGGCAACCAGGCCAAGCGATAAACTGTTTGTTCCAGATTCATTGCGGCCTAGACTTCTGCAGGAGTTTCATGATTCTAGGCTGAGTGCTCATCCAGGTATCACGGCCACTAGAGAGGCAGTAGCCAGGAGTTTTTGGTGGCCTTCATTAAGGTCCGATGTCAAGGAATTTGTTTCTGCTTGTGGCATATGTGCCCGTTCCAAAAGCTCGCATAACCGACCGGCTGGGGAACTCATACCTTTACCGGTTCCTGATAGGCCATGGACTCATCTTTCCATGGATTTTATTACCAGCCTTCCACCTTCCAGGGGCAATACCGTGATCTCGGTGGTGGTTGATAGGTTTTCTAAACAGGCCCATTTCATTCCCTTGGCAGCATTACCTTCAGCAGAAACGTTGTCAAGATTGTTTGTGCAGCATGTGGTCCGATTGCATGGGGTACCCCTGAATGTTGTGTCTGACAGAGGTGTGCAGTTTGTGGCCAAATTTTGTATGGCGTTCTGTATGAAATTGGGCATCTCACTCTCCTTCTCGTCGGCATATCACCCGGAGAGTAATGGTCAGACAGAACGCACCAATCAATCCCTGGAACAAATTCTCATGTGTCTGACCTCCGCCAGACAGGAGGATTGGTGTGATGCTTTACCGTTGGCTGAATTCGCTTTTAACAACCGGGTGAGTCAGTCCACCAACATGTCCCCATTCCTGATTAACTATGGCTTTAATCCGCAATTTGGGGAGTTTTCTCGGGTGGATTCCGGTTGTCCAGGAGCAGAGGGGTCCGTTCAACGGTTAAAAGACCTCTGGGCTGAGGTCCAGCGTAATATCTCTCGAGCCCAGGGGAGATACAAATATTTTGCGGACAAAAAGAGAGCCTCGGGAGACATGTTTCAGGTGGGAGAGAAGGTTTGGCTCTCCACGCGTAACATCAACTTAAAGGTACCATCAGTTAAGTTGGGACCAAAGTTCATTGGTCCGTACGAGATTATGGAGATAGTCAACCCAGTGGCATATAGGTTGCGTCTCCCCGCCTCCTTAAAAATATCTAATGTGTTCCATAAGTCTCTGTTGAAACCAGCAGGATCTGTCAAAGAGAACTCTGAGACTGTTGTTCCTCCAGTGCTGGTGGAGGGTCAATTGGAGTATGAGGTCGGACATATTGTGGACTCTCGGCGGGTGCGCCGCTCTTTGCAGTACCTGGTCCACTGGAAGGGATATGGACCAGAAGAGCGCTCATGGGTCCCTGCTCGCTCGGTACATGCAGATCGCCTGGTTCAGGCGTTCCATGCCAAGTACCCGGGGAAGCCTGGGGGTCCGGAGGCCCCCCGTTGAGAGGGGGGTACTGTCATGATCCCTGTGCGGGTTTATGAGCTGCACACCGGGGGTTAATGTCTGGAGCTCTGTGCAGGTTTTGACCTGCACACTTGGGGTTAATGATTGTGGCCTCTTTCTGGTTCTGGGAGAGCTTCATAAACCCCTGGGTAGCTTCAATCCCTGCCAGTTATACTTTTGCCTTTGGCCTAGTGTGCTGATCCCCGTGTGCCTGTTTGTTGCTATAGCTTGTTTATATGGTTCTGACCCGATTCTGTTTCCCGTTGTGAGTTTGCCTGTTGATTTTGTACTGCGTTATTATCTGTGTAAGACTCATTGCATGTGACCTGACTACTCTCTGCTCGCCCCCTTTGGTACCCTACAGCTATCTCTGTGTGTGACTCATTGGCTACGTCCTGACTATTCTCACTGTCTATTCCCCTTGGTAACTTTGTCTCGCAGTTACTCTGCTAGGAATTGTCTTGCAGCTCCTAGCTCTGTGGAGTTTAGGCCACGCCCCCAGCAGTCACATGATTCAGGTCCTGCGGGTGTGAAGTACGCATCTATTCGGTTGCTGCCCGCTCCACAGGTAGCTTTGAGCACTGTTCGCTTTACTCAGGACACGCGCACTGGCTCAGTGAGCAAGTTCAGTGCGGTGTCTCTGACACCTTCATCTCATAGTCCCATGCCCATGTACCCATCACACATCCTCCATCCCATAGTCCCGTGCCCATATACCCATCATACATATCCTCCATCCCATAGTCGAGTGCCCATATACCCATCACACATCCTCCATCCCATAGTCCCGTGCCCATATACCCATCACACATCCTCCATTCCATAGTCCCGTGTCCATATACCCATCATACATCCTTCATCTCATAGTCCCATGCCCATATACCCGTCATACATATCCTCCATCCTATAGTCCTGTGCCCATATACCCATCACACATCCTCCATCCCATAGTCCCGTGCCCATATACCCATCACACATCCTCCATTCCATAGTCCCGTGTCCATATACCCATCATACATCCTTCATCTCATAGTCCCATGCCCATATACCCGTCATACATATCCTCCATCCCATAGTCCCGTGCCCATATACCCATCATACATATCCTCCATCCCATAGTCCCGTGTCCATATACCCATCATACATCCTTCATCTCATAGTCCCATGCCCATATACCCGTCATACATATCCTCCATCCCATAGGCCAGTGCCCATATACCCATCACACATCCTCCATCCCATAGTCCCGTGCCCATATACCCATCATATATTCACCATCCCATAGTCCAGTGCCCATATACCCATCATACATATCCTCCATCCCATAGTCCAGTGCCCATATACCCATCACACATCCTCCATCCCATAGTCCCGTGCCCATATATCCATCATACATATCCTCCATCCCATAGTCCAGTGCCCATATACCCATCACACATCCTCCATCCCATAGTCAACCATTATGACATCATAATGAGTAGCGGCAGGGCTTGCAACCTTTGATGACATCAGCGTCGCCATGGCAACCATTGTGACATCATAATGTGGTGCGGGGCTTGATACGCACACACTTTTTCTCCCAATATGTAGATAGGGGCAAAATTGTTTGGTGAATTGGAACGCGCGGGGTTAAAATTTCGCCTCACAACATAGCCTAGGACACTCTCAGGGTCCAGACGTGTGACTGTGCCAAATTTTGTGGCTGTAGCTGCGACGGTGCGGATGCCTATCCCGGACATACACACACACATACACACACACACACATACATACACACTTTGAGCTTTATATATTAGACTAGCTGAAGAGCCAGGCGCTGCCCGGGCATAGTAACTAACTGTGGTTAGTTATAGAAAATTATAATTATCCTCCATCCCATAGTCCCATGCCCATATACCCATCATACACATCCTCCATCCCATAGTCGAGTGCCCATATACCCATCACACATCCTTCATCTCATAGTCCTGTGCCCATATACCCATCATACACATCCTCCATCCCATAGTCGAGTGCCCATATACCCATCACACATCCTCCATCCCATAGTCCCGTGCCCATATACCCATCATACATATCCTCCATCCCATAGTCCAGTGCCCATATACCCATCATACATATCCTCCATCCCATAGTCCCGTGCCCATATACCGATCATACATATCCTCCATCCCATAGTCTCGTGCCCATATACCTGTCATACATATCCTCCATCCCATAGTCCCGTGCCCATATACCGATCATACATATCCTCCATCCCATAGTCTCGTGCCCATATACCTGTCATACATATCCTCCATCCCATAGTCTCGTGCCCATATACCTGTCATACATATCCTCCATCCCATAGTCTCGTGCCCATATACCCATCATACATATCCTCCATCCCATAGTCTCGTGCCCATATACCCATCATACATATCCTCCATCCCATAGTCCAGTGCCCATATACCCATCATACATATCCTCCATCCCATAGTCCCGTGCCCATATACCCATCATACATATCCTCCATCCCATAGTCTCGTGCCCATATACCTGTCATACATATCCTCCATCCCATAGTCCCGTGCCCATATACCCATCATACATATCCTCCATCCCATAGTCCCGTGCCCATATACCCATCATACATATCCTCCATCCCATAGTCTCGTGCCCATATACCTGTCATACATATCCTCCATCCCATAGTCCCATGCCCATATACCCATCATACATATCCTCCATCCCATAGTCCCGTGCCCATATACCCATCATACATATCCTCCATCCCATAGTCCCGTGCCCATATACCTGTCATACATATCCTCCATCCCATAGTCTCGTGCCCATATACCCATCATACATATCCTCCATCCCATAGTCCCGTGCCCATATACCCATCATACATATCCTCCATCCCATAGTCTCGTGCCCATATACCTGTCATACATATCCTCCATCCCATAGTCCAGTGCCCATATACCCATCACACATCCTCCATCCCATAGTCCCATGCCCATATACCCATCATACATATCCTCCATCCCATAGTCCCGTGCCCATATACCCATCACACATCCTCCATCCCATAGTCCAGTGCCCATATACCCATCATACATATCCTCCATCCCATAGTCCCGTGCCCATATACCTGTCATACATATCCTCCATCCCATAGTCCAGTGCCCATATACCCATCACACATCCTCCATCCCATAGTCCAGTGCCCATATACCCATCACACATCCTCCATCCCATAGTCCCGTGCCCATATACCCATCACACATCCGCCATCCCATAGTCCCGTGCCCATATACCCATCACACATCCTCCATCCCATAGTCCCGTGCCCATATACCCATCACACATCCGCCATCCCATAGTCCAGTGCCCATATACCCATCACACATCCTCCATCCCATAGTCCCGTGCCCATATACCCATCACACATCCACCATCCCATAGTCCCGTGCCCATATACCCATCATACATATCCTCCATCCCATAGTCCCGTGCCCATATACCCATCATACATCCTCCATCCCATAGTCAACCATTATGACATCATAGTGAGCGGCAGGGCTTGCAACCTTTGATGACATCAGCGTCGCCATGGCAACCATTGTGACATAATGAGGGGCGGGGCTTGATACGCACACACTGCTTCCCCAGTATGCAAATAGGGGCATTATGACATCATAATGAGAGGCGGGGCTTGACGCGCACACTTTCCCCCAGTATGTAGATAGGGGCAAAATTATTTGGTGAATTGGAACGCGCGGGGTTAAAATTTCGCCTCACAACATAGCTTAGGACGCTCTCGGGGTCCAGACGTGTGACTGTGCCAAATTTTGTGGCTGTAGCTGCGACGGTGCGGATGCCTATCCCGGACACACACACATACACACTATGAGCTTTATTTATTATATATGAGGCATCGTGATTACTCGCTAATCCCGACCCCTGCACAGTAGCTCCGCCCCCCCACCCATTACCACACATAATCCCGCCCCCCCACATAAAACATCACCACACACAATCCCACCCCCCACTACATTACTGCACATTATCCCGCCCCCACCACATCACCGCACAAAATCCCGCCCCCCCACCACATCACCACACACAATCCGGCCCCCCACCACATCACCACACATAATCCGGCCCCCACACCACATCACCACACACAATCCGGCCCCCCACCACATTACCACACATAATCCCGCCCCCCACCACATCACCACACACAATCCGGCCCCCACACCACATCACCACACATAATCCCGCCCCCCCACATAAAACATCACCACACACAATCCCACCCCCCACTACATTACTGCACATTATCCCGCCCCCCACCACATCACCGCACAAAATCCCGCCCCCCCACCACATCACCACACACAATCCGGCCCCCCACCACATCACCACACATAATCCCGCCCCCCCACCACATCACCACACACAATCCGGCCCCCCACCACATTACCACACATAATCCCGCCCCCCACCACATCACCACACACAATCCGGCCCCCACACCACATCACCACACATAATCCCGCCCCCCCACCACATCACCACACATAAAACATCACACATAATCCCGCCCCCCCACCACATCACCACACATAATAGCGCCCCCCCACCACATTACCGCACGTAATCCCGCCCCACCACATTACCACACATAATCCGGCCCCCACACCACATCACCGCACATAATCCCACCCCCCACCACATCACCGCACACAATCCCGCCCCCCCACCACATTACCACACACAATCCGGCCCCGACACCACATCACCACACACAATCCCGCCCCCCACCACATTACCGCACGTAATCCCGCCCCCCACCACATCACCGCACATAATCCCGCCCCTTCCACCACATCACCGCACACAATCCCGCCCCCCCACCACATCACCGCACACAATCCCGTCCCCCACCACATTACCACACACAATCCGGCCCCCACACCACATCACCACACACAATACCGCCCCCCCACCACATTACCGCACGTAATCCCGCCCCCCCACATCACCACACATAATTCCACCCCCCCAACACATTACTGCACATAATCCCGCCCCCACCACATCACCACACATAATCCCACCCTCCCACCACATCACCGCACAAAATCCCGCCCCCCCACCACATTACCACACATAATCCCGCCCCCACCACATCACCGCACATAATTCCGCCCCCCACCACATCACCACACATAATCCCGCCCACCACCACATCACCGCACATAATCCCGCCCCCCCACCACATCACCACACATAAAACATCACACATAATCCCGCCCCCCCACCACATCACCACACATAATCCCACCCCCCACCACATTACCGCACGTAATCCCGCCCCCACCACATTACCGCACATAATCCGGCCCCCACACCACATCACCGCACATAATCCCACCCCCCACCACATCACCGCACACAATCCCGCCCCCCCACCACATTACCACACACAATCCGGCCCCGACACCACATCACCACACACAATCCCGCCCCCCCACCACATTACCGCACGTAATCCCGCCCCCCACCACATCACCGCACATAATCCCGCCCCTTCCACCACATCACCGCACACAATCCCGCCCCCACCACATTACCACACACAATCCGGCCCCCACACCACATCACCACACACAATACCCCCCCCACCACATTACCGCACGTAATCCTGTCCCCCACCACATCACTGCACATAATCCCACCCCCACCACTTTACCACACATAATCCCGCCCCCCACCACATTACCACACATAATCCCGCCCCCCCACCACTTCACCGCACACAATCCCGCCCCCACCACATTACCACACATAATCCCGCCCCCACACCACATTACCGCACGTAATCCCGCCCCCCCACCCCATTACCACACATAATCCCACCCCTCACCACATTACCACACACAATCCCGCCCCCCCACCCCATTACCACACACAATCCCGCCCCCCACCCCATTACCACACACAATCCCGCCCCCCCACCCCATTACCACACACAATACCGCCCCCCCACCCCATTACCACACACAATCCCGCCCCCCCACCCCATTACCACACACAATCCCGCCCCCCCACCCCATTACCACACACAATCCCGCCCCCCCACCCCATTACCACACACAATCCCGCCCCCCCATTACCACACACAATCCCGCCCCCCACCACATTACCACACACAATCCTGCAACCCCACCCCATTACCACACATAATCCCGCCCCCCACCACATTACCACACATAATCCCGCCCCCCACCACATTACCACACACAATCCCGCCCCCCACCACATTACCACACACAATCCCTCCCCCCCACCCCATTACCACACACAATCCCACCCCCACCCCATTACCACACATAATCCCGCACCCCCACCCCATTACCACACATAATCCCGCCCCCCCACCCCATTACCACACATAATCCCGCCCCCCCACCCCATTACCACACATAATCCCGCCCCCCCACCCCATTACCACACACAATCCCGCCCCCACCACATTACCACACACAATCCCGCCCCCCCACCACATTACCACACATAATCCCTCCCCCACCCCATTACCACACATAAAAATTTACCACACACAATCCCGCCCCCCCACCACATTACCACACACAATCCCGCCCCCCCACCACATTACCACACATAATCCCGCTCCCCACCACATCACCACACACAATCCCGCCCCCACCACATTACCACACACAATCCCGACCCCCACCACATCACCGCACATAATCCCGCCTCCACCACATTACCACACATAATCCCACCCCCCACCACATTACCACACACAATCCCGCCCCCCACCACATCACCACACACAATCCCGCCCCCCACCACATTACTACACATAATCCCGCCCCCCCACCACATTACCACACACAATCCCCCCCCACCACATTACCACACATAATCCCGCCCCCCACCACATTACCACACATAATCCCGCCCCCCACCACATTACCACACACAATTCCACCCCCCACCACATTACCACACATAATCCCTCCCCCCACCACATTATCAAACACAATCCCGCCCCCCCACCACTTTACCACACATAATCCCGCCCCCCACCACATCACCACACAGAATCCCGCCCCCACCACATTGCCGCACACAATCCCGCCCCCCACCACATCACCGCACATAATCCCGCCCCCACCACATCACCACACACAATCCCGCCCCCACCACATTACCACACACAATCCCGCCCCCACCACATCACCACACACAATCCCCCCACCCCATTACCACACATAATCCCGCCCCCACACCACATTACCGCACGTAATCCCGCCTCCACCCCATTACCACACATAATCCCGCCCCCACCACATTACCGCACGTAATCCCCCCACCCTATTACCACACATAATCCCGCCCCCACCACATTACCACACACAATCCCGCCCCCACCACATCACCACACACAATCCTGCCCCCACCACATCACCGCACGTAATCCCCCCAACCACATTACCACACATAATCCCGCCCCCACCCCATTACCACACATAATCCCGCCCCCACCACATTACCACACACAATCCCGCCCCCACCACATCACCACACACAATCCCGCCCCCACCACATTACCGCACGTAATCCCCCCCACCCCATTACCACACACAATCCCGCCCCCACCACATTACCACACACAATCCCGCCCCCACCACATCACCACACACAATCCCGCCCCCACCACATCACCGCACGTAATCCCCCCCAACCACATTACCACACATAATCCCGCCCCCACCACATTACCACACATATTCCCGCCCCCCACCACATCACCACACAGAATCCCGCCCCCACCACATTGCCGCACACAATCCCGCCCCCACCACATCACCGCACATAATCCCGCCCCCACCACATCACCGCTCATAATCCCGCCCCCACCACATTACCACACACAATCCCGCCCCCACCACATCACCACACACAATCCCGCCCCTACCACATTACCGCACGTAATCCCCCCACCCCATTACCACACATAATCCCGCCCCCACACCACATTACCGCACGTAATCCCGCCTCCACCCCATTACCACACATAATCCCGCCCCCACCACATTACCGCACGTAATCCCCCCCACCCCATTACCACACATAATCCCGCCCCCACCACATTACCACACACAATCCCGCCCCCACCACATCACCGCACGTAATCCCCCCCACCCCATTACCACACATAATCCCACCCCCACCACATTACCACACACAATCCCGCCCCCACCACATCACCACACACAATCCCGCCCCCACCACATTACCACACATAATCCCGCCCCCCACCACATTACCACACACAATTCCACCCCCCACCACATTACCACACATAATCCCTCCCCCCACCACATTATCAAACACAATCCCGCCCCCCCACCACTTTACCACACATAATCCCGCCCCCCACCACATCACCACACAGAATCCCGCCCCCACCACATTGCCGCACACAATCCCGCCCCCCACCACATCACCGCACATAATCCCGCCCCCACCACATCACCACACACAATCCCGCCCCCACCACATTACCACACACAATCCCGCCCCCACCACATCACCACACACAATCCCCCCACCCCATTACCACACATAATCCCGCCCCCACACCACATTACCGCACGTAATCCCGCCTCCACCCCATTACCACACATAATCCCGCCCCCACCACATTACCGCACGTAATCCCCCCACCCTATTACCACACATAATCCCGCCCCCACCACATTACCACACACAATCCCGCCCCCACCACATCACCACACACAATCCTGCCCCCACCACATCACCGCACGTAATCCCCCCAACCACATTACCACACATAATCCCGCCCCCACCCCATTACCACACATAATCCCGCCCCCACCACATTACCACACACAATCCCGCCCCCACCACATCACCACACACAATCCCGCCCCCACCACATTACCGCACGTAATCCCCCCCACCCCATTACCACACACAATCCCGCCCCCACCACATTACCACACACAATCCCGCCCCCACCACATCACCACACACAATCCCGCCCCCACCACATCACCGCACGTAATCCCCCCCAACCACATTACCACACATAATCCCGCCCCCACCACATTACCACACATATTCCCGCCCCCCACCACATCACCACACAGAATCCCGCCCCCACCACATTGCCGCACACAATCCCGCCCCCACCACATCACCGCACATAATCCCGCCCCCACCACATCACCGCTCATAATCCCGCCCCCACCACATTACCACACACAATCCCGCCCCCACCACATCACCACACACAATCCCGCCCCTACCACATTACCGCACGTAATCCCCCCACCCCATTACCACACATAATCCCGCCCCCACACCACATTACCGCACGTAATCCCGCCTCCACCCCATTACCACACATAATCCCGCCCCCACCACATTACCGCACGTAATCCCCCCCACCCCATTACCACACATAATCCCGCCCCCACCACATTACCACACACAATCCCGCCCCCACCACATCACCGCACGTAATCCCCCCCACCCCATTACCACACATAATCCCACCCCCACCACATTACCACACACAATCCCGCCCCCACCACATCACCACACACAATCCCGCCCCCACCACATCACCGCACGTAATCCCCCCAACCACATTACCACACATAATCCCGCCCCCCACCACATCACCACACATAATCCCGCCCCCACCACATCACCGCACGTAATCCCCCCAACCACATTACCACACATAATCCCGCCCCCACCCCATTACCACACATAATCCCGCCCCCACCACATCACCACACACAATCCCGCCCCCACCACATCACCGCACGTAATCCCCCCCACCACATCACCGCACATAATCCCGCCCCCACCACATCACCACACATAATCCCGCCCCCACCACATCACCGCACGTAATCCCCCCAACCACATTACCACACATAATCCCGCCCCCACCCCATTACCACACATAATCCCGCCCCCACCACATCACCACACACAATCCCGCCCCCACCACATCACCGCACGTAATCCCCCCCACCACATCACCGCACGTAATCCCGCCCCCACCACATCACCACACATAATCCCGCCCCCCACCACATCACCGCACGTAATCCCCCCCACCACATCACCGCACGTAATCCCGCCCCCACCACATCACCACACATAATCCCGCCCCCCACCACATCACCACACATAATCCCGCCCCCACACCACATTGGATAAGATTGGCGTTCTCCTACCTGATCCTGTATTCACACATGGTCTATTATACACTGCATTCTCTAGAGTACAAGTTGTAAAGGTCTTTCAGTTCAAATTGTACCTGGTAGAAGTCAAGGAAAGATCTTTGAAAATGACTAAAAATTTCTCTGTAAACACAATTAAATGTAAACTTAATTTATGTTTCGTTATGAAATTTGTTTAGATGCAGGAATGAATAAAAGCGCACATCTTACTGAATCCAGCTTGTTTTTGATTTTTACACTGTGAATAAAATGTATCATTAGTATTATTCCGATTTTTTACGATTCTTATTGTTATTAACTTCATTTTAATTTACCACCTGCATAAGCGCCACTGAATGTTGTCATTATTTACTTTAGTTTATCACCAGCAGTGTTAATTAGATAGCAATGAGCGTGCCGAGCGTTAGCTGGCTGGAAACAGCTAGTGTGTGTATATATATATATGTATGTATTTATATTGCACAGAGAGATAGATAGAAGAATGGCCGGTAATGGCAGGCACTGTCCCGAATAAGGATAGTGCCTCTGACTGTAGAGCCCCCATGGATTTAATGATAAGCGAACTCCTTGCAGTGCCTCCCCTCCCACTACTCCCCCCACGTGATGCCATAATTAGGACGCCCCACTGACCAACGGAAAGAGAGGAAGGGGCGTCCGGCCACACCCTCGGGTTAAATTCAGGTGCTGGGGTGGGGGTCTTTCTCTTTCCTCTCCGGCTGATATCTAGGAGCTTTTGTCCCACCCTCCCTCCCTTATAGGGTAGCAGATGTGCCGCGCTAATGTCGTTTAAAATTTAAAAAAAAAAAAATTGTATATATTTGATTTTGTGCAAATTCATTATTCATGTTATCTTTTTATTCTGTCACAGCGGTAGCGTAGAGGGGGCAAGGTTCGTAACCTCTCATCAGCCGACGTGCCCAGCGGTCGCGGGCCTACAGCTCTGAGTCCGTTGTGAATTGTACTTGCCTCTCTCTGCTTATTATTAATAAACTGTGACCGACCTGTTCACCCATCCATGCTTGTCGGTGTTTTGTTATTACCGGATTGGTGGGAGGCGGGAAGGCGCTGCTTACGACACACAGGTCTCTGCAGTCTTCATCTGCCGGGTTCTGTAAAATCACTGCAGGAGCCGACAGGATAGAAGAGATGGATTACACACAGTAAATACACATAGAATAGGTAGAGAGAGCTGTGTGTGCAGCTTACTGTACATGGATTTAATTACAAAGAAAAGTTTATTTTTTGGAAAAAAAATGGCGTGGGCAATTTAACAGTGGCAAGTAGGGTAATAGTTGGGGGTGTGATGTCACCTTTGTATTGTCTGGTGACATCCAAGCACACGGCTTAATAATGGAGAAGCGTCTATAAGACACCTGTCCATTGCTAATCCTATAGTTACATGTTAAATAAAGACTCAGCCAGAATAAAGTCCTTTATTTGAAATAAGCGAAGCCCTCGATCTCCTGTAATAAAAGTAAAATAAAAAAAACAACAATATACCATACCTGTCCGTTGTTCTGTCCCACGCTGTATTCCATGTCTGCGGGATAAACAGTTTTCAACCTGGACAGTGCCAAGATGCGACTGTCGCGGCTGAAAACCACTGGTGAATGAGCTGCTGGGGTCACCAGTGGATTCGCATGGGACTGCACTGTAAGCTGCATTGGTGCAGAACACTTTTCCACCGTAATGGAGGTATTTACTGTATTCACACTGATAATGTAGAAAGACAAGAGACTGGACTGGAGAAGACTTCACACTGTAGAAAGATGGAAACATGGTGGCAGCTGCTGACTAAGGTGTGAAGACTGTCGCATGGCAAAGGGTAGATTGCAATGGGTCATCCTTAATATATGAGGGTGTGGGACTGATAGTGAGTCATTGTTAGGCTCACCTTCTTAGGTGGATCCACAAAGCCTCAGGTTCGGGTGGGCACATGGACCCAGGGTGTTGGTGCAGCAGGCAGGAAGACACGTTATGTGAGAACTTGGCACACTGAAGACCACAGGAACAGGATGGCCAAAGAGAGATACAACAACTGAAAAGCAGCACCCAGGGGAAGCAGAGAAAGTGCCGGTCTTATGTGAAAAGAGTCCAATAACCGAATATTACCTTACTGCAACCAACGGGTAATTCCAGGTGGTGGACAGCAGAAGGTGAGCCAGCAAAGCAGAAGGTACACAGAGTCACAGAGGTAGACACAGACTAAAAGCTGATAGTGGAGCACAGCAAACGGAAAACAGGATTTTTTTTTCCCAACTGCCTTCCGCTCATTCTGGAGCCATGGCTACTTGATGGATGAATGATCTGTAGGAAGTTCGACCTTGTGCAACTCTAGATAGGTCTATGGGAAACTCGAGCAATTTTTTGCCCCCCCGGGGTCTGCAGAAGGACTGAAAATTGCAGAAATCGATTGGAACAGTGCTCAAATGACATGGAAGCAGCATGGGGATCGCCCCTGGAAGCATTTCTGATTCCTAGGTCACTGCTGTGAACAATGTTGTCAGAGTCTTACGCCACTTTTACAGGCGCACCATAAAAGATACAAAAACTAAACCAAAAATGGATTTTGCTGGGAAATATGTTAAGGACCACCCTTTCCACGGTAATGATTTGCATATAAGGCAGAATAAATAACCAAAAACAAAAATGCTCCTCCACACCTTGGGCTGTGTTCACACATAGCGTTTTTGAACTTTAGCATTGCTTTCAACCAATACTAATGCCTTCACTGTGAAATGTCATTTTAACATTTTACAACCCTAGCTGGTCATGTGGTGTGTGACACATCATCAGACACATCCTGTTTCATTTATGAAGGAGGGACGCTTAAAGTCACAGAGCCTATTTTTACAGGGTGCTCAGGCGGCCTTTAGTATTCTTAGAGGGCCATCAGCCGGCTATGCTTTGTTGTTCCCATTATTAAACAGTGGGTCTCCTATACTGTTATTGCCTATGCAGTGAGTGGCAGGGCTGCCCAAAATTTAGACGCACCCCAATACCGCTTTGAAGAGACGTGCAGGAGGGCCTCCAGAAAATATTGTTCCCATTATTAGGAAGTGGGTCTCCCATACTGTTTACCTATGCAGTTAAATCAAGGGCTGCCAAAAATTTGGAGGCACTCCAATGCCCCTAGGAAGAGACATGAAGGAGAGCCTCATAAAAAAAATAATGTTCCCATTAGAATGGAGCGGGTCTCCTATACTTGTAATGCCTATGCACTACGTGTATGGGCTGACAAACATTTACCCCTGCGGGGGTACACATCAACATACTGTGTAACAATTTTTTTTTACGGGCATCATAAACACCCTTTAAAATAATTATGTGGGTGTTGCATCACGGACCACGGTCACCCTGGTGATGTGGTGGAGGATGAGGAGAAGGAGGAGGACAACAGCAAATATCCAAAATCAGGAAGCGTATCCCATGTGTGGGTGTGAAGAGGTGCAAGGAATACACCTCCCAAAAAATGACACTGGATTGGAGGTTATGTTTCGCTGTTATCATTCGGTGGTGTAGAGAAGTCTGGCCCAATCCAGCCCTTGTTCATTTGTATAAGAGTCAGCCTGCCAGCATTGTCAGCTGACAGGCGTATGCGCTTATCTGTTATAATTCCACCAGCGGCACTAAAAACCAGCTCTGACAAAACGCTAGCAGCAGGGCAGGCCAGGACCTCCAAGGCGTAGAAAGCCAGTTCATGCCACGGGTCCAGCTTGGAAACCCAATAATTAAAAGGCTCAGAGGAATCACGGAAGACGTTGGTACGGTCAGCAAGGTACTCCCTCAACATCTTCCAAAACTTTGCACTCATTGTGACAGTACCCCGCGCCTCAGGGCCACTACAATGGAAGGGTCTGAGAAAATTCTCCCTGAACTTTGCCATTGTTCCCCTGCCTCTGCTGGATTGGAGCTGTGTCTCTCTCACCTGTACTCCTTGGTTGTCCAACGAGCTGTGACCTCTGCCGCCAGCATTTTCAGATGGGAATTTTTTTAATAATTCCGCAACAAGGGCCTTCTGGTACTGCCCCATTTTTGTACACCTCTCTGCCTCAGGAATAAGAGATAGAAAATTCTCCTTGTAGCATGGGTCTAGTAGCGTCACCAACCAGTTATGACTGTCACCCAAAGTTTTGAGAACGCAAGGGTCATGGAAAAGGCAGCGCAACATGAAGTCAGCCATGTGTGCCAGACTGCTAACTGGCAAGACGTCTGTGTCTTCACCAAGAGGACGATTGACCATGATCTCCACATCCTTCCTGTCCTCAAGCCATCTACACTGAACAGATGGTATGACATTTGTGCTTGTAGTACCGTCTATAGCACATGAAACTAGCTCCTGTTCTTCCTCCTCCTCTTCCTAATTGTCACCCAATCCACGTTGGGATGACATGAGCCTGGGCTGTGTGTAATCACTCTGTATGGTTCCTTGCTCCATGTCCTCGTGCTCTGCCTGCAATGCATCCTCTTTCATTGTGAGCAGAGAGCGTTTCAGAACAAAGAGAAGTGGGATGGTGACGCTAATTATGGTGTCATCGCTGCTCATCATCTTTGTTGGAGTCCTGAAAGTTTTGGAGGATGGTACAAATGTCTGACATCCATGTCCATTCCTGAGGTCTTATGTGTGGAGTCCTAACTGAATACCAACGGCCTTGTTGTTGCTAGTAGTGAACAACTGCCCTCTTCTGCTCAAAAATCATTTCCAACATCTACAGTGTAGTTACAACATGTGGGGACATCACACAACAGTCGATGACCCGGAAGCTGCAAACGCTGCTGAAGCACGGTAAGGGCGGCGGAAGCTGTAGCTGACTTTCTAAAATGGGCACACAGGTGGTGTACTTTGACAAGTAGATCTGACAGCTCCGGGTAGGTTTTGAGAAACCGCTGAACCACGAGGTTAAGCACATGGGCTTGGCATGGTACATGTGTGAGCTCACCTAGTCTCAGAGCCGCCACCAGGTTACGGCTGTCACACATGACCATGCCTGGCTTGGCTGTAGGTTCAGTGGTGTCAGCCACACATCTGCCTGCTCTTTCAGAGCTGTCCACAACTCTTCATCATTGTGCGGTTTGTCACCTAAGCATATTAGCTTCAGTACAGCCTGTTGCCGCTTGGCTGAGGCAGTGCTGCAGCGCTTCCAGCTTGCTACTGAAGTGGTCATTTTGGAGATGAAGGCTGAAGAAGAGGAGGAGGGGCAGGAGCTGTACACAGTGGGAGCAACCCTGATTGACCTAGGGCTCACAATCTTCGGTGTTGTGAGGACGTGTTCCATCCCAAAGTCCGACTGGGTCCCAGCTTCCACTATGTTAACCCAGTGTGCCATCAGCGAGATGTACTGTCCCTGCCCACAAGCACTTGTCCACGTGTCCGTGGTTAGGTGGACTTTCCAAGTAACTGCATTGTTGAGGGCACAGCTAATGTTGTGGGACGTGTGCTTGTGTAATGCGGGGATGGGAGAAATAGTGGTGACTGGGGACTGAGTACCGAGGGACGGCCGCCGCCATCAGGTTGCGGAAAGCTTCCGTTTCCATGAGCCTAAAAGGCAACATTTCGAGCGCAAGCAGTCGTGAAATGTGTGAATTTAGTAGTGTGGCCTGTGGGGCGTTGGCAGCGTATTTCTGCTTGCGTTCCAAGGACAGCGCAATGGACAACACAAGGTATGGGTATGGACAACTGAACGCTGTGCTGGGACAAGGACATGGACATGCTTGATGCTAGTTGAGTGTGTTCACCGACAGATGCAGGTCAGGAGGCATCTTCGCATGCACCATGGACAGAGGATTGGCTTGCACGCACAACAGCGGAAGTGTAACAACCCTGCTGGCTGTGTGCATAGGGGGGGGCGGCGCCAGAACTCTGTTTCTTTTGGAATCAGGGTGCAATGTTGTGAATTTGCTATCTGGCCTACCTCTGGTTACTACTGAAGGTAGTGGAGCTGGTCAAATTGACAGAGAGGTTGCGAGTAGTGTTGAGCATTCCGATACCGCAAGTATCGGGTATCGGCCGATACTTGCTGTATCGGAATTCCGATACCGACTTCCGATATTTTTTCAATATCGGAAGTCGGCATCGGAATCGGAAGTTCAAAGTTGATTGACAGCCTGACGTCATCATGATGCGCGGTGTGTGCGCATCATGATGCGCCGTCATTTCGGGCCTTCCGGGGGTCTCTGCCGGCCTGCCGGGGGGCTGTGCCGGCCTGCCGGGGGGCTGTGTGGACTGCCCGGGGTCTGTACCGGCCTGCCGGGGGGCTGTGCCGGCCTGCCGGTGGTCTGTGCACCCTGTGGGGGTCTGTACCGGCCTGCCGGGGGGCTGTGCCGGCCTGCCGGTGGTCTGTGCACCCTGTGGGGGTCTGTACCGGCCTGCCGGGGGGCTGTGCCGGCCTGCCGGGGGGCTGTGCTGATGTCCGGGGGTCTGTGCAAGCATCGTCCGATGGGACTACAAGTCCCATCTGGCGATGCCTGCTACCATGACAGTGATTGACACATTAGCCAATGATGGGACAGTAGTAGTCCCATCATCCGGCTAATGTGTTAAATGTTAAAAAAAAAAAAAAAAAAAAAAAAAAAAAATACTACATACATACTACATACATACTACATGCATGCTACATACATACTACATGCTACATACATACCACATACATACTACATACATACTACATGCTACATACATACTACATATATACTACATGCATGCTACATACATACTGCATGCTACATGCATGCTACATACATACTACATACATACTACATGCTACATACATACCACATATATACTACATACATACTACATACAATACATTCATACAATACATACATAGACATACAGTACATATAACATAGAGTAACATACTTACCAATACTTGTCACATTGTTCCCCGAAGCCATTGTCTTTTACGGAATAAATATTAACATAACAAACCACAAAAATACTCACCCACGATCCGAAGCAGTCCACGAGTGTGTCCCACGACGATCTTGGGTAGAGAACTGCAGCATCAGCTGTTGCTGCCGTTCTCTACGGGCTGCAGGAATCCAATGACGGAAGGTAGGTATCCTTCGGCACAGTATTCCTCCGCCACTTAAAAAAAAAAAAAGTCCCTAGTCTCACTTTATGCCATTGCTGTGTGGGAAATTCCCACGCAGCAATGGCATAAAGTGAGACTAGGGACTTTTTTTTTTTTTAAGTGGCGGAGGAATACAGTGCCGAAGGATACCTACCTTCCGTCATTGGATTCCTGCAGCCCGTAGAGAACGGCTGCAACAGCTGATGCTGCAGTTCTCTACCCAAGATCGTCGTGGGACACACTCGTGGACTGCTTCGGATCGTGGGTGAGTATTTTTGTGGTTTGTTATGTTAATATTTATTCCGTAAAAGACAATGGCTTCGGGGAACAATGTGACAAGTATTGGTAAGTATGTTACTCTATGTTATATGTACTGTATGTCTATGTATGTATTGTATGAATGTATTGTATGTAGTATGTATGTAGTATATATGTGGTATGTATGTAGCATGTAGTATGTATGTAGTATGTATGTAGCATGCATGTAGCATGCAGTATGTATGTAGCATGCATGTAGTATATATGTAGTATGTATGTAGCATGTAGTATGTATGTAGTATGTATGTGGTATGTATGTAGCATGTAGTATGTATGTAGCATGCATGTAGTATATATGTAGTATGTATGTAGTATGTATGTAGCATGCAGTATGTATGTAGCATGCATGTAGTATATATGTAGTATGTATGTAGCATGTAGTATGTATGTAGTATGTATGTGGTATGTATGTAGCATGCAGTATGTATGTAGCATGCATGTAGTATATTTGTAGTATGTATGTTGCATGCATGTAGTATATATGTAGTATGAATGTTGCATGCATGTAGTGTATATGTAGTATGTATGTTGCATGTAGTATATATGTAGTATGAATGTAGCATGTAGTATGAATGTAGCATGTATGTAGTATGCATGTTGTATGTATGTAGCATGTAATTTTTTTTTTTTTTTTTACATTCAACACATTAGCCGGATGATGGGACTACTACTGTCCCATCATTGGCTAATGTGTCAATCACTGTCATGGTAGCAGGCATCGCCCGATGGGACTTGTAGTCCCATCGGACGATGCCTGCACAGACCCCCGAAGCCTGCACAGCCCCCCGGCAGGCCGGCACAGCCCCCTGGCAGGCCGGCACAGCCCACCGGAGCCTGCACAGCCCCCCGGCAGGCCGGCACAGACCACCGGAGCCTGCACAGCCCCCCGGCAGGCCGGCACAGCCCCCCGGCAGGCCGGCACAGCCCACCGGAGCCTGCACAGCCCCCCGGCAGGCCTGCACAGACCACCGGAGCCTGCACAGACCCCCTGGCAGGCCGGCACAGCCCCCCGAAAGGCCCGTACAGACCCCAGAGAGGCTGTACAAGGGAAAAACAGGATTTTTCTTATTCCGATACCGGAAGTCCCATAGACTTGAATGGGACTTCCGGTATCGGAATCGGCGATACCGATACTTTTTTTTAAGATCGGCCGATCCATTCCAATCCGATACTTTGAAGTATCGGACGGTATCGCTCAACTCTAGTTGCGAGTTCTCTTTCTGGGCTCCCTCTGGTGGTTACTGGAGCTAATGGAGCTGATCTGATTAACAGAGGCTTGCCACCTGATAATGAGGAGGACGATTGGAGATCTGGGGTTTCAGACTGGATTTAAGACAGCCGACTCCCTCTATCCCTGCTGGTGATTTTTTTCCTGCCTCCTGAGGTCTTAGTTTCCAGCTCAGTCCCTGCATGCTAAGCTAAGTGTTCTTTTGCTATTCTGTTCACATTTGATCTGGTTTTGTCTATTTCAGTTTTGTGTGGGTCAGCCAGCTCCGGCTGGGACTGTGCTGAATCACCATCCATATGTTACTGCTAGTGCCAGTTTGTTTTTGTCCCTTATTTGATTGGCCTCTTTTTGCTCTGCTTTCAGAATATACCAGAGTGCTGATATAGTGGGCGAAGTCGTGCGACTTCAGTATTTTTGCATCAGACGTGTTGGGCTTTTTTGCAGGGTTTTTCGCGTGATTGCAGACAGTGTCTTTCCTTTCCTGTCCTGTGTAGTCAGTGTGGGCCCCATCATTTACTCAGTATATTTTCCTACCTGCGTTTGTGTTTTCATCTTGTCTCACCAACAATATATGTTTGGGGGCTATCTATTCCTTTGGGGTCTGCTCTGGGGCAGTTTAGATTTCCCCTTTCTTGCTTTAGGCTTAGTTAGCTCTCCGGCTGTGCCGAGGCGTCTAGGATCATCGTAGGCAAGTTCCACGGCTACTGTTAATTGTGTGGATAGGATCAGGGGTCTGCAATCCGCTTAGTTACCAACCTCTCTGGTTTTCTGTGGCTTAGCTTGGGCTTGCTCTCCTCGGTGACCCAATCATGACATTGCACCTGTCTAATGTGTCCCTGACCAATTGCCAAGAGCCCTCTAGTATTTATGGCAGCCCCACCCTGTGGATCTGACCTGTGCAATGTGTTAACTCAGTGTCTTGCTACTGAGCTGCCAGGTTTGCTCTGTGTTCCTCCTTCTCTGGAGGCTTTACTCCTAGCTTTGCTTGGTATTTCTCTGTCTGTCCTCCAGGAGGCAGAATATCCTGGTCTCTGTGTCTTTGTTCTAGCCTTGCTTTGTACCTGTGTATACTCTAGTGCCTGTGTCCTTGGCCCTGTCTCGTACTGTTGCCCTGTCTGAACAGTCCTACCTTTGTCTATCTGTCTCCTTGTCTTTGGCTTCTTTCCCTGCTGTGTCTTTCCTTGTGTCCTCCCTGTCTGCTTGTGTTCCGCACTCTTGCGGCTCTATTCATGCTCCGCTCTCTTGCAACTCTGCCTGCTCTGTACTCTTTAGGCTCTGCCTTTGCTCTGTACTCTTGCGGTTCTGCTTGGTTCTGGTTCTGCTGCTGCAGAACCTCTTGCTGCTCTACTACTCTTCTCCACAGTCTTGCGGCTCTGTTCGTACTCCACTTTTTCCTGTAAGTACCTGTACCTGCTCCTCCTGTGTGAACAGGCCCGAACCTGATTTGTCATTCTCCACTCTTTCCTGTCAGTACCCGTACCTGCTCCTGTGTGAACAGGTCCAAACCTGTTCTGACATACTCCACTCTTTCCTGTCTGTACCAGTACTAGCACCCGCTGTGTGAGCAGGTCTCTACCTGTTCCTTCATATACTACACCTGTCTGCCCTGTGTCTCAGCCGTGCCAGCCTGCCCTGTGTCTCAGCCGTGCCTGCCTGCCCTGTGTCTCAGCCGTGCCTGCCTGCCCTGTGTCTCAGCCGTGCCTGCCTGCCCTGTGTCTCAGCCATGCCTGCCTGTCCTGTGTCTCAGTCGTGCTTGCCAGCCGTTTCTCAGTCGTGCCTGCTAGCCCTGTGTCTCAGCTGTGCCTGCCAGCCCTATGTCTCAGCCATGTCCACTTGACCTGTGTTTCAGCCGTGCCCGTCTGCGCTGTGTCTCAGCCGTGCCCACCTGCCCTGCGTCTCAGCCATGTCCACCTGCCCTTTGTCTTAGCCATGCCCACTTGCCCTGTGTCTCCGCTGTGCCCACCTGCCAGTATCGCAGCCGTGCCCACCTGCCAGTGTCTCAGCCGTGACTGCTCGTGTCTCTGCCGTGCCCGCCTACCAGTGTCTAAGCCATGACTGCCTGCTCGTGTCTCTGCCGTGCCCGCCTACCAGTGTCTCAGCCGTGCCACGTCTCCCCAAGTGGGATTAGCAGCCACAGCCAGACACCACCCTGGAGAGGCACCTGGCCGCTGCCTGCTGCACAAGCCTGACCTCACATCAGAGGCTCCAGTGAAAACCAAGGCAGCTGTCCTAGTCAAGCCACTTCCAGGGTAGTCTGGTTTGTGGCACAGTGGAGCCTCAACCCCCTGGCTCATGCCCACCAGTCAGGGCGTGAGCGTGACAGGAAGAAGCAGTGGTGTCACCCGCAGACACTGTTCCTAGACCCTGGGGTTTGGCCCACGAAGTTGAGTGCTTTGCTGCCATGTGCCTGATCATGCTGGTGGTGATCAGGCTGGTAGTTTTGCTACCCCTGCTGATGCTGGCCTGGCAGGTGGTCCAAATGGTCTTTTTGGGGTTATCAGCAGAATCTTTAAAAAACAACCAGACTCGGGAAGACCTAACAGTTGTACTGGCAACTTCCGTCGGGTTGGTGTTACGGGGAACGGTTGCCCGCCTTCTGTCTGCGGCCACCCCACTGCTTCTTCCTGCCAGTTGGGGTGCTGTGCCTCCCTCTGCTGTGTGCTGCTGTCCTCGCTCTACATGTCATCCTGCCAGGTTTGGTTAGTTACTATATCATCTACCGCCTCGGCTTCCACTTCCGCACCCTGCTACTCCTCCTGACTTTCTGCCTATTGTGTCTCATCATCATCCACCTCTTGTGACACATCCCCACCATCACCTCCGTGTGACTGTGGCTGCTCAAATATTTGGTTATCGCTACATGCGAACTCATCTTGCCCCACTTCAAGTGGACTGGGCGAAAGATAGAAATAGAAAAGTGAACAGCTCTTCGGAGTGTCCAAGTGTGGGATCAATTGTCTCCGGACACTAGTCATAGTGGGAGGAAGGAGAATCAGGGTGAGAAATATGCGGTCCAGACTCACGGCTACTGAGACTTGACTGTGTGGAAGACAGGTTGCTGGTGGTGGTGGCGGCAAAGTAACTGGAAGCATTATCCGCTATCCAACCAACAACCTTTTGACTCTGCTTAGGGTTCAATAGTGGTGTGCTGCTGCAGTCCCCTAGTAATTGGGACAGGAAGATCGGGCAAGAAGATATTGGTGTTGTGGCACAATTTCAGCTTGACCACGGCCTCAGCATGCACCATCACCATCACTTCCAGTTCTCCATCTTTTGCCACACGCCTTGCCCATTTTAAGTGAAAGACAATGTTTTCCACGTTCACTACAAATGGCTGAATTTAGAGCGCACTTATATGTGATCTGTGAGTCGAAAAACCACAGTTTTAAATAGCTGGCCTGTAGGTTACTATTTTTAGCAGCAATCTGGTGTCAAAAACCTCACACACAGCAACAAAATTTAAATGGAGGTCAGAAATGGCTGAATTTGGAGCGCACTTATGTGATCCGTGTGACGGACAAGCCACAATTGTAAATAGATGGATTTTTAATGCTGTAATATGGAAAGGATCTGACTGTATTCTGCAGTGCCAACAAGCAAATGGAGCAGAAAAATGGTGATCTCTGGATTGCGTTTTAATCAAATAATCAGGATTAAGATCCCCAAAAAACTATTCCTGACCTCTGATTCCTGGGGCTATGTCTAGAAATATCTGTAATAGGCAGCAGCAGCACACAGAACTGGAATGGATCCTCTTACTATATGCACTGCAGTCTGCCACATATACTGCCTGCCTGCCTAGCACTGATATCTATATACCCACATACACTGCCTGCCTGCCTAGCACTGATATCTATATACCCACATACACTGCCTGCCTGCCTAGCACTGATATCTATATACCCACATACAGTGCCTGCCTGCCTAGCACTGATATCTATATACCCACATACACTGCCTGCCTGCCTAGCACTGATATCTATATACCCACATACACTGCCTGCCTGCCTAGCACTGATATCTATATACCCACATACAGTGCCTGCCTGCCTAGCACTGATATCTATATACCCACATACACTGCCTGCCTGCCTAGCACTGATATCTATATACCCACATACACTGCCTGCCTGCCTAGCACTGATATCTATATACCCACATACACTGCCTGCCTGCCTAGCACTGATATCTATGCAGCTGGATTAGTCCTCAGAACTGTTAGTTGAGATGGTTGTGTGTAATATATTGTGGTATACCTACACTAACTAAGAAACTAGCAAATCTCTCCCTAGCTCAGCAGCACCTCTCCCTACACTGCCTGATTCTGGAGTAGACTGTGATGAGTGTGACAGTGCCAGGTCTGATATAGACCTGATGACGTGGTGCGGCCAGCCAATCACTGAAATGCCACAACCAATATGGCTGTGGCATTACAGTGTGTGGCACACAATCCCTGCATTTTCATTGGATCTCTAAAGAGCGCCAAACATGCAGAGAGGGGACCCAAGCTCCTGCCGAGCAACCCCGGAAACACTCGGCGAGCTCTGACTATCTCAAGCAGTGAGATGCTCGGGTGAGCACCGAGTAGTGGCGAGCATGCTCGCTCATCACTAGTTGCTGGTCTTCCTCTCCTCCTTGTTCCTTCTATTCTTCCTACCTTGATGTCCTTCTCCAGTGATTGCTCTGTTCTTAGAGTGTGTCCAAAGTCGGCAAATCGTAGTTGAGTGATCCTTGCTTCAGGCGGCACATCTGACCTGATTTGTTCCATATTTGTTTTGTTCTTCTTGCCATCCATGGGTTGATAACATCCTTCCCCACATATCAAAGGCTTCAATTCTTCTTCTGTCTTGTTTCTTTAGCATTCAGGTGTCGTATCTGTATGTCATCACAGAACACACAGGACTATGGACAGGTCGTTTCTTCATCGCCTGTGAAATGTTCCGCTATTTGAAGACCTTGTCCAGTGATTTCATTATTGATTTGCCGGTAGCTATTATTTTCCTATTGCCTTCAGGCGTCGTCGCTGCATCTTTAGTTTTCATTGATCCACGTACTTTACAACCTCCGGTCCGTCGCAGTCCATCTCGAATGTCCCGGTCATAGCTGCCGGTTGACACTGTCTTTGTCTTCTTTGTGCTGAGTAGCAGTCCCTTTTTGGAGCTTTCCATCCAGACACTCTGTAATAAGTCCTTCACTCCATCTATTCTTGTTGCTATAAATGTTGAATTGTCTGCGTATTTAACCCCTTAGTGACCGAGCCAATTTTTACACTTCTGACCACTGTCCCTTTATGAGGTGATACCTCTGGAGCTTCCATGGATCCCGGTGACTCTGACATTGTTTTCTCCAGACATATTGGACTTCATGTTAGTGGTAACATTTATTTGATATGACTTGCGTTTATTTATGAAAAAAAAAATGGAAATATGGCGAAAACTTTTAAAATTTTGCCATTTTCAAACTTTTAATTTTTATGTCCTTAAATGAGAGAGATATGGCACACAAAAAACATAACTGGAACACAGAGAAACACAGTACAACAAGCGAGAAAAAAAAATTCCAACAATGAACAGCAAGTGCTTGTAAAAGACGATAACAAAACAGGGTACCGCTCCACCAACGCCAAGGTATACCCCTCAGAGCAGTCCTATCCAATGAATAAAAAGCGGCTCCGTGGTTTATCTACCCTTAACTACCAACCGCCGAGAAAAGGCGTATTGGCAGTCGTAAAGGGGTTAAGATTGTTTATGATTCATCCACCAATTTTGATTCCTTCTTTTTTCTTCTTTTACGGCAAGTCCAGTCTTCTTGAAAATAGCTTTTGCATTTAAATTAAAGAATAGTGACAGGTTGAAGCCTTGTCTGATGCCTCGTACTTTGAACCATGTCATGTCATAGAATGGTAGAGTTGGAAGGGACCTCCTGGGCCATCTGGTCCAACCCCCTGCTCAAAGCAGGATTCGCTAAATCATCCCAGTCAGATGTCTGTCCAGCCTCTGTTTGAAGACTTCCATTGAAGGAGAACTCACCACTTCTCGTGGCAGCCTGTTCCACTCATTGATCACCCTCACTGTCAAAAAGTTTTTTCTAATATCTAATCTGTGTCTCCTCCCATTCAGTTTCATCCCATTGCTTCTAGTCTTTCCTTGTGCAAATGAGAATAAGGCCGGGGTCACACTAACCGACGCAATATACGGTCCGTAGTTTACAGGCGTAATACGGATGAATGACCCCTAAATAGTGCTCCGTATGTCATCCGTAAGCAAGGTGTGGTCGCGTATTTTGCGCATGTCAGCATCCGTATGTAATCCGTATGGCATCCGTATGGCGAGATTTTCTCGCAGCCTTGCTAAATGGACATTTAACGGTTTTGAGGCCTGCAAACAATTTAAATCATTAGCCTGCACCCTATTTATTGGCTCAGGAACAGGTGGCTGCCTCCATTCTGTCCATTTGTCACCTTGCTTTCACGAGGTGTGTTGCTGTTGTATGTGCAACATGGCAGAGGGTCTGAGATTAAATACAACTGAGCAGGTTCTCTTCAACTGGCTTTTGTCACGCCACTTTGGTCAACCATACACAGTGATAGTGGATCCGCGGAGGAGGAGATGCATGTGGGTCCATCCACTTTTGAGGCAACGACTCACAAGAGGTCATTTTCACCGCCTCTATTCTTCTCTGCGGGAGCATCCGGGTAAATTCTACCAATACTGTCGCATGAGCCTTGCAACATTTGATCGACTCTTGGAGACAGTGCGCCCTGGGATCACCTTTCAGGACACAAGGATGAGCAAAGCTAGATCTGCAGAGGAGCGACTTCTACTCACATTACAGTATGTACTACACAGCCACATTCTCTATGTTCATGATGTGTTGCCCAAAGTATGTATTTTTTGCTTCTTGGACTAAGTTTAATGCCCTCATCTTATTCCAGATATGTTTAAGCTTACAGACCAGAATGTTATGTGTAATATGTACTGAATATCACGTAGTCATTGTGCGACCAAATATGTGTGCGTTAGTAGATATGAAATCCTAACAAGTTTGGTATGTATGTACCTGTTTTTGGTTAATTTCTGCATTCTAAAATGTTCCTTATCTGCTGTTCTTCAGCTTCCTGTCCACTGGCCCGCCCTCCACCATGAGTTTCTGATTGGAAGATCTACCATTTCTGGCATAGTCAGGTCGACACATAGTGAAATATGGTCAAGACTACATCAACTCGTCATGCCCGAGCCCAGGATGGAAGACTGGTTGAGGATATCAAGGGACGTTGAGGAGGAATGCCAGTTTCCTAATTGTATTGGGGCCCTTGATGGCAAACATATCCGGTGCGTAAGCCGCCGAACTCTGGCTCCCAATTCTTCAATTATAAACAATACTTTTCTGTTGTATTGTTGGCTCTGGCCGACCCTCAATACAAGTTTATAATTGTTGACATTGGGGCCTATGGAAGGACGGGAGACTCTCGAGTCTTCAATACTTCCATACTGGCTCGGCGGCTACGCACCAACCAGTTGGATCTACCACCACCACGCCAGCTACCAGGCTCCACTGAAGAATCAGTCCCTTATGTCCTTGTGGCAGATGAGGCCTTTCAGTTAACACGCAATGTCATGAGGCTATATCCCCGGCGCAACCTTGACCACCGGCGCAGAATTTGTAACTTGTGCCTATCACGTGCTCGGCGACTGGTGGAGTGTTCCTTTGGCATTCTTTGTGAACAAAATGTTAATGAAGTTGTGAAAGCCTGTGTGGTTCTTCATAACTTCACCAGGATACATGACTGTTCTTCCTCTGCTGGTGTTGTGCGTGGGTCGGACAATGTGCGCAGGGTGAGACCACCTATCAACCCTCAACGTAGACCGCTCTCTGGCCTCAAAGTGCGTGATATTTTCACAAATTACTTTGTCACCTGAGGGGGAAACTTCTTGGCAAGAGCATGCTGCGTCTATGTTATAATTTTTTGGTTTTATATGTGTCTAAATATATATATTTCTTCCCCTTCTGATTCTATGACTGTCTAATTGCATTGGTAAGCGTGTGTTAGTATGCTGACACATTTTTTTAGAATTGAGACAGAGACGTAAAATGTAGTAGACAAATGTTTACTTTTGCCTTTTTTTTTATTTTTTTTAAGAAAAACATATTATTGCCCTATGAGAACTGTGGCAATGGGCCAAATTGGCCTTTGTGCAGATGTGAACATTGGGTACAAATAACATTTTCCGACATACAAAACAACCACAAAACCATTAGGCACTAACAAAATGGCAACATTATAAATTTTGGTAGGTCGGGGGAGGAGAAGGCGGAAGACCAGCCTGTGTTTGCTGCTGGCTACTTTGCCCAACTTGGCCATCGCCCTGTGTGGGGGCATACTGTTGCCCATGATGTGGGTAGTGTACTGTCTCCTGGGATTGGGGTTGATACTGGCCAGAGTGATACTGGAGAGGGGCCTCTTATTGGGGCTGGTAGGCCCGTGTCTCATACCCACCAAAATAGCCATGTCGTCCCCAACCAGGTTGGGACCAGCCTCCAACACTGGGTGGGAACAAGTGGCCATATTGGTGAGGTTGGCTAGAGCCAGACATATGTGGCTGCTGTAGGAAAGGTTGGGTAGGGGGAGGAAGGGGGTGAGGAGTTGGCCCACGTATCTGAGGATCCTCAGAGCCTGCTTGAGCAAGCATGTGTGTGGGGTGTCTAAGGCGCATCAGATTTCTGGGTGAAAGCTGCCACCTCTCCAGATATTCAAACAACTCATATGGGGTATTGGGAGGTGTGCTTGTATCAAGCAGGATCTGAAAACATCCTCGAATACGTAGCCTCACCTCACGGCAAAGGGCCCGAAGATAAAGGGCCAGGCTGCGTGAGTATGCCTCCTCGCCATCATCATTATTGACTCTAGCCAAATAGTTCAGTACCCCTGTGTCCACATTGGTACGTGTATCTTGGGCAGGGATCTGGCGCCTTCTTCTTCCTCGCCGGGATGGTCCAGCAGGCTGTGGGGAGCCCCGGAGCTGGGCAGTTGGGCTGCTGCTCATGTTGCCCTGCTCCTCCTGTATGGCTGATGGTGCAGCAGCAGATGGTCCTGGTTGTGGATGTGGTCCTGGTGGTGGGGTTTGTGGCGCAGGCACTGGGTTCTCCTGAGATGATTCTTCACCCATGCTTCTTGTAGGGGGAGAAGATGGGCCAGCCACCTCATCCCCTACAGGATCAATGATGGTCTCTGTATCTGAGCCAGTTCCTCTCTCCGTAAGGTTGGACTGAGTTCTGTTATGAAATAGAACAGAGCAAAAAATAAATCAATATTTTTGGCCCTGTAAAGTATCGGTGTAGTGTGGTGTGAGGTATCTACTTACGGTCTCAGATCCAGAATAGGGGCGAGGAAGGAGAGGCGGTAATAATAAATGTATTTTCGCTTTGTGTGGCCCGCATCACCACTCCTGGACCGCTGCTGACGTTCCCGCCTGTATTGGTCGCGGATGCTGCGCCAGCGTCTCATCACATCTTCCACTGCAATGTGACAGGAAATATTCTCAATTTCACATATTCGCTAGGTCAAATTTGCTACCAGTAGCCTAGGCATGTGGCCTTCTGGGGTGTGCTTTCTACCCAGGGCGGCATATATAATTGGGGCATCCAGGCCAGATACACAGGGTCACAATAGTTCAGGGATCAAGTAACTACACTTAATAACTTGGTAGGCTAGGAGGATGAGGAGCTTGTGGCCTGGGCCAAATTATGGCAGTGTAAAACCATGGGTCACATAAAAATCTACCCGCCTCATGAGGAAAAAAGTAGAAGCACAGGAAGGGGGGGCTGATTCTATATGCATTTTTTGATGTGAGGTAATGTTAAACAGTTTTTGGGTTGTACTTACTCAGTTGCTGCTGCTCCTCACGTGGCCGATCACCAAAATCGTGGAACATCTGGCGACATATGCGCCTCCATGACGCCTCCTTTCTTGCCCGGTTAAGAGAAAACAAGGGCGGGGGCGCAGACATAGGGCTTCACCTGGTATAAATCAATTAAAATATAAAAGTACTCTGGAGTACTCACCCTTTATGGGTTGTGTTCAGACACAACCACTCTCAACATTTGTTGCAGTCATATAGCTGCTGCAGAGCTGGTGCAGGTGGACAGCGTCCACTAGGTATCATAAGTTGAGGATCCAAGAAAAGCCCTTCTGAGCATCCGCGCTGCTTTAGTGATAAGAATTCTTCAGAAATCCATATAAATCTTTCAAGTTCTTTATTATATGTACTACAGAAACTACGCGTTTTGAGGTGACAAACCGCACCTCTTCTTCAGGTTACTGAAGAATTCTTATCACTAAAGCAGCGCGGATGCTCAGAAGTGCTTTTCTTGGATCCTCAACTTATGATTTCTTGCCCGGTTGGCATAATGGGCATCACGTTGGTCCAAGATTTCCGGCCGCTCCTGCACTAATACAATAAGCATCTCCACATTGAGGAAATATGGCGCCATGACGCTGCTGTACTCTGTGGAGGTGTACTTCCTGGATGTCTGGAGCGCTTTTTGAGCTAATTTGCATGTCTAGGCTTCCTGATGATGGATTGGCCCATTTCCTGTCATCAGCCAAAAGACCTGCGTGTTTCTCACAAGTCACACGTGTGCTCCGTGTGTAATCCGTATTTTTTGCGCACCCATAGACTTGCATTGGCATATTACGGGCGTAGTACGCTGACAATCGCAGCATGCTGCGATTGGCACGGACCGTAGAATATGGGCGAGAATTATACGGCTGGTGCGAGGTGCCCCATAGAGAATCATTGGTCCGTGTGTAATGCGTGCTTTTTTACGCCTCTCACTCGGCCGTATTCCTCTCTAGTGTGACCCTGGCCTAAAGAGGATCCTTCTACAATGTGACAGCCCTTCAGATCTTTGTAGACAGCTATTAAGTCTCCTCTTGGTCTTCTTTTTTTGCAGCTAAACATTCCCAGGTACATTAACTGTTCCTCGTAGGACATACTTTACAGTCTGCTCCCCATACTGGTAGCTCTTCCCTGAACTTGCTCCAGTTTGTTGATGTCTTTTTTAAAATGTGGTGCCCAAAACTGGACATAGTATTCCAGATGAGGTCTGACCAAAGAGGAGTAGAGGGGAAATAATGACTTCACGTGATCTAGACTGTATGCTTCTGTTAATACATCCTAGAATTGTATTTGCCTTTCTTGCTGCTGCATCACACTGTTGACTCATGTGCAGATTATGATCTATTAGTATACCAAAGTCTTTTTCCCACATGATGCTGCTTAGTTCTATTCCTCCCATTCTGTAGATGTAATTTTCGTTTTTCTTGCCCAGATGTAGAATCTTACATTTCTCCCTGTTAAATAACATTCTATTAGTTGCTGCCCATTGTTTTTATCTAGATCCTTCTGAATCCTTTCTGTCTTCTCTAGTGTTAGATATCCTTCCTAACTTTGCATTGTCTGCAAATTTTATTAGTTTACCTTCAGTTGCCTTATCTAGCTCATTTATAAAAATGTACTCCACTTGTTACACTGGAGCCAGGACAGAACTTTGTGGTACCCCACTTGTAACACTAGGGCCAGGGTAGAGCCTTGTGGTCCCCACTTGTAACACTAGGGCCAGGGTAGAGCCTTGTGGTCCCCACTTGTAACACTGGGGCCAGGACAGAGCCTTGTGGTCACCATTTGAAACACTTCTCCAATTGGATGTGCAACCATTATTACCACTCTTTTAGTACGCTCACTAAACCAGTTATGAATCCACCTAACCGTAGCCTTGTCAATCCCATACTTGGTCATTTTTTCAATAAGGATGGTATGAGATACTTTATCAAATGCTTTGCTGAAGTCAAGATATACTATATCTACAGCATTTCCCTGGTCCACCCAGTCAGTGATTACATTATAGAAGGAAATCAGATTAATCTGGCATGACGCCCCCCAAAGATGCAGGGCGAATTGCACGTGTTGGGGCCAGGAGGTTATAGTCTTGTAACAGCCTTTTACTGCAGAAGATTTAAGGTATTCTATGCTGTATCATTTCTACTGCCTAAATCATGTCTTTACACTGAGTCTTTTCCCCACTATATTGGTTGCTATAGACAAATAGATGCATTTATTACAATTATAGTGTCTTGTGTAGTATCAGCCTATAGTTTGGGAATCCTGTATCACAGTTTGGGTTGTAGTTAAACTAATCTCTTTTTCCTGTTATTTATACATATGAGTATAGAGTAAGGTTATGTTAAGTGCCATCTAGTGGTCAATCACCTTTATTGCACCTTGTGTCTTCTATTTGACAACACTAATTCATTATCAGGATAATAACCTTTTTTGATGATATTTTGACCAACATTGGCACTTGAGATAACTCTTATTTCTATCTACCTCATTGTTACATGATTTTCAATTGATATAGAGACAATTAACAGTGCATACCCAGGTGCTATTTATTTTCCAGCACCTTGTCTTGAAATTTTAAGTGCTTTTAATTTTTCATTAAAATAAATATTGTGGTTTTATACCTATTAATATTGTTTTTTGTCACTTCTAATTTTTGCTTCTGATCACATCAGAAGTGAAACCTGTTTTTGCGTGGATTTCTCATTGAAGTGCAACCCATTGTTTATAAGCATATCAAATATTTATGGGCAATTTTTGATATTTTACTAATGACTTATTAGTTACAAACCCATGCTGACTCTGTTTAATCACTTCATTCTTATCCAGGTACTGACATACATGTTTAATAATTTGTTCCCAGATCTTTCCTGGTATAGAAGTAAGGCTCACCGGCCTGCAATTTCCTGTTATAGAAGTAAGGCTCACTGGCCTGTAATTTCCTGGTATAGAAGTAAGGCTCACTGGCTTGTGATTTCCTGGTATAGAAGTAAGGCTCACTGGCCTGTAATTTCCTGGTATAGAAGTAAGGCTCACTGGCCTGTAATTTTCTAGTATAGAAGTAAGGCTCACTGGCCTGTGATTTCCTGGTATAGAAGTAAGGCTCACTGGCCTGTGATTTCCTGGTATAGAAGTAAGGCTCACTGGCCTGTGATTTCCTAGTATAGAAGTAAGGCTCACTGGCCTGTGATTTCCTGGTATAGAAGTAAGGCTCACTGGCCTGTGATTTCCAAGTATAGAAGTAAGGCTCACTGGCCTGTGATTTCCTGGTATAGAAGTAAGGCTCACTGGCCTGTAATTTCCTGGTATAGAAGTAAGGCTCACTGGCCTGTAATTTCCTGGTATAGAAGTAAGGCTCACTGGCCTGTAATTTCCTGGTATAGAAGTAAGGCTCACTGGCCTGTGATTTCCTGGTATAGAAGTAAGGCTCACTGGCCTGTAATTTCCTGGTATAGAAGTAAGGCTCACTGGCCTGTAATTTCCTGGTATAGAAGTAAGGCTCACTGGCCTGTGATTTCCTGGTATAGAAGTAAGGCTCACTGGCCTGTGATTTCCTGGTATAGAAGTAAGGCTCACTGGCCTGTGATTTCCTGGTATAGAAAGGCTCACTGGCCTGTGATTTCCTAGTATAGAAGTAAGGCTCACTGGCCTGTGATTTCCTGGTATAGAAGTAAGGCTCACTGGCCTGTGATTTCCAAGTATAGAAGTAAGGCTCACTGGCCTGTGATTTCCTGCTATAGAAGTAAGGCTCACTAGCCTGTAATTTCCTGGTATAGAAGTAAGGCTCACTGGCCTGTGATTTCCTGGTATAGAAGTAAGGCTCACTGGCCTGTGATTTCCTGGTATGGAAGTTAGGCTCACTGGCCTGTAATTTCCTGGTATAGAAGTAAGGTTCACTGGCCTGTGATTTCCTGGTATAGAAGTAAGGCTCACTGGCCTGTGATTTCCAGGTATAGAAGTAAGGCTCACTGGCCTGTGATTTCCTGGTATAGAAGTAAGGCTCACTGGCCTGTAATTTCCTGGTATAGAAGTAAGGCTCACTGGCCTGTGATTTCCTGGTATAGAAGTAAGGCTCACTGGCCTGTGATTTCCTGGTATAGAAGTAAGGCTCACTGGCCTGTAATTTCCTGGTATAGAAGTAAGGCTCACTGGCCTGTGATTTCCTGGTATAGAAGTAAGGCTCACTGGCCTGTGATTTCCTGGTATGGAAGTTAGGCTCACTGGCCTGTAATTTCCTGGTATAGAAGTAAGGCTCACTGGCCTGTGATTTCCTGGTATAGAAGTAAGGCTCACTGGCCTGTAATTTCCTGGTATAGAAGTAAGGCTCACTGGCCTGTGATTTCCTGGTATAGAAGTAAGGCTCACTGGCCTGTAATTTCCTGGTATAGAAGTAAGGCTCACTGGCCTGTGATTTCCTGGTATAGAAGTAAGGCTCACTGGCCTGTAATTTCCTGGTATGGAAGTAAGGCTCACTGGCCTGTGATTTCCTGGTATAGAAGTAAGGCTCACTAGCCTGTGATTTCCTGGTATAGAAGTAAGGCTCACTGGCCTGTGATTTCCTGGTATAGAAGTAAGGCTCACTGGCCTGTGATTTCCTGGTATAAAAGTAAGGCTCACTGGCCTGTAGTTTCCTGGCTCCATCTTCTTTCGTTTTTTGAAGATAGGGACAACATTTGCCCTTTTCCAATCTTCTTGGACTTCTCCTGTTCACCTGGATTTTTCACAGATTCTAGCCCGTGGTTTTGCAATTTCCTCTGCTAACTCAATACCCTAGGATCACGTATTCAGGGGAATTTGTAGTTATATTCCGCGCTGCCGCAAGAAAGTATTCCAGGAGATCAATGTCAAAGATTCACAGTGAACCACTGTGAATCTTTGACATTGATCTCCTGGAATACTTTCTTGCGGCAGCGCGGAATATAACTACAAATTCCCCTGAATACGTGATTTCTTCTGGTCGTTGAGGACCTGTGGATCTGCAGCAGCCGCCAGACTATATGCTTTCTCTTACCCTAATCAGGTGAGCAAATTTCTTAGTGTAATCTCTGTCTGTAACACAGATAAGACCCTATTGCGCTTTTGTGTCTCCTTTTCTCTGCAATTACCCTAGGATGTAATTCATCTGGACCAGGAAATTTACATTAACTTAAATTAGCTAAGTGTTCCCTCACCATCTGCCTGGTTTATAGATAGTGTGAATTCTTTTATTCCTTCGATGGCCCCGTGAAGATCAGTTGATCAATTGTTTTCTTAGAGAATACAGATACAAAATAGGAATGGAATATTTTGGCTTCTCATCATCATTTTTGACCACTTTACCCTTTACATTCTGTAAAAATCCTATAGCATTTTTGCTTTTTTACATACCCCCAAATCCTTTTTTGTTCCTTTTGGTCTCCCTTGCAAGCCTCACTTCATTACTGGCTTTAGCTCTAACTCTTGCCCTCCATTCCCTGCAGACAGCATTACATTCTTCCTTAGATGTGCCTCCTCTTTCCATTTAATATTCACTTCCTTCTTGATCAAGTGATAAGTTCGGTGCTCATCCATCCTGGTTTCCTTAAAAGCTTCCAATTCTTCTCTTCGGGATTGTTACTGCAGTGAGAACTTCATTTAGTAAAATCTCCCATCCTTCCTGGACCTTTCTGTCCTTTAGAATATCCGGTCATTGGACCCTTCCTACCCTTTTTCTGAGTTCATTAACTCCTTCATGATCGAAAGTATTTTTGTTTTTGAGTTTTCGTTTTTTGCTCCCCTTCTTCCCAGAGCCATAACTTTTTTGGTCAAAATGGCCATGTGAGGGCTTGTTTTTTGAGGGACGAGTTGTACTTTTGAACGACACCATTAATTTTTGCCATATCATGTCCTGGAAAACAGGAAAAAAATTGCAGTGAAATTGCACAAAAAGTGCAATCTCCCAGTTGTTTTTTGTTTTGCTTTTTTACTATGTTCACTAAATGCTAAAACTGATCCCAAAGCAAAGAGAAAAGGATCTCAAATATAAAGGTGTCCTAACAGAGTCATCAGACTGTGCCATAAGGTAATATATAGTCTTAACCCCTTAATGTCTATGGACGTGCACAGTCCGTCATGGCAGGATGTAACTTCCAGCACCAGGACGGACTGTGCAAGTCTTTGACAGCTGTCAGGCACCGCAAGGGGGCAGGGACCTAATTAACCCCTTCAGTGAACGGCGTAAAAAATAAAACCAATTCTTCACCTTTTGTGGATTTGTACATTCTGCCTCCCAAGGATCACAGTACGGCGATCACAGAGGTTCCCCCCTACATATGGGGTATCAGCGTACTCAGGACAAATTGTACAACAACTTTTGGGGTCCAATTTCTCCTGTTACCCTTGTGAAAATAAAAATTTGTGGGCAAAAAGATCATTTTTATGGAAAAAAATTATTTTTGTATTTTCACGGCTCTACGTTATAAACTTCTGTGAAGCCCTTGTGGGTTGAAAGTTCTCACCACACATCTAGATAAGCTCCTTGGGGAGGTCTAGTTTCCAAAATGGTGTCACTTGTGGGGGGTTTCCACTGTTTAGGCACATCAGGGGCTCTCCAAACGTGACATAGCGTCCAATCTCAATTCTAGCCAAGTGTCCATATCCACCTGGACTCAATCTGGGCTAAACTCCTAGAAGTCCCACCACCACGGATACCCACATCTAACATGTCAATGCCCCTAACCCTGAGAAGGCCGCCATCACAACCGTGATATCTTTTGAAGTGGCGGGGGATAGTTTTTAATAATGTCGCATCTTCGATGGCCGCTGCTACCTCAATGCCCAATGCTCACGAATGCATATTTTTAGCTGTCTAGTTGTCATGCCCACGTATATCATTTTACATGGGCAAACAGCATAATATATCACATTCTTACTAGTACATGTGATATATTTTTTGTTTTTATATTCACAGGAGCCATCTAGATTTACAAAAGTATCAACGCGATCGATGTTAAGGCAGGCAACCTAACGGCCACACGAGGAGCTTCCATAATGCCCCGCCACTTGGTCAAGAAAAGTAGAGACTGGCTCCCCAGTATAATGAGTACGGACCAATAGGTCCCGTAAATTTCTCGACCTTCTGGCTGTAATGGCGGCCCTCTCAGGGAGGAACTTAGAGACCACCAGGTCCGCCTTAACCCCTTCCTGACATCCGACGTACTATCCCGTCCACGGTACCCGGGCCCGTATGACCATGGACGGGATAGTACGTCTACCGCGATCAGCGGCGCCCACGTGGTGAGCGCCGCTGATCGCGGCCGGGTGTCAGCTGATTATCACAGCTGACACCCGGCACTATGTGTCAGGGGCGGTCACGGACCGCCCCCGACACGTTAACCCCTTGCACACCGATCAAACATGATCGCGGTGTACCGGGAGTTAAAGGGAAGCATCGGGAGGGAGGGGGCTCCCTCCGTGCTTCCCTGAGCCCCCCACAGCAGCGCAATGTGCAGCGCTGCTGCCGGGGGCTCCTATCCTCCAGGCCCCCGGATCCAAGATGGCGACGGGGGCCTTCGGGGACCTGAGGAAGCTGGCTTCCTCAGTGCCTGCAAAGCGCAGGCAAGAGGAAATCTTCTTCAATGCCTGTGACAGATTGCTGATCTGTCACAGTGATCTGTGATGTGACAGATCAGCGATCTGTCACAGGACAGTGATGTCCCACCTGGGACTATGTAATAAAGTAAAAAAAAAATTAAAAAAAAATGTAAAAATAAGTTTAAAAAAATCGCCAAATAAATTAGAAAAAAAAAAAAAAATATTCCCTCAATAAATCCATTTTTTGGAAATAATAAAAAAAAAAACAATAAAAGTACACATATTAGGTATCGCCGCGTCCGTAATGACCCGCCCTATAAAACTGTCCCATTAGTTAACCCTTTTAGCGAATCCCTTAAAAAATAAAAATAAAAAACGAAGCAAAAAATAATGATTTATTATCATACCGCCAAACAAAAAGTGTAATAACGCGCGATCAAAAAGACGCATATAAATATCCATGGTACCGCTGAAAACGTCATCTTGTCCCGCAAAAAACGAGCCGCCACACAGCATCATCAGCGAAAAAATAAAAAAGTTATAGCTCGCAGAATAAAGCAATGCAAAAATAATTATTTTTTATATAAAATAGTTTTCATTGCATAAAACCGACAAAACATAAAAAAACGACCTAAATGAGGTATCGCTGTAACCGTACTGACCCGAAGAATAAAACCGCTTTATCAATTTTACTGCACGCGGAACGGTGTAAACGCACCCCCCCAAAAGAAATTCATGAAACGCTGGTTTTTCTTCATTCTGCGTCCCAAAAATCGGAATAAAAAGCGATCAAAAAATGTCACGTGCCCGAAAATGGTACCAATAAAAACGTCAACTCGTCCCGCAAAAAATAAGACCTCACATGACTCAGTGGGTCAAAAGACGGAAAAATTATAGCTCTCAAAATGTGGTGATGCAAAAACTATTTTACAATAAAAAGCGTCTTTTAGCGTTTGACAGCAGCCAAACATAAAAACCGCCATAAATAGTAAATCAAACCCCCCGTTATCACCCCCTTAGTTAGGGAAAAATAATAAAACTAAAAAAAAAGTATTTATCTCCATTTTCCCGTTAGGGTAAGGCTGTGTGCACACGCTGCGGATTAGGTGCGGATTTTGTAAAATCCGCAGGTGAAACCGCAGGTCAAAAGACCTGCAGTTTTACCTGCGGATTGCTCTGCAGTTTTGTCCTGCGTTTTTTCATCTCCTCAATAGAGGAGATGGCAAACCGCAGGAGAATCCGCAGAAAGAATTGACATGTCAATTCTTTCTGCGGATTGAAAACCGCAGATAATCCGCACGGAAAATTCCGCACCGTCTGCACTGCGGTTTTTGATTCCCATAGGGAATCATGGTACTGTACACCGCAGCAGAAACTGCTGCGGGTCCGCAGCAGCCAAAACCGCTGCGGAACCGCAGCAAAGTCCGCAGCGTGTGCACACAGCCTTAGGGTTAGGATTAGGGCTAGGGTTAGGGCTCAGATTAGGGTTAGGGGTGTGTTGGGGTTCGGGTTGGAGTTATAATTGGGGGTTTCCACTGTTTGGGCACAACAGGGGCTCTCCAAATGCAACATGGCGTCTGATCTCAATTCCAGCCAATTCTGAGTTGAAAAAGTCAAATGGTGCTCCTTCCCTTCCAAGCTCTGCCATGCGCCCAAACAGTGTTTTACCCCACATGTAGGGTATCAACCTACTCAGGACAAATTGCAAAACAATTTTTGGGGTCCAATTTCTCCTGTTACCCTTAGGAAAATAAAAAATTGGGGGCAAAAATATCATTTTTGTGGAAAAAAATGATTTTTTTATTTTCACGTCCGAGTGTTATAAACTTCTGTGAAGCACTTGGAGGTTCAAAGTGCTCACCACACATCTAGATAAGTTCTGTGGGGGGTCTAGTGTCCAAAATGGGGTCACTTGTGGGGAGTTTCAATAGTTTAGGTACATCAGGGGCTCTCCAAACGCAACATGACACCCGCAGACCATTCCATCAAAGTCTGCATTCCAAAACGTCACTGCTTCCCTTCCGAGCCCCGACGTGTGTCCATACAGTAGTTTTCTCCCACATATGGGGTGTCAGCGTACTCAGGCCAAATTGGACAACAACTTTTGGGGGTCCAATTTCTCCTGTTACCCTTGGGAAAATGAAAAACTGGGGACTAATTGATCATGTTTCTGGAAAAAATACGATTTTTTTATTTTCATGCCCTGGCATTATAAACTTCAGTGAAGCCCTTGGGGGTTCAAAGTGCTCACCTCACATCTAGATAAGTTCCTTAGTGGGTCTAGTTT
The DNA here is from genome assembly GCF_039654945.1 of Dendrobates tinctorius. Taxonomy (NCBI): domain Eukaryota; kingdom Metazoa; phylum Chordata; class Amphibia; order Anura; family Dendrobatidae; genus Dendrobates; species Dendrobates tinctorius. Next base: position 1,481,718 of record NW_027361764.1, read on the forward strand.
TCAAAATGGGGTCATTTGTGGGGGGTTTCCACTGTTTAGGTACATTAGGGGCTCTCCAAAGGCAACATGACACCCGCAGACCATTCCATCAAAGTCTGCATTCCAAAACGTCACTACTTCCCTTCCGAGCCCCGACGTGTGCCCATACAGTAGTTTTCTCCCACATATGGGGTATCAGCATACTCTGGACAAATTGGACAACAACTTTTGGGGTCCAACTTCTCCTGTTACCCTTGGGAAAATAAAAAAATGGTGACTAAAAGATCATGTTTGTGGAAAAAATACGAATTTTTTATTTTCACACCCGGGCGTTATAAACTTCTGTGAAACACTGGGGGGTTCTGAGTGCTCACCACACATCTAGATAAGTTCCTTGGGGGGTCTAGTTTACAAAATGGTGTCATTTGTGGGGGGTTTCCACTGTTTAGGTACATTAGGGGCTCTCAAAAGACAACATGACACCCGCAGACCATTCCATCAAAGTCTGCATTCCAAAACATCACTACTTCCCTTCCGAGCCCCGACGTGTGCCCATACAGTAGTTTTCTCCCACATATGGGGTATCAGCATACTCAGGACAAATTGGACAACAACTTTTGGGGTCCAATTTCTCCTGGTACCCTTGGGAAAATAAAAAAAATGGTGACTAAAAGATCATGTTTGTGGAAAAAATACGAATTATTTATTTTCACGCCCGGGCATTATAAACTTCTGTGAAGCACTGGGGGGGTCAAAGAGCTCACCACACATCTAGATAAGTTCCTTAGGGGGTCTAGTTTCCAAAATGGTGTCATTTGTGGGGGGTTTCCACTGTTTTGGTACATCAGGAGTTTTCCAAACGCGACATGGTGTCCGATCTCAATTCCAGCCAAAAACGTCAAATGGCGCTGCTTCCCTTCCGAGCTCTGCCATGCGCCCAAATAGTGGTTTACCCCCACATGTGGGGTATCAGCGTACTCAGAACAAATTGCACAATAACTTTTATGGTCCTGTTACCCTTGGAAAAATAAGAATTGAGGGTGAAAAGATCATTTTTGTGGAAAAAATATGATTTTTTAATTGTATGGCTTTATGTTATAAACTTCTGTGAAGCCCATGGGGGTTCAAAGTTCTCACCACACATCTAGATAAGTTCCTTAGGGGGTCTAGTTTCCAAAATGGTGTCATTTGTGGGGGATTTCCACTGTTTTGGTACATCAGGGGTTTTCCAAACGCGACATGGTGTCCGATCTCAATTCCAGCCAAAAACGTCAAATGGCGCTGCTTCCCTTCCGAGCTCTGCCATGCGCCCAAATAGTGGTTTACCCCCACATGTGGGGTATCAGCGTACTCAGGACAAATTGCACAATAACTTTTAGGGTCCTGTTACCCTTGGAAAAATAAGAATTGAGGGTGAAAAGATCATTTTTGTGGAAAAAATATGATTTTTTAATTGTATGGCTTTATGTTATAAACTTCTGTGAAGCCCATGGGGGTTCAAAGTTCTCACCACACATCTAGATAAGTTCCTTAGGGGGTCTAGTTTCCAAAATGGTGTCATTTGTGGGGGGTCTCCACTGTTTTGGTACATCAGGGGTTTTCCAAACGCGACATGGTGTCCGATCTCAATTCCAGCCAAAAACGTCAAATGGCACTGCTTCCCTTCCGAGCTCTGCCATGCGCCCAAATAGTGGTTTACCCCCACATGTGGGGTATCAGCGTACTCAGGACAAATTGCACAATAACTTTTAGGGTCCTGTTACCCTTGGGAAAATAAAAATTGGGGTGAAAAGATCATTTTTGTGGAAAAAATATGATTTTTTAATTGTACCGCTGTACGTTATAAACTTCTGTAAAGCCCTTGTGGGTTCAAAGTTCTCACCACATATCTAGATAAGTTCCTTGGGGGGTCTAGTTTCCAAAATGGGGTCACTTGTAGGGGGTTTCCACTGTTTAGGTACATCAGGGACTCTCCAAACGTGACATGGCGTCCGATCTGAATTCCAGCCAATTTTGCATTGAAAAAGTCAAACGGCGCTCCTTCCATTCTGAGCTCTGCCATGCGCCGAAACAGTCGTTCCCCCCCACAAATCAGGTATCAGCGTACTCAGGACAAATTGCACAATAACTTTTGCAGTCCAATTTCTCCTGTTACCCTTGGTAAAATAAAAAAAATTGAACCTGAAGTATTTTTTTTGTGAAAAAAAGTTAGATGTTCATTTCTTTTTAAATGTTCAAAAAAATTCCTGTGACGCACCTAATGGGTTAATAAACTTCTTGAATGTGGTTTTGAGCACCTTAAGGGGTTCAGTTTTTAGAATGGTGTCACTTTTGGGTATTTTCTATCATATAGACCCCTCAAAGTGGCTTCAAATGTGATGTGGTCCTAAAAATAAAATGGTGTTGTAAAAATGAGAAATCGCTGGTCAACTTTTAACCCTTATAACTTCCTAACAAAAAAAAATTTTGGTTCCAAAATTGTGCTGATGTAAAGTAAACATGTGGGAAATGTTACTTATCAAGTTTTTTGTGTGCCGTATCTCTGTGATTTAAGGGCATAAAAATTCAAAGTTGGAAAATTGCGAAATTTTCAAAATTTTTGCCAAATTTCCATTTTTTCACAAATAAACGCAAGTTATTTGAATGAAATTTTACCACTAACATGAAGTCCAATATGTCACGAGAAAACAATGTCAGAATCACCGGGATCCATGGAAGCGTTCCAGAGTTATGACCTCATAAAGGTACAGTGGTCAGAATTGTAAAAATTGGCCCGGTCATGAACGTGCAAACCACCATTGGGGGTGAAGGGGTTAAGTATATGCCATGACTTGTCAATGAACTTTCTCATATGAGGAAACAGTGAATGGAAATTTGTTACAAACCTTACAGTACCCAGATCCTTATTTGGCCTTGCCCCATACAGGAGTGTATTCCTTGACGAATATTTGGCCCTATTAAATGCCTTCTGTTATGAATGGGAAACCGAGGAGGAAAAAAAGACAACAAGCTAAGTCTCAGAAAACCAGAGAAGTTGGTAACTATGCAGATTGCAGATCCCTGATCTTAACCGCACAACTAGCAGCAGTCGTGGAGCGTTCCTACGATGTTCCTAGACGCCTCGTCACGGCCGGAGAACTATATAAGCCTAAAGCAGGAAAGAGGAAAACTAACTGCCCCAGAGCAGACCCCAAAGGAAAGACAGCCCCCCACATGTATTGACGGTGAAACAAGATGAAAACACAAACAAAGGCAGGAAAATAGGCTTAGCAAATGATGGGGCCCGGCTAACTAAAAAGGACAGAAAAGGAAAGACACTGTGTGCAATCTGCCAAAAAAAACCTACATCAAATTTAGGAATAAATTCTTGGACTTTTGTGCGCTGCCAGATAAATTCACTAGTCCAGTTTCTGAGAAAGATTAATCCATTTATTTCCCAACGCGTTTCGAAATGTATACCATTTCTTCAGGGGATGACATGTCATCCCCTGAAGAAGAAATGGTATACATTTTGAAACGCGTTGGGAAATAAATGGATTAATCTTTCTCAGAAACTGGACTAGTGAATTTATCTGGCAGCGCACAAAAGTCCAAGAATTTATTCCTAAATTTGATGTTTCAAGCGGTCGCAGAGCTGACCTTTGGACGTGCAGCAAGCAGATTACTGATCCCACATGCCTGAACCTCTCCTAAAAAGGGTGAGTAAATTCTAATTTATTTCTCCTGAAATAACCCGGATAAGACCCTATTGCGCTTTTTTGTTCCTTTAGTTTGAATACAAAAAAAACCTACAAAAATATTGTCCAACACTTCTGATAGCAAAATTAACCCTGAAGTCACTAGACTTCAAAACCTATATCAGCACTCTGAAATATTCTGAGACAGAGCAAAATCTAATAAGGGACAAAAAGCAGATTGGCAAATACTGATTAATAGGAGTAGAATTTCAGCATAGCCCCAGCAGGGGCAGGCTGACTACACAAGAAACTGAGTTGACCAACAAGCGCAAGTGTGAACATTAGCAAAAAACAAACTTAACTTGAGAAGACTGGAAGAGAGCTGAAGTCCAGGACCTGAGAAGCAGACTGAATCACCAGCACCAGGATAGGGCGTCGGCTGTCTTATATCCAGTCTGATACTCCAGAGATCCAATCGTTATCCTCCTCATTAGGTGGCAGATCACTACCACTTAAACCAACCGCACTACCTCCTGTCACCACCAGAGGGAGAACAGAAGGGGAACTCTCAACTGGTGGAGCAGAAAATGAGTTCATGACAGCCTTCCTAATCATGCGGTTACTAAAACCACGTTCTAACAGCCTCACTTTTCAATCTTCCGCTTGTCTAAAGTCTTCATCAGTGGAACATAATCTGTGCAATCGCAGAAATTGTCCAGTGGGGACAGATTGGATCATGTGGCCTGGGTGGGAGGAGGTCGCGTGCATTAACATATTAGTAGATGTTGGCTTTCGGAAGATGGCTGCGGGTATTTCACCCCTGTCATCCTTTTTCAGAACCACATCCAAAATTCAATGGACTCTGAATCACATTTATAAGTAACTAGCTGAAGAGCCCGGCGCTGCCCGGGCATAGTAACTAACTGTGGTTAGTTATAGCAAATTATAATTATCCTCCATCCCATAGTCCTGTGCCCATATACCCATCATACATATCCTCCATCCCATAGTCCTGTGCCCATATACCCATCATACATATCCACGATCCCATAGGTCCGTGCCCATATACCCATCATACATATCCTCCATCCCATAGTCTCATGCCCATATACCCATCATACATATCCTCCATCCCATAGTCCCGTGCCCATATACCCATCACACATATTCTCCATCCCATAGTCCCATGCCCATATACCCATCATACATATTCGCCATCCCATAGTCCTGTGCCCATATACCCATCATACATATTCTCCATCCCATAGTCCCATGCCCATATACCCATCATACATATCATCCATCCCATAGTCCCGTGCCCATATACCCATCATACATATCATCCATCCCATAGTCAAGTGCCCATATACCCATCATACATATCATTCATCCCATAGTCAAATGCCCATATACATATCCGCCATCCCATAGTCCCGTGCCCATATACCCATCATACATATTCTCCATCCCATAGTCAAATGCCCATATACATATTCTCCATCCCATAGTCCCATGCCCATATACCCATCATACATATTCGCCATCCCATAGTCCCGTGCCCATATACCCATCATACATATTCTCCATCCCATAGTCCCATGCCCATATACCCATCATATATATCCTCCATCCCATAGTCAAGTGCCCATATACCCATCATACATATCATTCATCCCATAGTCAAATGCCCATATGCATATTCGCCATCCCATAGTCCCGTGCCCATATACCCATCACATATCCTCCATCCCATAGTCCCATGCCCATATAACCATCACACATCCTCCATCCCATAGTCCCGTGCCCATATACCCATCATAGATATCCTCCATCCCATAGTCCCGTGCCCATGTACCCATCATACATATCCGCCATCCCATAGTCCCTTGCCCATATACCCGTCATACATATCCTCCATCCCATAGTCTCGTGCCCATATACCCATCACACATCCTTCATCCCATAGTCAACCATTATGACATCATAATGAGCGGCGGGGCTTGACGCGCACACACTTTTTCCCCAGTATGTAAATAGGGGCAAAATTGTTTGGTAAATTGGAACGTGCGGGGTTAAAATTTTGCCTCACAACATAGCCTAGGACGCTCTCGGGGTCCAGACGTGTGACTGTGCCAAATTTTGTGGCTGTAGCTGCGACAGTGCGGATGCCTATCCCGGACATACACACACATACATACACACACATAGATACATACATACACACACACACACACACACACATACATACACACTTTGAGCTTTATTTATTAGATATACCTGTATGTCATCTCCCTGTATATAGTACTAGCTGGAGAGCCCGGCGCTGCCCGGGAATAGTAATTAACTGTGGTTAGTTATAGCAAATTATAATTATCCTCCATCCCATAGACCCGTGCCCATATACCCATCACACATCCTCCATCCCATAGTCCTGTGCCCATATACCCATCACACATCCTCCATCCCATAGTCCCGTGCCCATATACCCATCATACATATTTGCCATCCCATAGTCGAGTGCCCATATACCCATCATACATCCTTCATGTCATAGTACCATGCTCATATACCCATCATACATATGCTCCATCCCATAGTCCTGTGCCCATATACCCATCACACATCCTCCATCCCATAGTCCCATGCCCATATACCCATCACACATCCTCCATCCCATAGTCCCGTGCCCATATACCCATCACACATCCTCCATCCCATAGTCCCGTGCCCATATACCCATCATACATATTTGCCATCCCATAGTCGAGTGCCCATATACCCATCATACATCCTTCATGTCATAGTACCATGCTCATATACCCATCATACATATGCTCCATCCCATAGTCCTGTGCCCATATACCCATCACACATCCTCCATCCCATAGTCCCATGCCCATATACCCATCACACATCCTCCATCCCATAGTCCCGTGCCCATATACCCATCACACATCCTCCATCCCATAGTCCCGTGCCCATATACCCATCATACATATTTGCCATCCCATAGTCGAGTGCCCATATACCCATCATACATCCTTCATGTCATAGTACCATGCTCATATACCCATCATACATATGCTCCATCCCATAGTACCGTGCCCATATACCCATCACACATCCTCCATCCCATAGTCCTGTGCTCATATACCCATCACACATCCTCCATCCCATAGTCCTGTGCCCATATACCCATCACACATCCTCCATCCAATAGTCCCGTGCCCATATACCCGCCATACATATCCTCCATCCCAAAGTCCAGTGCCCATATACCCATCACATATCCTCCATCCCATAGTCCAGTGCCCATATACCCATCACACATCCTCCATCCCATAGTCAACCATTTTGACATCATAATGAGGGGTGGGGCTTGATACACACACACTTTTTCCCCATTATGTAGATAGGGGAAAAATGGTTTGGTGAATTGGAACGCGCGGGGCTAAAATTTCGCCTCACAACATAGCCTAGGACACTCTCGGGGTCCAGACGTGTGACTGTGCCAAATTTTATGGCTGTAGCTGCGACGGTGCGGATGCCAATCCCGGACACACACACATACATACATACACACACACATACATACACACATACATACATACACACACTTGAGCTTTATATATTAGATATAAATGTTTTGATCGTTAATATTCAGAGATGCCATAAAAGCGTGAAGGCCATCACTCGACCCCTGCCAGATCAGTAAAATGTCATCGATGTACCGCGTTCAAGACATGACGCGGCACATAGGCGACAGCTGATCCGGCAGGGAGAGGTCTATCTCCCACAGTCCCAGGAACAGGTTAGCATAAGCAGGGGCAAAGGACGCTGTTCCCTGGGGCTGCAGGAATAAAGACAAACTAATTTGAGGGCAGAGTTTAAGAACCTAAGAATTGTGAGTTTATTCCATGCCTGGATAAGTGCGTCATTATGTGTGTGAAGGTGTAAATGGAGAAGAGTAGGGGCCCTAGGACTGAACCTTGCGGGACTCCAACAGAGGGCGAGGTGAGGAGGCGGTGTGCGAGTGGGAGACACTGAATGTCCGGTCTGTTAGGTATGACAAGATCCAAGATAGGGCCAAGTCTGTGATGTCAAGCGATGAGAGAATCAGTAGTAAAAGGGAATGGTCAACTGTGTCAAAAGCAGAGACTGGATCCAGGAGGAGGAGGACAGAGTAGTGTTGCTTGGATTTGATGGTTAGTAGGTCATGGTGACTTTTTTTAGGGCAGTAGTTTTAGTGGAGTGATGCAGTTAAGGTACTGTCACACTTAGCGATGCACCAGCGATCCCGACCAGCGATATGACGTGGTCAAGATCGCTGGTACATCGCTAAGTGGTCGCTAGTGAGCTGCCACACAGGCAGATCTCACCAGCGACATCGCTGGGGTCGGGGATCGCTACTTACCTGTCAGACCAGGCGATCCTGACGTCCTCCCACCCGGCTCCACGCGTCGCTCGTCCTCACAGCAGGAAGCGCCGCAGGAAGCTGATGACAAGAAACGGTCCAGGACATTCTCGCGCAATCAGCGATGAGCAGCGGGGGAGCGGTCGTAGGTAAGTATCAGACACAGCGATATCGCTAGCAATATCACTGCTGCGTCACAAGATATAGCGATATCGCTAGCGATATCGCTTAGTGTGACAGGCCCTTCAGATGCCAGATTGTAAGTGATTGAAGAAAGATCAGGAAGAGGTGTGAGGACAGTTCAAGATGGACGCGTTGTTCCAGTACTTTGAGGCGTAGGGGAGAAGTCTTGAGATGGGGCAACATCAAGATGCAAAGGATGGGTGAAGGGATGGCTTTTTGAGTATTGGTGTGATCGAAGCATGTTGAAAGCATGAGGGGAAAACACCAGTTATTAGTGACAGGTTGAAGATGGGTTAGGGTTGGGATGAATATTAACCTATAAAGAAATTACCACTAAACAGTAGTGTGCCAAACCCATGAACCAAAGAGCAGAGATCTCTATCTAAATCCACCCCAGTAAAGACAAATGGTAGAACTCTAAAATGCTATCTATGTAACCAATCAGGTGATAGAGAAACCCCAAAATACTAAGGAGTTTGCTAGAAAAATTGAACATTCTATTATACAAAAAATACAAGAGTACACAGAAGTGACATGGAATAAGAAGAGAAGTAAAAGAACATATGGGGAAAGATGAAAAAAAAATCGCCATATCAAAAAGGAGACAAAAAATCCCGAATAGGTGGTCCTGAATAATAATGGGCCCTAAACCCCTACAAAGATATAATATATGCTGTATACTGACATAAAGCAAGTATCTTTGAAAAATGGTATAAAGCATTACAGCACAATATGAAGGAAACCAATATGATGGTTAACAGATCGCCTCCAGGTGAAACGCGCGTCAAGGCTTTTGCACTCTCCCTCTTGTGCTTCTGCATCTTCTGACACTATGGCAAGGTACTCTCTACCACACATTTGACCTGGTTTATTGGGTTTAACCTGTCTTATGAAGGTGGTTGGCCAATGATATCCACATAACCTTTTGGGTCCACAAGTTACAGGTTTATTTTAGTCCCTTATCTACGTATGACCTGAGATCCACCATATTGGTTTCCTTCTGCTGCTAGATTTTGATTTTATATGCTTTTGAGGAACTGTTTACTCCTGCGTACTATCTAATGATCACTCATATTGTGATGTATTGATTTATACTATTTTTCATAGATGCTTTATGTTTGTGTACAGCATATATTATATCTTTGTAGGGATTTGGGGCCTGTTACCATTCAGGTTATTAGGGATTTTTCATCTCATTTTTGATATGGCCATTTTTTTTCCATTTTTCCCCATGTCTTCTTTTAGTCGTACTTCTCTTCTTATTCCATGTTAATGTATTTCTGCGTACTGTTGTATTTTTTGTAAAATAAAATTTACCATTTTTTCTAGCAAACATCTTAGTCATTTTCTATCACCTCGTGATTGGTTATATAGATAACATTTTAGAGTACTACTATTTTTTTTACTAGGTTGGATTTAGATAGAGATCCCCTCTCTTTGGTTGGGAAGGTTTGAGATGAAGACTGTGGTGAGGTTTGGGAAGAGATGGTATGGCATTGGGTCGAGTGCACAGGTGGTGAGAGTAGAGAGGAAAGTTGATCTTCTGTAATGGTGGAGAATCTTGTTTTAGAGGCGGGGGCTGATAATTTATGAGGAGGGGCTATAGGCCAAGGCTTTATCTGATGTTTTCGATCTTCTGCTTTAAGAATGAGGCAAAGCCTTCAGCTGAGATGAGAGGAAAGGGAAGAGGTGCGGGGGGGGACAGAGGAGAGAAATGAAAGTATTGAATAGCTGTGTAGAGTTGTGAGATAAGGAGAATATGAGATGAGAAGTAGGTTTGTGTTACTGCAGTGAGTGTGGACTTGAAAGTGGCGAGGGACTATTTGAATATTATGATGTGCTCGTTGGAGTGGGATCTTTTCCATCTCCACTCAGCAACCATGGACGCCCACCTCAGTTCTTTAGTCAGGCTGGTGTGCCAGGGTTTCTTGTTGATTGTCCAAGCCTCTGGTACATGTGAGGGGGCATTATATAAAGTGGTGGCAGCATCCGCATCATGTAATGAACTTATGTCTACAAGAGAGAGAAGGGACTCAGAGTGAGTGTAAATCAAGGTGTTTAAGATTTGTGTGAGGGTGTGCAAGTTTGTGGTGTGGGGATTGTACACCAGGAGAGGGAAAAGAATGAGTAGGTTGTGGTCAGATAGAGAGAGAGGTGAGTTAGAGAGCAGAGGCGGGTGAAGATGAGGTCCAGTGTGAGGATGTCTTTGTGAGTCGATGCAGAAGGCCATTGAGCAAGGCCGAAGGAGGAAGTGAAGATAGAAGCTTAGAGACAGAGTGGGAAGTGACTAGGGGGATGATAAAGTCACCCATGATGATAGTCGGGATGTCTGCAGAAAGTAGTCAAGTGGTGAAGTGGTCAAAAAAGGTGGTGGCTGGCTTAGGGGGGTGGTAAATGACAGCCAGTTGGAGTTTGGAGAGGGAGTAGATGCGCACAGAGTGCACCTCTAAAGAAGGGAGAGTAACAGAGGATGGTAGTGAAATTGGGGTAAAGGAGCATTTATCTGACAAAAGAAAACCAACTCCTCCACCATGCTTGTTGCTGGGTCAGTGGGGTATGAGAAAAATGGAGTCGTCCATTGGAAAGTGCAGCTGGAGAGGCTGTGTCAGAGGGGGTGAGCCTGTTTTCGGTGATAGTGAGAAAGGAAAGTTTGTTAGTAATGAAAAGATCATGGATGTAGGAAAGCTTGTTGCAGAGAGAGCGAGCATTCCATAGAGCTCCTGTTAGTGGGTCTGGGGAAGTGGGGGCCGGGCGAATGGGTATAAGGTTAGAGAGGTTACGGAAATTTGTGATAGATCGTGAATGGGAAGTAGAATTGACTGGGGATGTGGTGAGGAGGACCAGGATTTGGAGAGAGATCATGGGCAGTGAGGAGGAGCAGAGAAAGTGTTAGTAGGTGGGAGCAGGAAAGGGCATGAGGGGGCTGTCTGTGTTTGGAGACAACGGATTGTATGTTGAGGAAAAGATATGAGGAAAAGGTGAGGTGGATGGGTATGATAGAGGGAGAAATAACCAGTTCATTGCTAGGTATAGAGATTGGGGTGGTTATGAAGTGAAGGACTATGGGAGTGAGCGTGAAGACAATCTGAAACGTTGTTTACTGTGACTAAGTATCCAATTACCTTCAGTTCACTTCTGGTTCAATTCTGGTCTAATTCATTGCATTACACTTAGATGTTGCACTTTGACGATGCACAAGCAAACCCTAACCCTATCTAACAGACTGGGAAGCAACTACTCATGGCTGGCATGTAGCTGATGTGCGGTTGTTTGACATTTACCAGTATAAACAGTCAGAAAGAGTCTGCATCTTCTGGGATTTCTATTGCTGACATTCGCAAGAGATATTGATAAGGTCTCACAGAGGCCCCAAATTACGTCAGCATATGACGTTGGAAGCCATCGTTCATTAAGTTCTTCAGTTGGGAACGTGTCTGAGTGGAGCATCATATGATTGGTCAGAATGGTCCTGACCGTGTTTTGGATGATTCCCTGTGGACGTGCTCGTACTGACATTGTTTCCCGCATGTATTTTATGACAGAAGTGGAAGAGATGCTACATGGTCCTGTATCCAGACTCCCAGTTCGGCGTGGCACGATTAGAGATCTATGACTGGAAAGATGGTACATTAGCTGGAGAGAAGATACATGCCCGTCGGGCTGCTGACCGTAAGGTTGTGCGACTGGCAGAATGTATACATGTGGCCCCTGCTCCCACAGAGAATGGCCATAAAGAAAACATGGCGGCTTTCATCATTGAGACCAGTGACAAGACCATGCTGCTCTCTGCTGAGCGCCCACTGTGCGAGGAATGGGTGCAGAGGCTGAGCGAGGTCGCCTTCCCGGTGAGTAACCTCAGAGACACAGCTGAAAACATAAATAACAGATCATCTTCTCCAATCCTGGCGTCCCATATATGTTCGCTCCATGGAGATGACAAAGACTTGCATCTGCTCCATAGTAATGACGTCTCCTTGTGTCTGCACTATAGAGGCGATGAACCTGTCGTGCCTGCTCTATAGAGGAGACGACCCTGCCGTCCCCTCTCTATAGAGGCAATGACCCTGCCGTGTCCGCTGTAAAGAGGAAACGTTTCTGCCGTGTCCGCTCTATGGATGAGACGACCCTGCCGTGTCAGCTCTCTAGAGGAGATGACCCTGCCGTGTCCGCTCTATGGATGAGATGACCCTGCCGTGTCAGCTCTCTAGAGGAGATGACCCTGCCGTGTCCGCTCTATAGAGGAGATGACCCTGCCGTGTCCGCTCTATAGAGGGGATGACCCTGCTGTGTCTGCTCTATAGAGGAGATGACCCTGTTGTAGAGGTGAGGACCTTGCTGTATGCCCTCTATAGAGGAGACAACCCTGCTGTAGAAGTGACAACCTTGCTGTGTCCGCTCTATAGAAGAGACGCCGCCGCTGTGTCCGCTCTATAGAGAAGATGCCGCTGCTGTGTCTGCTCTATAGAGGAGATGACCCCGTTGAGTCCGCTCTTTAGAGGAGACGACCCTGCTGTAGAGGTGATGACCCTGCTGTGTCTGCTCTATAGAGGTGATACCTATGAGTCTTGCTAGATGTTGGATGTTTTTACTCCGTGGTCATTGACCTGATTCTTCTATGTGTACTCTTAGGGAAAGGTCAGTGGGTCCCAGGACAAGAGCTCAGAGATCTCAGATGGGGCCACATCCCTGGAAATGGCTGTTAACAGCATTTACTTCTCTAGAGAGGAAGGTAAGAGAATGTGAAAGATGGAACAATTGATAACGTCAATCATTAGCTATAATAAATCAAAAGTTGTCCATAAAGTGAGTAGCTGGCACTTCATACCCAGCACCTCCTCCCTCTCCACTCAGCTGAAGACTTTGCCTCATTCTTCAAGCAGAAGATTGATAACATCATAGAAAGCTTTGGCCTGCAACCCCAACAACCCCTCCTCCTAAACCATCTCCACCGTTCAACTTTCCACTCTACTCACAAGATCACATCTCACCACCTGTGCACTTGACCTGATCCCATCCCACTTCATCCCAAACCTCACCACAGTCTTCATCCCAACCTTAACCCATCCCTTAACCCTGAGCAATAATCATCATTACCAGAAATAAACCTGTGACATAGATCACTCTGTAATGACTCTATAGAGTAGAGGAGAGGCACTTTTTGATGATATTCCCATTGTGTGAGCAGCTCCTGGATGTACTACGTAGGACAATTATGCTTCCCCCCTGCTTTACACTCTGTTTCTTAGATTCCTTTTATGTCTGTTTTATGCTTTACATTCTGGTGTGAAATTGTGTGCCTATAACGTCCCATGAGTGCAGATATGTGCAGCAGATCTCCAGCACAAAGTGCTAAATAACAAACCCCATTGTGTATCCTACTGGAACATTAACCTAAGACCGGATCTACAACATAGTCATGAAAAACAACAATCACCAGAAACATGATAAACCACACAAGATCTATTTATTTGACTCACTTATATAGCACCATTAATTCCACAGCTTTACAGACATTATCATCGCTGTCCCCATGGGGCTCACAGTCTAAATTCCCTATATTAGTATGTCTTTGGAATGTTGGAGGAAACCGGAGCGCCCGGAGGAAACCCACGAAACGCGGGGAGAACATGCAAGCTCCTTGCAGATGTTGTGCTTGGCAGCGGAGTAGGATTGAGCAGGATTATATAATGATCTCTCTACAATTCTATAACAGGCAAATAATGGATCACCAGATCATAAACAGTAGACATTCGGATCCTCTAATGAGATAAGCCTGAAATGGTTCTGTGTAAACCGGGATCAGTCCAACAACAAAATAAAGGCAAAATTTCACCTTGGACTAATAAGGTGAGCAAAGCAACAGTAGCACCTGCAACGAGGAGACTCTGACCTTAGTGCAAAAAAGTGTGCAACAGGAGAAACGTGAAGAATTAAATTAATTTCGTGGCACCGACCCCGCGCTCACCGCTACTGCATCGTGGCACCGACCCCGCACTCACTGCTACTGCATCGTGGCACCGACCCCGCACTCACCGCTACTGCATCGTGGCACCGACCCCGCACTCACCGCTACTGCATCGTGGCACCGACCCCGCACTCACCGCTACTGCATCGTGGCACCGACCCCGCACTCACCGCTACTGCATCGTGGCACCAACCCCGCACTCACCGCTACTGCATCGTGGCACCAACCCTGCGCTCACTGCTACTGCATCGTGGCACCGACCCCGCGCTCACCGCTACTGCATCGTGGCACCGACCCCGCGCTCACCGCTACTGCATCGTGGCACCAACCCCGCACTCACCGCTACTGCATCGTGGCACCTACACTGCACTCACGCTACTGCATCGTGGCACCGACCCCGCGCTCACTGCTACTGCATCGTGGCACCGACCCCGCGCTCACTACTACTGCATCGTGGCACCGACCCCGCGCTCACCGCTACTGTATCGTGCCACCGACCCCGCACTCACCGCTACTGCATCGTGGCACCGACCCCGCACTCACCGCTACTGCATCGTGGCACCGACCCCGCACTAACCGCTACTTCATCAAGGCACCGACCCTGCACTCACCTCTACTTCATCAAGGCACCAACCCCGCACTCACCGCTACTTCAACATGGCACCGACCCTGCACTCACCGCTACTTCATCATGGCACCGACCCTGCACTCACCGCTACTTCATCATGGCACCGACCCTGCACTCACCGCTACTTCATCATGGCACCGACCCTGCACTCACCGCTACTTCATCAAGGCACCGACCCTGCACTCACCGCTACTTCATCATGGCACCGACCCCGCACTCACCGCTACTTCATCATGGCACCGACCCTGCACTCACCGCTACTTCATCAAGGCACCAACCCTGCACTCACCGCTACTTCATCATGGCACCGACCCTGCACTCACCGCTACTTCATCATGGCACCGACCCCGCACTCACCACTACTTCATCATGGCACCGACCCTGCACTCACTGCTACTTCATCATGGCACCGACCCTGCACTCACCGCTAATTCATCAAGGCACCACCGACCCCGCACTCACCGCTACTTCATCATGGCACCGACCCCGCACTCACCGCTACTTCATCATGGCACCGACCCTGCACTCACCGCTACTTCATCAAGGCACCGACCCTGCACTCACCGCTACTTCATCAAGGCACCGACCCCGCACTCACCGCTACTTCATCAAGGCACCGACCCCGCACTCACTGCCAACGCATCATGTTATAGAAATCATCATATAATCCTGCTAAACCCTCCTCTTGTGCAATTTTAGTAATTTTTTATCTTCTGTTTTTTCGTTGTTTTTTTTCTCATTTTTTTTCATGTGATTGTTGTTTTTCTGATATAAATAAACTTGTTACTTTTTCATGAGTATGCATTGTGGATCGTGTTTTAGGTTAATAACACAAAAAGAAGATGACTGGGCAAAAGAGCAAAGTCTCTAGACACAGGTTGTACACTGAAACTATGGGGCATCATAGCAAAAGTTCTAGCTGCCCCCCTCCTATATGAATACATGAATATCCTGTATATGTGGTGGATTGGCCCCCGCGGCCGGACACAGAGGGAGTCATGTATTACGCTTTGCTTCTATAAGACACAGCACTTCACAGACATTATCATCACTGTCCCCGATGGGGCTCACAATCTACATTCCCTATCGGTATATGTCTTTGGAATATAATTGGTCGTGTCACAGAGGAGCATGACTTACTACTTTCTTATCTTAGCCCCCTGTGTGACACCCTCACAGTCCCCCACACTCAGTATGATAACCCCACACTACCCCCTGCAAAATATGATACCCCATAGGGTCCACAACACAGTATGATGACCCCACAGTGACTTCAATATAGTATGGTGACCCCACAGTAACCCCAACACAGCATGATGCCCTCACAGTCATCCACACACAGTATGATGCCCTCCATACAGTCCTCCCACAGGCCCCCAGAGCCCTTCACACAATATGATGCCCCCCTTTACTACCCTCCACACAGTATAATGCCCACACAAACCTTCACACAGTTTAAAGGCCCCTGAAAACGGTCTTCAACACCGTATAATGGCCACCACACAGCTATCCACACAGTATAATAGCCCACACAGATTATACTTACATCCATACAATATAATGGCCACCACACAGCCCTTCATACATTATAATGTCCCAGACATAGCCCTCCCCACAATATAATGGCCCCCACATATCCCTTCACAGTATAATGCCCCCCCACACCCCTTAAAAAAGTATAATGTATAATGCCCTCACCCGACTCTCCACATAATATAATTCCTCCCACATAATATAATGATCCACTCATTATATAATGCCCCCACAGCAACCCCAACACAGTATCATGGCCTCCACAGTCCGCCACACACAGTATGATGACCCTACACAACCCCCCACAAAATATAATACCCCTATAGGGGCCCCAACACAATATGATGCCCCCACAGTGACCTCAACACAGTATTGTGGCCTCTACAGCCCACCCCCCACACAGTATGGTGATCCCACAGTATCCCCTGTAAAGAATTATACCCCCACAGTCAGCCACATCCAGTATAACACAAAGTATGATACCCCCCACAGTGACCCCAATACAATATGATGTCCCCATAGTGACTCCAACACAGTATGATGCCCCCCCATGCATTCCTCTCACACTGTATCAGGCCCCACAGCCCCTTCACACAATATGATGACCCCTTAATTTGCCTTGCACACAATATAATGCCCCCACACATCCCCTCACACAATATAATAGCCTCCACATATTGCAATTTCCCACACACAGTATAATAACTCATCACACATTGTAATGACCCCCAAAAAGTAATAATAGTTCACACACAGTATAATGACCCTCACACACGATAATGGTCCAAACACAGCCCTCAGCCCTATAATGGCTCCCATATAGTATAATGACCCCCACCCAGCCCTCCACACACTTTAATGGCTCCCATACATGGTACTGGCCCATACACAGTATAATGTCCACCAGGCAGCTATCCACACAGTAAAATAGCCCTCACACATTACACTGGCCTTAATACAGGATAATGGCCCCCACACAGCCCTTCATGCATTATACTAGCCTACACAAAGTATAATGTCACAAACCCAGCCCTCCACACAATATAATGGGCCCTTCACAGTTGCATAGCCATCCATATAATATAATGTCCAACCACAGTAGAATAGCTCCCATACAGTAACATAGACCACACACAGCCCACCACACTATAATAACCTCCACACAGTATAATGGCCCCCACACAGCCCTCCACAGTATAATGGCCTCCACACAGTATAATGGCCTCCACACAGTATAATGGCCCCCACCCAGCCCTCCACACAGTATAATGACCTTCACACAGTTTAATAGCCTCCACACAATATAATGGCCCTCACACAGCCCTCAACACTGTATAGTGGCCCCCACCCAGCCCTCCACACAGTATAATGGCCCCCACCCAGCCCTCCACACAGTATAATGGCCCCCACACAGCCCTCCACAGTATAATGGCCTTCACACAGTATAATGGCCCTCACACAGCCCTCAACACAGTATAGTGGCCCCCACCCAGCCCTCCACACAGTATAATGGCCCCCACACAGCCCTCCACACAGTATAATGGCCTCCACACAGTATAATGGCCCCCACCCAGCCCTCCACACAGTATAATGGCCTTCACACAGTTTAATAGCCTCCACACAGTATAATGGCCCGCACACAGCCCTCAACACAGTATAATGGCCCCCACACAGCCCTCCACAGTATAGTGGCCCCCACCCAGCCCTCCACACAGTATAATGGCCCTCACCCAGCCCTCCACACAGTATAATGGCCCCCACACAGTCCTCCACAGTATAATGGCCTTCACACAGTTTAATGGCCTCTACACAGTATAATGGCCCTCACACAGCCCTCAACAAAGTATAGTGGCCCCCACACAGTATAATGGCCCCCACCCAGCCCTCCACACTATAATAACCTCCACACTATAATAACCCCCACAAAGTATAATGGCCCCCCACACAGCCTTCCACACTATAATAACCCCCACACAGTATTATGGCCCCCACACAGCCCTCAACACAATATAGTGCCCCCACATGAAAACTATATCCCTTTGCCGTGTAATGGTTACTCTACTCTTACTTGGGGAACCATTACAAAGGATAGGGTTATAGCTTGCATCACACAGGGTAGTATACAGTTAACAGCTTGGGAATAGCCCACTAGTTGGGAGGGGTTAGATCAGTTATTAAGGAAAGCTCTTCCTGCTTTACTCATTGTTGGGTCAGGTTGAGAGTCAAGTTCAGAGACAAGTGTGTGAGAGGCGTGCAAAAGAAATGCTAGATAGTGACAGTGGTCTTCAGGTTCCAAGAAAGCGGATGCAGCAGAGGTGAGAGGGTCCTGTCAGTGCAAGTGTCCAAACAGTATGAGGACACATCTGAAGCTTCTTGAGGACGCCGGGGCAGTCTTGGGCCTAGGGCCCGGAAGAGGTATTGAGCGCCATATCTCTGTATCCTGTGATGAAGAGGTCGGCCGCGTATCGGCGACTGGAAAGTATGGTGGACCTCAGAGAACCATCACAGAATTGCCAGCTGATAAATGTCTTCAGTGTTTAGACTCTGCAGGAGGACAATAAGCCATGGAAATCCAGGCTAGAATCGACTAGGAACTACGGCTCTCCATCAGCACATGAAGTTACATCACCTGGTCATGTGGGAAAAGCAAAGTGGCCATTATTCAGAGCAAGGCTCAAGCTGTCTTCCTCACTCTCATCTTTCTGGAAGCTTCTTCTTCAAGTAGCACTGGTCTGTTTCATCTCCTGTTTGTCGTACTCCTCCTCCTCCTTTGCACTGTCTGATATCTGTTTATAGTCATCCTCATTTCTGCCAATTCTAGAGGCCTTAGAAGTCTGCAGTGTGATATACAGGGCGTTCACCAATCATTGCTATGCTGAGGTCACCAGAACCTGTGCATGAAAGACCTTGACAAGGATTAGAAACAGTGCTAGGGGACTTCAGGTTGTTACATGCATCTTTTCAGGGCTAACAGAGGCCGTGTGGTGCTTGCTATAATGGAGTGGAGCAGGGAAATTGGAATTTCAGTAGATTTGCTTATTAGTGATCGATGCATTGTCTTGGTATCTTAGTCCAGAACTGACTGTGTCGTCTCGTTACAGTGTCGGAATTCAGAGTCACAGTGCAGAGGACAGAAGCGGCTGAGCGATGCTCACTCCGTGGAGCTTATCTCTTGAGAGCGGAAACTGACTGCTTAATACTAAAGGATCCGAGCACAAAGGAAGCGCTGTACTCCTGGCCTTATAAGCTGCTGCGGAGATACGGACGAGACAAGGTAAGGGCTCTGTTGATGGTGGAAGATCTACAGATCTGGAACCAAATGAGTGTTGAGGTGATGGTGTGAACTCCACTGGTGTCAGTCACAGGCTGCTGGGCTGACAACCTCTCACCTATGGTATACAGACTGGTTGTCAGTAGTAATAGGTGATTAGTTGGTGCTATAGTATAAGGAGTGTTGTCCTTATATCAGTGAGGGCATCGCCAAGAGGCAGGGCTGACAACCGCTCACAAATGTTTATAGGCAGGTAATATATAGGTGAAGTTGCCCCTACCTACAGTGGCATATAGCAGAGGAGCCTATAGAGAAAATTGCTTCCACCTACACTGATTCATGGTTGAAGAGACAAAAAAGAAAAGTGCCTCCTACCCACAGTAATACATGGTGGAGGCTATAGAGAAAAGTGTCTACTACCTATAGTGACAGATAATGAAGGAGCCTATAGAAAAAAAGTTCTCCCCTACATACAGTAACTGATGAAAAGGAGATTATAGAGAAAAGAGCCCACTACCTACAGTGACACATGACATAGTAGTCTGTAGAGAAAATAGCTCCCTACCTACAGTTACACATTGTGTAGGATTCTAGAGAAAAGTGCCCTCTTCCTACACTGACTCATGGTGGACAAGTCCATAGAGAAAAGTGCCCCCCTACCTACCATAACATATGACACAGGAGCCAATAAAAATGTGCCCCCTACATACAGTGATTTGTATCGGAGGAGCCAGCCTGTAGAGAAAAGTGCCCCCTAACTATAGTCACACATGTTGGAAGATCCTGTAGAGAAAAGTGTCCCCTACCTAGAGTGACATATTACAAAGGAGCCTATAAAAATGTGCTCCCCTACATACAGTGACACATGGCGGAGGATCCTATAGAGAAAAATGCCCACTAATTACAGGGACACAAAGCAGAGGATCCTATAGTGTAAAGTGCCCCTTACATATAGTGTCACATGGCAAAGGAACTTGTAGAGAAAAGCACTCCCAACCTACAGTGACACATGGTGGAAGATCCTTTAGAGAAAATTGCCTCCTACCTACAGTGACTCATGGCAGAGGATCCTATACAGTAAAGTGCCCCTTACCTACAGTGATACATGGCAAAGGATCCTATAGAAGAAAGTGCCCTCTACCTACAGTGATGGATAACAGAGGATCCTATAGAGGAATGTGCCCACTAACAACAGGGACACAAAGCAGAAGATCCTACAGAGAAAAGTGTCCCCTACCTACAGTGCCACAAGACAAAGGAACCTACAGAGAAAAGTGCTTTACACCTACAGTGACACATGGTTGAAAATCCTATAGAGAAAATTGCCTCCTCCCTAAAGTCACTCATGGTGGAACCTATAGAGAAATGTGCCCCCTACCAACAGGAATACATGGCTTTGGAGCTTATAGAACTAAATGCCCCCCTACCTTCAGTGGCACATTGTAGATGATCCTAGAGAAAAGTGCCCCCTCCCTAATGTGGAGCCTGCAGAGAAAAGTGACACATTCTAGAGCCTTTAGAGAAAGGTGTCCCCTCCTACATTGACACATATTGGAGGATCACAAATAGAAAAGTTCTCCCTACCTAGAGCGACACATGGTGATGGAGCCTATAAAGGAAACCTCCTCCCTAACTACAATTATATACAGTATATCCGAGGATCCTATAGAGAAAAATGCTCCATAACTACATCAACAGATCTTGGAGGAGCTTATAGAGGAAAGAGTCCTGTAGCTACATACAGTAGACACCCGTTTTTGGAGGCCAAAGAGAAAAGTGCCCCATAACTACAGTGGCATATAGTGGAGAAGCCTATATAGAAAAGTGCTCCCACCTACAGTGACACATGATGGAAGATCCTATAGAGAAAAATATCCCTGACAAACATGGTGGCAAAGCCTATGGAGAAAAGTGTTCCCTACTTACAATGATACATGATGAAAGATCTCATAGAGAATAGTGCCCCTTCTTGACAGTGAAAAATGACAGAGAAAACTTTAAAGAAAAGTGCCCCATACTTATAGTGTCACATGGCAACAGAACCTGTAGAGAAAAGTGTCTCCTACTTAGTGACTCATGGCAGAATCTTTAGAGAAAAGTGCCCCCTACCAACAGGGACATATGGTGGAGGAGCCAACCGTGAAAACCGCCTCCTACCTACAGTACATTGACACATAGTAGAATAGGGTATAGAAAAAAGTGCCCCTTACCTACAGTGACACATCACAGGGGATCCTAGAAAAAAGTGCCCCCTACCTACTGTCCCCTATCTACAGTGACACATTATAGAGGATCCTAGAAAAAACTGACACTTACCTACAGTGATAAAATGGCAAAGAAAATCCGAAAACATGATGTGTTGGGGGCTGTGCAGATGGGTTTTGGGAAATATTGCTATAGAGGAAAGTGCCCTCTACCTACAGTACCGATAACCAGCGGGGGAGCGGGTCGTAGGTATCACACATAGCGATATCGCTAACAATATCACTGCTGCGTCACAAGTTATAGAGATATTGCTAGCGATATTGCTTAGTGTGACATGCCCTTTACAGATGGTGAAAGATCTTACAGAGAAAAGTACCCCCTACCTAAAGTGACACATGGAGGAGCCTATAAAGAAAATTGCCCCCTACTTACATGAACATATGGGGGAGGAGCCTATAGAGAAAAGTACCCCCACCTTTCCACATACAGTGACACATGGTGAAGGATCTTATGGAGAATAGTGTCCCCACCTACATGAACATATGGGGGAGGAGCCTATAGAGAAGTGCCCCCTACCTATTATGACACATGCTGGGGGATCTGTAATGCTGGAGGGCTTCTTTGCTGCCTCTGATACTGAAGGCCTGGACCTTGTTATAGGAACAATGAAATCAGAGGATGTCACCGTGAAATGAAATAAGAAAACTACAAATTGGGTCTTATAATCGGAAAAAGACCCAAAGCCAAAAGTGGAGAAGAATGGTAAAGTGTTCTCCTTTACACCAGCAGCAATGACCCCAATCTCAATCCAATGGAAAATGTTTGGAGAAATTACATCAGCAATCGGAAAAAGAGCCGGCGAGAAACTGGACAAAACCCGCAGCATACAGGAGTAATGACCAGAAGATGGCCACGAAAACTGAGTGGAGGCCGTCACTGTTACCAGAGGCAGTGCAACTGAATTTTAGAGAATGAAGGGAAGAGAGGGGGGAGGAATAGAAACTAGTAAAGGACGGAGGGAAAGAGGAAAATGAAGCAATAGAAAAATGTAAAGATAAGATAAGATAATCCTTTAATCGTCCCACCATGGGGAAATTCAGAGCATTACAGCAGCAAGGCAGGAACAAGTACAGATACAGATGCATAAAGGCATTACATTGACAGTAGGTAGGTACATATACGGGGAAAAAAAAAAGTAACCGGACTATCACAACTTTGGATCTATCAGTTCTCTGTTTGGGTCATTCTCCGTTTTGGACAGTGTTGGTTATACAGCCTAACTGCAGCAGGAAGGAAGGACTTTCGATAGCACTCCCTCTCACATTTAGGATCATAGAATCATAGAATCGTAGAGTTGGAAGGGACCTCCTGGGCCATCTGGTCCAACCCCCTGCTCAAAGCAGGATTCGCTAAATCATCCCAGTCAGATGTCTGTCCAGCCTCTGTTTGAAGACTTCCATTGAAGGAGAACTCACCACTTCTCGTGGCAGCCTGTTCCACTCATTGATCACTCTAACTGTCAAAAAGTTTTTGAAGATGTGCAGTACTGTCAGTGACCAGATGAAGTATCCGGTCACTGACAGTACTGCACATCTTTGTCACGGTCTCATGCATGGGATGGGAATCATTCTGCACCATGTAGCTCACCTTGGCCAGTATCCTCCAGTCGCCTACTTCCTGAACTGGGTCAAGGGGGCATCCCAGGACAGAACTGGCCCTTCTAATCAGTTTGTCCAGCCTATTCCTGTCCCTGGTTGATATCCCACTACCCCAGCACGCCACATCAAAGAAGATGACTGATGCCACAACAGAGGAGTGCCCCTCTAACTCCGAAGGCTCTCAGCCTTCTGAGCAGATAAAGCCTGCTTTGGCCCTTCCTGCACACTGCATCCAAGTGATGGTCCCAGTCAAGCTTATTATTGAGGATCACACCAAGGTACTTATAGGTGTCGACTATCTCCTTGAATGTTCACCACTACTGGTGGATTTTTGCCCTTGCGAAAGTCCACCACCAATTCCTTGGTCTTTCCGGAATTAATCCTAAGGTGGCTCCTCTGACACCACTCCACAAAAGCTTGGTTAGTATCTCTGTACTCTCTTTCATCTCCTCCTGTGATGAGGCCTACTATTGCAGAGTCATCAGAATACTTCTGCAAGTAGCAGCTAGATGAGTTGCACCTAAAATCCGCAGTGTACAGTGTGAAGAGAAAAGGGGCAAGAACTATACCTTGAGGTGCCCCTGTATTGCAGATCACTGTGTCTGACACACTGTCCCGAACCTTTACAAACTGAGGTCGGTTCGTGAGGTAGTTAAGGATCCAGGTGGAGAGTTGGAGGTCCACACCAACAAGGCCCAGCTTGTCTCTCAGTAGACCTGACTGTATGGTGTTAAAAGCACTAGAGAAATCGAAGAACATTATTCTCACAGTGTTCCCAGGTTTCTCCAGGTGAGAGAGAGTCCTATCTAGAAGGTGGATAATGGCATCATCCACACCAATGCCCGGCCTGTAGGCAAACTGGAGAGGGTCCATATCTGAGCTCACTAGAGGACGGAGACGTGTGAGAACCAATCTCTCTAATACCTTCATCAGGTGTGATGTCAATGCTACAGGTCTATAGTCATTAAGGTCTTTCGGATAAGGTTTCTTCAGAACTGGTACCACACACAATAATTTCCACAGTTGTGGTACTATACCTATTCTCAGGCTCATTTTGAACAGATATGTAATGATCTCACTCAGCAGGTGCCCGCAGGTTTTGATTAGCCTTGCACTGATGCCGTCAGAACCTGCAGCCTTCAAAACTTTGATCTTATCCAGTTCTTTTGCAACCTGGGTACTTGTGAAGAACAGACCCTGGCTCAGTTGACAAGTTGCAGCAGGGGGTGAGGTTATTGTAGCAGAGAGGTGTGAATGGTATGTAGGGGCAGGAGCAGCCAGTGTGTGATTAAATCTGTTAAAGAATAGCTTAAGTTCATTAAGCCCCTCTTTATCTACAACCATCCTGGAGACAGTCTGTCTTTGCCCAGATATAGACTTTAGACCCTCCCAGACTTCATGAATCCTTTTCTGTGACAATTTCAGTTCAATCCTTCTCTTATAATTAGCCTTTCCCTGCCTGATTAGATTCTTCAGATCTTTCTGAACCTCTCTCAGCCTGCCCTTGTCACCTGATCTGAAGGCCAACTTCTTCTCTTTGAGAAGAGCCTTTATTCCGGGGCTGATCCATGGTTTATTGTTAGAGAAGCACCTCACTACTTTTGTGGGTACCGTGTTGTCTACACAGAAATTAATGTAGTCCGTTATACAGTGTGTGAGACCATCCATGTCATCACCATAGGAATCTTGCAGCACATCCCAAGTGGTTGTTTCAAAGCAGTCTCTCAGAGCATCATCACTCTCCTCAGTCCATATCCTCACTGTGCGAGTGACTGCAGGTTCTCTCTGTACAAGTGGCTTGTACACGGGTTGGAGGTGTACTAGGTTGTGATCCGATCTTCCAAGGGGCGGTAGGGCTGACGAGGCATATGCCCCTCTCACATTGGCAAAGAACAAGTCCAATGTTTTGTTGTCTCTAGTGAGGCAGGTAACATTCTGTGTGCAACTGGGTAGTATGGATGCTGGAGACACATGATTGAAGTCTCCCGAAACCAGAAGGAGTGCTTGGGGGTGAAGGGACTGCATCATGCTCACTGTGGATTGTAGGACCTCAGTGGCCTCAAGGAAAAAAGAAGGAAGGAAAGAGAGGGGGAGGAATAGAAACTATTAAATGACGGAGGGAAAGAGGAAAATGAAGCAATAGAAAAATGTAAAGGAAAAAGAGATGGAAGGGAAGAGGGGGGGAGGAATAGAAACTAGTAAAGGACGGAGGGAAAGAGGAAAATGAAGCAATAGAAAAATGTAAAGGAAAAAGAGAAGGAAGGGAAGAGAGGGGGAGGAATAGAAACTAGTAAAGGACGGAGGGAAAGAGGAAAATGAAGCAATAGAAAAATGTAAAGGAAAAAGAGAAGGAAGGGAAGAGAGGGGGAGGAATAGAAACTAGTAAAGGACGGAGGGAAAGAGGAAAATGAAGCAATAGAAAAATGTAAAGGAAAAAGAGAAGGAAGGGAAGAGAGGGGGAGGAATAGAAACTAGTAAAGGACGGAGGGAAAGAGGAAAATGAAGCAATAGAAAAATGTAAAGGAAAAAGAGAAGGAAGGGAAGAGAGGGGGAGGAATAGAAACTAGTAAAGGACGGAGGGAAAGAGGAAAATGAAGCAATAGAAAAAATGTAAAGGAAAAAGTGAAGGAAGGGAAGAGAGGGGGGAGGAATAGAAACTGGTAAAGGACGGAGGGAAAGAGGAAAATGAAGCAATAGAAAAATGTAAATGAAAAAGAGAAGGAAGGGAAGAGAGGGGGAGGAATAGAAACTGGTAAAGGACGGAGGGAAAGAGGAAAATGAAGCAATAGAAAAATGTAAATGAAAAAGAGAAGGAAGGGAAGAGAGGGGGAGGAATAGAAACTAGTAAAGGACGGAGGGAAAGAGGAAAATGAAGCAATAGGAAAATGTAAAGGAAAAAGAGAAGGAAGGTAAGAGAGGGGGGAGGAATAGAAACTAAAAAAGGACGGAGGGAAAGAGGAAAATGAAGCAATAGAAAAATGTAAAGGAAAAAGAGAAGGAAGGGAAGAGAGGGGGAGGAATAGAAACTAGTAAAGGACGGAGGGAAAGAGGAAAATGAAGCAATAGAAAAATGTAAAGGAAAAAGAGAATGAAGGAAAGAGAGGGGGGAGGAATAGAAACTAAAAAAGGACGGAGGGAAAGAGTTAAATGAAGCAATAGGAAAATGTAAAGGAAAAAGAGAAGGAAGGGAAGAGAGGGGGAGGAATAGAAACTAAAAAAGGACAGAGGGAAAGAGGAAAATGAAGCAATAGAAAAATGTAAAGGAAAAAAAGAAGGAAGGGAAGAGAGGGGGGAGGAATAGAAACTAGTAAAGGACGGAGGGAAAGAGGAAAATGAAGCAATAGAAAAATGTAAAGGAAAAAGAGAAGGAAGGGAAGAGAGGGAGAGGAATAGAAACTAGTAAAGGACGGAGGGAAAGAGGAAAATGAAGCAATAGAAAAATGTAAAGGAAAAAGAGAAGGAAGGGAAGAGAGGGGGAGAAATAGAAACTAGTAAAGGACGGAGGGAAAGAGGAAAATGAAGCAATAGAAAAATGTAAAGGAAAAAGAGAAGGAAGGGAAGAGAGGGGGGAGGAATAGAAACTAGTAAAGGACGGAGGGAAAGAGGAAAATGAAGCAATAGAAAAATGTAAAGGAAAAAGAGAAGGAAGGGAAGAGAGGGGGAGGAATAAAAACTAGTAAAGGACGGAGGGAAAGAGGAAAATGAAGCAATAGAAAAATGTAAAGGAAAAAGAGAAGGAAGGGAAGAGAGGGGGAGGAATAGAAACTAGTAAAGGAAAGAAGGAAGGGACAGACGGAAAGAGGAAAAGGAAGCAATAGAAAAATGTAAAGGAAAAAGGGAAGGAAAGGAAGAGAGGGGGAGGAATAGAAACTAGTAAAGGAAAGAAGGAAAGGACGGACGGAAAGAGGAAAAGGAAGTGATAGAAAAATGTAAAGGAAAAAGGGAATGAGGGGGAGGAATAAGAACTAATGAGGGAAGGAAAAGACAGATTGAAAGAGGAAAAGTGTGGAATAGAAAAATGTAAAGGAAAAAGGGAAGGAAGAGAAAAAAGGGAAGGAAGGGAAGCAAAGAGGAAAAGGAGTGGAAGAGGGAAAGATAGAAAGTGTCACGCTCGCCGGTGGTTTGTGAACCTACTGTGCCACAGAGCTGGGCTTACCTAGGAAGGGCATAGCTAAGTGGCTAACTGGTGTTCACTGGAGTTCCTGAAGGTGGTGTCAGGCTTGAGCTGCAGGTAGACACCCGGTACCTCTCCTGGGCAGTCCTCGGTACTTCAGCTGACGATCCCAGGGGTCAGGTTTGCTGGCTGGGGACAGGAAGGATTCAGAGACTGATGGACAGTACGGACAACATGATATTTTGGGATAGGTTCTCATTCAAACATAGGTCACGATAAACAGTTTAGGTACCGCCGGAGCAGCAACAGGGTCATGTATAAACTACACAGGACTACCAGGACAGTACAGGATAGGGAAATAACCTTATTAGACCAAGAACAAGGCATCTGGCAACATACAGTTGCACCCAATTCCAGTAATGAACCATAGGGGTGGCTCAGGCGCCTCCCTATTGGGGACGGTGCCTTTTATTCAAGATGCCTCCCAGCTATTGGCTGGGGGCATCTTTGCAAGTACACTGCCCTTTAAAAGCAAGGGAGCACATGCGCTCTGCCGGAAGTCATTGCAGCATGCACAGAAGTGGGGCGATGAGCGGGGCGGTGAGTATGTTGGCGTTCCGGCATGGAGAGAGAAGGGGAACCATATGGGGCACCGGCAATGGCTGTTACAGAAGGAAATGTATAGAAACAAGTAAAGGAAGGAGAGATGAAGGAGCCTTATCCTATTCATGTCTTACTCCAGCTTTCTTCCTCATGTACGGTGAAAGGACAACTTTTGTTGGAAGTATGTGGATATTCTTTCAATATGTTTTCGTGATTCACAGATGGTCCACATCTACTTATTCCTGAAGATATTTTCCACCCAACCTTATATCAGTGACGTCAGTAACAGGTGGTGGGGCTGTGACAACTCCTCAGACATAATATATTGGTTGGTTTACATGGAGACACTTCTCGACAATAAACATGATTTTTTTTATATTTCTCTTTCAGGTCATGTTCTCTTTTGAAGCCGGCAGAAGATGTCAGTCTGGTCCCGGAAATTTTACTTTTGAGACTTCACAAGGTCATGAGATTTTTCAGAAAGTTGAAGGTTCCATCCGGGCTCAGCAAGGTTCAGAAAACCGTCTCAGCTGTCCCACTCTGGACACAGAGACAGATAACACTTCACTGGGTTCTGACTCTGGTGGTTCTGAGATCCAAGCTAGAAAGGATGTGGAGGAGAAGTCACTTAAAAGCAGAGCTCTTCCCAACCCCCCGGTGGCTAAACCTGCTCAGCCCCAGCACTTGCTTGACCTCACATCTTTGGGTGTGACTCCAGGGAAGACCAACACTCCCCCGCGTTCTCCAGTCTCTCGGTCTCTAAGCTGTCATTCTGGAGACCCCGAGCACCTGATGGTCTATTCAGAACCTAAAGATTTAGTCAAGGGGGTGAATCTTCACATTGATCCCCTGTATTCAGATCCTGTGGATAGCGTGACAGGTAAAGATGTTAGGCTTCACAAGGAGAGAAATTCTGCCTCTCCTCTCTACTCAGACCTCTATGAACAAGTTGGATATGATGTTGTGGGAGTAAATGTCAGTGCAAATCCTATGGGTCCTCCAAAACTGCGGAAAGGCTGTGAGGAGCATATATATGATGAGCCTGAGGGTATAGCACAACCAACCAGTCCTCTTCAGTTATATTCAGAAATACAAACTGAGGCCGCAGCCTGGAAAAAGCAAGCCAGTAATGAAAAGGTGGGATATGAGTACCCATACAATCCCAACTCTGATGACTACTCTGTGCCAAACTTTACAGGTAAACGCAATCCACCACGTAACAAATCTGGTCCAAAACCAATCCCTGCTCCGAAACCTCAAGGAAAAGTCTTACCAAAACCTCCAGGGAAAGAAGACAACTTTGAGAAGGCATCTGTGCCAGCTCAAGTTACCCAGAAAAACAGCAATAACAACAATGGAAACACAGAACCTATGTATAGTCAAGTGCTAAAACCAGGGACAGTCGAGACCAAGGAAACTAAACCAAAATCTATGCCTCACTTGCCACCAAAACCACAGTCCACACCACCTCCCCCATTGATGGTCAAACCGCACATTCAGCCATCACAGTATACATCCAATACACCTGAACCTGGGACACCATCAAATGTATCTCATCCTGGTAAACGTCAAAGTTCTGTAACCCATCAGGATGTGGACAACGTGACAAACATCTCAGCATCAGTACCCAAAGCAGTTCAACCTCTGCAAGGTTCAGAAAAGGAAATGTCTGTTGATCTAATCTATGAGGAATTGGGGGTTTTGTGATAAGAACACTGCATGCTCGTCTACTCTATAAATATTCGGATATACATTAGTTTGTGGGCTTTTCTCTGATGATCAGTGCGACTTGCTGTTCTTTGAGGTTACAGCCACAGCTAGGGAGGGGGTTGTTCTAATGCTGCTGTTATGGACACAATAGGGTAAGATATCTGTCTTATGGATGAAAACACTGATCATTGGGGTTCACCCTCTGAGCAGATCCACATCCACTGCTAGCTTCCTATTCTTCCCACTTGCGGAGCTCCAAGTGTCTTTTGGGAACTTTTGTCTTGTGAGATTCAGAACATGTATCCACAGATGTTTACATCAATGAACAACTTTGCTAGTGACTGCTCTCCTATTGCAATGACTGCTCTCTGACCTTGGATTGTATTGACTGTTCTCGGACCTTGGATTATAATGACTGTTCCCAGACATTGAATTATAATGACTGTTCTCAGACCTCTGATCGTAATGACTGTTCTCGGACCTTGGATTGTCATGACTGTTCTCGAACCTTGGACTGTCATGACTGTTCTCGGACCTTGGATTGTAATGACTGTTCACAGACCTTAGATTGTAATGACTGTTCTCATACCTTGGATTGTAATGACTGTTCACAGACCTTGGATTGTAATGACTGTACTCAGACCTTAGATTGTAATGACTGTTCTCGGACCTTGGATTATGACTGTTCCCAGACATTGAATTGTAATAACTGTTCTCAGACCTCTGATCGTAATGACTGTTCTCGGACCTTGGATTGTCATGACTGTTCTCGAGCCCTGGACTGTCATGACTGTTCTCGGACCTTGGATTGTAATGACTGTTCACAGACCTTAGATTGTAATGACTGTTCTCATACCTTGGATTGTAATGACTGTTCACAGACCTTGGATTGTAATGACTGTTCTCAGACCTTAGATTGTAATGACTGTTCTCGGACCTTGGATTATAATGACTGTTCCCAGACATTGAATTGTAATGACTGTTCTTAGACCTCTGATCGTAATGACTGTTCTCGGACCTTGGATTGTCATGACTGTTCTCGAACCTTGGACTGTCATGACTGTTCTCGGACCTTGGATTGTAATGACTGTTCACAGACCTTAGATTGTAATGACTGTTCTCATACCTTGGATTGTAATGACTGTTCACAGACCTTGGATTGTAATGACTGTTCTCAGACCTTAGATTGTAATGACTGTTCTCAGACCTTGGATTATAATGAATGTTCCCAGACATTGAATTGTAATGACTGTTCTCGGACCTTGGATTGTCATGACTGTTCTCGGACCCTGGACTGTCATGACTGTTCTCGGACCTTGGATTGTAATGACTGTTCTCGGACCTTGGATTATAATGACTGTTCCCAGACATTGAATTGTAATGACTGTTCTTAGACCTCTGATCGTAATGACTGTTCTCGGACTATGGATTGTCGTGACTGTTCTCGAACCTTGGACTGTCATGACTGTTCTCAGACCTTGGATTGTAATGACTGTTCACAGACCTTAGATTATAATGACTGTTCTCATACCTTGGACTGTCATGACTGTTCTCGGACCTTGGATTGTAATGACTGTTCACAGACCTTAGATTGTAATGACTGTTCTCATACCTTAGATTGTAATGACTGTTCTCGGACCTTAGATTGTAATGACTGTTCCCAGACATTGAATTGTAATGACTGTTCTCAGACCTCTGATCGTAATGACTGTTCTCGAACCTTGGACTGTCATGACTGTTCTCGGACCTTGGATTGTAATGACTGTTCTCATACCTTGGATTGTAATGACTGTTCACAAACCTTAGATTGTAATGACTGTTCTCTTACCTTGGATTGTAATGACTGTTCTCGGACCTTGGATTGTAATGACTGTTCACAGACCTTAGATTGTAATGACTGTTCTCATACCTTGGATTGTAATGACTGTTCACAGACCTTGGATTGTAATGACTGTTCTCAGACCTTAGATTGTAATGACTGTTCTCGGACCTTGGATTATAATGACTGTTCCTAGACATTGAATTGTAATGACTGTTCTCAGACCTCTGATCGTAATGACTGTTCTCGGACCTTGGATTGTCATGACTGTTCTCGAACCTTGGACTGTCATGACTGTTCTCGGACCTTGGATTGTAATGACTGTTCTCATACCTTGGATTGTAATGACTGTTCTCGGACCTTGGATTGTAATGACTGTTCACAAACCTTAGATTGTAATGACTGTTCTCATACCTTGGATTGTAATGACTGTTCACAGACCTTGGATTGTAATGACTGTTCTCAGACCTTAGATTGTAATGACTGTTCTCGGACCTTGGATTATAATGACTGTTCCTAGACATTGAATTGTAATGACTGTTCTCAGACCTCTGATCGGAATGACTGTTCTCGGACCTTGGATTGTCATGACTGTTCTCGAACCTTGGACTGTCATGACTGTTCTCGGACCTTGGATTGTAATGACTGTTCTCATACCTTGGATTGTAATGACTGTTCTCGGACCTTGGATTGTAATGACTGTTCACAAACCTTAGATTGTAATGACTGTTCTCATACCTTGGATTGTAATGACTGTTTACAGACCTTGGATTGTAATGACTGTTCTCAAACCTCTGATCGTAATGACTGTTCTCGGACCTTGGAATGTCATTACTGTTCTAAGACCTTGGATTGTAATGATTGTTCTCAGACCTTAGAAGATTGTAATGACTTTTCACGGACCTTGAAATGTAATAACTGTTCTCGGGCCTCAGATTGTAATGACTGCTCTTAGGTAGCTGTCTGTCTGTAATACGTACTGCACCTATAACCAGATATCTTCCACATAGACTTGTGCTCCATCCATTTCCCAGCATATACTGTACTACTGTATAGTTAATTGGACCACCACGAGACTCCATTGCCAGTTTCATGGATGATGTGTACATTTTTATAATACAGTGAATAAATTTCTGTGGTTGTAATGATTTCTGACATTAATATAGGACATGTGCGTACATTTCTGTTACTGAGCCATGTACAGTATATCCTGTGACCCCAAGAAACTGTGTGGTCTGATATAAAGCAGTAATGAGCCATATTCTGCAGCTGAGACCTGCGCAGTCAGGACCAACATACTGTATCATTGTCTCCTTTTACTATTAGTGTCCATGATGTTTAGCGCTGGGCGCGACTGTGTCCCCTGAGGTGCCCATACTCACCTTGATAACTAACAGCAATCTCTTTCAACTCCTCCATACCCATGCATGCTTAGGACAAAATTTACCACAGCCAACGTTCCTCTCCTCGACAACATCTGTTGGGGAAGAGTCGGCAGACCCCTGAACAAATTAGATCCTCAGCCGATTTCATGTACAGTGGGGAAAAAAAGGATTTAGTCAGTCAGCAATAGTGCAAGTTCCACCACTTAAAAAGATGAGAGGCGTCTGTAATTTACATCATAGGTAGACCTCAACTATGGGAGACAAACTGAGAAAAAAAAATCCAGAAAATCACATTGTCTGTTTTTTTTTTTCATTTTATTTGCATATTATGGTGGAAAATAAGTATTTGGTCAGAAACAAAATTTCATCTCAATACTTTGTGATATATCCTTTGTTGGCAATGACAGAGGTCAAACGTTTTCTGTAAGTCTTCACAAGGTTGCCACACACTGTTATTGGTATGTTGGCCCATTCCTCCATGCAGATCTCCTCTAGAGCAGTGATGTTTTTGGCTTTTCGCTTGGCAACACGGACTTTCAACTCCCTCCAAAGGTTTTCTATAGGGTTGAGATCTGGAGACTGGCTAGGCCACTCCAGGACCTTGAAATGCTTCTTACGAAGCCACTCCTTCATTGCCCTGGCGGTGTGCTTTGGATCATTGTCATGTTGAAAGACCCAGCCACGTTTCATCTTCAATGCCCTTGCTGATGGAAGGAGGTTTGCACTCAAAATCTCACGATACATGGCCCCATTCATTCTTTCATGTACCCAGATCAGTCGTCCTGGCCCCTTTGCAGAGAAACAGCCCCAAAGCATGATGTTTCCACCACCATGCTTTACAGTAGGTATGGTGTTTGATGGATGCAACTCAGTATTCTTTTTCCTCCAAACACGACAAGTTGTGTTTCTACCAAACAGTTCCAGTTTGGTTTCATCAGACCATAGGACATTCTCCCAAAACTCCTCTGGATCATCCAAATGCTCTCTAGCAAACTTCAGACGGGCCCGGACATGTACAGGCTTAAGCAGTGGGACACTGCAGGATCTGACTCCATGGTGGCGTAGTGTGTTACTTATGGTAGGCCTTGTTACATTGGTCCCAGCTCTCTGCAGTTCATTCACTAGGTCCCCCCGCGTGGTTCTGGGATTTTTGCTCACCGTTCTTGTGATCATTCTGACCCCACGGGGTGGGATTTTGCGTGGAGCACCAGATCGAGGGAGATTATCAGTGGTCTTGTATGTCTTCCATTTTCTAATTATTGCTCCCACAGTTGATTTCTTCACTTCAAGCTGGTTGGCTATTGCAGATTCAGTTTTCCCAGCCTGGTGCAGGGCTACAATTTTGTTTCTGGTGTCCTTTGACAGCTCTTTGGTCTTCACCATAGTGGAGTTTGGAGTCAGACTGTTTGAGGGTGTGCACAGGTGTCTTTTTATACTGATAACAAGTTTAAACAGGTGCCATTACTACAGGTAATGAGTGGAGGAAAGAGGAGACTCTTAAAGAAGAAGTTACAGGTCTGTGAGAGCCAGAAATCTTGATTGCTTGTTTCTGACCAAATACTTATTTTCCACCATAATATGCAAATAAAATGAAAAAAAAACAGACAATGTGATTTTCTGGATTTTTTTTTCTCAGTTTGTCTCCCATAGTTGAGGTCTACCTATGATGTAAATTACAGACGCCTCTCATCTTTTTAAGTGGTGGAACTTGCACTATTGCTGACTGACTAAATACTTTTTTTCCCCCACTGTATATGGCATAGGGACATTTCTGGTTGTAGGCCAAAGTGACCTACGTACCATACTCATAAGAAACAAGGAAAGGCTGAGTGTTCTTGTAGACTAAATGAAGGCACAATGCCAGGCAGCAGCTTCTAAGGCCACCAGGAATCTGGTGTGTTCTGAAAGAGGAACAAAGGTATTTGGTTGACAGACGAGATTGGGTGGAGATGAAGCCCTTGAGCCTGCTACACGATGATTTATGGATTTCACCCTATTTCTGCAGTAATCTATCATTATTGGAGTCAATGTTCTGAGAACTGCCCCGGCTGGCAAGGAAGTTTTACAGCTCCAGAGACAGAGAGCCAGCGCTATAAACGGCTGCGTCCCATCATCAATAATTCCCTAATACGTAAGCCAGCAGGGCAGGCAATGATGAGCACCATGATCACTTCTGCGACCGGCCCATCAGCAGAACGCTAACCACATCCTGTACATGGTGTGTGACACCACGGTCCTCAGGATATTTATAGCTGTGTCTTACAAGCAGAAGTGTGATCGTGACCGCCCAGGACAGGAATGCACACAAGCTGCATATCAGTATCCGCTCGCCGGGGAGTCAATGATTGCAGTCCTCCATGTTGTAGGAACCCATCTGGCTCCAACCACCATCCACACCAATGCCTACACACATTCCGGCTGTGTGTAACACAAATCCCATAAATATTTAATGGAACAAAGAAGAGATCCCAATAATGTTAAAAAATCATTTTATTCAAAAAATTCTAAAATGGCAAAAGCATAATGCCGTTATAGGGGACGCCATAGACACTGAAAAAATTATGAGGAGGAGATACAATATATGCAAATCAACAGGACTGAAACATGTGAGAAACAATCACATAACAATGCATGACAATTATCATATCTAATAATACAATAATGATTCTTTACTGTCAGAGACCATATGCAATGTCCAAACATAATCAGAAGTATCCCTCCCCCAAAGGTATAAGAGAATCCACACTGAGAGCTAGTGGCATGTGTGCTGCAAAGCCGTGTGAAAGAACACGGACACTATATAAAGGCCAAACATCATAATAAACATGCCGATATGCTCAGAGCAATGGAGAAATGTATAATTACCTCTTAGTGTGAGTGTAATCCAGCGTCCCCTCACCCCGACGCACGTTTCGCCGCCTGCTTCTTCCGTGACATTACGGCAGGTCAGATGTGGGTGTAAGCAGACATCACATAACAGATATGCACCAGTATGATGGATACCACCAAACGGGGTGTTACTGCTCAGAGGCAACTAATTCCTTAGAATGATTATAGTGCCGTCTATGAGAAAGACTCGTTACCTCTGCAATGGTGGAGAACCAAGAAAAATCAGCTTTCTTCTGTTGGGTGCTGCGATTTGTTAGACAGAGAGGCCAAGCTCGCCCAAGGAAATGCTAAACATGGCTATTGTATCAGGGTCATGCTGAAAACCCTGCGCTGACAGCACGCCTCACCCGTGACAATGGCGCTGGCGCTTTGCTTCAATCCCCAGGTTAAAGTAACAAGGGATGTAAATAATGCGACTCAGTAAGGTTATGTGTCCACGGTCCGGATTTGCAGCACTTTGGACGCAATGGAAACCTGGCTCTGCCCAAGGCGCTGCCGGCTTTTGTAGGCGCGGTGATTCCGCATGTGATCATTGAACCATGCGGAATCACCGCATCTTATACATAGACAGGTTTATTTATCTTGCTGGGATGGAGCGTCTCCGCGAGATAAACAGACATGCTGCGGTCTAGAAAGGCACGCCACATGTCCGGTTACGCAGGTCTGCCACCTGTGTGTTTGAACGCATGGTACAGATGGGATTTCATAAATTCCCCTCCACTATGCTGTAACATCTGGACGCTGTGGCTGTACGCAGCGTCCAATCCGAGGCAAATACTGAAGGAATCCTGACCGTGGAAACATATCCTAAAGGAGCTGAACTGCTGCGCTCAGTGACTGATGCAAAAATACCAGGATACCGCACAAGGCCTACGGCCGTTCATGTGGTCCATGACACTCCTCGGGACAGAAGGGAAGACGCCACGCCATTAACCCATAATACGCTGTAAGAAATGACCTGAATGTTATCAATCATGAGAAATGTAATTATTGTATGCTATGTACAAAATGTGACCTAAAACAACATCTACAGAGAGACCACCATGGAGGAGCCCCCACTGTTAGAATTATTTTAGCATCACCTGTCTGTAGACTCATGTCCGTCCGTACATAGGGTCAGTGGATTCCTATGTCTATGATTTAGGCATTGTGATAAAACACTCCAGGATCGGCTTTGCTGGGGTCAAAGGTCACGTGCGTTCAGCATGAAACTCAGGCGCAGAGCTGGGATTCGGGTGAAACTGACCCTGGGTCAGGTTTATTAACGGTGAAAGCAATGCAAAAAAGGAAATAAAACATAAAACAAATCCTTGCCTGTCCGGCACTAACTAAACAATGGACAACCTAACTACCAACTGGTGGGCTTCTCCCGTCCAGCCAAACCACAGTTGCAGTGGGCACTGCTTCCACTCACGTGTGTCTCTCACACAGACAGGCTCTCTGTGTTCCCAGGCTGAGACACTCACACAACCACCTGGCATCCTTTTATATCCACCTCCCATTATCCATTAGTAAGCAGGTGCGATACTGACCAGACTAGGCCACATAGGAAAGGAATCTGGGCGAGATATACCTGCCCTCATCCACTATTCCCACATGATTCTCACATATCCCCCCCTTCTGCTTAGACCACTCCGGTCG
Source organism: Dendrobates tinctorius (assembly GCF_039654945.1). Classification (NCBI taxonomy): domain Eukaryota; kingdom Metazoa; phylum Chordata; class Amphibia; order Anura; family Dendrobatidae; genus Dendrobates; species Dendrobates tinctorius. Next base: position 1,519,392 of record NW_027361764.1, read on the forward strand.
AGCAATGACACCCGCCAAACAGTGCACTCGGGACAGGGCATCTGCATTTCCCATCTGTACCCCTGGGCGGTGCTCCACCGTAAAAGTGTAGGCCTGCAGGGCAAGGAACCACCGGGTCACCCGGCTATTCCGTTCCTTGTTCAAGTGCATCCACTTGAGAGGGGCATGGTCAGTGATCAGCCTGAACTTTCGGCCCACCAGGTAATATTTGAGGGCCTCTAGAGCCCACTTAATGGCGAGGCACTTTTTCTACGACTGCATACCTTTGTTCGTGTTTATTCAGCTTCCTGCTGAGATAGAGGACTGGGTGTTCCACTCCGTCCCTCACTTGTGAGAGTACGGCCCCGATACCGGTATCAGAGGCATCCGTTTGTACCACAAACTCGCTGCGGAAGTCCGGAGTCACCAGTACGGGCTGAGAGCAAAGTGCCCGTTTTAGGCTATGGAAGGCTTCTTCAGCTGCTAAACTCCATTTAATCATGATGGAGTCTTTCCCTTTTGTAAGATCCGTCAGGGGGGTAGCGATGGCTGCAAAATTGGGTATGAACCGGCGATAATAGCCGGCGATCCCCAGGAAGGCTTGCACCTGCTTCTTGTTGACAGGTTGTGGCCAGTCCTGAACCGCCTGAATCTTATCAACCTGGGGTTTAACAACACCCCTCCCAATTACATACCCCAAATACCGGGCTTCTTCTAGCCCGATGTGACATTTCTTGGGGTTCGCGGTTAGACCTGCCTCCCACAGGTCGTCAATCACAGCTTGTACTTTCTGGAGATGAGTCTCCCAGTCCAAGCTGTAAATGACAATGTCATCCAAATAGGCCGAAGCGTACCGCCTATGTGGCCTCAAGACTCGATCCATCAGTCTCTGGAAGGTCGCCGGTGCCCCGTGCAGTCCAAACGGCATATACACATACTGAAATAAACCTTCCGGCGTAGCAAATGCCGTCTTTTCTCTGGCAGCCTCAGCCAGAGGGATCTGCCAATACCCCTTTGTTAGATCTAGGGTCGTAATATACCGGGCTTTTCCTAACCGATCTATTAACTCGTCGATCCGGGGCATAGGATAGGCATCAAATTTTGAGACCGCATTCAGTTTCCTGAAGTCATTGCAGAACGGGATGGTGCCATCCAGTTTAGGAATTAGCACAATCGGGCTGGACCATGCACTGTGCGATTCCTCAATGACACCTAACTCTAACATTGCCTTCACTTCTCGGGAAACGGCTTCACGGCGCGCTTCCGGGATTCGGTAGGGCTTTACGTGAACTGTGACACCAGGTTCCGTTACGATGTCATGTTTCATTAGCATAGTCTGCCCGGGTTTTTCTGAGAAAAACTTTTGGTTGTGAAGTAGAAACTGCCTGACCTCAGTCTTTTGCCGCTCCGAGAGAGTCTCTGCAACCCGTACCTCCGGTACGGTATGCGAGCAGACAGGACGGGCCAGCTCCACTGACAAGGCAGACCGATCCTTCCAGGGCTTTATCAGATTTACATGATAAATCTGTTCAGGTTTCCATTTACCTGCCTGGTATACTTTGTAGTTTACTTCACCAACTCTTTCATTGATCTCAAAGGGGCCCTGCCACTTTGCCAGGAACTTACTGTCCACCGTGGGGACCAGGATCAACACCCTATCTCCGGGTGCAAACGTACAGATCTTGGCGCCCCTATCATAGATTCTTTTTTGGGCTCCTTGAGCCTGTATCATGTGTTCTTTGACGATAGGCATAACAGCCGCAATACGGTCCTGCATTTGTGTGACGTGATCTATCACTGTTTTAAATGGAGTGACCTGACCCTCCCAGGTTTCTTTTGCAACGTCTAACAGTCCGCGAGGACGTCGGGCGTACAATAACTCGAAAGGCGAGAATCCCGTGGAAGACTGGGGTACTTCCCTGATGGCAAAAAGCAAATACAGAAGTAAATAGTCCCAGTTCTTCCCATCCTTGTCTATCACCTTTCTCAGCATCTGCTTCAGAGTTTTATTGAACCGTTCAACCAACCCGTCTGAGGGTGATACACGGATGTGCATAACGGTTCGATTTGTAACAATCGGTAGAGCTCCTTCATTATCCTGGACATAAAGGGGGTCCCCTGGTCGGTGAGTATCTGTTTTGGTATACCGACCCGACTAAACACATGCACCAGTTCCTTGGCAATCGTCTTGGTGGCCGTGTTACGCAAAGGGATGGCCTCCGGGTAACGAGTGGCATATTCCAAGATGACCAGGATATGTTGGTGTCCACGTGCAGACCGTGGAAGGGGCCCAACTAAATCCATCCCAATCCTCTCAAACGGGACTTCAATAATAGGTAGGGGTACCAAAGGGCTACAGAACCGGGGCTTAGGTGCAGAGGCTTGGCAGTCAGGACAAGACTCACAATATACACGAATATCGTGATGCATGCCTGGCCAAACAAAACAGTGTAATATCCTTTCGGTGGTTTTCTGGACTCCCAGGTGACCTCCCATCACATGTCCATGGGCCAGGTCCAGCACCTGCCGCCGGTAGGGTTTTGGCACGACTAATAGTTGCACCGTATCTTCCCCCTTTTTCTCTATCTGATAGAGTAAATCATTCTCCAGAACCATGTAAGGATATGCCAGCCTAGAGCCAGGTTCTACGGGTACCCCATTTATCACTTTTACATTTGTCCTAGCCTGAGAAAGGGTAGGATCCTTTATTTGCTCGCTTTGGAAGTCATCTTTCTGAACTTCTAAATCCGGCAAACGGGAGGTGGACGGCTGTCGGCCTCCTCCTCTTCCCCGGTCTCCTCCGTATCACCCGCCATGACTGAAAACGGGAACCGCAGGTCATTTCCCGCAGACTCTTCCCCAGAGTCTTCCGGGGAGACCTCTTCCAGGGGTTCGGGACCCACACGCGCCCTGGGAGAAGAATCATGTACACTATTACCCTGGGGTATCAACTGATTCTCCCACAATTGCCAGAAGTGGGGAAAATCCCGGCCCAGGATAACATCATGCAATAACGCCGGGACGAGTCCCACTTTATGTTGCACAGACCCATAGGATGTAGTAATGCATATGACCGTGGTGAGGTACGAACAGGTGTCTCCATGCACACGTTACAGAAAATTTGTCTGATGGTCCAGTCGGGGCTGACACCAGACTGGCCTTCACCAGAGTCACCACACTTCCCGAGTCTAACAATGCCACCACATTTTTGCCATCAACAATTAAATCACACAAGTGTTTTTCCACATCCTTTTGACCGGCATTCACACTCACCACCCGTGCAACCATAGACATGCGGTTTTTAGAGTCTGTGACGTCGCACTGCATGGGTTCAGTAGTGACTGGACAGTTCGCAGCAATATGTCCCATCTCTTGGCAGCGGAAACACCTAACGGGCCCCTTGCTTAGACCATAGTTCGTTACTCTCGGCCTCGCAGTGCGGGCAGTCCCGTTTTCCTCCCCCACTGTCTTAGGGATTTTTCCATCTCCCCTACTCCCTGGAACAGTCTTACCAGTTCCACGTGGAGATGATGAAGAACGAGGTGGGGTAGCGTCGTCTCGGAGTCCTTCCGCCACGGAGTAACGTTCAGCCAGATCCACCAGTTGATCTGCCGTCGTAGGATTTCCATGGCTTACCCACTTCCTCAGGGCTGGCGGTAGAGCTCTCAGGTACTTGTCCATGATGACTCTCTGGATTATCTCTGGCGCTGTCAACACCTCGGGTTGTAGCCACTTCTTCGTCACGTGGATCAGGTCGAACATCTGGGACCGCGGTGGTTTATCCGGCTGATAAGTTCATTGATGCACTCTCTGTGCACGGACAGCAGTCGTCACTCCCAGCCGGGCCAAGATCTCGGCTTTCATTTTGTCAAAGTCCTGCGCGGCTTCAGGCTCTAAGTCATAATAAGCCTTTTGGGCCTCACCGGAAAGAAACGGGGCAATCAGGCCAGCCCATCGTGCCTTCGGCCATTTTTCTCGCACCGCCGTCCATTCAAACGTGGTCAGGTATGCCTCGACGTCATCTTCGGTCGTCTTTTTCTGCCAGTACCGACTCAGGTGAATCACTCTCGACTCGGCTTCCAGGTTAAGCTCAGGTAAGCTTGCCAAGCGCTGCGCCACCTGCTGGAGAAGCGAACGATCGGTAACTGTCATGTCCACCAACTCCTTCAGCTGGGCCATCATCACCCGATTAGCTTCTTGCTGGACGGCGGTGGACTGTACCAGCGCTTTCACCACGTCCTCCATGCTCATGCTTGCAACGTGATGCCCGCATTCTCCACCACAATGTGATAAAACACTCCAGGATCGGCTTTGCTGGGGTCAAAGGTCACGTGCTTTCAGCATGAAACTCAGGCGCAGAGCTAGGATTCGGGTGAAACTGACCCTGGGTCAGGTTTATTAACGGTGAAAGCAATGCAAAAAAGGAAATAAAACATAAAACAAATCCTTGCCTGTCCGGCACTAACTAAACAATGGACAACCTAACTACCAACTGGCGGGCTTCTCCCGTCCAGCCAAACCACAGTTGCAGTGGGCACTGCTTCCACTCACGTGTGTCTCTCACACAGACAAGCTCTCTGTGTTCCCAGGCTGAGACACTCACACAACCACCTGGCATCCTTTTATATCCACCTCCCATTATCCATTAGTAAGCAGGTGCGATACTGACCAGACTAGGCCACATAGGAAAGGAATCTGGGCGAGATATACCGGCCCTCATCCACTATTCCCACATGATTCTCACAGCATAAACAACCTTGTCCGGTTTTTATAGAGTGTAGATGTTCTCTAAATCTGAAATTACGTGGACTCTTAATGGCACCAATGAAAACTATCCCACCAAAAAGAAGCACGACTACACTGATTATGGCTCGCTATATCCAATCATTCAACAGTAATTTTTCCATAAATTTTAGCAGTAAAACATAAAAACACCACATAGATTTGGAACGGCAGTAATGTTCACAACCTTATCATCTTATAATACATCTAACACAGATACACTCTCCTGGACCTCCTCACACCGCACCAACTGCACACTTAGTGTCTCCCACTCCCACACAAGTCTACTAATATTTTAGTTCATGCCGTGATCATCTCCTACCTCAACAGAAATATCCTCCTCTGAGGCCTCCTGAAAAACACTAATAACACCAGGAAATCCATCCCTACCCTAGATACTCTACTGCTTCTGCCAATCCTTTCACTGAATTCCCATTTAATTCAGTTTAGAATACCTTGTATACTTTATTGTGTAATTTTCATACATCTCTGACCTATTCCCCCATGACCTTCCTACCGGTAATCTCAGGTCCTCACAAGATCTTCTTTGCTCTTCTGTTGGATGCTCATCACACAGCAGTGTGTTCTCCTGAGGCATCCCCATATTCTGGGACTTACTATCTAAGCACATCATGCTGTCCTCCATGATTGAAGACTTCAAGATCAACCTGAAACCCATCTATTCAGAAAAGACAACCTTCAATAACCATAATTGCACCTCATTGTGAAGGAGGTGTTCCAACCCAATGACCTAATGTCTCCTCCTTTAAACTGTAAGGATGTAAGCCTGGAAGGACTCACACACGCTGTGCCAGTCTACCACTGCCAGTTCATGCTTCTAGTATTTGCTGTGTCCTATGTAAGACATACAGGTAAGAAATTTATAGTTCTTCTAAATAAGTAATAATAGAGCTGGCATCATATGGATAGTGGTGGAAGGCATCGGACAGATAAGATATTGAATGGGTGGAAGGCATCAGACAGATGGAAGGTATCAGAGAGATGGAACGCATCAAACAGATGAAAGGTATGGAATGAGTGGAAGGCATCAGCCGGGTAGAAGGTATCGGTTGGAGAGAACAGACAGGTACGGCATCCGGGTATCGTGTCAATGAGTGCGCTGCTGATGAATGTAGTCCGATAATCAATATATTTTAGAAAGGCTTTATTGGTCAGGTTTAAAGTCAACGCGTTTTGAAGTCATATACAGGACAAAGCCTATAACAACTGTCACAGTTGATTTGCTTATATGCTGTCTTTTTTGAAAAAAAAAAAAACAAACAAAACACCAAACCGGGCACGATAGTGTCAAGGTCCATCACACAACAGGAATTGAACAACATAAAAAGTATGAAAAAACAAGATTTTTTTTCTGATCAATAGAGACGGGGTTTGCCCACTGACGCTTGACATAGAATATAAAAACATATTAAAAAATCTAAAAAGGTGAAACAAGAAATTTTTAGAAAATATCTAAAAAGAATATAAATACAATATATCTATAGGACATAATTCGACCCGGCAATGATTAGAGTCCTGAAATGACCCAAGGAGAATCTTTTTGGCCATGAGCCACTCGGGAGTTGAATGTATCTGCTGCCCTTATGAGAAGGCAAAAGAAAGAATTTATTGGTAAAAAACAAAAGTAATGAACAGAATCCAATCCTGTGAGAACATGGAATCAGGTTAAGATCAAAGCCAGTGACATAAACCGTAAGCCACTGGAGGAAATCTGTTGGCCCTATTGATAGATATCAAAGTCATTATTGACCCAAAAAATATAATAAAAAATATAAATATATCAGGAACATTTAGAACAGAAACTTATGAATTGACCAGGGAAAAAATTGATTTTGAATAGATTTGCCCAATAAAACTTCCAATAATTTTAATAGTCGTGACTGTGTATGTTAATTATTTTCCTTGCAAGTATTCTAAGCCATCAAGCATTTGGGGCTTGGCTAACCTAAAGACCCCATCAGGCCTGAATGTCCCATCAGACAAGCTATGCAGTTGCTGGCTTCCATATCGGATAATATATATCCCGATCAGAGGTGTAGTGAGACTACAATGGATGGGAAAAACTGCCAGCAGGGGTTAATCAGAAAAACAGAGGACCACTGAGAGAGGAGTCCAGTCTGAGACTCCGCAACATATTCAAGGCGTGATGGTAATCAAGGTGATAAGTAGAGCCCGGAAACTATGCAGTTAGATGTCTAAAAATACCCTCTCTTTGGAATAAAAATATATAATATACTCCATGGAGAGACCTTAATATATACATACTCTTTAGCACTGTAACTAACTTATTGGTGCACAATGAATGTTGTGGGCTTTGGAGAGAAAGTATCAAATTTGGAGTATCAAATGGAGATAAGGCATCGTACAATGGAAGGCATCCGACCTATAGAAGGTATCAGATGGAGATAAGGCATCAGACGATGGAAGGCATCGGACGATGGAAGGCATAGGACGATGGAAGGCATAGGACAATGGAAGGCATAGGACGATGGAAGGCATAGGACAATGGAAGGCATAGGACAATGGAAGGCATGAGACGATGGAAGGCATAGGACGATGGAAGACATAGGACGATGGAAGGCATCCGACAGAAGTTATCAGAGAGAAGGTATCAAATGAAGATAAGGCATCAGAGGATGGAAGGCATCGGGCAATGTAAGGCATCGGACGTATAGAAGTTATTAGATGGAGAGAAGTTGTCAGACGGAGAGAAGGTATCAGATGGAGATAAGGCATCAGGTGATGGAAGGCATTGGACGATGGAAGGCATAGGACAATGGAAAGCATCAGACATATAGAAGGTATCAGATGGAGATAAGGCATCATACGATGGAAGGCATCAGACATATAGAAGTTATCAGATGGAGATAAGGCATTAGACAATGGAAGTCATCAGACGATGGAAGGCATCGGACGTATAGAAGTTATCAGATGGAGATAAGGCATCAGACGATGGAAGGCATCAGACATATAGAAGTTATCAGACGGAGATAAGGCATCAGATGATGGAAGGCATCAGACATATAGAAGTTATCAGAAGGAGATAAGGCATCAGAAGATGGAAGGCATCGGACATATAGAAGTTATCAGATGGTGATAAGGCATTAGACGATGGAAGTCATCTGACATAGAAGTTATCAGAAGGAGATAAGGCATCAGAAGATGGAAGTCATCTGACATACAGAAGTTATCAGATGGAGATAAGGCATCAGACGATGGAAGGCATCAGACATATAGAAGTTATCAGATAGAGATAAGGCATCAGAAGATGGAAGGCATCGGACGTATAGAAGTTATCAGATGGTGATAAGGCATTAGACGATGGAAGTCATCTGACATAGAAGTTATCAGAAGGAGATAAGGCATCAGAAGATGGAAGTCATCTGACATATAGAAGTTATCAGATGGAGATAAGGCATCAGACGATGGAAGGCATCAGACATATAGAAGTTATCAGATGGAGATAAGGCATTAGACAATGGAAGTCATCAGACGATGGAAGGCATCGGACGTATAGAAGTTATCAGATGGAGATAAGGCATCAGACGATGGAAGGCATCAGACATATAGAAGTTATCAGATGGAGATAAGGCATCATACGATGGAAGGCATCAGACATATAGAAGTTATCAGATGGAGATAAGGCATTAGACAATGGAAGTCATCAGACGATGGAAGGCATCGGACGTATAGAAGTTATCAGATGGAGATAAGGCATCAGACGATGGAAGGCATCAGACATATAGAAGTTATCAGATGGAGATAAGGCATCAGATGATGGAAGGCATCAGACATATAGAAGTTATCAGAAGGAGATAAGGCATCAGAAGATGGAAGTCATCTGACATACAGAAGTTATCAGATGGAGATAAGGCATCAGACGATGGAAGGCATCAGACATATAGAAGTTATCAGAAGGAGATAAGGCATCAGAAGATGGAAGTCATCTGACATACAGAAGTTATCAGATGGAGATAAGGCATTAGACGATGGAAGTCATCTGACATATAGAAGTTATCAGAAGGAGATAAGGCATCAGATGATGGAAGGCATCAGACATATAGAAGTTATCAGAAGGAGATAAGGCATCAGATGATGGAAGGCATCAGACATATAGAAGTTATCAGAAGGAGATAAGGCATCAGAAGATGGAAGTCATCTGACATACAGAAGTTATCAGATGGAGATAAGGCATCAGACGATGGAAGGCATCAGACATATAGAAGTTATCAGATAGAGATAAGGCATCAGAAGATGGAAGGCATCGGACGTATAGAAGTTATCAGATGGTGATAAGGCATTAGACGATGGAAGTCATCTGACATAGAAGTTATCAGAAGGAGATAAGGCATCAGAAGATGGAAGTCATCTGACATATAGAAGTTATCAGATGGAGATAAGGCATCAGATGATGGAAGGCATCAGACATATAGAAGTTATCAGAAGGAGATAAGGCATCAGAAGATGGAAGTCATCTGACATACAGAAGTTATCAGATGGAGATAAGGCATCAGACGATGGAAGGCATCAGACATATAGAAGTTATCAGATAGAGATAAGGCATCAGAAGATGGAAGGCATCGGACGTATAGAAGTTATCAGATGGTGATAAGGCATTAGACGATGAAAGTCATCTGACATAGAAGTTATCAGAAGGAGATAAGGCATCAGAAGATGGAAGTCATCTGACATATAGAAGTTATCAGATGGAGATAAGGCATCAGATGATGGAAGGCATCAGACATATAGAAGTTATCAGAAGGAGATAAGGCATCAGAAGATGGAAGTCATCTGACATACAGAAGTTATCAGATGGAGATAAGGCATCAGACGATGGAAGGCATCAGACATATAGAAGTTATCAGATAGAGATAAGGCATCAGAAGATGGAAGGCATCGGACGTATAGAAGTTATCAGATGGTGATAAGGCATTAGACGATGGAAGTCATCTGACATATAGAAGTTATCAGATGGAGATAAGGCATCAGACGATGGAAGGCATCAGACTGGATGGCATTGGACGATGAAAGGCATCGGACATATAGAAATTATCGGATGGCGAGAAGGTATCAGATGGAGATAAGGCATCAGACGATGGAAGGCATCAGACATAGAAGTTATCAGATGGAGATAAGGCATCAGAAGATGGAAGGCATCGGACGTATAGAAGTTATCAGATGGAGATAAGGCATTAGACGATGGAAGGCATCAGACATATAGAAGTTATCAGATGGAGATAAGGCATCAGAAGATGGAAGGCATCAGACTGGATGGCATTGGACGATGAAAGGCATCGGACATATAGAAATTATCGGATGGCGAGAAGGTATCAGATGGAGATAAGGCATCAGACGATGGAAGGCATCAGACATAGAAGTTATCAGATGGAGATAAGGCATCAGAAGATGGAAGGCATCGGACGTATAGAAGTTATCAGATGGAGATAAGGCATCAGAAGATGGAAGGCATCGGACGTATAGAAGTTATCAGATGGAGATAAGGCATTAGACGATGGAAGGCATCAGACATATAGAAGTTATCAGATGGAGATAAGGCATCAGACGATGGAAGGCATCAGACTGGATGGCATTGGACGATGAAAGGCATCGGACATATAGAAATTATCGGATGGCGAGAAGGTATCAGATGGAGATAAGGCATCAGACGATGGAAGGCATCAGACATAGAAGTTATCAGATGGAGATAAGGCATCAGAAGATGGAAGGCATCGGACGTATAGAAGTTATCAGATGGAGATAAGGCATCAGAAGATGGAAGGCATCGGACGTATAGAAGTTATCAGATGGTGATAAGGCATTAGACGATGGAAGTCATCAGATGATGGAAGGCATCAGAAATATAGAAGGTATCAGATGGAGATAAGGCATCAGACGATGGAAGGCATCGGATGTATAGAAGTTATCAGATAAAGATAGGTTTCAAATAGAGAGCAGCCATCAAACTGATAGACAGCATCAGATGGATGCTGAAGCGGATTGTCCTCTACAAACCTTTTGTCCTTATAACAGTGCTTGATGCGATTTTGGACTCTCGCGCAACTTCAGCAGTGCTGTTATCTTCTCATTGGTTTTAATACTTTTTGGGGGGAATTTCTTACAATGGAGATGCCTATGCCTAACCAGTATACTGGGAGCAGGAAAGGATATTCCAATGACCAAGCCTGGCTTCCCTGAGCACTGGTCTCTCCCACTTTTTCTAACCAAGAATTCTCCTTTGTATTTTGATAAGATGTTGAAAGAACAGCAAAGGTGTCAGAAAATAAGTCTGAAATGAATCTCATGCATGAAACGTTTGTGTGAATCGTGGGACCCAATGCATCAGCCGTGTTAATAATCTGAGGCTGCTGGACAAAAGCCTAGAGAACCACCTCGCACCTTCCAGCATCCACGGCTCTTTGGTTTTCCGGCATGGCGCACTGTCATTATTGTGGTGTGACAATGCTGAAAGGTAGGAGGCAGAGTGCCCCATCCCGGAGTGACTGATGTAGTGGGTCCTGCAAATCAAGTCTCAGCAACTCTAGTAAGAATGAGTCAGGCATCAGGAGTCACAAAGGAGAACCGGTTACGCATCCTCAGGTGCCTGAGGCCAAGGGAAGACTTGTGTGGACGGTTTTTAGAACTGTCAGAGTGGAATGTGATATTCATCTGTGATAAGAAAAAGATTAAGGAGCTCATACATGAAAGTTTGCAGCATAAAACCCTTCAAAAAGTCACACAACTTTTGTGTAATGGGAATTGGGGCACTGTATTAGGGGGATAGCACTTATAGGTTATTGAGACTGTAAGTGGTGTTTCAGACAGTGATATACAGTAGTTTGTGAAAATATTTACCCCCTGGCATTTTTCATGTTTTGCTAAATCGCAACCTGGAATTTCACTTTGTTTGAAGGTTTGCACCAGTTCATGTAGAGAACGTGCCGACAACTGTGAACATTTGGTTTTCTCTTTATTGTGAAATAAACAACAAATAGGAGAAAATTACTGAAAACTTCAGTGTGCATAACTATTCAGCCCTCTAAAGTCAGTTCTTTCTAGCAGGGCTGTGTGTGCATAACTATTCAGCCCTCTAAAGTCAGTTCTTTCTAGCAGGGCTGTGGAGTCGTGGCCCATTTTGGTGAAGTCAGAGTCATGGATATTGAGGAGTCGGAGTCAGAGGTTTGGCTTACCGACTCCACAGCCCTGGCATGAGGGAGTCGGAGTCGTGGAGTAAGAGTTGGAGTCATGGATATTGAGGAGTTGGAGTCGGCGTCGGAGGTTCGGCTTACCGACTCCACAGTCCTGGTATGAGGGAGTCGGAGTCGTGGAGTAAGAGTTGGAGTCATGGATATTGAGGAGTTGGAGTCGGAGTCAGAGGTTTGGCTTACTGACTCCACAGCCCTGTTATGAGGGAGTCAGAGTCGTGGAGTAAGAGTTGGAGTCATGGATATTGAGGAGTTGGAGTCGAAGTCAGAGGTTTGGCTTACCGACTCCACAGCCCTGGTATGAGGGAGTCGGAGTCGTGGAGTAAGAGTTGGAGTCATGAATATTGAGGAGTCGGAGTCAGAGGTTTGGCTTACTGACTCCACAGCCCTGGTATGAGGGAGTAGGAGTCATGGAGTAAGAGTTGGAGTCATGAATATTGAGGAGTCGAAGTCAGAGGTTTGGCTTACCGACTCCACAGCCCTGGTATGAGGGAGTCGGAGTCGTGGAGTAAGAGGTTGGAGTCATGGAAATTGAGGAGTCAGAGGTTTGGCTTACCGACTCCACAGCCCTGGTATAAGGGAGTCGGAGTCGTGGAGTAAGAGGTTGGAGTCATGGAAATTGAGGAGTCATAGAATCATAGAATCGTAGAGTTGGAAGGGACCTCCTGGGCCATCTGGTCCAACCCCCTGCTCAAAGCAGGATTCGCTAAATCATCCCAGTCAGATGCCTACAATGATGTCCTTTCCATTGTTCTGTCCTTGTATTCTTACCCAAACAGTTTCCACAGAACTCCCAGTCTCTGAAGCTTCAATCTCTGTACAGATATACGCGTTTCTAACATACAATGCGACACCCCCTCCTCGTTTATCAAGTCTGTTTCTTGCAAATAAGTTGTATCCTTCTAGTCTTGTATTCCAATCATGTGTATCGTCCCACCAAGTTTCAGTGATTCCAATGACATCATATTTCTTTTCCTGTGTTAGTAGTTCCAATTCTCCTTGTTTGTTGCCCATGCTTTGTGCATTAGTATAGAAACATTTTAGTTTGTGATTGGTTTCTCTTTCTCCAATATTTGTATTAATTAGATTCTTTTGTCTTTGTTCTTCCTTTCCACTTCTAATAGCAGAGTTCTCAATAGCATTTGTCAGGTGTATGGCTTTTTCTGGTCTTTTGCTTCCCTTCCCATGTTGTTCTAGTTTAAAGCTCTCCTTACAAGTGTAGCAAGGCGACTTCCAAATACATGTTTTCCAGTCTTCGTAAGGTGCACCCCATCTCCAGCAAGTAGTCCATCGTATAAGTAATTCACTCCGTGATCCATAAATCCAAATTGTTGCTGACGACACCATCGACGTAGCCAGTTGTTCACCTGCAGAATCTTATTCCACCTCCTTGTTCCATGGCCATCCACTGGGAGGATGGTAGAGAAGACCACCTGCGCTCCCAGTTCTTTCACTTTCTTGCCTAAGTCTTCAAAGTCTCTGCAGATGGTTTCCAGGTTGTTTCTTGTGGTGTCATTTGTCCCCACATGTAGTAGCAGGAATGGGTAGTCATCTGTAGGTCTGAAGAGTCCTGATATCCTGTCAGACACATCTTTAATTTTTGCACCTGGAAGACAGCACATTTCTCTTGAAGTTATATCTGGTCTGCAGATAGCGGCCTCTGTTCCTCTCAGCAGGGAATCCCCCATGACCACCACTCTTCGTTTCTTCTTCACATTTTTCTTTCTCCATCCAGGAGGACTCTGAAGGCGTACAAGGTTGCTGTTTGTGGGCAAAGTCTTATCCTGATGTATTTCTTCATCGTTCTCCTGCGTGAGAGCCTGGTACTGGTTCCTGAGAAGTATGGGTGCTGACTGCCTCCTGATCCTCCTGCTTCTCTGGGTCACATGACTCCATTCCTCTGTTTCTTCAGGTGCACTTCGAATTTCTTCTCTTTCTGTAACATGAAGAGATAATTCTGCTCTGTCCAAGAACTCTTCACCTTCCTTAATGATCTTCAATGTAGCTAACCTCTCTTCGAGATTTTGCAACTTTTCCTCCAACAGGGACACAAGCTTGCATTTGTGGCATGTGAAGTTTGGCTTTTCCACTGGTAAATCTGTGAACATGTAGCAAGAAATGCAGCTCACCAAATGGCTCCTGGCCTCTTCCATATTGAATTTTCTCAAAAACGATGAAAGATGAGCCAAAATTTGCGCGCCGATTTCCTCTTTTCAGCTGCAACGGCCAAAACCCAGTGATCGTTGAGCTCGCGGAGACTCTTCACTTATCCCAGAAGGCACTGGGAATATGCAAATGATCTCAAGACTCTTCCCCTGGTTTTCCGATTTCCTCTTTTCAGCTGCAACGGCCAAAACCCAGTGATCGTTGAGCTCGCGGAGACTCTTCACTTATCCCAGAAGGCACTGGGATTATGCAGATGATCTCCTCAAGGCTCTTCCCCTGGTCAGAGGTTTGGCTTACCGACTCCACAGCCCTACTTTCTAGAGCCTCCATTGGCAGCAATTACAGCTGCAAGTCGCTTTGGATTATTTATTTTACTCATTTATATAGCGCCATTAATTCCACAGGACTTTACATTAGATAAGTGTCACGACTCTGTTGTCGGGTGTCTGCAGGACCAGGGGCTCCTTCCCTGTCCCTAACGCTCGCCCTGTTCCCTGGATTGCTTTTGATGATGAAGATGCTGGGGCCACGTACCTTGCCTTAGCTCCTGAACTTACCCTCAGTCTGTACCCATCCCCCACCCTGGGAAGAGTGGAATAGTAATGTACCGTAATACACCAACCAGACAAATAAGGTAATACAACCAGGAGTAACAAACAATACCAAACATACAAATATACTCACACATATAACAGAGGAATGCATCGGGGAGTGGAGGATGAGGTAAAATCAATGAAGGAGAAGAAAGAGAATTATCACACACTCAAAACCTAGCAACAGTCACAGATAAATTCACCAAGTACCTTATCCAATAATAACCACTTCCAGCCATGCAGCATAAGCTATCTCTGACAATGTGTGCTAGCCTGGGCCAAGATTATATAGGAGATGGGAGTGGCTAACAGTGCACAGCTGAGAGCCATAATGCAGGAAAGCTTCCAGGAGCTCTCAACAGAACACACTAACCTCTGCACTGCTAAAAGAAACCTGCACCAATTAATACGAAGGTGAAGTGCTTCTAATTAGTGCAGGAGTAGGATTTGGTCTTCTGGTAAATCCGTGACAATAAGTCTCTATGAACTTTCCACATCTTGCCACTTGAATTTTTGCTCATTCCTAATGGCAAAACTGCTCCAACTCCTTCAGGTTAGATGTTTCCTCTGGTGAATAGCGATCTTCACGTCTGACCACAGATTCTCCATAAGGTATGGGCTTTGACTAGGTCACTACAGTAAAACTTTTCCACTTTTCCCCTTACACCACTCAAGTGATGTTTTAGCAGTATACTTTGGGTCACTGTCTTGTTGGAAGGTGAACCTCCATCTAAGTCTCAAATCACTGACAGGCTGAAACAGGTTTTTCCTCAAGAATATCCCTGTATTTCGTACCATCCATCTTCCCCTCAACTTAGGCCATATATCTTCTGTCCCTGCTTCTGAAAAACATCTCCACAGCACAATGTTGCCGCCACCATGTTTCACTGTGGGGATGCTGTTCTTGGGGTGATGAGCTGTGTTGGTTTGGTGCCAGACAGAATTTACCTTGGTGGCCAAAAAGTTCAATCTTGGTCTCATCTGACCACAGCACCTCTCTTCATACATTTGGGGAGTCTTCCACATGTCTTTTGGCAAACTCAAAACAAGTCTTACAATTTTGTGCATAAGTAAAGGCTTTTTTCTGCCCACTCTTGCATAAAGGCCACCTCTATGGAGTGTACGGCTTATTGTGGGTTTCTGCTCCCAGTCTCTGCTTGGGAACTCTGCAGCTCCTTAAAGGGAATCTGTCACCACCGGGATGCTTTTAAGCTATTACTGTGGGAATACAGGTAATAGAATGGTTAAAATAGTCTTACCTTTATGCCTCATAGCTGCGGTCTAGATGTTGAGAAATGCACTTTTAATGTTTTATGACAATGCTTTCTTCCAGGCTCCGAGACGTGCAGTAAAACCTAAAAAAGCCACATGAGTCCACAAAAATGCCCAATTTCAACGGTGTTTTTTTTAAAAAAAAAAATCACACAAAAACAGTTTTTTGGGGAAAAAAATGTATAATTATTTATTTAATATATAAAAGCACATGTAAATACAAAACCAGTGAGTATATATAAGGTGGACGACTGAGCAGCAAAACCACCCGACACAGAGTACAACAAACTACCGTATAAACAGATGACCAAGGAGCGGGGTCTCGCACGGGACATAGAGTACAGGGCTATGAGCAAGTATTTTGTAATAAAACACCTATTAAAGTGCCAAAGTCATACAAAAACAGTGTGTAAGCATCCTATTGCTGTCAGCAGCTAGAAACAAAAGTCTCTCCTCACACGCTAATATCACCTTTCAAAAATAAGAAGCCAACTGCCCTATCTGTCCTATAAGCAAGTGCTTAAATAAAACGCCTATGTATGTTATAAAGTGCCAAAGTTATACAGAGACAGTGTGAAAACAACTGGGAAAAAGAGTCCCTTCACACACTAATAGCACCAGCCAAAAGTAGGTGCCCTGTCTGTCCTATATATTACAGCTATGCCCAGTGATCACACTAACGGTGTAAGTGCACAAAATTGATATATCTTACCCATGTGGGGGGTCGAGTGGCGCTGCCTCCACCCCGACGCGTTTCGCACTAAGGGCTTCCTCGGGGGGCTGTGTGGCCTATGTTATGGGCCAGGGGCCTTTTATACGGTCATAAATTGAAGAATGTCTGATGTGTGCGGCCATCATGGTGGACGTGGTGCCCCCGCCGCATCATTTCCGGCCATCCCGGAAGTCGACGCGCATCACAGCGTCCATGTAACCATGGAAACCTGATGAGCGCCGGCACCGTATGGATGCCTTTCACAGCACGCGCACAGCACATGCACCATCTGAAGCGGCCTTATATAAAAAGGGCACATGAATAGTATAATGGGAGATAGTGGTAATTAGTGTAGATCGTACTCGTCCTTATATCCCTGTAAACATTAAAACTCTCATAGCAGCAAATTTGATAAATATCGGGAGAATAAATCATAGAATCATAGAATGGTAGAGTTGGAAGGGACCTCCTGGGCCATCTGGTCCAACCCCCTGCTCAAAGCAGGATTCGCTAAATCATCCCAGTCAGATGTCTGTCCAGCCTCTGTTTGAAGACTTCCATTGAAGGAGAACTCGCCACTTCTCGTGGCAGCCTGTTCCACTCATTGATCACTCTAACTGTCAAAAAGTTTTTTCTAATATCTAATCTGTTTCTCCTCCCATTCAGTTTCATCCCATTGCTTCTAGTCTTTCCTTGTGCAAATGAGAATAAAGTTGATCCTTCTACAATGTGACAGCCCTTGAGATATTTTTGTAGACAGGTATTAAGTCTCCTCTCAGTCTTCTCTTTTGCAAACTAAACATTCCCAAATCCTGCAACCTTTCCTCATAAGACAGGGTTTGCAGACCGGTCACCATTCTGGTCGCTCTTTTCTGAACTTGCTCCAGTTTGTTGATGTCTTTTTTAAAATGTGGTGCCCAAAACTGGACACAATAATCCAGATGAGGTCTGACCAAAGAGGAGTAGAGGGCAATAATGACTTCACGTGATCTAGACTGTATGCTTCTGTTAATACATCCCAGAATTGCATTTGCCTTTTTTGCTGCTGCATCACACTGTTGACTCATATTCAGTCTGTGATCTATTAGTATACCCAAGTCTTTTTCACATGTGCTGTCACTTAGCCCTATTCCTCCCATTCTGTATATGCTTTTTTCATTTTTATTGCCCAGATGTAGTACTTTGCATTTTTCCCTGTTAAAAACCATTCTGTTAGTTGCTGCCCACTTCTCCAGTTTATTTATATCTTTTTGAATCCTCTCTCTCTCTCTTCTCTAGTATTAGCTATCCCTCCTAGCTTTGTGTCATCAGCAAATTTAATCAGTTTACCCTCAATTCCTTCATCTAAATCGTTGATAAAGATGTTGAACAATACAGGGCCCAGGACAGAGCCCTGTGGTACCCCACTTGAGACATTCTTCCAACTGGATGTGCAGCCATTTACGACCACTCTTTGGGTCCGATCACTAAGCCAGTTATGAATCCACCTGACAGTTGCCTTGTCCATTCCATACTTCTCCTGTTCTCCACGAATTTTCAAAGATTATGGAGAGGGGTTCAAAAATTTCTTCTGCCATGTCCTTCATTTTGTTTTAAACGTCTTTTTTTTATTTTAAACAAGAAGAAATTACATTACATGCGACAAGCAAGGTTCATATCCATCAGATTCATAGCTAATATGTACGATCTCGTTGAACAATTATCAGCAATTTCCTGATTACTACTTATTACAATTTGCTATTGATAGAACAAGTAGTTCAATGCTTCAGAAACTTCTGTGGATAAGTCCATTACAAGATCACTGACATAAATTTCGAATAAATATGTCTATAGCCGTCGCAGTAAAATATGAACTTTTAACTAAACAGACAGGATAGAAGTAAGGGAAAGTGCAGATTCTAGAGAGGAAAAGAGTTTGGGGGTAGGGCAGGGTGGGGGGAACAGTGGGGAGTAATGTCCACTCAGCCGCGAATTTACATTATTCGCTCGAAAGATCAACCAATACTACTGTCTGTTCATTTGACCTTAAGATAAATTGAAGATATTTTACTGAGTGTCTAGTAGTTTTAAGTGCTCATCTGTTTCTCTATCCATGGCGCCCAGATGAGCCTAATTGTCCCAGAGGTCGTGCTAGCTATTATTTCTGCAATATGGTATATTTGATTGACTTTCTGTAGCCATTCTGCCAGAGAAGGACGGTTCTGTGATAGCCAATATAGAGGAATTAGCATCTTAGCTGCTGCTAATAAGTACATAAGAAGTTTTTTGTGTTTGAATTGGGTCAATTCACCAGACCAATTCAAGAAGATCAATTTCAAGGATGGGGGGTTTGGGAATTGACAAAGTTTTGTCGAAATTTTAAGCAATTGTCTCCAAAATGGCTGAATTTTATCACATTGCCACCAAATGTGCATGTACGATCCAGTCTCTCCAAGGCATCTCCAACAATTAGAGGATGCCTCAGGTTGCCATTTCTTTTTTGTGTCAGGGGTGGCATTCCACCTAGTAAGGACTTGATAAGAATTTTCTTGGACCTTTACACAGCCAGAAGGACCATGCAAATTTTTAGCTATCTTGTCAACCTCCCATTCTTGCAACTCAACCTCTAGGTCTCTTTCCCACTTTAATATGAACGCTCTTTTAGCTGAGGTAGAGTGGGTCAAGAGCCTTTGATAAAGCTTACCCAGCACACCCTTTGGTTTATTTGTTTGGGTCATCAACTTTTCGAAAGCAGTCAACTCTCTAAATGGGAATCCAGATTGTAAATATGACCTGAACGAATTTTTGAGTCTATTATAATGAAGAAAGTTAATATGGTAGTGCGGGAATTTCGCTTGAAAATCTTGTAAAGGGAGGATCGCTCCATCTTCCATAAAATCATCCAGACTTTCGCTTATCTTATGTAATGAGTCTGTGTCTTTAATAGGGGTGGTCTAAATAAAGGCCAGGTAGGTCTCTTACTCTTATCAGAGGCGATGGGAGCGGCATCAGTGAGGATGAGAATTTAGACCAGGACTTAATCAAGTTCTTTGTTATTGCGTTTTGGGAGAAAACTTTTTTTAAAAAAGACCGTAGACGAGTGTAGTATAGTAGTGATTGGTACTGATAATGACTCATTCGGTATTCCTGTCCAGAGCTTTTGGTTGCTGTCCCTCACCCAGTCAGTAGTGATAAAGCTGCCGCTGTGTGGTATTTTTGTGGACCTGGTGTTCCCATACCCCCTTTGTGTTTAGGCAGGGAAAGTGTGTTATAACTTATTCTGGGTTTTAAACTCCCCCATATGTATCTTCCTATAAGAGACCGAACTCTCTGGAAGAACAGTTCTGGAACTGTAATTGGTAACATTCTGGAGATGTGACTATACTTGGGTAAAAGAAATCCTTTGATGAGGTTTTTTCTCCCCATCCAGGAGACATAGGGAGCTCTCCACGACTTGATGGTTTCCAGAGTATTATCAAGAAGGGGCACGAAATTGAGTGAGAAAAGGGATTTCCAATGTGGGCTTAATTTAATACCTAAATATTTAATATATTTAGAGTTCCATTTAATTGGAAAAGCTGCTTTTAGATCTTGGATCGTTTTAGGACTTATGTTTTTTCCCATCGCCTCAGATTTCTCTAAGTTGATCTTGAAGTTTGAGAGCTCTCCAAAAGCCTCAAACTTCTCCAGTACCGCTGGGATTTCTCTCTCCGGGTCGGATAGGAGCCAGAGAAGGTCGTCTGCGAACCCCGCCACTACATGTGTGGAGTCCGCAATCCTAATGCCCTCTACTGCCGTGTGCTGTCTAATACTCTGAATTAACGTTTCAATGGTTAGGACAAACAACGCTGGAGAGAGGGGGCAGCCCTGACGTGTGCCATATTTGTTCTCCAAGGGAGGTGAGAAATCCCCATTTACCCTTACTTTTGTGGATGGAGACTTGTACATTTGAAAGATGGCTTCGATAACCATGGGGGGAAAGCCAAACTTCACCAGGGTCTCACGCATAAATGTCCAGTCCACCCTATCAAATGCCTTCTCTGCGTCTGTACCCATCAAAACTAGGGGTTTGTGATGGTTATGCGCATGTTGCATCAGGTACAATACTCTCAGGGAGTTATCTCTCCCCTCCCTTCACAAAACCCACTTGTTCAGGAGAGATAAGTGTGTCTAGGATCACGCTAACCCTTGTGGCCATCATCTTTGCGAATATTTTTAAATCATTGTTCAACAGTGAAATCGGCCTATAATTACTACACAGTCCGGGATCCCTGCCCTCTTTGTGTATTAATGAGATATGTGCTTCTAATGTTTGTCTCGCAAAAGCTTCACCCCTCAATATGTCATTACACAACGTTAATAAGTGCGGACCCAGTATCTCCCGGAAAGCCCTATAATAGGATGTCGGAAGGCCATCTGGACCTGGGCTCTTGCCCATAGGGCAACTCGACAGGGTGGACTGGAGTTCCCTGATTGTAAAAGGGGCAGATAGCTCCTGTTGCTGAGTTTCAGATAAAGTTGGGAGGTTTAAATTTTGTAAGAATTCTTTTATATTAATTCGTCTTTTTCAAGTTGTTCTACACTCTCTCCCGGTCTTAAGTCATACAAGGCTGAGTAGTACTCCTTGAAGGCGGCAGCTATTCCATCTGGGTTTGTAATTTTGATTCCATCCATACCTTTAACCGAATAGATAAGAGATTTAGCTTTACGTTTTTTGATCATGGATGTCATAAATTTCGTCATTTTGTCCCCCTGTGTTTCCATCTGGTGTAGATTTTTATCAATTCTTTGTTAAGTAAATCTCTAAGAGATTGTCTCTTCCGAGTAAGCAGGGTTAGGGCATTGGGGTCAAGAGTTGACTTATGATCCCGTTCTAATGTTTGAATCTCTTTATATAGAGCCTCCATGTTTTCCTTCCTGCTTCTGTTCTTATGTGAGGCTATAGAGAACAATTCACCTCTGATTACAGCCTTGTGAGCCTCCCAGATCGTTGAGAATTGGGTATTTTCACTCAAATTAATTTCAAAGAACTCCTGAATTTTCTTTTTTATTTTCTTTCTGGAAGGTTTGTCCGCAATTAAAGTTTTATTTAACCTCCAAGGGTTATTGATTGGTCTATGGCCTAACAGAAGTTTAATAATATGGAGTGATCAGAGTGAACGCTCGGAATTATTTGTGAGTCTCTCAGATATGAAGATGTCTGGAATGGGATGAGTACGTAATCAGTTCTGCTATAGGACGATTGTGCCTGCGAGAAATGTGAAAAATCACGTGTTGTAGGGTTAATAAATCTCCAAGTGTCAATCAATTGGTGTAGATGTAGAGTTGTTCGGATGCATGTTAATGCATTTTTTTAAATGCTAGACTTCCCAGTAGAGGAATCTATTGGTGGCTCAAGAGGAACATTCAGATCTCCCCCCAGAATCAAAGTGCCCTCTGTAAATTGGCTTATCTCGTTCATAATTCTAGAAAACCAGGAGCCTTGTTTTGCGTTAGGGGCATATATACAACCTAACATGACCAGTTTATGAGCTAAAATCCCCTTTATGACAATATATCTACCATCTTTTTCATGGAGCTGATCTAGATATTGAAAGGGTGTATTTTTTGCAAAAGCGATTGCCACTGCTCTCCCCTTCCTGGAAGAGGAAAATGAGTGGAACCACGTGTTATAGAAGTGTTTCTCAAAACTCGGGGGTTTATCCCGTATAAAGTGGGTCTCCTGCAGGAGTGCAATGTCAGTCCCTAATCTCTTAATGTGTGCCAGTACCTGTGCACTTTTAATTGGTGCGTTCAGTCCTCTTAAGTTGTATGACGCAATTGTCGTTTCTTGCATTCGGTCAGCCATGACAGGTCAGTGGATACCAGAGTGAGATAACAGATGATTCGCCGACGGACAGGGGAAAGGTTGTGAAAGGAAAGAGAGAAAAGAGAGAAAGGTAAAAGACAAAAACGTTAACATGTAATCAACGGCAAGGGCTTGTTGCCCTAAATTAGTAACTTTTTTTGTTATAAACCAAATTACGAATACTACTATAGTAGCCATCTGGGAGTGTAACGGAAGAAAACATGACTAATTTGTAAAATTGTTCCATGTGAAGGCGAGATAATCCTTAAGGGCATGTCACACTAAGAGATATCGCTAGCAATATCGCTATAACTTGTGACGCAGCAGTGATATTGCTAGCGGTATCGCTGTGTGATACTTACCTACGACCCGCTCCCCCGCTGGTTATCGCTGATCGCGCGAGAACGTTCAGGACTGTTTCTCGTCGTCAGCTTCCTGTGGCGCTTCCTGTGGAGAGACGAGCGACACGTGGAGCTGGGCGGGAGGACGCAGGATCGCCTGGTGTGACAGGTAAGTAGCGACCCCCGTCCCCAGCGATGTCGCTGGTGAGATCTGCCTGTGTGGCAGCTCACTAGCGACCACTTAGCGATGAACCAGCGATCCTGACCGCGTCATATCGCTGGTCGGGATCGCTGGTACATCGCTAAGTGTGACAGTACCTTTATAGATCATCTGAGAGGTTACATGCCAGGAAGATCAAGGGATAAGGGTCTCCAATTCAAACGATGGAAGAGTTCTGCTTCCCTGCTTGCCTTTTTCTATTTCTTTGCTCTTTGGAGTTGCCCGCTCTTTTCCAGGGTTCTTGTGATGACAGGTCCGGGAGGCTGAATTCGGTTTGGGCAAGACGAAGATCCGGTATCTGATCCAATTGAATGTCCAGCTCTGTACCCACCTTGGCGATGTCAGAGGATGTCTTGACAGTAAATCTCTTGCCATCTGCCGTGATGTAGAGGCCGAATGGGAAAAGCCAACGAAAAAGAAATTGTCTCTGTTTCAGAGCATCCGTAAAAGGTTTCAGTAGATATCTTTAGGACAAGATTGATGGTGCCAGGTCCTGGAAAACACGGATTTTAGAGCCCCTGCACTCTAGGGTGCTTAGCGACCTTGTCTTTTTTAGAATCTTTTATTTCATGCGGAAGTCCAAAATTCTACAAATTATATCTCTTGGAAATTCTGATTGTTTGGGCTTGGGTTTCAACGCCCTATGTGCTCTCTCGAGAATTAACATCTTTCCCTCCTCTGGGTCTAGCATAGGTAGAAAACGTTCATGGAGAATGGCTGGCACATCTTGGTCGGGGCCTCCGGGACCCCCCGGATTCTGAGATTATTTCTTCTGTTCCTATTTTTGATGTCTTCCATTGCTGTATAAAGAGAATTGATATGATCCTCTTGTTGCTGAAGACCAGATTTTAGGTCCCCAGAGTAGGCAGACAATTTTGAATGTGCTTCCTCTCGCTCCTCTACCCTGCCTCCTATCTGCTGGATATCTTTTTTGATTGTTGATAAGTCTTTCGCGAGGGCTGAAGACAAAATGCTTTTAATGAAGCCTCTGGATACCGGTTTATCTGAGTCCGAGAAATCAGAGGGATCCTCTTGTAAATCGTCCAGCCCTAGGTCGTCGTTGCGTCTTTATATTGCGGTGGTGATTGCTTAGGTCCACTTTGTTTTGTTATAAATTTTTCCATCTTTTTGGACGTTTGTGGGCCACGATTAGCATTAGCTTCAGTTGGTCTTCCAATCTTGACCATGGTCCTTCTTTGTTAATAGATTGAAGTAATGCAGTGCGTTGCGCTGCTGGGAATTGCAGGCAGTGAACAGTGCAGAGAAAAGTGATATCTTGTAACAGAATTGGAGCTAGAGTGAAAAGAGATCTCTCAGCTGGTAGATGGGGGTCACGTGCTGTTTTGTTCTTACAATTTTCAGCAGCTCCATCTAGTGGTGCTCTTTATAGATTTAGATAAGAATAGAGGAAGAGAATAACAAAATTCCTTAATCGCTGCTTAACGGTTTCTTTCAGCAGTAGGCATTATTTTGTGATATAGGAAGCGACTTCCCTATAACCTCTGAGAGCCTCATCTCTCTCAATCATCACGGAAGGGAAGCACCTTAATTATTTCTCCCCGGTGGGTAAAATGTCAAATTCTTCAAATCATAGTAGAAAAAAAGGAATGAGTGATTTACTCAGACTCCACTTAACCCCGCAGTGAGGAATCCTCAGCACCACACGGTCTTCAGAACATATAAGGGATGGAGGATTGTGCTCAGGGTGTCCTGAAAGGGTTACTACTGCGAGTCCACCTTTAAAGGAAGGGGGGAGAGCGACTATCTTAAAGTCAAATAGGCCT
This sequence comes from Dendrobates tinctorius, assembly GCF_039654945.1. Taxonomy (NCBI): domain Eukaryota; kingdom Metazoa; phylum Chordata; class Amphibia; order Anura; family Dendrobatidae; genus Dendrobates; species Dendrobates tinctorius. The sequence continues at coordinate 1,544,291 of NW_027361764.1, forward strand.
TATGGAGCGTTTTATCAATGTAGTCACTGTAGTTCCAGGACCTAATTATAGGCCTATCAGCAGATAACAGCGGTGTTAGAATCTTGCTGCTTAGCAAGAGCTGAGCGTCACCCTCCCGCTTCCCACCTCACCCAAGGACTCACTCTTAAGCTGGAGTCACACATAGCGACTTACCAGTGATCCTGACAGTGATATCAATGTGTCAGGATCGCTGGTAAGTCGCTATGTGATCGCTGGTGAGCTGTCAAACAGGCAGCTTCATCAGCGATTAGCACAGCGATGCCGCGCGCGTGGCATCACTGAGTTTGTTAGTGCTGATGCCATATTCATGCCAAAAATAGAATTAAAATACAAAATATTGTTATTCTCACCTTCCGGCATCCCGCGCAGCATTCCCGCCTCTCTCCACGCTCCGGTCCCAGTAATCCTTTGCGAGAATTACCGCGATGACGTCCGTTCTCGCGGGATCACGAAGTCTCGCGGTCATTCTTGCAAAGGATTACTGGGACCGGGAGCGTGGAGAGAGGCGGGAATGCTGCGCGGGACGCCGGAAGGTGAGAATAACAATATTTTTTATTTTTTTTATTATTTTACAGCTGATCGCTGGTCTCCCGCCTGTCACACGCAGCGATGCGTGCTGGCCAGCAGGAGATCAGCGATGAAAAAAATGTCCAGAGGTTTCTTGCAGCGATCAGCGATACCGGCAGGGGGGCCGGTCGCTGATCGCTGTCACACACAGCGATCTCGCTGGTTAGATCGCAGTTGTGTCACAAAAGTTGTGAGTCAGCAGCGATCTCGCTAGCGAGATTGCTATGTGTGACAGGGCCCTTAGTTCCACCAGGATCGATGCAATGATAAGCAGGTCTGTGTTTGTCTCAGGGGACGGCTCATGCAGCTGCGAGGGGAGATGGACGAAGGCCTCCTGGAGAATTCCCGCCACGTCTCCTGTCTCACGCCGACTTCAGTGCACCCGATCTTCCGCTTCTCAGGATTCCCCGTTCAGGTACCTGTGTATACCGCCTGCGATCGATGTTTTCTCCGTTCCTTTCTTTCCAATCCACTTGCTGTGAGCGCACATCTACGATCCGCAAGGAGATCCAGCCTTCTAGGTAATGTATCTGACCCACGCTTCGCCGTCTCCCGTGTGTGTCAGCTATAGCTCTTCTATAGGTGGGAGAATGGGCTTTGGGCTGGAAATAAGGCAACCTCTGGTGAGGTTAGATTGTCTTAGTAACTCTGGGGCCTTTTTATTTTGACTCCGAGGCTAGATGTTGTGGATTGCTTCAGATGAAGCAGGAGCTCCTTTGAACGTGCCCTGCTCCCTCGGTGGCCATCTCGGATCTTCCCTTCTGCTATCTCATTCAATACTCTGGGGTGTAATTCACATGGACCTGGAGACTTGAATTCATTTAGGTTATCTAAGTGTTTCCTCACTATATTTCTGTTTATAGATATCCTGGATTCTTTTATTCCCTTAAAAGGACAGTGAAGAACAGTTGATGTTACATTTCCTTTCTGAGAGAAAACAGATGCAAAATAGGAATTTAAAAGTTCGGCCTTCTCAACATCCTGTCTTAACATTTCATCATTCTCATCCTGTAAAATTTCCTATAGCATCTTTGATTTTTCTTTTACTTTTGAGATATCCCCAAAATCCTTTATTATTGCTTTTGACATCTCTTGCAAGCCTCAATTCATTGTCAGCTTTAGTTAATCTGATTTGTGCCCTGCAGGTTCTGCAGACAGCATTATATTCTTCTTTAGATATGCCTCCCTCTTTCCATTTTATAAACATTTTTTTCTTCCTTTTTAGCATGTGCTTAAGTTCTGTGTTCATCCATCCTGGCTTCCTTAAATGCTTCCTATTCTTCCCTCTTTTCGGAATTGTTAACAATTGTGCTTTGAGAACTTCATTTTTCAAGATTTCCCATCCTTCCTGGACATTTTTGTCTTTAAGGATATCCAGCCATTGGATCCCTCCAATTCTCTTTCTGAATCCCTTAAAATCTGCCTTTCTGAAATCTAACCTTGACGTCTGAGTCTTCACAGGTCTTCCTCCTCTAGTTATCCAAAATTCTAAAAGAGCATGGTCGCTACCTCCTAGGGTCCCAGCCACTTTTACCTCCTCAACCATTTCCTCCCTGTATAAGGATAAGATCCAAGGTAGCAGTTCTCCTTGTTTTCTCCCCTACCTTTTGGAAGATAAAGTTGTCAGCAAGAGAGGATAAGAATTTCCTTGACCTGTTAGTTTTGCCTGAGAGATTCCCAACAAATGTCTGGATAGTTGAAATCTCCCATGACAACTATGTCATATTTTTTGGAGAACTTGGCCATTTGATGCATAAAGAGTTCATCCATATCTTCAGCTTGCACAGGCGGCCTGTAGTAAATGCCTACAATGGCATCCTTTCCATTGTTCTGTCCTTGTATTCTTACCCAGTTTCCACAGAGCTCCCAGTCTCGGAAGCTTCAATCTCTGTGCAGATATACGCGTTTCTAACATACAATGCGACACCTCCTCCTCGTTTTTCAAGTCAGTTTCTTGCAGATAAGTTGTATCCTTCTAGTCTTGTATTCCAATCATGTGTATTGTCCCACCAAGTTTCAGTGATTCCAATGACATCATATTTCTTTTTCTGTGTTAGTAGTTCCAATTCTCCTTGTTTGTTGCCCATGCTTTGTGCATTAGTATAGAAACATTTTAGTTTGTGATTGGTTTCTCTTTCTCCAATATTTTTATTAATTAGATTCTTTTGTCTTTGTTCTTCCTTTCCACTTCTATTAGCAGAGTTCTCAATAGCATTTGTCAGGTGTATGGCTTTTTCTGGTCTTTTGCTTCCCTTCCCATGTTGTTCTAGTTTAAAGCTCTCCTTACAAGTGTAGCAAGGCAACTTCCAAATACATGTTTTCCTGTCTTCGTAAGGTGCACCCCATCTCTAGCAAGTAGTCCATCGTAGAGGTAATTCACTCCGTGATCCATAAATCCAAATCCTTGCTGACGGCACCATCGACGTAGCCAGTTGTTCACCTGCAGAATCTTATTCTACCTCCTTGTTCCATGGCCATCCACTGGGAGGATGGAAGAGAAGACCACCTGCGCTCCCAGTTCTTTCACTTTCTTGCCTAAGTCTTCAAAGTCTCTGCAGATGGTTTCTAGGTCGTTTCTTGCGGTGTCATTTGTCCCTACATGTAGTAGCAGGAATGGGTAGTCATCTGTAGGTCTGAAGAGTCCTGATATCCTGTCAGACACATCTTTAATTTTTGCACCCCCGGAAGACAGCACATTTCTCTTGAGGTTATGTCCGGTCTGCAGATAGCGGCCTGTTATGATGAGTCACCGAAGGAGGAAAAAACAAAATACTAGCTAAGTCCAGAAAAACCAAAGAGGTTGGCAGCTATCGGATTGCAGACCCCTGAACCTATCCACAACAACTAGCAGTAGCCGTGGGGGGTTCCTACGGAGCCCTAGACCCCTCGATCACAGCCGGAGAACTACATAGCCTAAAGACAGAAAGGGGAAAAACTAAACTGCCCCAGAGCAGACCCCAAAGCAATAGGCAGCCCCCAACATATAATGACGGTGAAGCAAGATGAAAACACTAACACAGATAGAAAGATAGGTTGAGCAAATGATGGGGCCCAAGCTAACTAAATAGGACAGGATAGGAAAGCTGCTGTCTGCCATCCGCAAAAACCCTATCCAAAATGAGCCAACCGACTGATAGGAAAAACAGGCCCTGAAGTCGCTAGGCTTCAAAAGACTATATCAGCACTCAGGTATAGTCTGAAGACAGAGCAAAAGATCAACAGATCAGAGACAAAAATGGAATTCAGCACACCCCCGGCCGGGGATGGCAGAACTCCCAAAAAAACATGGCAAAACAAAAACAAAACTGAAGAGTACAAAGCAGAGCAGAAAAACTTAGCTTTGAGACGCAGGAATCAGACTGGTCTCCAAGAATCCAGCAGGATCACCAGCAAGGCAGAAGGGCGTCGGCTGCCTTATATCCAGTCCTCAATTCCAGCCACCCAGTCATCATCTAGCTGCCCAGGTGTTTGATAATCAGCCTCACTACCTTCCTTCACCAGAGGAGGGAGTTCATCAGACCTCAATGGTGAAGGGAAAAATGAACTCACAACAGTACCTCCCCTTTGAGGAGGGGTCACCGAACCCTCATCCATGTCACCAGGGCGATCCGGGTGAGCCCGATGAAAGGCACGAACCAATCTTTCGGCATGAATATCAGAGGTAGAGACCCAGGAATTATCCTCCTGACCACAACCCTTCCACTTAACCAAATACTGGAGTCTCCGTCTAGCCAGACGGGAATCCAGTATCTTCTCTACCTCATATTCCATGTTACCTTCAACCAATATAGGGTCAGGAGGTGCCACCACAGGAACTACTGGTTCAACAAACCTCTTCAACAAGGACTTATGAAACACATTATGAATTTTAAATGTGACAGGAAGAGCCAACAGAAAAGAGACCGGATTAATAATCTCCAAAATCTTGTAAGGTCCAATAAATCTAGGCTTAAACTTAGGAGAAGCCACCTTCATAGCGATATTTTTTGATGACAACCAAACCATATCAGCCACCTTAAACTGGGGACCAACGGTCCTACGCCAGTTGGAAAACCGCTGGGCCTTTTCCTGGGAGAGAGACAACTTATCCACTACTTGGTCCCAGATCTGGTGCATTCTCTCCACCACAGTGTCAACACCTGGGCAGGCAGAAGGCTCCACCTGCCCTGAAGAAAATCGAGGGTGAAACCCAAAGTTACAAAAAAAAGGTGACATCAAAGTGGCAGAACTAGCTCTATTATTTAAAGCAAATTCGGCCAAGGGCAAAAATGAAACCCAATCATCCTGATCGGCAGAAATAAAACATCTCAAATACGACTCCAAAGTCTGGTTTGTTCTCTCCGTCTGCCCATTAGTCTGAGGGTGAAATGCAGAGGAGAAGGACAACTGAATTCCCAGCTTGGAACAGAAAGTCCTCCAAAATCTAGACACAAACTGAACTCCTCTGTCACATACAATGTTCTCAGGAATCCCGTGCAAGCGAACCACCTGTTGCAAAAACAAGGGCACCAACTTAGAGGAAGATGGCAACTTAGGGAGTGGTACAAGATGGACCATCTTAGAGAATCTATCACAAATCACCCAAATAACAGTCATTCTCTGAGAGACAGGCATATCAGAGATAAAATCCATTGAAACATGGGTCCATGGCCTCCTGGGCATCGGCAAAGGCATCAACAAGCCACTAGAAGGAGAACAAGGTTTAAACCGGGAGCTAGTCCCACAGGACTGCACAAAATTCCTGACATCATGAGACAAGGCGGGCCACCAAAAAGACCGACTCACCAGATCTCTAGTACCAAAAATACCTGGATGACCAGCCAATGCAGAGCAATGAACTTCAGACATCACTCTCTTCCTCCACTGGTCAGGAACATACAACTTTCCACTGGGACAACGCTCAGGTTTGTCCTCCTGAAACTCTTCCAGAGCACGTCTCAAATCGGGCGAGATGGCAGAAAGAACTACCCCCTCACCTAAGATGGTAGCAGGCTTAGTCACAACAGGAGAATCAGCAAGGAAACTCCTAGAGAGGGCGTCTGCCTTGACATTCTTAGTGCCCGGAAGAAAAGAGACCACAAAAACAAAACGTGTGAAAAACAAGGCCCACCTAGCCTGTCTAGGATTCAAGTACTTGGCCGACTCCAGGTAAATCAAATTCTTGTGGTCAGTAAGGACCACGACTTGGTGTTTGGCTCCCTCCAACCAATGTCTCCACTCCTCAAATGCCCATTTCATGGCCAACAGTTCCCGATTCCCCACATCATAGTTACGTTCGGATGGGGAGAACTTTCGGGAAAAGAAAGCACAGGGATTCATTTTAGATGTTACAGGATCCCTTTGGGACAACACAGCTCCTGCACCAATCTCAGAAGCGTCCACCTCCACCTGAAACGGGAGTGAGACATCAGGTTGCCGCAAAACCGGAGCAGAAGTGAATCTTCGCTTCAGCTCCTGAAAGAAAGAAACAGCCTCCGGAGACCAATTCAGCACATCAGCACCCTTCCTAGTCAAATCCGTCAATGGCTTGGCAATACCAGAAAAATTAGCTATAAATTTCCGATAAAAATTAGCAAAACCCAAAAACTTCTGGAGGGCCTTCAAAGAAGTGGGCTGAACCCAATCATAAATAGCCTGTACCTTGGCCGGGTCCATTTCAATAGTTGACGGAGACAAAATAAATCCCAAAAATGAAATCCTCTGTACCCCAAAAAGGCATTTCGATCCCTTGACATACAGGGAATTGTCCCTCAAAATCCGGAACACAGTCCGAACATGTTCCACATGAGAGTCCCAATTCTTGGAGAAGATCAAAATATCATCCAGATAGATAATCAAAAATGTATCCACAAAGTCTCGGAAAATATCGTTCATGAAGCACTGGAAGACAGAAGGGGCATTAGTGAGCCCAAAAGGCATCACCAGGTACTCAAAATGTCCTTCCGGAGTATTAAACGCCGTCTTCCATTCATCCCCATGCTTAATGCGAATAAGATTATACGCCCCCCTGAGGTCAAGCTTGGTAAACCAGCAAGCACCTTTAACTCTGGCGAATAGATCAGAAATCAGGGGTAACGGATACTGATATTTAACAGTAATTTTGTTGAGGGCACAATAGTCAATACAAGGTCTTAATGAACCATCCTTTTTAGCCACAAAAAAAAATAGCACCTAAGGGTGAAGAGGATGGTCTAATATGACCCTTCTCCAATGACTCCTTAATATAGGAATGCATAGCCTCGTGCTCGGGTACAGATAAATTGAAAAGCCGACCCTTGGGGAATTTACACCCCGGGTTCAGCTCAATTGCACAGTCATAACTTCTATGAGGAGGCAAAGACGCAGACTCATTCTCACTAAATGCATCATAAAAGTCAGCCAAATAGTCAGGAACATCATGCGACTGGGGAGAGGTGGAGAAAACAGGAGCATCACTAAGGGCACACCGACAACCCCAACTCACCACAGACAAAGATTTCCAATCCAGAACTGGATTATGGATTTGCACCCAGGGAAACCCCAGAACCATGGTATCATGCAAATTATGCAACACCAAAAATCTGCAATTTTCTTGATGGTCTGGAGCGACCCGCATTACCACCTGGGTCCAAAACTGAGGTTTATTCTTCGCCAAAGGAGTAGCATCAATCCCCCTCAAAGGGATAGGCATCCGCAGAGGTGTCATAGGAAATACACAACGTTTAGCAAAATCCAAGTCCATTAGGTTCAGGGCTGCTCCCGAATCCACAAAAGCCTTGGCGGAAAATGTGGACAGGGAGCAGATCAGAGTAATTGCCAGAAGAAACTTAGGTTGAACACCACCCACAGAAAACGTGTGTGCACAACGTTTCTCTCGTTTAGGGCAGACAGAAATAATATGCGAGGCATCTCCACAAAAAAAACACAGCTTATTACGCCTTCTGAACTCCTGACGTTGCGCCCTAGACAAAACTTTATCACATTGCATAGGTTCAGACATTTGTCCAACAGGTGGCAACATCTCTCGTGTAGTTTTGCGTTCATGTAAACGCCGATCCACCTGAATGGCTAATGACATAGAATCGTCAAGACCAGAGGGAACAGGAAATCCCACCATAGTATAGTATCTTTTACAGTTTCTGACAAAACCTTCCGAAAAAGGGCTGCCAAGGCACCATCATTCCAGGTAGTAAGGACCGCCCACTTTCGGAATTTTTGACAGTACAACTCTGCCGAATCCCGACCCTGGCTTAATGCCAACAGGGTCTTTTCAGCCTGATCAATAGCATTAGGTTCGTCATACAACAACCCCAAGACTTGAAAAAATGCGTTCACATTAGTCAGAATAGGATCATCTGGTTTCAAAGAAAACGCCCAATCCTGGGGATCGCCGCGCAGCAAAGAGATGACAATTTTAACCTGCTGCGCGGAGCTCCCTGACGAGTTAGGCTTCAAGGCAAAAAATAATTTACAATTATTCTTAAAATTCAAAAATTTAGACTGATCCCCTAAAAACACATCAGGAGTAGGAATCTTTGGTTCAGCAGCATGTGAATGAGCAAGATAGGCGGAAATTCCCCGCACTTCAGCAGCGAGCTGCTCCTCACGATCAGACAATTGCTTCATCTCCATTGAGAGAAAAATTCCCCCTATGGCCTAAGAGATATAGAGGAAAAAATATGCACAAAAAAAAATTCTGAAACACTTTTTTCTTTTTTTTCCTTTTTTTACAATTCTCTCCTGCTATTGAGTACCATAGGATCTGCGGTATGGCTGGTGATTGTTATGATGAGTCACCGAAGGAGGAAAAAACAAAATACTAGCTAAGTCCAGAAAAACCAGAGAGATTGGCAGCTATCGGATTGCAGACCCCTGAACCTATCCACAACAACTAGCAGTAGCCGTGGGGGGTTCCTACAGAGCCCTAGACCCCTCGATCACAGCTGGAGAACTACATAGCGTAAAGACAGAAAGGGGAAAAACTAAACTGCCCCAGAGCAGACCCCAAAGCAATAGGCAGCCCCCAACATATAATGATGGTGAAGCAAGATGAAAACACTAACACAGATAGAAAGATAGGTTGAGCAAATGATGGGGCCCAAGCTAACTAAATAGGACAGGATAGGAAAGCTGCTGTCTGCCATCCGCAAAAACCCTATCCAAAATGAGCCAACCGACTGATAGGAAAAACAGGCCCTGAAGTCGCTAGGCTTCAAAAGACTATATCAGCACTCAGGTATATTCTGAAGACAGAGGAAAAGATCAACAAATCAGAGACAAAAATGGAATTCAGCTCACCCCCGGCCGGGGATGGCAGAACTCCCAAAAAAACAAGGCAAAACAAAAGCAAAACTGAAGAGTACAAAGCAGAGCAGAAAAAATTAGCCTTGAGACGCAGGAATCAGATTGGTCTCCAAGAATCCAGCAGGAAAATCACCAGCAAGGCAGAAGGGCGTCGGCTGCCTTATATCCAGTCCTCAATTTCAGCCATCCAGTCATCATCTAGCTGCCCAGGTGTTTGGTAATCAGCCTCACTACCTTCCTTCACCAGAGGAGGGAGTTCATCAGACCTCAATGGTGAAGGGAAAAATGAACTCAAAACAGCGGCCTCTGTTTCTCTCAACAGGGAATCCCCCATGACCACCACTCTCCGTTTCTTCTTCACAACATTTTTCTTTCTCCATCCAGGAGGACTCTGAAGGTGTACAAGGTTGCTGTTTGTGGGCAGAGTCTTATCCTGATGTATTTCTTCATCGTTTTCCTGTGTGAGAGCCTGGTACTGGTTCCTGAGAAGTATGGGTGCTGACTGCCTCCCGATCCTCCTGCTTCTCTGGGTCACATGTTTCCATTCCTGTTTCTTCAGGTGCATTTCCAATTTCTTCTCTTTCTGTAACATGAAGAGATAATTCTCCTCTGTCTAAGAACTCTTCACCTTCCTTAATGATCTTCAACGTAGCTAACCTCTCTTCGAGATTTTGCAACTTTTCCTCCAACAGGGACACAAGCTTGCATTTGTGGCATGTGAAGTTTGGCTTTTCCACTGGTAAGTCTGTGAACATGTAGCAAGAAATGCAGCTCACCAAATGGCTCCTGGCCTCTTCCATATTGTTTTTATTAAATAGATTTCAAAGCAATGAAAAATGAGCCAAAATTCCTATCGGCGTGCGGTTTTCCGATTTCCTCTTTCAGCTGCAACGGCCAAAACCCAGTGATCGTTGAGCTCGCGGAGACTCTTCACTTATCCCAGAAGGCACTGGGAATATGCAAATGATCTCCTCAGGACTCTTCCCTGTATGTCAGAGGACATACAGTTGTCAAAATGACAGCACAAGTGCAAATAAGTTATATACATGCATATATATAGAGCTCAAAAAAAAGAAAGACAAATACCCCCAGTACTATAACAACCCACACTAAGATAACAATTAAAGGGGCATATAATGGAGTTTAAGAATAGTGTTTACAAATAATATATATATATATATACATATAGGTCCATATATATTTGGACAGAGACATTTTTCTAATTTTGGTTCTAGACATTACCACAATGAACTTTAAACAAAACAATTCAGATGCAGTTGAAGTTCAGACTTTCAGCTTTCATTTGAGGGTATCCACATTAAAATTGGATGAAGGGTTTAGGAGTTTCAGCTCCTTAACATGTGCCACCCTGTTTTTAAAGGGACCAAAAGTAATTGGACAGATTAAATAATTGTAAATAAAGTGTTCATTTTTAGTACTTGGCTGAAAACCCTTTGTTGGCAATGACTGCCTGAAGTCTTGAACTCATGGACTTCACCAGACGCTGTGTTTCCTCCATTCTGATGCTCGGTCAGTCCTTCACTGCGGTGGTTTTCAGTTGCTGTTTGTTTGTGGGCCTTTCTGTCTGAAGTTCAGTCTTTAACAAGTGAAATGCATGCTCAATTAGGTTGAGATCAGGTGACTGACTTGGCCATTCCAGAATATTCCACGTCTTTGCTTTAATAAACTCCTGGGTTGCTTTGGCTTTATGTTTTGGGTCATTGTCCATCTGTAGTAGGAAATGACGACCAATCAGTGTGGCTGCATTTGGCTGGATCTGAGCACACAGTAAGGCTCTGAACACCTCAGAATTCATTCGGCTGCTTCTGTCCTGCGTCACATCATCAATAAACACTAGTGTGACCCAGTGCCACTGGCAGCCATGCATGCCCAAGCTATCACACTGCCTCCGCCGTGTCTTACAGATGATGTGGTATGCTTTGGATCATGAGCTGTACTACGCCTTCGCCATACTTTTCTCTTTCCATCATTCTGGTAGAGGTTGATCTTGGTTTCATCTGTCCAAAGAATGTTCTTCCAGAACTGTGCTGGCTTTTTTAGATGTTTTTTAGCAAAGTCCAGTCTAGCCTTTTGATTCTTGATGATTATGAGTGGCTTGCACCGTGCAGTGACCCCTCTGTATTTACTTTCATGCAGTCTTCTCTTTATGGTAGATTTGGATATTGATACGCCTACCTCCTGGAGAGTGTTGTTCACTTGGTTGGCTGTTGTGAAGGAGTTTCTCTTCACCATGGAGACTATTCTGCGATCATCCACCACTGTTGTCTTCCGTGGGCGTCCAGGTCTTTTTGCATTGATGAGTTCACCAGTGCTTTCTTTCTTTCTCAGGATGTACCAAACTGTAGATTTTGCCACTTCTAATGTTGTAGCAATTTCTCGGATGTATTTTTTCAGTTTTTGCAGCTTAAGGATGGCTTGTTTCACCTGCATGGAGAGCTCCTGTTCTGTCTCCGACAGAAGCAATGACTCGTAACTGCCTGTTCTGATAACATATAATCATTGCTGTATGTTTAGAATGCTCAGTTTTCAATACAGTTTAATGTTTACTGTTCTCTTAGCTCCATCTAGTGGCCAAAAGATATAACTGCAGTGTTATCTTAGTTTCATTTTCGTTCCTGTATTTTCCCTCCAATCCACAATGTATTCTGGGTAACTTTGCAAGGGATCATGGCCAGCCCCCTTCTCTTCAGTCGGCCATTTCTTTCAAGTCTGCATATTGGAAGCATCTCATCGCTTGTTTCCCCCTGTGTTAGCATCGGTGGTATGTAATCATTCCCTCTGTATGTTCTGCCTTGTATTAGCTAGCTTAGTTACATTCCCTGCTCAGCTAGTAGTTCAGATTGTATGTTATGTATAATGTATATTTCCATGAATCCTATACTGATCCTATGTATCTGTTTCTGTTTCTAGTTTTACCATACACATCTATATCTACATTCAATAAACCACAGATTCAACTACAGTCTCCTTATTGGACCCCGGTATAGCGGTTTAGCTGCTTGTTAAGCTACATGAATCCCGTTCATTTAGTGAGGACATGACAGTAAAACACCGGCTCTCCAGCTAGTGGGAATACAGAGAGAACAGTTTTCCATCCTGCAGAGGCCAGTTACACAGCGCTATCCAGCTAGTGCAATCCAGGAAAAGGACAGCCTTCATCCATCCTGCAGGAACTAGTGATGCTGCAGAAATCCATCTAGTGAGATTCAAGTCACTGGCTACACAGAGACTAACACAGCTACAGCAATCTCTGCACAGCCAAGCATCCCTCTAAGACACCATGTCCCACAAATCTCACAGGACAAAATCTGCTACATCCGTCTCCTCAAAGACTGTATTCATCAGCAGCGCGGTCGCCATTGCCTGCGCAAATGCTGAGGCCACCAAAATGCGAGCAAGCTTTGTTGCAGAAGAGATGGAACTTAAACTAGAGAAAGCACGACTAGAAGACCAAGAGAGACAGTCACGCATAGAAAGAGAGAGGTCACGCTTAGAAAGAGATGAGCAAGAGAGAAAGATGCAGTTAGAGAAGGCGCGTGTGGATGCCGCCTTAGAGAGCCTAGCAGTAAAAAGAGAGGCTGCTGCAGCACTCGCAGAGGGAGAAGCACTGGAAGCCGCACACAACCCTGAACTGCATAGTCGCAGCAGTACATCAAGTCTGAAGTTGCCACTGCAAGATTCACCACAATGCACATCTCAATATGTTAATGAACTTCCTGATCCAAACTATAACTAAGATCACGACACATCCAGTGAAACGAGTGAGTCATCATGAGGCTTAGCTCCAGGAAATCGTGAAGCAAAGCAACTCTCCTGTCTTCCTTGCCCCTCGCCAGGTAACCAATGTGAATCACCTTGATGACACACCGCATGTCAGACCGAAGCAATATGACACCGGCTGGCGCCACCCTGAGGATGCTAACAGGTATGAACGCACCTCACATCACTATCAGGGTGACCCATCTCCAGTATACTCTGCTGACAACCGGTTCACATTAGAGCTTGCTAGGATCTTCACAAGACGCGATCTAGTTGCCAAGGGACTCCTGAAATTCGCTGACCACGCTGAAGGTTACAGAGCTTGGAAAGCTTCCTTCCAAAATGTTACCAGAGACTTGGGGTTAAAAAACAGGGAAGAGATAGACCTCTTAGTCAAATATCTGGGAGAAAAGTCAGTCAAACACGCAGTAAGGATCAGCGACATTAATATAACCCACCCTCAAATCGGCCTTAAAGAGATCTGGAAGAGGCTGGATGAGTGTTACGGCTCTACAGAGGTAATAGAGAGAGCCTTGATCAAAAGAATCGATGGCTTTCCTAAAATATCTAACAAAGGTCTCCCAAAACTTAGAGAGTTAGGTGACCTGCTACAAGAGGTCCTAGTTGCCAAATGTGAAGGAGACCTACCAGGACTTGCATACCTCGACACAGCCAAAGGTGTTAACCCTATAGTCCAAAAGTTGCCCTACAATGTACAGGAGAGGTGGATCACATGTGGCTCCACGTACAAATACAAACACAGTGTTTCATTCCCTCCCTTCTCCGTTTTTGTAGATTTTATACACGAACAAGCGGCAATCAGAAATGATCCCAGCTTTGACTTTACAACGTCATATGCCGCACCACCACCAGCTGCAAACCCACGCAGAACATCTGTGGCAGTGCACAAGACTAATGTTTCTTCTCCAAGTTCCAATTACAGGTCTGCTGGCTGCTCTTAATCAGAGACAAAGGTATGAGAACCTGACAAGCAGTGCCCACTTCATCAGAAGCCTCATCCTCTCCTGAAATGCAGAGCCTTCAGAGGAAAATCTATGCCGGATCGCAGAAGCTTCCTGAAAGAGAACGGTATCTGCTACAAGTGCTGCTCATCCACCACTCATCTCGCCAAGGATTGTAAGGTCAGTGTAAAATGCACAGAATGTGGCACCACAGATCATAACACTGCTCTACACCCTGGTCCAGCTCCATGGAGTGCACAGAACACACCAACTGACAGTGAGCATGGCGGGGAGGAAAAGAGCACTGATACAGCTACGCCAGAGATCACTTCACAATGTACTGAAGTCTGTAAAGGGACAATAGACAGTAGGTCTTGTTCAAAAATGTGCCTCGTCAGGGTGTACCCAAAGGGCCATAGAGACAAAGCTGTGAGCCTCCTTTTGCTCTGTCTCAGAATATTTCAGAGTGCTGATATAGTGGGAGAAGTCTAGTGACTTCAGGGTTAATTTTGCTATCAGAAGTGTTGGACATTATTTTGGTAGGGTTTTTGGCAGATTGCAGACAGTGTCTTTCCTTTCCTTTCTAGTTAGTCGGGCCCCATCGTTTGCTCGGCCTATTTTTCTGACTTTGTTTGTGTTTTCATCTTGCTTCACTGTCAATACATGTGGGGGGCTGTCTTTCTTTTGGGGTCTGCTCTGGAGCAGTTAGTTTTCCTCTTTTCCTGCTTTAGGCTTATGTAGCTCTCTGGTTGTGACGAGGCGTCTAGGATCATCGTAGGTACACTCCACAACTACTGCTTGTTGTGTGGTAAGATCAGGGATCTGCAATCTGCATAGTTACCTGCCTCTCTGGTTTTCTGAGACTTGGCTTGTGTTGTTTTTTCCTCCTCGGTGACCCATTCATAACATGAGTCCCTGTATTACCTGTACACTATATACAGAGCTCCTGTGCATAATGTCACTGGTGATCACTGTATTACCTGTACACTGACACTATATACAGAGCTCCTGTGTGTAATATCACTGGTGATCACTGTATTACCTGTATACTGACACTACATACAGAGCTCCTGTGTGTAATATCACTGGTGATCACTGTGTTACCTGTAAACTGACACTATATACAGATCTCCTGAGTATAATGTCACTGGTGAGTCCCTGTACACTATACTGTTGTGAGTTCATTTTCCCCTTCGTCACTGAGGTCTGGTGAACTCCCTATTCTGGTAAAGGAAGGTAATGAGCCTGATTATCAGGCACCTGAGCCTAATGATGATGACTGGCTGAGTGGTGTCACTGACTGGATATAAGTCTGCCGACGCCCTTCTGCCCTGCGGGTGATTTCTCTGTGGACTTCTAGGACACCAGTCTGATTCCTGCTCCTCTAAAGCTAAGTTTTCTGCTTTGCCTTTTTGCATTTGTGTTTTGTTTTTTGCTTGCCTTGCTTTTCTGGATTCTGCCATTCCCTGCTGGGGTGAGCTGAATCTCCTTTTGCCGGTTGCTCTGTCTTCAGAATATTCCTGAGTACTGACATAGTCTTTTTGAAGCCTAGCGTCTTCAGGGCCTTTTTCACTGTCAGTCTGTTGGCTCTTATTTTCATAGGGTTTTTCACGGATTGCAGACAGCAGCCTTCCTGTCCTTTCCTATCTAGTTAGCTTGGGCCCCGTCTTTGCTCAGTCTATCTTTCTGTGTTGTGTTCTTTCTTCTTGCTTCACCGTCATTATATGTGGGGGGCTGCCTTTTGCTTTGGGGTCTGCTCTGGGGTAGTTCAGATTTCCCTTTCTGTCTTTAGGCTATCTAGTCCTCCGGCTGTGATTGAGGGGTCTAGGGCATCGTAGGAACCCCCCACGGCTACTGCTAGTTGTGTTGATAGGTTCAGGGGTCTGCAATCCGATAGCTGCCAACCTCTCTGGTTTTCTGGACTTAGCTTGCATTTCTGTTTTTGCCTCCTACGGTGACTCAATCATAACACTATACACTATATACAGAGCTCCTGTGTATGTCACTGGTGATTACTATATTACCTGTTTACTGACACTATATACAGAGCTCCTGTGTGTAATATCACTGATGATCACTGTATTACCTGTACACTGACACTATATACAGAGCTCCTGTGTATGTCACTCGTGATCACTGTAAACCTGTACACTGACTCTATGTGCAGATCTCCTGTATAATGTCACTGGTGATCACTGTATTACCTGTACACTGACACTATATCCAGAGCTCCTGTATATAATGTCACTGGCGATCACTGTGTTACCTGTACACTTACACTATATATACAGAGCTCCTGTGTATAATGTCACCAGAGCTCATGAGTATAATGCGTATGTCACCGGTGATCATTGTATTATGTGTACTCTGACACTATACACAGTATACTATATAGAAAGCTCCTGTGTATAATTGAACTCATGGTAAAATTAATAGTTTTTTTTCTTAATGATCAGTATTGTAGTATTTGGACACTATGTGGTGGTAATATGTGGATAATAGAAAAAATTGGAGTCTGGCTCAACAGGACTAGATTCTTCTTTCCTTTTTCTTTTTCGAAAGAAAATATAGTGCATACAAAAGAAAATTTTCATGGTAGACATGAACCAGTCGACGCTTTTCGACTGCACTAAGCAGTCTTACTCATGATGTAGGTCAAGGGTACTTATTCCTCAGCGCCGCTTTTTAACGGCGCTAAAAAATAAGGGTGTAGCGCCCCCCAGCTTCGGAATTTATCGGGGGTCTCGGCTACCAGGGGTAGCCGAGACCCCAGAGAACATGATTCAGGTTAGATTTACTGACCCCAGCGTTGTGATCGCCGTTATTAATGGACTAACAGCAACTGCAAAAAAAAGTCAGATTTCCAATTTAATCAGAGGAGAGAAATGATGTTTCCTAAAATATGCTGATGTAAAGTAGACATGTGGGGAATGTTATTTATTAACTATTTTGTGTGACAAATCTCTGATTTTATTTTTTTTTTTCATAACTCAAAGCATGTTATATCAAAGAAATTTTACCACTAGCATGAAGTACAATATGTCATGAGAAGACAGTCTGCAGAATCGGTGAGATACGTTGAAGAGTTCTAGAGCTATAACTTCATAAAGGGACAGTGGTCAGAATTGTAAACATTGGCTTGGTTATTAAGCGGCAAATTGGCTCCGTCAATAAGGGGTTAAAATAGAAAAAATATCAAAAGTTCAAATCACCCCCTTTTGCCCCATTCAAAATAAAACAAAAAAATTCAAACATATACACATTTGGTATCGCCGTGTTCAGAATCGCCAATGGCGTAACGAGAAAAAAATTAAAAACACCAACTCTGTATGCAAAGAATAAGTCCTCACCCGGCCCCAGATCACGAAAAATGAGATGCTACGGGTCTCAGAAAATGGCGCTTTTTTTTTATACCAAAGCTTGTATTTTTTTCCACCACTAAGGCTGGTTTCACATTAGCGCATTTTCAGCGCGCGCACGGCCGGGGGTAGCTCCGCCCCCGAGCCGGCTCTCTGCCCGGCGTGCCCGCCCCTTGCTTGTAGCGCCGCCTACTAGCGGACAGCGGCGCCTGCGATCGGCGCACCCTATCTTTAGCATAGGGTGCGCAGATCGTGCGCAGGCCGTGCGCTAGTTGCGCTTTGACCTGCGCTGCGCACTTTTGACGGTGCGCCGTGCGTGCCAAAATCCGAAAAGTTTGATTTTGGCGCGCACGGCGCACCGTCAAAAGTGCGCAGCACAGGTCAAAGCGCAACTAGCGCACGGCCTGCGCACGATCTGCGCACCCTATGCTAAAGATAGGGTGCGCCGATCGCAGGCGCCGCTGTCCGCTAGTAGGCGGCGCTACAAGCAAGGGGCGGGCACGCCGGGCAGAGAGCCGGCTCGGGGGCGGAGCTACCCCCGGCCGTGCGCGCGCTGAAAATGCGCTAATGTGAAACCAGCCTTAGATAAAAGAGGACATAGACATGTTTGGTGTCTGTGAACTCGTAATGACCTGGAGAATCAGAATGGCGGGGCAGTGTTAGCTGTTAATGAACATGATTAAAAAGAATGTGGAATTGCACTTTTTTTGCTATTTCACAGCACTTGGAATTTTCTTCCCGTTTTCCAGTACATGATATGTTAAAACCAAACCATGTCATTCAAAAGTACAACTCGATGTACAATACAAAATAAAATTGTGGTACCGAGGTAGCCAGAACAATAGATGTAAATACTTATGTCCCCCCCAAAAATTGAGAAAAGTATTCAAGGTGTGATACCTTTATTGGCTAACCAGAGAAATTATATTTGCAAGCAAGCATTGTAGTACAAAAGTACAACTCGTCCTCCAAAAAACAAGCCCTCACATGGCCATATTAACAGAAAATGAAAAAAGTTATGGCTCTGGGAAGAAGGGGAGCGAAAACCAAAAAGGCAAAATGGCCCGGGGGTTAACGGGTTAAAGAAACATAAAAATATTCTGAAAAAGAGTACAGGATATTTTAAGAAATGAATAATAGGTTAGAGTACGGCCCGGTCAAAACAGTCTACCTTGTCTTGGTGGCGGTTTAAAAAAATCTTTTAGCCCAAGCAAAAGCTGCTGGCTATGTATGTGATCTGGTGTTAGAACTGATCACGTGTGATTGGTGAGGACGGGGTGCAGAAGTGGAGTTTTTCTATGAGCGGTCCTTGGGACTGTGGAAGGTTTGAGGCAGAGCTGGGATGAAGTCATAAGAGGAAATTGTGCAAGTATAGGGCTCTGAAATTCCTGGTGGCAACCCTGTCTGTACCACCACCGCTATCACCATCTGCAGTCATTGTGGGTGGAAATTTGGAATTTCAAACAGCTAGGACCGTTGTTTCTCGCTTATTTCATCAGTCGCTTCAGTATCTAATACACTGGAAGGGATACGGTCCTGGATGTGGGTACCAGTATCTGAGGCCATTGCGGCCACGTTCATCCGGTCTTTTCACATGGCATACTCTGATAAACCCATAGCTGAGGTTCCAGAGGTCCCTCATAGAAGGGGGGGATATATTGTCATGGATTTACAGCAACAGAGACAAAAGACGGAAGAGTTTGATTTCTCCTACTCCTGCGCTGCTTAGAAACACTTCACGTTAATCTTAAATGGTGCAGGTTTTTTTTTAGCAGAGCAGGGGTTAATCTGCTCAGTTGAGAGCTCTTAGAAACTTTCCTCCATTAAGGTTCTCAACTGTTCACTGTTGGACACTCCCATCTCTATGTATTCTGAGTCCTTGCAGACACTCATTGTCAGAGATAGCTTCATGCTACGTGATCAGGAGATGGTGAGTTTTGGTTGTTGTTTGAGGCTTTTGGTGGATTTAACTAATAATGTTCCTAGGTTATGGTTGTGTGCTAATCCCCTTCCTTCTCTTACGCCGGTTTCACACATCAGTGTCTCCGGTATGTGTGGTGACAGTTTTCTCACGTACCGGAGACACTGACACATGTAGACCCATTCAAATGAATGGGTCTATGTACATGTCAGCGTGTTTTCACGGACCGTGTCCAAAACACGCTGACATGTCCGTTTTCTCCCAGATGCATGGGCCGCAAAACATCCCGCACACGTGCCCACGGAGAACAGCGCATACTGTCCTCCATGTACACGGATAGGCACCTGGGAAATACCGCTACTGTAAGCCTCTGTTCCCCGGCGGCAGCTGCTGAACGCGGCTGTCATCCACTCTCCCTGCTCTGCTGGCGCGCAGAGGAGAATGAATGAATGAAAAACTGAGCTGTTGTGACCTCCGGGCCGTGGAAGAATGCAAGTGATGAGGTCATGGCAGTTCAAGCTCCGATGGTCCTGAGATCACAGCAGGTCAGTTTTTCATTCATTCATTCTCCACTGCTCGCGCTGATCACGGCAGAGCAAGGGAGAATGACAGCCGGCTTCACCAGCCGCCGGGGGACAGCGGCCTACAGTAGCGCTACTTCCCCGGCAGCCGTCCATGTGGTCCTGATGAGATACATGGGTGGCACATGGTTGCCACACGTGTGCCGCATGTAGTACACACACGGACATCTCCAGGACTGGTTTTCCGGCACCGGAAATATCAGGACGTGTAAAACCGGCCTTACTTTGGTTTTACCTCTGTTGTTTCTATAAGTATATTTGTATGACTGGTATTTTCCTTTACCCCTGTTCATATTACCTTGTTAGTCTGGTTGTTGTATTATGGTACATTACCAGTCCCCTCTTCACTGGGTGGGTGAAGGGTACAGACTGAGGAGGGATTCATTAGATAAGGCAAGGTATGTGGTCCCAGCATCATCACCATCAGAGGTAATCTGGGGAGAAGGGAGAGCTAGGGCGCCCCCAGCGTTATGGACAGGGAAGGAGCCCCTAGTCCTGGCATACCCGACTACAAAGTCATGACGCCATGTATGAGGAGAGCCCTGTACAGCAACATTGCCAGATCCGTGTATGAGGAGAGCATTGTACAGTGACATTGCCGGACTCGTGTATGGGGAGAGCCCCGTACAGTGACATTGCCGGACCCGTGTATGAGGAGACCCCTGTACAGCGACATTGCCGGACCCGTGTATGAGGAGACCCCAGTACACTCCATAGGGAACAGTTTATTCATCAGGTGTAACAACATTTACTAACATTCTACAGTAGAACACAAAGCGCAATGAACTCCGATGCCGACAGGTATGAAGATTTCATGGGCTTCCATCCTCCTTATCACGCAGCCGTCTTCTCTTGGGGGATGGGCTGTCATTGACCATACATCCGCGCTTACTAGAACTTGGAGCAACAAATTGCAAGGGAGCAATGGTGGCTCTGGCTTTACCACTGGGGTTGAGAACCTAGAAAAGCAGAAGTGATCAGTCAGGTTCCAGCTCGCTCTGACACACTGTCCATAATGACCAACTACACCATCTCATCCAGAAGATCTTACCGGCGTCAGACATATATAAGAACTACTGGGTGGTGACATCAGTCATGATGAATCCTCACTTACCGGACAGGAGAGAGGAGCAGAATGTCACAGAAAACGCTAAAATATCATCAATGTTCCCCAATACTAATAGATATCAAAAGTCTACACACCCGATAAAAGGGATTGTCATAGAAATAAAATCCCACCAGAAGAATCATTTCATTGTCCCCTTTAATTTTGCCCATAGTTGTCCATCATGCTTGACCTTTCTCCACACATTATACATTGTGTCACTAAATAATCTATAGCCCACAATGTTCTGTACTGAGGGAATCATCCGGCCATTGTATAAAGCTGTTATAGTGTCGGCCATTACTACGTCTTGTGGTCGGCGCTCCGCAGTCTGACTGCTCTAACTGTAGAGAACCCTTTCCTGTTTAGCTGCCGGGATCTCTGCAAATCCATTGACAAAAGCTGAAATCTTTCTGGGTAGAGAAAAAGAAATAAAGAAGTCTAAAAGTAAACACCGGCGCTCCACCTAATGCACGCCGCGCGCCTCCACTCTTGGTGAGGTTCAGGTGTGACCCACTATCCAGGGGGGACGCTCCCCTGTCCCCACTTGTCATCTGCCTGGAGTGTACAGCACTCTCTTTGTGCCGTTGGTGTCTATTGCCAGTATCTACATATTCACTGGCTCCCACCCCCCTGCTCCAGTGCACAGAATCCTCTGCTGCAGCCACTTCTATGGATCTTTTGGTGGATCAGGAATCTCCTTCATAGGATCACGCTACTTACACTGGACCATTCAATCCTTGTAAGGTAGGCAGACGATTCTTTCATCCACTTGTTATACCTCCTTGATCTTTAGTCACTACTTTTGAGATTTTTACAACTCCAGCGCGGTGCTCTTTTGTCCTCCTCCAGAAATAAAGAAGTAAAATCATGTGTTACATAAACCAGCACACCCTTGCACTGATACTCTGCTGCAGTCCCCTGTGTATTTCTGTTCAGTGTTTTTGGGTTGGGGATCCATCGCTCGGTGAATCTAGAATTGGCCATCTTTGCCGCTCCTCCCTGCAGCAGCTCCACATCTGTCAGATCAGGTCACCACAGGCTGCTCCACATCTGTCAGATCAGGACACCACAGGCTGCTCCACATCTGTCAGATCAGGTCACCACAGGCTGCTCCACATCTGTCAGATCAGGTCACCACAGGCTGCTCCACATCTGTCAGATCAGGTCACCACAGGCTGCTCCACATCTGTCAGATCAGGACACCACAGGCTGCTCCACATCTTTCAGATCAGGACACCACAGGCTGCTCCACATCTGTCAGATCAGGTCACCACAGGCTGCTCCACATCTGTCAGATCAGGTCACCACAGGCTGCCCTTTGGGTTTAGGTTTGGGCTCAGCCGCTCCAGAATACCCATCTTCTTTTGGAGAAGCCGTTCTCTTGGCGATCTGGATGGAGGTCACTAATGGTCATTGTCGATGAAAGGTGAAATTCCTCCTTATCTTCGGCTCTTTAGGCAGAAAGGTTCTGATGCAACATTGTCTGCTATTTGTTCTATCCATAACTCCCTCCCCCTTGGATAAAGCCCCAGTTCCAGAGCACAATGCTGCCCCCACCATGCCTCACTTTGGGGATGGGGGTCTTCTGGTGATGACCAATGTTGGTTTTGCACCTTCTGGAATTATGGCCACAAAGTTTCCCCTCTGTCTCATCAGACAGAATATGTTTTCCTGCTTGTGGCTGATATGATGGAGCCAAGCTTGGTTGTTTTTCTGTGTAAGAAAAGACTTCCCTTCTTGCCTCTGACCCCACAGGTCAGACATATGAAGAATATGGGAGATTGTTGCCATAGGCAGGATAGAATCAGAGCTGTCCAGGCATTCCCGCAGCTCCTTTAATGTTGCTCTTGGCAGCCTCCCTTTCTTTATTTTCATCAATTTATGAGGGATGTCTAGTTCTTCAGTAATATCACTGTTATGACAATTTTAAGCCCCTCTTGATGACATCTTCAGTGTCCATCCTCTATCCAATGCCTTGAAAATGGATTTGTCTCTTCTCTTGACTTACAACTTTGAACAGCGAGATCCTTTGCTGTGTTGTCAAAACATGCCACAATCACACCTATCCTTAAAAAGCCAACCCTCGATCCAACAGCCATGTCCAGCTATCGCCCAATATCGCTGCTCCCATTCGCTTCTAAACTCCTGGAGCAGCATGTCCACACTGAACTTTCCTCCCACCTCTCATCTAACTTGCTCTTTGACAATCTACAATCTGGCTTCCGCCCCCATCATTCCACTGAGACAGCCCTGACCAAAATTACCAACGACCTACATACAGCCAAAGCTAACGGACAATACTCTATACTCCTGCTTCTAGACCTGTCCTCTGCTTTCGATACAGTTGACCACTGCCTCCTACTACAGATCCTTTCCTCCTTTGGCATCAAAGACCTCGCCCTATCCTGGATCTCCTCATACCTTTCCAACCGCACATTCAGCGTCTCCCACTCCCACACTACCTCTCTCTGTTGGAGTCCCCCAAGGCTCTGTTCTAGGACCCCTACTCTTCTCAATCTACACACTTGGTCTGGGGCAACTCAAAGTCCCACGGATTCCAGTACCACCTTTATGCCGATGATACTCAGATCTACCTCTCTGCTCTCCAGAATCCCAGAGTGTCTATCAGCCATATCCTCCTTCATCTCCTCTCGCTTCCTCAAACTCAATGTGGACAAATCTGAACTGATCATCTTTCCCCATCTCACAGATCTTCCTTACCTGACATTTCTATAACAATTGATGACATCACGCTTTCCCCGGAGGTCCGCTGCCTCGGAATAACCCTTGACTCTGCCCTGTCCTTCAAACCACACATCCAAGCTCTCTCCACCTACTGTCGCCTCCAGTTCAAAAATATTTCCAGAATTCATTCCTTCCTCAACCCTCAATCTGCTAAAATGCTTGTGCATGCCCTCATCATCTCCCGCCTCGACTATTGCAACATCCTTTTCTGTGGCCTCCCTGCTAACACTCTGGCACCTCTCCAGTCCATTCTCAACTCTGCCGCCCGACTAATTCATCTCTCTCCTCGCTACTCCTCCACTTCTCCCCTCTGCAAATCTCTTCACTGGCTCCCATTCCCTCAGCATATCCAGTTCAGATTACTAATACTGACCTACAAGGCCATCTATAACCTGTCTCCTCCATACATCTCTGAACTAATCTCCAGATACCTTCCCTCAAGGAATCTCCGGTCCTCCCAAGACCTCCTTCTCTCCTCCACACTTATTCGC
Source organism: Dendrobates tinctorius (assembly GCF_039654945.1). Lineage (NCBI taxonomy): Eukaryota > Metazoa > Chordata > Amphibia > Anura > Dendrobatidae > Dendrobates > Dendrobates tinctorius. The sequence continues at coordinate 1,568,109 of NW_027361764.1, forward strand.
TCCTCACCCAACCACCTCCAAGACTTCTCCCGAATAGCCCCCATCCTCTGGAATTCCCTGCCCCAACACGTCCGGCTATCAACCACACTCGGATCCTTCAGACGGAACCTGAAAACCCACCTCTTCAGGAAAGCCTACAGCCTGCAGTGATCCCTGCTGCCTCCTCACCACTACTGGAGCTACCGCCTCACCATCACTGGAGCTGCTCCAATCCCCCAACCTACTGTCTCCTTCCCCACCATCCTGTAGCATGTAAGCCCGAAAGGGCAGGGTCCTCTCTCCCCTCTATATCAGTCTGTGATTGTTAGTTTGTTTGCTGTAAGTGATATCTGTAATCTGTATGTAACCCCATCTCATGTTCAGCACCATGGAACCAATGGTGCTACATAAATAAATAATAATAATAATAATAATAATAATGTTGTCAGCTGTTTACGGACCAGAAAATGTCAGGAAAATCCTCCTGGAGCAGCGACACTTTCTCTGGGGTTAATCAGAATCGCTGACTATGTAACATGGGAGAATGTGACAGTGTGAGTACAACCATAGCCCTGATTATGAGAGGGTGCTCACACTTATGCAACCACTCTGCTTCCTTTCTCTTGGTTCACTGCCCTCTGTTGTGCTCCACGACGGGTTCTGTCAGTTGTTGGGCGTGACTCGATGGCGTAGTCTCCCTAAATGGAGCCTTCATTGCTGCGGTCCAACTGTGGTTCCTCTACTTCCGCTGGTGCCATCCTGTTACTGTTGTGTCCAGTTGTGAAGACCTTGCTCCCCATATGCCTTCCTGCCTGCTGCACCATCGTCCAGAGTCTGTGTGTCCACGCAGACCTGAGTCTCCATGGATCCACCTCACAAGGTGGGCCTAACAGAAGAGCATGGATTCCAATATCATTGATACTGGACAGGGACGCTTGGTCAGCACTGATTTTGCAGCTTGCTCTCAGTCAGTGGGATCTTTATCCAGGCCGTGCAGGATCTCTCAGCCCATAGGGACGCATTGCTCCTGAATCGGGCGGTTTCTTCCTCAGCTCTAAGCACCTTCCATAGCCTAATATGCTCTGGGACATTGTGTTTGGGAAACATCTCCGCCTTTGCCAACTCCTGCACCTCCTGATGGCGATCCACAGGCCTGCCGGGGCTTTGTGACTGAATGCATTGATACTATGTTAAGTTCAAAGCAATATTTTTCTGACCAGTCCAAGGTGACTTACATTTTTCTTTGGTCTTTGGAGAACTTTTGGCATGTGTTGTGATTTTTAGGAGCAGGATGTTTCTTTGATGCACTCTCTACCATCTTTCCGGTGTGTCTTCTGCGTTTGATGGACAGGGTCGTGTTTACTGTGCTGCCGATTTCATACTGTGGCTCAGACCAGCGACTTCTTCTGGTTGACATTATGCCATCTAGTTCTGTACCATCCGCCAAATTAGTCTGTGACAAGGACGCTTTCCTGGCCGTCTTCTACGCCGGCTTACCAGTCGGTTAAAAAATTCACTCACTGGTGGAGATCCCTTGAGGGCTTGATTTCCTTTACCACTTGATTGGACTAGCATTTTCCAGAATGGTTTAGGGAAAAAAAACGTTTGATTACCATGTGCTACATCCTTGAGCGTCTTCAAAATCTCCTCCCCGAACATTTGCCCTGTAAACCTTGGAGATCGGTCAGGACACTTAATAGCCCTGTGTCTGTACACACACTGGCCAGTGACCGGACCATGCAGCGTTATGTGTAGACCCTATCTCGTATGTTATGGTTGGACGGTACAATACAAGCACATTTTACCATCCACCTTTCATGTCCCCCCTATTTCCCCGCAGAGCGTAGCTTGGAGCAGCAGGATCCTCACTCCTCTTAGTATCGGAGTTATGTTTATTCTGTAATGTCCTTATTACCTGTACAAGTCTGTAAGAATCGATAGTTTTACTGGCAGACTGTTCATGGTGATGAACAGGATCAATACCACACGAACTGTTCCAAACTAAAGACCAAATGGAGAGAACCTCAAACTCCAGACGAAGAAGGAACGACCCCCCCCAGGATTAATTCTTTCACCCAATAAAAATAAATCATTCATGCCCAAGTCTGGTTCCTTCAGGACACGCTCTAATTGATTCTGGAGCAGCAGATAAATTTATGGACTTCTCTATGGACAAAAGGCTGAAAATTCCTTCACTTTCTTTGCAGAAACCTTTGAAGCTATCCTTCATGAATGGCTCAACAATTCCACGTGGTCCTGCCCAACTCACCAATTCAGGACAGAGGAGGTGAGTCTTCAGATAGGTGCACTAGAAGTTGAGAACATTTATTTTTTTTAATTTTGCCACTTTCTGCACCAGTGCTTCTGGGACTTCTTTAACTACATGCTTCGGTCATTTACTGGATGTCCAACCAGATCACCCCATGGGCACCATCTTGTTTTCATAAATGCCTCAAAGCGCCACCTCAACCTCCTTCTCAGAAACTGACTGTTCTGCCTTCATTGCCTCCAGACTTCCTGCCTCTTATTGGGACTATGCAGACGTCTTCTCCAATCAAAGAGTCAAAAAGAACGGCAGAGCTGATGCCCGATTTAGATTCTCAGAAAACGCACCGTCTCAGGTGACTGAACTGAGGATATCCAGGCTTCCAAAGCCATGTTCACACATTCGGTATTTGGTCAGTATTTTACATCAGTATTTGTAATCCAAAACCAGGAGTGAGTGATAATACAGAAGTGGTGACGATTTCTATTACACTTTTCCTCTGATTGTTCCTCTCCTGGTTTTGGTTACCAATACTGGGGTAAAATACTGACCAAATGCTGAACGTGTGAATCATTCTTTAGTCTCCAGGTTACTCTGCTGGGAAGCTTTACCAAGGGCCCAGGCTGCTCAGCTCTCTGGTCACATAGGAGGTAAACGAACTGCTGAACTGCTTGCTGCGGGTGTGATCTAGTCGTGTGTCCCTGCCCGCTCGCTGCGGGTGTGATCTAGTCGTGTGTCCCTGCCCGCTCGCTGCGGGTGTGATCTAGTCGCGTGTCCCTGCCCGCTCGCTGCGGGTGTGATCTAGTCGCGTGTCCCTGCCCGCTCGCTGCGGGTGTGATCTAGTCGCGTGTCCCTGCCCGCTCGCTGCGGGTGTGATCTAGTCGTGTGTCCCTGCCCGCTCGCTGCGGGTGTGATCTAGTCGTGTGTCCCTACCCGCTCGCTGCGGGTGTGATCTAGTCGTGTGTCCCTGCCCGCTCGCTGCGGGTGTGATCTAGTCGTGTCCCTGCCCGCTCGCTGCGGGTGTGATCTAATCGTGTGTCCTGCCCGCTCGCTGCGTGTGTGATCTAGTCGTGTGTCCCTGCCCGCTCGCTGCGGGTGTGATCTAGTCGTGTGTCCCTGCCCGCTCGCTGCGGGTGTGATCAAGTCGTGTCCCTGCCCGCTCGCTGCGGGTGTGATCTAGTCGTGTCCTGCCCGCTCGCTGCGGGTGTGATCTAGTCGTGTGTCCCTGCCCGCTCGCTGCGGGTGTGACCTGGCTGTGTGTCCCTGCCCACTCGCTGAGGATGTGACCTGGCCGCGTGTTCCTGCCCGTTCGCTGTGGGTGTGACCTGGCTGTGTGTCCCTGCCCACTCGTTGTGGGTGTGACCTGGCTGTATGTCCCTGCCGACTCGCTGCGGGTGTGACCTGGCCGCGTGTTCCTGCCCGTTCGCTGCGGGTGTGACCTGGCCTTGTGTCCCTGCCCGCTCGCTGCGGGTGTGACCTGGCTGTGTGTCCCTGCCCGCTCGCTGCGGGTGTGATCTAGTTGCGTGTTCCTGTCCGCTCGCTGCCAGTGTAACCTGGCCACGTGTCCCTGCCCGCTTGCTGTGGGTGTGACTTGGCTGTGTCCCTGCCCACTCGCTGAGGATGTGACCTGGCCGTGTGTTCCTGCCCGTTCGCTGCGGGTGTGACCTGGCTGTGTGTCCCTGCCCACTCGCTGCGGGTGTGACCTGGCTGTGTGTCCCTGCCCACTCGCTGCGGGTGTGACCTGGCCGCGTGTTCCTGCCCGTTCGCTGCGGGTGTGACCTGGCCTTGTGTCCCTGCCCACTCGCTGTGGATGTGACCTGGCTGTGTGTCCCTGCCCGCTCGCTGCGGGTGTGACCTGGCCGCGTGCTCCTGCCCAGTCTTTGCTTTTAAAGTTACGCAGCGTCCTGCAGAACATCTGGAAAAATATCTGCCGTGCATATAATAAAGGACTCCACAGTCCAATATTAACATTTTATCTCTGACGTCCTGTAATAACTGCGCACTGAAGCATGCTGCTGAACACTGGATGATTTCACTATGGCTTATTACCTGTCTGCTGGGCCCAGAAGATACGTGATGCCGAGGATTCTCCAAGAGCTTCTCCTGCAGATGTTGGCACAGATTACTGCTCATCTGCAGGGGGTTGTATATAGGATCGGCCTCCAGACTGCGTAGCACACCCTACACCAGGGAGAAAAGGACAGTGCGTCACACTGTGAGGGGGGTGAGACACATGCACAGTGAGGGTGCTGCACGCACACAGCGAGGGAGCGGCGCGCGCACACACATACAGACACACACCCTCCCCTTGGTCTCGAAATATCAGATGATGTTTTATAACTTTTTCTCAGTACTCCAGGTCAGATCTTTGGTTTCAAGTTTTTTTGGTACAACACAAATACATTTTATGTGGCCACTTGGATTACACGCACCGCACATTTTTTGCACATTGTATTTGGTCCTGGCACACACCACAAGTACAATTCTGCATTGTATGAAGCCGTCGAATACGGGTGACCCTTGTGGTGTGTACCAGAAGCAGACTGACTGACCACGGGTCAGTGTGAGGCACCGGGCTCATTGGACATGAAACATGGTCTTCACTGGTGGAAGAAGCGCTGGTGACTTATCGCTGTACCTACAGTAAGTGTGGAAGAGCCTCATACTTTTATAGCCTGGATTGCAGCATTCAGCAGCACAGTGCTCAGGGGCGACGTGTACCATCAGAAGTACCTGGACCCGGTGAAGAGCATCATCTGCCATGGTGGGCGGTAGTGGAGGCACCTTCATGAGAAGAACAAGTTCCCTCACAGCGAGTGGACGAAGCAGCAGAGCAGCAGAACCAGAGGATGACACCAGGACGTGAGACTGGACAGGAGAAGAGCTGGAGGAACGGCGCTGGGTACAGCCGGCAATAAGGGACAGCTGCTGAGACTAAAGACAGCAACATCACACATCTGCAGCAAGCAAGGTGGAGGCCACAGTACATACAGAAAAACTGAAAGGTGGAGGCAGTATGTATTCAAGAACCAAGCGTGGACTGCAATATATACTGAATCTGCAAATATCATCACCTATCTGTACGATCTATATACTGACCCTTGTGAATACAGCTTAAGTACTGACCCCATACATCCCATCACCCGTGTATACGGTATATACTGACCCCATCACTTGTGTATACGGTATATACTGACCCCATACATCCCATCACCTGTGTATACAGAATATACATCTGTGAAGAAACGGGGTCAGTGGGTACTCTCGTCCACTGGCCTGGCTGCCTTTAGAAAGACTGCATGGACCAGGGCTCATCCCACTGAATACCCGCTCTCTCTCCCTGTGGGTAGAACACTACTCAGACAAGACAGGGTGAGGGTAACAGTGTGGCAATACTTTATTGAACCACAACACCCAATAGCAAACAGAACAGTCCCAGCAACTACCCCAAGATAGTGCACATTACAGGGTATCACCCTTCCCTTCCGCTGACTCATTGGGATAATGGTAGATGTTATGTCCGAGCTTCCTGGAGAAGAGATATTGACAAGCGTAGGGAGATGACAGAGAACAGTCCATAGAGCCCGTACATGGTCCAAAGCCAGTTGCCACAATGTCAGAGCTCCCAGGGTCGCCACTCCACCTGTGATACACACACAGAGAAGAGATATCGACAGGCGTAGGGAGATGACAGAGAACAGTCCATAGAGTCCGTACATGGTCCAAAGCCAGTTGACACGAGAGTCACCACCTGGCTTATCTGACAATCTCCATGGAACCAGGTGACCAGCGGGTCCCAAAACTTGACTTTCTCCAAACATATCCATGGTTCAGAGAGGGTCACTGGACCAGATCTGTGACCTTCCAACCAGAGTCAAAAATCCCTAGGTTGTTTCCTATGGAATCATAGATCCGTGTCCTTCGTGATGGTGCCATGATGAATTGGCTGCAGTCCTGTCTCTCATCCGTTGGGTGCTTTGCAGAATGTCCGACTGGTAGCTCTCAGTCATGAGATCAGCTCTCTGAGTCTTTTTATACCCGAGGCATGTAAGCTATTTTTAGAATTACCCAGTGTCCTTTAGTCCACCCTCACATTCTTTTCACTCTTTACTTTTGAAGTCAACAAACTGCTTCCAGAATACAATACACAATTAGAATATCAGCACACAACAAAGATTAACACACACTATGTACAAGTCACTATTACAGACTTACACATTATATCAGTTTGCAAGTCTGTCTTCTTGACCCACCAGAAATAAACATTTAAATCCACAAGCCAATATACAGATAAAAAGTCAAATCTTCTTGGTTTGCCAAAAACATAGTCGTCAGGGTAATTAAGATATACTCTGGTTTCTTCACAACTTCATTTATTGGTATGTAGTTTCCTACATGTCTAGCACCTTAATTCCTTGATGAAAATTCACACTTGTCCATTCATCCATTATAAGTTTATGCTTAGAACATACAACACTGCTCTTCACCTCTCAAAACAAACCTATTTCAACACCCTCATCACTTCACTGTCCAATAACCCTAAACGTCTCTTTGACACTTTTCATTCTCTACTCAGCCCAAGAGTACTGGCCCCAACCACGGAGCTTCGAGCTGACGATCTGGCCAATTACTTAAAAGAAAAAATTGACCAGATCCGACAGGAAATTATCTCCCAATCACCTCATACCATGCACTGTCCTCCCTCCCCCACTGCATCTATCTCACTCTCTGATTTTGAACCAGTCACAGAAGTAGTAAGCAGGCTCCTTGCATCTTCTCACCCAACCACTTGCACCAGTGACCCATTTCCATCACATCTACTCCAGACCCTTTCCCCTGCTGTCACCCCTCACCTAACTAAAATATTTAACCTCTCTTCTGATATCTTTCCCTCCTCATTTAAGCATGCCATCATACATCCACTACTTAAAAAACCATCCCTCGACCAAAACTGTGCCGCTAACTATAGACCTGTTTCTAATCTTCCCTTCATCTCTAAACTCCTGGAACGCCTGGTCCACTCCCGTCTCATCCGCTATCTCTCAGAAAACTCTGTTCTTGACCCTCTCCAATCCGGTTTCCGCTCTTTACATTCTACTGAAACTGCCCTCACTAAAGTCTCTAATGATCTGCTAACAGCTAAATCAAATGGTCATTACTCCATGCTTATTCTCTCGGATCTCTCTGCAGCATTCGACACTGTGGATCATCAGCTCCTCCTGACTATGCTCCGTTCCATTGGCCTCAAGGACACCGTTCTCCTCCTATCTCTCCGACCGCTCCTTTACTGTATCTTTTGCTGGCTCCTCCTCCTCTCATCTTCCCCTTACTGTTGGGGTTCCTCAAGGATCAGTCCTAGGCCCCTCCTCTTCTCTTTGTATACTGCCCCTATTGGTCAAACAATCAGTAGATTTGGTTTCCAGTACCATCTCTATGCTGATGACACCCAATTATACGCTTCTTCTCCTGACATCACGCCTGCCTTTCTAGAAAACACCGGCGATTGTCTAAACGCTGTGTCTAACATCATGTCCTCACTATATCTGAAACTGAGCCTGTCAAAGACTGAACTCCTTGTGTTTCCTCCCTCTACTAATGTACCTATACCCGACATTGCCATTTCCGTGTGTGGTTCTACTATTACTCCCCAGCAACATGCCTGCTGCCTTGGGGTCATACTTGACTCCAAGCTCTCCTTTGTCCCCCACATCCGATCACTGGCTCGCTCTTGTTATCTGCACCTCAAAAACAGTTCTAGAATTTGACCTTTTCTTACTTTTGACTCTGCAAAAACTCTTACTGTTTCTCTTATTCATTCTCGTCTTGACTATTGTAACTCCCTTCTAATCAGTCTCCCTCTTACCAAACTCTCCCCCCTCCAATCTGTCTTGAATGCTGCAGCCAGGATCATATTCCTCACCAATCGTTACACCGATGACTCTACCTTGTGCCAGTCATTACACTGGCTACCCATCCACTCCAGAATCCAGTACAAACTTATTACCCTCACCCACAAAACCCTTCATTGCTCAGCACCACCCTACATCTCCTCCCTTGTTTCAGTATACCATCCTACCCGTGCCCTCCGTTCTGCTGATGACCTGAGGTTAGCATCCTCAATAATCAGAACCTCCCACTCCAGTCTTCAAGACTATACACGTGCTGTGCCAATTCTTTGGAATGCACTTCCCAGGTCAATACGATTAGTCCCCAATCCCCACAATTTTAAGCGTGCCCTGAAAACTCATTCATTCAGACTGGCCTACCGCCTCAACACATTAACCTAATCTATCCCTATGTGGCACAGTCAAAAGATTTTTTACCATAATCAGGTTCCCCGCATCATGTTCCCACATGCTTTATGCATCCATTAGCCCTCTGTGTCTGTACTGTTACACACTTAACATTATGGCTGGTCCATACAATCAGGGCAACTGTTACCACCCACCTTTTGTGTCTACCTCTTTCCTCATAGACTGTAAGCTTGCGAGCAGGGCCCTCACTCCTCTTGGTATCTGTTATGATCTATGTGATTATTGTTATGCTGTAATGTATATTGTCTGTACAAGTCCACTCTGAAATGTAAAGTGCTGCGGAATATATCGGCGCTATAGAAATAAAATTTATTATTATTATTACTTGTCTTTATCTGTCCATTTGATTGTCTATTTCCTGAATGCAATCTGGCTCCTAATTCTCCCCCTCCTGTGTTTCTGTGACCCGGCTCCCTCCTGGTCTATCTCATCTGCTCATAAATCATTATAAATGTAGAGGCCGGGTCTGACTGACCGCGGTCTGGCTCCAATACATATTACACAAAGATAATTGGAGTACAAGTCCGATATAATGGAAAAAAATACGTCACCTTGAGAAAGAGGCGAAACGCGCGTCGGTGGCGATGCTGCATAGGTCCTGGTGGAATTCTTTATGGGTAAGCACTAATGCGTGGGATAGTGGGGGTTTCTTCAGGATGCGCACCTGATATGATCTCCCTGTACTTTTGAGTCCCTAATATATGGCCCATATCCACCACAGGCACTTAGCACTTTATATTGAGATTAGTAGGACCAAAGCAGCTGATATTACCTGATCCTTTTCTTTTGTTGTATATATATTTGTTATGTCAGTACTATTATATGTTTAATAAATTTTGATATTTTTCCATTATATCGGACTTGTACTCCAATTATCTTTGTGTAATATGTTATGCTGGAGTGTCCATCTTCAATTCCCTTTGAGTCGATACTACAAAGTAGGTGACTCTATTGGGATATATACTAGTTTGTTCCATATGGTTTTGTTTTATAGGTCTGGCTCCATTAGTATGGCTCGAAGAGTGCAGCAGAAATGGCTCACAAGTGAACAGAAGATACGAGAAACCACTGTTATTAAATGTACTTAGTTTTTTCTTTTTCCTCACACTATGATTACATCGGCCCTAAGGGTATATTCCCACGGTCAGTAAACACTGCGGACATCTGCAGCATCAAACCCACAGTGGCCAGATGTTACAGCATAGAGGATGATTTCAAGAAATCCCATGCCCACTATGTGTGCACCAATACCTGCGGCTCACCCGCAGAGACGGGTGCATCTTTCCAGACCGCAGCATGTCTACTTATCTTGCGGAGAGGCTCCATTTCTGCTGTGTAAATTACCCATTCACTATCATTAGATGAGGTAAAGCCACATTATCTCCTTAGTCACATGTGTATTAAGTGCGGTAATGTAAATAATGTTGTACCTTGTTTCAACTGGAAGTTCGTATACACTGCAGTTCTCGCGATGAGTTGAGCTGACCGCGAGAACTGCCGTGCATGTGACCACTGGGGACAGGGTTATCTCCTCCGGTGATCATCTTCAAGCCCCGCTGTGTTCTGGATGTCAGGCTGAGTGGTGGGTCAGGAGTCGTCGTGGGACAGTATATTCATCTTCTCAGCAGACAGGTAAGGATAGTGCTGCTTTTTTATTTTAATTCTCTTACAGGAGATGAGAGTGATGATGGAATAGGTGATGCAGTAAGTATGGCTTAATTAAGATCTATTAAAGGAGTATGTGTAATTATTTCAATTAATGGACTTTATTCTGGTTGTGTTTATTGACTAACTATAGTATTAGTAATGGATGGGTGTCTTGTAGACGCTTCTCCATTACTAAGCCATGGGCTTGATGTCATCGGACAATACAAAGGTGACATCAACCCCACAAATGTTATCCCACTTGACAGCGCTATAGGGCAAGTGGGAAGAGCTGGGTAAAGTGCCACAATTGGTGCATTTTTGGATGTGTTAATTGTGGGGCGGCTGCGGGCTGTTATTTTTAGGCTGCTCAGGGCCAAAATCCATGGGCCTCACCAGCCTGAGAACACCAGGCCGCAGTTGCTGCTTTTTTCTTGGCTGGTTAACAAAAACAGGGGGGCCCTACACTTTTTTTTTTGGAGGGGATTCCACTATTTTTGCTAAACATCCAAGGTAAACAGACTGCTGGGGCCTGGTATTATCAGGCTGGTAAGGTTCATGGATATTATATCCTTACCAGCCTTAAATACTCCCAGTAGTCCCAGTAGTCTGCTTTACTCTGGCTGGTTAACAAATAGAGGGGGACCCCATGCTACTTTTTTTTTTATTTATTAAAAGGTGGACCTCTATCTGTGCTTTCCTCCACTTCATGTGTCATGTACTTCTGGCTGTGTTACAAGACTTACCATTATTTAAATTAGTACACAGGGTAGTAAGCTGCGTTCCCACTTAATACGCATGTGACTAGAAAGATAATGTGGTTTTACCGCATCTAATGAAAGTGTATAGGTAATTTACGCAGCGGACACTGAGTATCTCCGCTACATAAATTGACATGTTGTGGGCGAGTCGTGGGCATCGGAGCATGCATAGTGGGCATGGGATTTCTTGAAATCCCATCCACAATGCTATAACAGCTGGACATTGCAGGTTGGACACTGCGAATGCACGCAGCGTCCAACCTGCAGCATTTACTGACCGTGTGCACATTATTATTTATTATTATAGCGCCATTTATTCCATGGCGCTTTACATGTGATAACCTAATATATAGTGGGGAAAAAGTATTTAGTCAGCCACCAATTGTACAAGTTCTCCCACTTATAGAGATGACAGAGACCTGTAATTGACATCATAGGTAGACCACAACTATGAGAGTCAAAATGAAAAAAACAAATCCAGAAAATCACCTTTTTGGCGAGATTTATTTTGCAAATTATGGTGGAAAATAAGTATTTGGTCATCTAAAAACATGCAAGATTTCTGGCTCTCACAGACCTGTAACTTCTTCTGTAAGAGGCTCCTCTGTCCTCCACTCATTACCTGTAGTAATGGCACCTGTGAGAACTTATCAGTATAAAAGACACCTGTCCACAACCTTACACAGTCACACTCCAAACTCCACTATGCTGAAGACCAAAGAGCTGTCGAAGGACACCAGAAACAAAATTGTAGCCCTGCACCAGGCTGGGAAGACTGAATCTGCAATAGGCAAGCAGCTTGGTGTGATGAAATCAACTGTGGGAGCAATAATAAGAAAATTGAAGACATACAAGACCACTGATAATCTCCCTCGATCTGGGGCTACACGCAAGATCTCACCCCGTGGGGTCTAAAGGATCACAGGAACGGTGAGCAAAAATCCCAGAACCACATGGGGGTAGGTGGACCTAGTGAATGACCTGCATAGAGCTGGGACCACCGTAACAAAGGCTACCACCAGTAACACACTATGCCACCAGGGACTCAGATCCTGCAGTACCAGACGTGTCCCCCTGCTTAAGCCAGTACATGTCCGGGCCCATCTGAAGTTTGCTAGAGGGCATTTGGATTATCCAGAAGAATATTGGGAGAATGTCATATGGTCTGATGAAACCAAAGTAGAACTGTTTGATAGAAACAAAACTCGTTGTTTGGAGGAGACAGAATGCTGAGTTGCATCCAAAGAACACCATACCTACTGTGAAGCATGGGGGTGGCAACATAATTCTTTGGGGCTGTTTCTCTGCAATTGGACCAGGACGACTGATCCATGTGCCTGAAAGAATGAATGGAGCCATGTATTGTGAGATTTTGAGTGCAAACCTCCTTCCATCAGCAAGGGCATTGAAGATGAAATGCGGATGAGTCTTTCAGCATGATACTGATCTCAAGCACACCGCCAGGGCAACAAAGGAGTGGCTTTGTAAGAAGCCTATGAAGGTCCTGGAATGGCCTAGCCAGTCTCCAGATTTCAACCCCATAGAAAATCATAGAGACCCCATTCCCAGGTAAAACAGTAAAAGTCCCTAAGAAAGCGACACCTAGGCCTCTCTACCCGTTTCAGAGACTGCAGATTGATTACATACAGCTACCAAAGGTAGGAGTGTATGCAAATGTCATAGTATGTGTAGATCTCTTCTCTGGTTGGCCAGAAGTCTATCCAGTAAAATATGCAAATGCTAAAACTGCTGACAAACTGATGAAAGAACTGATCTGCAGGTATGGTGTCCCAGAAACCATAGAAAGCGATAGAGGTACACACTTCACGGGAGAAATAATGAGGGAAGTCATGCAGGCCCTGGGTGTACAGCAAGCATTTCATACACCAGGATGGAAGAGAAGACCACCTGCGCTCCCAGTTCTTTCACTTTCTTACCTAAGTTTTAAAGTCACTGCAGATGGTTTCCAGGTCGTTTCTTGTGGTGTCATTTGTCCCCACATGTAGTAGCAGGAATGGGTAGTCATCTGTAGGTCTGAAGAGTCCTGATATCCTGTCAGACACATCTTTAATTTTTGCACCTGGAAGACAGCACATTTCTCTTGAAGTTATATCCGGTCTGAAGATAGCGTCCTCTGTTCCTCTCAACAGGGAATCCCCCATGACCACCACTCTCCGTTTCTTCTTCACAACATTTTTCTTTCTCCATCCAGGAGGACTCTGAAGGCGTACAAGGTTGCTGTTTGTGGGCAGTCTTATCCTGATGTATTTCTTCACCGTTATCCTGCGTGAGAGCCTGGTACTGGTTCCTGAGAAGTATGGGTGCTGACTGCCTCCTGATCCTCCTGCTTCTCTGGGTCACATGTTTCCATTCCTGTTTCTTCAGGTGCATTTCGAATTTCTTCTCTTTCTGTAACATGAAGAGATAATTCTGCTCTGTCTAAGAACTCTTCACCTTCCTTAATGATCTTCAATGTAGCTAACCTCTCTTCGAGATTTTGCAACTTTTCCTCCAACAGGGACACAAGCTTGCATTTGTGGCATGTGAAGTTTGGCTTTTCCACTGGTAAGTCTGTGAACATGTAGCAAGAAATGCAGCTCACCAAATGGCTCCTGGCCTCTTCCATCTTGAGATTTCTTAAAAACGATGAAAGATGAGCCAAAATTCGGCGCGCGGTTTTTCCGATTTCCTCTTTTCAGCTGCAACGGCCAAAACCCAGTGATCGTTGAGCTCGCGGAGACTCTTCACTATTCCCAGAAGGCACTGGGAATATGCAAATGATCTCCTCAGGACTCTTCCCCTGGTTATCAGGCTTTATACTGGTTTTAATAGTTTTTAAATATGTGTTGTGTCAATAACTGTTGTTTGTCTTAAATAATTCATCATATAAGGTGTGCACATCGTTATTGCATCTCTTCCCCCTTTTTCTATGATCACTATGTACCGTATACACAGGTGATGGGATGTACGGGGTCAGTACGTACCGTGATTATTTGGTTAGATGGTGCTATAGTTTGGGGATAGCGAAGGAGCGTAAGGATTAAAGGAGCAGAAACTCTCAGGGTTTGTGCACACGATCAGGAATGGCTCAGTATTTGCTCAGGAGTTGACGCAGGTGAAATCTGCATCTGAGGTCACTGGCAGGTCACCGGCATTTTTGATGCGTTTTTTTGTCACTTGAAGTAAAGCTAATTGAAAGTTTGCTTCTAGGAAGGAAAAAAAGTGATTTCTTGTTTGCAAATACAGTAGGGAAAAAGTATTTAGTCGCCACCAATTGTGCAAGTTCTCTCCCTTATAAAGATGAGAGCGACCTGTAATTGACATCATAGGTAGACCACAACTATGAGAGTCACAATGAGAAAACAAATCCAGAAAAATCACCTTATGTTTTGGCATGATTTATTTTGCAAATTATGGTGGAAAATAAGTGTTTGGTCATTAACAAAAGTTCATCTCAATATTTTGTTATATATCCTTTGTTGGCAATGACAGAGATCAAACAAATTCTGTAAGTCTTCACAAGGTTGGCACACACTGTTGGGTGGTATGTTGGCCCATTCCTCCATGCAGATCTCCTCTAGAGCAGTGATGTTTGGGGCCTGTCAACTCCCTCTGTTGTAGCTGCTTTTTGTTCTGACCAAGCGTCAGATATGCCAGATCACCAGTGTGTCTGGGTTATGAGATATTCGCCCTGATGACGAGCGCTTGGAGACAAAGAGACTCGACACACACGAGCCGTGGTCAAATCACTTTATGTGACGTAATGAAACACAAGGCAAACTTTTATACCATTTACAATATGTAATTCTATGGATCTCATGTAGCCCTCACCATCACCCACCATCACCTTCAGGGTTATACCATGTTTACAATGTACCCAGAACACGCTGTGGCTGACTATGGAGAACAAATATGATAACAAGTATAGTGTCCTGGAGAACAGAGACTAATAGTCTACATAAGAATAATTCTAGCAATATTAGGCAAAAGGCAATTGAAGTCTTAAAGGCTTTAAAGGGATATAAAAGCAAACCATTAACCCTTATATATCAATTTCCCCCTTTTGTAAATGGTATAATCTTTGCCACAGGGTCAGCTGATGTCCAAAAAGGAGCTACTGTCTCATGGGTCTAGTACCCATAAGGGGGCTTCCTATCTGCTTCGCCCATCCACCCTCAGTGTGGACACTCACTTTCCCTGTCAGCAGTGGCTACCTGGGGTCTGATACACTACAGAAGGTTCAGCCTTAGATTCTTTTTTTATGCATACATTATCCAGTAGCTTAAGTAATACATATATTAGCGCTTTTACGGCTACATAAAACAATAAGCAAAACAACAAAATTTGCTTACAAGTCTGTACAATGCCAGAAATCCATACTGCAAGGCCACTAATCCATTTGGCTGGATTTAGGAAAGAGAATGTGTTACCCACCAGGAGTCTCTGGTTGCACTGTGCTGCTTTAACCATTGGTCTCTGAGTTCACCTATTTTGTCCCTACTGGCCCTGATCTGGAGATTGCCAGCAGGGTCGATATAATTACAACAGGTGGGACCAATTATCTGACACATTCCTCCTTCTTTTGCGGTCAGGTAATCTAGGACTATAGTATGCTGGTTAGTAACTATGATTATTTGTCTTTGTATTGTATTAGTTTAATTTAGAACTTCATGAATCTGGAGAATCTGATCGTCCAGGTAGTCGGTGGCTTCCACTAATTTATCCCACAGTTGTGTTATGAAGGGGTATATTAGCATACTACGGAATATTTTGTTATCCCCATCTCTACTAGATGCGGCCTACCATTTGGCCGGGGCTTATTGTCTGCAGCCCTTCCATACAAAGTATGAATTGGAGCTGCTGTGTCTATTTTACTATGAGGAACTATGAAAGTGTCTGGTGTCAGTTTGGCAAGAGTGCAGACCCCTCTTATCTCCAGGCTCACCCACCTGTAGGCATGATGTCCGCAAACCAAGAATACTCAGTCAGGGAGAACACAAGCGTGACCAGGGGTCTGTATACATTGGTATAAACTCAAAAAGTCCTAACATAGGCTTATGGGCGCACCAAGTATTATTCATTTGTTTTCCACTTACACCAGATGTACATTTACCCCTTTCTTTCCTTATTATTTTACCCGTAGATGATTTACAGCCTTCAACACCATCCTGGTACACCGTCTCATAACCTGTGTTTGATCGTGAGTGTATATGCAGAAGCAATTATTGTCCTCACCACAGGTGTCTGCTCCAGTGTGTTGAAGATTGAACCACAGTCCATCATTGGGATTGGGGTCTGAGTGAGGGATTTCAGTCTTCCTCCTGGCGACCATATTTCCGACATCTGAATCATATTCCCGCCTCCACATTTGTACCTTTAGGCCGCGTTGTATTAAACTGAAACCAGGGATTAGCGGCCCAATCGACTATAGCCAATGAGGCAGATATATCATGGGGCACACCTAGATTGAGTCCAAGTCTCATTGTGTATGCAGTGTGGGGTTAATACCTCCCATGGCTCGAGGTAAGGCTAAGTACGGCATGATCCTCGCAGATACTGGGCTGTGTGTACAGATCCAACAGTCTTTCGGTTTCTGTCCTTCCATGTCCTTTATAAGAGCATGATGCCGAATAAGTTTCTTGTCCCCGTCAGCATTTAAGAGTTTGTCCTGTGTCTCTGTAGAGTGCAGTAACCCTGTCACTACCAGCAAGGTGATGAGTACAGTCGTTCTACTGTTGACAGGACCTTCTTGCAGTGACTGGCGTGGATCCAGGTGGGCTTTCCCTCAAGTTTTACTGAGGTGGATGTGGTCAGCTGGACTTGGAAGGGGCCATCAAAACCTGAGCCCAGGCTCCTTCTCACGTGTCTGCGTATAACCACCCAATCACCTGGATTCAGCTGATGCACATCTGCACTGTCATTAGGATCTGGAATGGATGAGAACACATGTTTATGTACCACATTAAGTCTTTCCTGCAAGGCCTGGACGTAGACTGTCATAGAACCGTGTTGCATTTGTAGCACCTGTGGGAAGTACAGACCAGTCTTTGGTGCACTACCAAACAGGACGTCAAAGGGAGACAAGCCTGTCTTTCTATTTGGAGTGTGTCTGACTGAAAAGAGTGCAAGAGGCAAGCACCCTACCCAGCTCTTTCCTGTGGCAGCCATGGCCTTTTGAATTTTCAGTTTAAATGTCCCATTTAGTCTTTTCACTTTCCCACTACTTTGTGGCCTATATGGTGTATGAAATGCTTGCTGTACACCCAGGGCATGCATGACTTCCCTCATTATTTCTCCCGTGAAGTGTGTACCCCTATCGCTTTCTATGGTTTCTGGGACACCATACCCCATATCAGTTCTTTCATCAGTTTGTCTGCAGTTGTTTTAGCATTTGCATATTTTACTGGATAGACTTCTGGCCAACCAGAGAAGAGATCTACACATACTATGACATTTGCATACACTCCTACCTTTGGTAGCTGTATGTAATCAATCTGCAGTCTCTGAAACGGGTAGAGAGGCCTAGGTGTCGCTTTCTTAGGGACTTTTACTGTTTTACCTGGGAATGGGGTCTCTATGATTTTCTATGGGGTTGAAATCTGGAGACTGGCTAGGCCATTCCAGGACCTTCATAGGCTTCTTACGAAGCCACTCCTTTGTTGCCCTGGCAGTGTGCTTGAGATCATTATCATGCTGAAAGACTCATCCGCATTTCATCTTCAATGCCCTTGCTGATGAAAGGAGGTTTGCACTCAAAATCTCACAATACATGGCTCCATTCATTCTTTCATGCACATGGATCAGTCGTCCTGGTCCAATTGCAGAGAAACAGCCCCAAAGAATTATGTTGCCACCCCCATGCTTCACAGTAGGTATGGTGTTCTTTGGATGCAACTCAGCATTCTGTCTCCTCCAAACAGAACGAGTTTTGTTTCTATCAAACAGTTCTACTTTGGTTTCATCAGACCATATGACATTCTCCCAATATTCTTCTGGATAATCCAAATGCCCTCTAGCAAGCTTCAGATGGGCCCGGACATGTACTGGCTTAAGCAGGGGGACACGTCTGGTACTGCAGGATCTGAGTCCCTGGTGGCGTAGTGTGTTACTGGTGGTAGCCTTTGTTACGGTGGTCCCAGCTCTATGCAGGTCATTCACTAGGTCCCCCTTCCCCCGTGTGGTTCTGGGATTTTTGCTCACGGTTCTTGTGATCCTTTTGACCCCACGGGGTGAGATCTTGCGTGTAGCCCCAGATTGAGGGAGATTATCAGTGGTCTTGTATGTCTTCGATTTTCTTATTATTGCTCCCACAGTTGATTTCATCACACCAAGCTGCTTGCCTATTGCAGATTCAGTTTTCCCAGCCAGGTGCAGGGCTACAATTTTGTTTCTGGTGTCCTTCGACAGCTCTTTGGTCTTCAGCATAGTGGAGTTTGGAGTGTGACTGTGTGAGGTTGTGGACAGGTGTCTTTTATACTGATAACAAGTTCTCACAGGTGCCATTACTATCGGCTAATGAGTGGAGGACAGAGGAGCCTCTTACAGAAGAAGTTACAGGTCTGAGAGCCAGAAATCTTGCATGTTTTTAGATGACCAAATACTTATTTTCCACCATAATTTGCAAAATAAATCTCGCCAACAAGGTGATTTTCTGGATTTGTTTTTTTCATTTTGACTCTCATAGTTGTGGTCTACCTATGATGTCAATTACAGTCTCTCTCATCTCTATAAGTGGGAGAACTTGTACAATTGGTGGCTGACTAAATACTTTTTCCCCACTATATATTAGGTTATCACATGTAAAGCGCCATGGAATAAATGGCGCTATAATAATAAATAATAATGTGCACACGGTCAGTAAATGCTGCAGGTTGGACGCTGCGTACATTCGCAGTGTCCAACCTGCAATGTCCAGCTGTTAGAGCATTGTGGATGGGATTTCAAGAAATCCCATGCCCACTATGCATGCACCGATGCCCACGACTCGCCCACAACATGTCAATTTATGTAGCGGAGATACTCAGTGTCCGCTGCGTAAATTACCTATACACTTTCATTAGATGCGGTAAAACCACATTATCTTTCTAGTCACATGCGTATTAAGTGTGGGAACGCAACTTACTACACTGTGTACTAATTTAAATAATGGTAAGTCTTGGAACACAGCCAGAAGTACATGACACATGAAGTGGAGGAAAGCACAGACAGAGGTCCACTTCTTTTTAATAAATAAAAAAAAGTAGCATGGGGTCCCCCTCTATTTGTTAACCAGCCAGAGTAAAGCAGACTACTGGGACTACTGGGAGTATTTAAGGCTGGTAAGGATATAATATCCATGAACCTTACCAGCCTGATAATACCAGGCTGCAGCAGCCTGTTTACCTTGGATGGTTAGCAAAAATAGTGGGATCCCCTCCAAAAAAAAAAGTGTAGGGTCCCCCTGCTTTTGTTAACCAGCCAAGGAAAAAGCAGCAACTGCGGCCTGGTATTCTCAGGCTGGCGAGGCCCATGGATTTTGGCCCTGAGCAGCCTAAAAATAACAGCCCGCAGCCACCCCACAATCAACACATCCAAAAATGCACCAATTGTGGCACTTTACCCAGCTCTTCTCGCTTGCCCTGTAGCGCTGTCAAGTGGGATAACATTTGTGGGGTTGATGTCACCTTTGTATTGTCCGATGACATCAAGCCCATGGCTTAGTAATGGAGAAGCATCTACAAGACACCCATCCATTACTAATACTATAGTTAGTCAATAAACACAACCAGAATAAAGTCCATTAACTGAAATAATTACACATACTCCTTTAATAGATCTTAATTAAGCCATACATACTGCATCGCCTATTCCATCATCACTCTCATCTCCTGTAAGAGAATTAAAATAAAAAAAGCAGCACTATCCTTACCTGATAGCAAAATTAACCCTGAAGTCACTAGACCTCCCACTATATCAGCACTCTGAAATATTCTGAGACAGAGCAAAAAGAGACCAATCTAATAAGGGACAAAAAAAAGGCAATTTGGCAAAGAAGAGTGGAAATTCAGCACAGCCCAGCCGGGCTGGCTGACCACACAAAAAACTGAAAAGACCAACAAGAGCAAGTGTGAACATTAGCAAAAAACAAACTTATCTTTAGCAGACTGGAACAGAGCTGAGTCCTAGACCTGAGAAACAGACTGAACCACCAGCAACAGGATAGGGCGTCGGCTGTCTTATATCCAGTCTGATACTCCAGAGATCCAATCACTATCTTCCTCACCAGGTGGCAGATCACTACCACTCAAACCAACCTCACCACCTCCCGTCACCACCAGAGGGAGAACGGAAGAGGAACTCTCAACTGGTGGAGCAGAAAATGAGCTTATAACAGTACCCCCCTTGAGGAGGGGTCACCGAACCCTCATCCATGCCACCAGGCTGATCAGGATGGGCCCGGTGAAAAGCATGAACCAATTTATTGGCATGAATATCAGAGGCAGAAACCCAAGAATTATCCTCCTGGCCATAACCCTTCCATTTGACCAAATACTGGAGTCTCCGTCTAACCAAACAAGAATCCAATATTTTCTCTACCTCATATTCCATATTGCCTTTAACCAAGACAGGGTCAGGAGGTGCCGCCACAGGAACTACTGGCTCAACAAACCTCTTCAACAGTGATTTGTGAAATACGTTATGGATTTTGAACGTAACTGGAAGAGCCAATCGAAAAGAAACAGGATTAAGAATCTCCAAAATCCCATAAGGTCCAATAAATCTTGGCTTAAATATTGGAGATGCAACCTTCACAGAATATTCTTAGACGACAACCAAGCCATATCACCCACTTTACCAATGGTCCTATGCCGGTTGGAAAAACACTGGGCCTTTTCCTGAGAGAGACAATTTATCCACCACTTGGTCCCATATCTGCTGCATTCTCACAACCAGTGTCCACACCTGGGCAGGACGAAGACTCTACTTGCCCTGAAGAGAATCGAGGATGAAACCCAAAATTACAGAAAAAGGGTGACATCAAGGTGCCAGAACTAGCTCTATTGTTCAGCGCAAATTCGGCCAAGGGCAAAAATGAGACCCAATCATCTTGATCAGCAGATATAAAACATCTTAAATAAGACTCCAAGGTCTGGTTTGTTCTCTCAGTCTCCCCATTGGTCTGGGGATGAAACGCGGAGAAGGATAACTGAATTCCCAGATTGGAACAAAAGGCTTTCCAAAATCTGGAAACAAACTGGACCCCTCTCTCGGACACAATGTTCTCAGGAATCCCGTGTAACCGAACCACCTGTTGAAAAAACAAGGGTACCAACTCAGCGGAAGATGGCAACTTTGGGAGTGGTACAAGATGGACCATCTTCGAAAATCTATCACAAATTACCCAGATAACAGTCATTCTCTGAGAGACCGGAAGATCAGAAATAAAATCCATTGAGATATGGGTCCATGGCCTCTTGGGCATCGGCAGGGGCATCAGCAACCCACTAGAACGAGAACAGGGTTTAGACCGAGAACAAGTCCCACAGGAATGTACAAAATTCCTGACATCACGAGATAAGGCAGGCCACCAAAACGACCGACTCACCAAATCTCTGGTACCAAAAATACCTGGATGACCAGCCAATGCAGAGCAATGGACTTCAGACATCACTCTCTTTCTCCACTGGTCAGGAACATACAATCTTCCCATAGGGCAACGCTCAGGTTTATCCTCCTGAAATTCCTCCAGGGCGCGTCTCAAATCGGGCGAAATGGCAGAAAGAACTACCCCCTCACCTAGGATAGTAGTAGGCTCGGTCACAT
The DNA here is from genome assembly GCF_039654945.1 of Dendrobates tinctorius. Classification (NCBI taxonomy): domain Eukaryota; kingdom Metazoa; phylum Chordata; class Amphibia; order Anura; family Dendrobatidae; genus Dendrobates; species Dendrobates tinctorius. Next base: position 1,589,876 of record NW_027361764.1, read on the forward strand.
TAAGAGAATCGGCAAATAAACTCCTAGAAAGGGCGTCTGCCTTAACATTCTTAGTGCCCGGAAGAAAAGAGACCACAAAATTAAAACGCGTGAAAAACAACGCCCATCTAGCCTGTCTAGGATTCAAGCGTTTAGCCGATTCCAGATAAGTCAGATTCTTGTAATCGGTGAGGACCACAAATTGATGTCTAGCCCCCTCCAACCAATGTCTCCACTCCTCAAATGCCCATTTCATGGCCAACAATTCCCGATTCCCTACGTCATAGTTGCGTTCAGATGGGGAGAACTTTCGAGAAAAGAAGGCACAGGGATTCATCTTAGAAGTCACAGGGTCTTTTTGGGACAAAACAGCTCCTGCACCAATCTCAGAAGCGTCTACCTCCACTTGAAATGGAAGTGAGACATCAGGTTGCCGTAAAACTGGAGCTGAAGTAAACCTCCGCTTAAGCTCCTGAAATGCTGAGACAGCCTCAGGAGACCAATTCAGCACATCAGCTCCCTTCTTGATCAGATCAGTCAGTGGTTTGACAATACTAGAAAAATTACCTATAAATTTACAATAGAAATTAGCAAAACCCAAAAACTTCTGAAGAGCCTTCAAAGAAGCAGGCTGAACCCAATCATAAATGGCCTGTACCTTGGCCGGGTCCATTTCAATAGTCGATGGAGACAAGATAAATCCCAAAAATGAAATCCTCTGCACACCAAAGAGACATTTCGATCCCTTAACAAACAGGGAATTCTCCCTCAAAATCCGGAACACAGTCCGGACATGTTCCACATGGGAATCCCAATCATTAGAAAAGATCAAAATATCATCCAGATAGATAATCAAAAACTTATCCACGAAGTCTCGGAAAATATTCATAAAGGACTGGAAGACAGAAGGGGCATTGGAGAGCCCAAAAGGCATCACCAGGTACTCAAAATGTCCCTCCGGAGTATTAAACGCCGTCTTCCATTCATCCCCGTGCTTGATGCGAATAAGATTATATGCTCCCTGAGTTCAAGCTTAGTAAACCAGCAGGCAATCTTAACTCTGGAGAATAAATCAGACATCAGAGGTAACGGGTACTGATATTTAACCGTCATCTTGTTAAGGGAACGATAATCAATACACGGTCTTAATGAACCATCTTTCTTGGCCACAAAAAAACCCCCAGCACCTAAAGGTGACGAGGATGGTCTAATATAACCCTTCTCCAACGACTCATTAATATAGGATCGCATAGCATCATGTTCGGGTACAGATAAGTTAAAAAGCCGACCCTCGGGAAATTTACACCCAGGCACCAACTCAATTGCACAGTCATAACTCCTATGAGGGGGCAAAGATGCAGACTTACTCTCACTAAACACATCAGAGAAATCAGCAAGATAATCAGGAACATCATGAGACTGAGGAGAGGTGGAGAAAACAGGAGCGTCCCTAAGAACACACTGACAACCCCAACTCACCAAAGACACAGATTTCCAATCCAAAACTGGGTTATGAGTTTGCAACCAGGGGAACCCTAGAACAATAGTGTCATGCAAATTATGCAGCACCAAAAATTTACAATTTTCCTGGTGGTCAGGGGCAACTCGCATTATCACGTGGGTCCAAAACTGAGGTTTATTCTCTGCCAACGGAGTGGCATCAATACCCCTCAAAGGAATAGGTGCCTGCAGAGGTGTAATGGACAAACCACAATGTTTAGCAAAGTCCAAATCCATCAGATTCAGAGCTGCTCCTGAATCCACAAAAGCCTTTAAGGAAAATGTGGACAAGGAGCATAACAGAGTAATTGCCAAAAGGAACTTAGGTTGTATACTGCCCACAGCAAATGTGTGTGCAAAACGTTTCTCTCGTTTAGGGCAGACAGAAATAGTATGAGAGGAGTCTCCACAGAAAAAACACAGCTTATTATGCCTTCTAAACTCCCGATGTTGCGCCCTAGATAAAACCCCATCACATTGCATAGGTTCAGACATTTGTTCAAAAGGTGGCAGCGCCTCCCGTGTAGTTTTACGTTCACGTATACGCCGATCAACTTGAATGGCTAATGACATAGAGCCATCCAGACCAGAGGGAACAGGAAACCCCACCATAACATCTTTTACGGTCTCTGATAAACCTTTCCGAAAGAGGGCTGCCAATGCACTATCATTCCATGTAGTAAGGACCGCCCACTTTTGGAATTTTTGACAATATAACTGCAGGATCCTGACCCTGGTTTAATGCCAACAGGGTTCTCTCAGCTTGATCAACGGAATTAGGTTCATCATACAACAACCCCAAGGCCTGAAAAAATGCATCCACATTAGTCAGAATAGGATTTTCAGGTGTCAGAGAAAACGCCCAATCCTGGGGATCGCCGCGCAGCAAGTAGATGACAATTTTAACCTGCTGCGCAGAGCTTCCCGATGAGTTAGGCTTCAAGGCAAGAAATAATTTACAATTATTCTTAAAATTCAAAAATTTAGACCGATCCCCAGAAAACACATCAGGAGTGGGGATTTTGGGTTCAACAGCATGTGATTGAGCGAGATAAGCGGAAATTCCCTGCACTTCAGCAGCGAGCTGCTCCACATGATCAGACAATTGATTAATCTCCATTAAGGAAAAAATCCTCCTACGGCCCCGGAAAAAATGCATAAAAAACAAAAATTCTGACACTTTTTTTTCTTCTCCTGCTTTTGAGTACCCTAGAATCTGCGGTATAGCTCGTGATTCTGTTATGAATGGGTAGCCGAGGAGGATATAAAAAACAACACAAGCTAAGTCTCAGAAAACCAAAGAGGTTGGTAACTATGCAGACTGCAGACCGTTGATCCTAACACGCAACTAACAGCAGGCGTTGAGCGTTCCTACGGTGGTCCTAGATGCCTCGTCACAACCGAAGAAACTAAATAAGCCTAAAGCAGGAAAAGGGGAAAACTAACTGCCCCAGAGCAGACCCCAAAGGAGAGACAGCCCCCCACATGTACTGATGGTGAAAAAAGATGAAAACACAAAGGCAGGAAAAATAGGCTGAGCAAACGATGGGGCCAGACTAACTAGAAAGGACAGGAAAGACACTGTCTGCAGTCTGCCAAAAAACCTTACAAAATGTCCAACACAACTGATAGCAAAATTAACCCTGAAGTCACTAGACTTCTCCCACTATATCAGCACTCTGAAATATTCTGAGACAGAGCAAAAAGAGGCCAATCTAATAAGGGACAAAAAAAAGGCAATTTGGCAAATAAGAGTGGAAATTCAGCACAGCCCAGCCAGGCTGGCTGACCACACAAAAAACTGAAAAGACCAACAAGAGCAAGTGTGAACATCAGCAAAAAACAAACTTATCTCTAGAAGACTGGAACAGAGCTGAGTCCTAGACCTGAGAAACCGACTGAATCACCAGCAACAGGATAGGGCGTCGGCTGTCTTATATCCAGTCTGATACTCCAGAGATCCAATCACTATCTTCCTCACCAGGTGGCAGATCACTACCACTCAAACCAACCTCACCACATCCCGTCACCACCAGAGGGAGAACGGAAGAGGAACTCAACTGGTGGAGCAGAAAATGAGCTCATAACAGGTGAGTTTGACTTCTAAGATCTTTGAACAAATTATTAAACAACATGTATGTCAGTACCTGGATAAGAATGAAGTGATTAACCAGAGTCAGCATGGGTTTGTAACTAATAAGTCATGTCAGACTAACTTAATTTCCTTCTATGACGGAATCACTGATTGGGTGGATCAAGGAAATGCTGTAGATATAGTATATCTTGACTTCAGCAAAGCATTTGACAAAGTATCTCATACAATCCTTATTGAAAAAATGACTAGATATGGAATGGACAAGGCAACTGTTAGGTGGATTCATAACTGGCTTAGTGATCGGACCCAAAGAGTGGTCGTAAATGGCTGCACATACAGTTGGAAGAATGTCACAAGTGGGGTACCACAGGGCTCTGTCCTGGGCCCTGTATTGTTCAACATCTTTATCAATGATTTAGATGAAGGAATTGAGGGTAAACTGATTAAATTTGCTGATGACACAAAGCTAGGAGGGATAGCTAATACTAGAGGAGAGAGGATTCAAAAAGATATAAATAAACTGGAGCAGTGGGCAGCAACTAACAGAATGGTTTTTAGCAGGGAAAAATGCAAAGTACTACATCTGGGCAATAAAAATGAAAAAAGCATATACAGACTGGGAGGAATAGGGCTAAGCAACAGCACATGTGAAAAAGACTTGGGTATACTAATAGATCACAGACTGAATATGAGTCAACAGTGTGATGCAGCAGCAAAAAAGGCAAATGCAATTCTAGGATGTATTAACAGAAGCATACAGTCTAGATCACGTGAAGTAATTATTGCCCTCTACTCCTCTTTGGTCAGACCTCATCTGGAATACTGTGTCCAGTTTTGGACGCCACATTTAAAAAAAAGACATGAACAAACTGGAGAAAGTTCTGAAAAGAGCGACCAGAATGGTGACCGGTCTGCAAACCCTGTCTTATGAGGAAAGGTTGTATGATTTGGGAATGTTTAGCTTGCAAAAGAGAAGACTGAGAGGAGACTTAATAGCTGTCTACAAATATCTAAAGGGCTGTCACATTGTAGAAGGATCAACTTTATTCTCATTTGCACAAGGGAAGACTAGAAGTAATGGGATGAAACTGAATGGGAGGAGACACAGATATTAGAAAAAACTTTTTGACAGAGTGATCAATGAGTGTAGCAGGCTGCCACGAGAAGTGGTGAGTTCTCCTTCAATGGAAGTTTTCAGAGGCTGGACAGACATCTGTGTGGGATGATTTAGTGAATCCTGCTTTGAGCAGGGGGCTGGACCAGATGGCCCAGGAGGTCCCTTCCAACTCTATGATTCTATGATATCTGTATGGTCACGGTGTAAACAAGAAACACAATATACTCAATATATGGTAATGTTATACAGATAGTTATATAGGGGATCGATGCAGGCGCTAGCAATAATGGTCTGAAGGCACTGAAATATCTATCTAGGAGCCCAAAATAGGGATATAGGAATGTCAGTGTCTAAAAGGCTCAATACATAATATGGTATGTACGGGCCTATATGTATCCCACAATATATATCATAAAGGTCTATTATTATTATTATTATAGCCCCATTTATTCCATGGCACTTTACATGTGAGGAGGGGTATACATAATACATACAAGTACAGTAATCTTAAAGTCACAACTGGTCCAGGAGGAGAGATGACCCTGCCCACGAGGGCTCACAATCTACAAGGGATGGGTGAGGATACAGTAGGCGAGGGTAGAGCTGGTCATGCAGCAGTTTGGTGGTTACTGCATGTTGTAGGCTTGTCAGAAGAGGTAGGTCTTCAGGTTCTTTTTGAAGGTTTCCATGGTAGGCGAGAGTCTGATATGTTGTGGTAGAGTTCCAGAGTAGGGGGGATGCGTGGGAGAAATCTTGTATGCGACTGTGGGAAGAGGAGATAAGAGTACAGAACGAGGTATGGAGGTTGTGGATGGCGTTATGTCATGGTTAGGGTTTTGAACTGGAGTCTTTGGACAATGGGGAGAGGCTGGGAAATTGCGGGGGGGACAGGTAGATTAGTCGAGAAGCAGTTAAGAATAGATTGGAGGTGTGCGAGAGTGTGAGAAAGGAGGCCACAGAGCAGGAGGTTGCAGTAGTCCAGGCGGGAGAAGCTGAGGGCATGGACTAGGGTTTTTGCAGATTCTTGGTTGAGGAATGTATAGATCCGTGAAATGTTTTTGATTTGAAGTCGGCAGGAAGTGGAAAGTGCTTGGATATGTGGTTTGAAAGAGATCAGAGTCAAGAATAACCCCGAGGCAGCGAGCTTGTGGGACTGGGGAGAGTGGGCAGCCTCTTACTTTAATGGATAGGTCCGTTGGGGGGGTCGCGTGAGATGGGGGAAAGATGATGAATTCTGTTTTGTCCATATTAAGTTTTATAAATCTAGCAGAGAAGGAAGAAATAGCAGACAGACATTGTGGGATTCTATTTAGTAGGGAGGTGATATCTGGTCCAGAGATGTAGATCTGTGTCGTCAGCATAGAGGTGATGCTGAAAAACATGAGATTCTATGAGCTGTCCGAGGCCGAAGGAGTATATGGAGAAGAGCAGGGGCCCTAGGACTGAGCCTTGTGGGACTCCAACAGATAGGGGGCGAGGTGAGGAGGTGGTGTGTGAGTGGGAGACGCTCAATGTCCGGTCTGTTAGGTATGACGTGATCCAAGATAGGGCAAAACCAGTTATGCCAAGAGATGAGAGGGTCTGTAATAGTAGGGAATGGTCCACAGTGTGAGACAGAGGATAGTTCCAGGAGGACAGAGTAGTGTCGATTGGCCTTGGCGGTTAATAGGTCATTGGTGACCTTAGTTAGGGCAGTTTCAGTGGAGGGGTGCAGCCGGAAGCCAGACTGTAATCGGTCAAAGAGGGAGCAAGAGAGGTGGGTGGACAGTTCAAGATGGACGTGTTCTTCCAGTAGTTTTGAGGCATAGGGGAGAAGTGATATAAGGCGATAGCTAGATACAGAGGAAGGATCAAGAGAGTGCTTTTAGAGGATAGATGTGATTGAGGCATGTTTAAAGCTTGAGGGGAAAACACCAGTTGTTAGTGATAGGTTGAAGAGATGGGTTAGGGTTGGGATGAAGATTGTGGTGAGGTTTGGGATGAAGTGGGATGGGATTGGGTCAAGTGCACAGGTAGTGAGATGTGATCTTGAGAGTAGAGTGGAGAGTCGATCTTCTGTAATGGTGGAGAAGTTAGTTTTGGAGGAGGAGGGCAGGGCAGTTAGGAGGAAGGACTCTGGGTGTTGTTGACCAAAACTGTTATCAATCTTCTCCTTGAAAAATGAGGCAAAGTCTTCACCGGACATGAGTGGAGAGGGAGGAGGTGCTGGGAAACAGTTGGAGAGAGTTGAAGGTGTTGAATAGCTGTTTATGGTTGAGACAGGGAGGATATGAGAGATGAGAAGTAGGTTTGTTTTGCTGCAGGAAGTGTGGCCTTAAAAGTAGTAAATGGCTGTTTGAATGCGGTGAAATGCTCGTTGGAGTGGGATCTTTTCCATTTCCGCTCAACAGCCCTGGAAGCCCGCCTCAGTTCTTTGGTCAGACTGGTGTGCCAGGGCTGTCTGATTTTGCGAGCTTTGATATGTGTGAGAGGGGCAACTGATTCCTAAGCTACAGCTATTGTGGTGTTATATAGAGCGGCAGCGGCATCCACATTGTGCAGGGAACTTATGTCTGTAAAAGGGAGAAGGGATTCAGACAGTGAATGGAGATGGGGGTTGTCATGATTTGTAGTCTTGCCCTGTCCTGTATTTTGTATAATATGTCATTTAACTTTCCTCTGGTTCATTTGCTGTAAATTAACCATGTCTCCTTCCCACAATACTTTGCAATGTCTTGTGATGTACCTGGACCATAATCTAATTTAGGCTTGTGTCAACAGCTAGTGGAACTTTGGCTATTGTTTTCCTAAGCAGAAGATAACCTACAATACACATCCTGTAGACTAAGTGGAGCCCTTACATTTCTAGAATCTTCTGATGGACCAAACCATTGAATAGTAGGTGTGACCCCTACCCCCCTTCAGATGGACTGATCCCAGGAGCCCTGACAATACATTCTTGCTTTAAGATCAGATGTGAGTTGGATGCTAAAAGAGAAGGACGAGGCTGTCTGAGGAAGCTTCGGCCTCTGTGTGATCGTGGTGGATTTCTGGGACTCTTAAAGGACTATGGTTTTGTGATCTGGCACAAGGATTGTCGGGAGGTGCCCCCGAATCAGTTTCCTGTGGACTTATTTTGGGACTCTGCAAATTACCTTCGTGTTGTTCCTGTTTTTTGGTCAATAAATCTGTTGGATTATTCCCAGGCCTGTTGTCCCTCCTTGCTCTGGAGAATACTCCCGTCACAAACTGGTTGGCAGCGCTGGGATCAGAGCAGAAGGAATGGAGGACAACGGCCCATCAACATCTGGAACCAGCACCGCAGAGTACAAGAACTGGACTGCGGTGAACCTACAAACAAAGGCCTGTGAACTGGGAGTCAGCTACAAGGGACTCTCCAAGGAGCAGCTGATTGAGGCTTTGGAAGCAGTTCACCTGCAAGATGATGCTGAGGAAGGATCCTCACAGCAAAGAGAGGAAAGGCGGCAGTCGGAGGTAAATACCCAAAAAAGTCAGTGGGTTGTGTGGTACGAGGAGGAGATGGCCTTGCTGGGAGAAGAGGCTACCATAGAAGATAAGAGGGAGGTCATGCGCACAGCCAAGGAGAGGCAGCGCAGGATGGAGGAGAGGGCAATGCTGGAGAGGGAGATCACTTTGGAGGCAGCGAGAAGCTCCAGACAGACTGTACCCACAGCATCCCCCATGAGGGAACTCCCCAGAGTGTCCCGCAAAGACTTCAAGCCGTTTAATGAGGCTTCCGGTGACATTGAGGGCTTCTTCCTGGACTTTGAGCATCAGTGTCGATTAATGGAAGTCCCGGAAAGGGAGCGCGTCCGACATCTTGTGGGGCTCTTAGAGGGTGGAGCTGCCGCAGCCTATAGAGCTATGGACCCTCGGTTGAACTGTGAGTATGCGGAGATTAAACAGACTATTCTAGAACATTATGCTGTGACCCCAGACACTTACAGGACTCAGTTCCGTACTTTAGCCTGTGATGAGGAAGTGTCCTTCAAGATGTATGCTCACAAACTCAAACATAATGTCATCGCTGGCTGGAGGCAGAGGAGGCCATAACCTGGGAAACGTTCCTGCAGGTCATCCTAAAAGAGCAGTTTTATTTTAAGTGCCCCGCTGAGATCTGGGAATGGGTGCGAGAAAGGAGACCAGCAACAGTGGAGGAAGCTGCAGCTCTAGCTGATGAGGCTCTCACCATCAAGTCTCAGTGGAAAAAATTACTACTCAGGGAGAAAAACACTACCAGCCCCCCAACGCTGGCGGCCCCTGGTCCTTCTGCCTCCAATATTCACCATCCACTAGACCATCAACTCATGGTGACCTTCGTGTGACTGTGCCTCGCATTACTCCTGCTCCACCTTTGGGACTACGACGTGGAGGAAGAATCCCAGAACGCAGATGCTATGGATGTGGGCAGCCCGGGCATATGCAATTCCAATGTCCAGGTGTACGGAGGCAGAACACCTACAGACCGCCTTTGCCTGTTCATTATCTACAGACCCCCTCACCTGGAGAAGAGATGGATTCAGTGCCTGATGACTTGCCAAGTGACTCTGATATCCTGGCTTCCCTACCAGGAGTCTATGGGGTGCGAGCCCCAGCCACCTGTTCTTCTGATCTTCAGCACAAACATCTACAGGAGGTCGTGCTGGATGGTCAAAAAGTTGTTGGCTTCCGTGACACTGGGGCTTTTCTCACCATAGCCGATCCCCGAGTAATTCAACCAGAAGCAATTCAAAAGGGACCAGGAATTGCCATTGAATTGGCTGGAGGTACCCAGAGATATATTCCAAGAGCGAGTGTGACCCTGGATTATGGCTTTGGGGCCAAACAATGCATGGTCGGTGTGATGAGCAGCCTCCCTGCAGACGTTCTTCTAGGAAATGATGTGGGGAATCTTCATTGCCACTTTGTCGGTGCGGTAACCCGAAGTCAAGCCAAGAGAGCAGCAAATGTGGACGTGTACAACCCTTCCATGGAAATGAGGCCACCAGAACCGCCGTCACAGCCGGTGAGTGATTCTTCTTGTGGGGATAATATGAATGTTACCTGGGATAAAGTTCAGTTTAGACAAGAAGTGGAGACTGACCCCACCCTAGCTAGTTTAAGAGCTCGAGCTGAAATAGGGCAGCTAGGGGAGAATGGAGAAAGAATTATCAGAGAAAATGGACTTCTGTATCGGGTTACCAATGCCGACTCCCTAGATAAGCCCTGGACTTATAGCAAACAGCTGATTGTTCCTCAGAAATACAGAATTCCCCTATTACACCTTGCTCATGATATTCCTACTGCTGGCCATCAAGGCAAAACCCGCACCGAGAGGAGATTGACTCAATCTTTCTATTGGCCTGGGATTTCCCAAGCAGTGGCGAATTTCTGCCGAACTTGCGACATATGTCAGCGTAGAGGGCGACCCGGAGATCACCCAAAGGCACCCCTGCAACCGCTCCCTATAATAGAAGAACCCTTTCAAAGAGTAGCTGTTGATATCATTGGACCTCTGGCTAAACCAAGTAAATCTGGAAAGCAGTACATTCTCACTGTTGTGGACTATGCCACCCGATATCCAGAAGCGGTGGCCTTGTCAAGTATTTCTGCAGCCAAGGTGGCCGAGGCCCTGGTTACCATTTTCACCAGAGTAGGATTTCCCAGTGAGATCTTGTCGGACCAAGGCTCCCAGTTCATGTCAGAGCTGGTCCAGTGTCTGTGGCGCACCTGTGGAGTACGAGCGATCCGCACGACCCCGTATCATCCCCAAATAAATGGACTTTGTGAACGATTTAATGGCACTCTGAAGAATATGCTGAGGGCCTTCACTGACAGAGATTCAAACTGGGAGAAGTACCTACCCCATCTCTTGTTTGCCTATCGGGAAGTTCCCCAGGAGTCCACTGGGTTCTCCCCCTTTGAACTACTCTATGGAAGAAAGGTCCGAGGACCCTTAACCCTGCTCAAGGAATACTGGGAGGGGCAAGTTGAAGATACAGGGGCCCCTGTTGTCCCTTATGTCCTAAAGCTGCGAGAAACCCTGGCCCAACTTGCTAGTTTTGCCCAGAGTCATGTGCGGATGGCTCAAACCAGACAGAAGACATGGTATGACCATAAAGCACGCTACCGGGAGTTTGTAGAAGGACAACAGGTCTTAATGATTGTTCCCCATCGGCAGAATAAACTGCAGACAACATGGGAGGGTCCCTTCCGGGTTCTCAGAAAACTGAATGACACCAATTACCTTCTTGCTTTAGATGATCAGGGGCTAAGACAAAAGACTGTCCCTGTGAATATGATTAAGGAGTACCATGACCGGACCCTTCCAATGATAGCAAGCTGTCGGCTAGCTTCAGAGGACGGTCAAGAGGATGAGGACTCCCTACCTGATCTCGTGGAAGCAGCGAGAGCCCCATCCACTGTGGAACAGGTTCCTCTGGGAGATCACCTGGATTCCTTACAGAAAAACCAGATGCTGGGAGTGCTTCAACAGAGACGTGCTGCTTTCTCATCCCAACCAGGTCAAACCACCGTCACCCAACATCATGTGGACACTCAGGGCATCCGTCCCATACAACAGGCTCCTTACCGGGTACCTGAATCAGTTCGAAACACCATGCAGCACGAACTGGAGGAGATGCTACAGCTTGGGGTAATCCAGGCCTCCCATAGCCCTTGGGCCTCTCCTGTGGTGTTAGTACCCAAGAAGGATGGGAGTACTCGATTTTGTGTGGACTATCGACGACTAAACGACCATACCGTCAGTGATCCTTACCCAATGCCTCGTATTGACGAACTTCTAGACCGACTGGCTGGATCCCGATATGTCACTATCTTTGATCTCAGTAAGGGATACTGGCAAATCCCTCTGACGGAGGGGAGAGAACAGACTGCTTTTATAACCCCCTTTGGTCTGTATGAATTCCTAAATATGCCCTTTGGAATGAAGAATGCCCCGGCCACCTTCCAGAGAATGGTGGACCAGATCCTCCGGGGATGTGGTGACTTTGCTTGTGCCTACTTGGATGATATCGCCATCTTCAGCCAGACGTGGGAGGAACATCTGAACCAAGTAGCCGTTATTCTTGACCTGCTTCTTGCAGCAGGCCTAACCATTCGACCAGATAAATGCCAATTGGGGATGGGTGAAGTCCAGTACCTAGGGCATAGAGTAGGAGGAGGGAAGCTCCGTCCCGAACCTGCCAAAATCCAGGCTATTAGAGACTGGCCTGTACCCCAAACTAAGAAACAAGTTATGGCTTTTTTGGGCACTGCCAGTTATTACCGAAAATTTGTTTCTCATTTCAGCACTGTGGCCAAGCCTCTTACCGACCTGACCAAGAAAACGATGCCCCGGCTGGTGATCTGGACTCCAGCCTGTGATGAGGCTTTTAACCAGCTGAAGGACGCTCTGGTCTGTGACCCTGTTCTGGCTGCTCCAGACTACAAGAGGAGATTCATTGTGCAGACGGACGCCTCTGCTTATGGACTGGGAGCTGTCCTCAGCCAGGTGAATGCAGCTGGGGACGAGCACCCCATTGCCTACCTCAGCCGGAAACTGCTGGACCGAGAAGTGGCCTATGCAACTGTTGAAAAAGAATGTCTGGCTGTAGTGTGGGCCCTTAGGAAACTAAGGCCGTATCTGTATGGACGAGAATTCACTGTCATTACTGATCACAATCCCCTCACCTGGCTGAACAGAGTCTCTGGGGACAATGGACGCTTACTACGATGGAGCCTGGCACTGCAGCCCTATAACTTTACCATACAGTATAGAAGAGGCAGCCAACACCAAAATGCAGATGGACTGTCCAGGCAAGAGGAGCCCTGAGTCCTGTCAGCCATGCCTGTGTGTACTTAACCAGTGACCTGTAGAGGTCCCTAGTACGTACACAAATTGGGAGGGGAAGGGATTGTCATGATTTGTAGTCTTGCCCTGTCCTGTATTTTGTATAATATGTCATTTAACTTTCCTCTGGTTCATTTGCTGTAAATTAACCATGTCTCCTTCCCCCAATACTTTGCAATGTCTTGTGATGTACCTGGACCATAATCTAATTTAGGCTTGTGTCAACAGCTAGTGGAACTTTGGCTATTGTTTTCCTAAGCAGAAGATAACCTACAATACACATCCTGTAGACTAAGTGGAGCCCTTACATTTCTAGAATCTTCTGATGGACCAAACCATTGAATAGTAGGTGTGACCCCTACCCCCCTTCAGATGGACTGATCCCAGGAGCCCTGACAATACATTCTTGCTTTAAGATCAGATGTGAGTTGGATGCTAAAACAGAAGGACGAGGCTGTCTGAGGAAGCTTCGGCCTCTGTGTGATCGTGGTGGATTTCTGGGACTCTTAAAGGACTATGGTTTTGTGATCTGGCACAAGGATTGTCGGGAGGTGCCCCCGAATCAGTTTCCTGTGGACTTATTTTGGGACTCTGCAAATTACCTTCGTGTTGTTCCTGTTTTTTGGTCAATAAATCTGTTGGATTATTCCCAGGCCTGTTGTCCCTCCTTGCTCTGGAGAATACTCCCGTCACAGGGGTGTTTAAGATTTCTGTGATGGTGTGCAAGTTTGTGGGGTGAGGATTGTGGACCTGGAGAGGAGAGGGAAGAGAATGTAAGTAGGCTGTGGTCAGAAAGAGGAAGAGGTGAGTTAGAGGCTGGTGAAGATGAGGTCCAGTGTGTGGCCATCTTTGTGAGTGGCTGCAGAAGACCACTGATTGAGACCGAAGGAGGAAGTGAGAGATAGAAGTTTAGTGGCAGCTGAGAGGGAAGTGTCAATGCGGATGTAGAAGTCACCTGTGATGATAGTGGGGATGTCTGCAGAAAGAAAATGAATTAAAAAAAGAAAATGAAGTAGCCAGGTGGTGAAGTGGTCAAAGAAGGTGGTGGCTTGCCCTGGGGGGGGCGGTAAATGACAGCTAGTTGGAGGTTGGAGTGGGAGTAGATGCTCACAGCGCGCACCACAAATGAAGAGAGGGTAACGGAGGGTGGCAGTGGGATTGGAGTGAAGAAGCAGTTATCTGATCGGAGAAAACCAACTACTCCGCCATGCCTGCTGCTGGGGCGGGGTGTGTGGGAAAGGTGGAATCCACCATACGAGAGTGTAGCAGGAGAGGCTGTGTCAGAGGGAGTGAGCCAGCTTTCGGTGGTGGCGAGGAAGGAAAGTTTATTAGTAATGAAAATATCATGGATGTAGGAAAGTTTGTTGCAGAGAGAGTGAGCGTTCCATAGAGCTCCTGTTAGTGGGACTGGGGAAGCGGGGGGCTGGGCGAATGGTTATAAGGTTAGAGAGGTTACGGAAATTTGTGATAGAGCACGCGTGGATGTGAGGTAGAAATGACTGTGGGGATGTGGTGAGGGGGACCAGGATTTGGAGCAATATCACTGGCAGCGAGGAGGAGCAGAGACAGTGATAGCAGGGGTGAGCAGGAGAGGGCATGAGGGGGCTGTCTGTGTTTGGAGACAGAGGATTGTATGTTGAGGAACAGTACTGAGGAGGAGGTGAGAAGGATAGGGAGGATTGAGGAAGAGATGAATAGTTCCTTACTAGGTGTAGGGATTAGCAGAAAGTGAAGGATTACAGAGGTGACAGTGAAAACAAACAGAAACATTGTTTATAGTGACTGTATCCAGTTACCTTCAGTTCCCTTCTGGTTTAATTCTGAATCTTCACAATTGTATGATACACACTTCTAGGATACAGGCTGTGGACTGACGTCTTGTACAGCACATTCAGAGCAGTATAATACATATTAGGAACTCAATAAGAAAAGAACATCAATAATGCCATAAAAACGATATACCCTCAGAGACTGGTGCCAGTAAGGCCAAAAGATAATATCTAACTCAAGCATTCAAAAATGATTCCTAGGAGACCCTACAAAATAAAGTGCATCATATCATCCATCACTAATGTCCCCCGTAGAGACGTATTACCGTGGATCACCGCTTCAACAGGGAGTGTGCACACCGTTAATGCAGCTCTGCCCCTTTTCTAGGAGTCTTCCCTGATGAATGACGACTCTCCCTACTACATTCTCTAGCTGGGCATCCGGTGATTACAGTGGGCATGAAAAGTATTCAGAAACCTTTAAAAAATTTTCAGTTTCATTGCAGCCATTTTGTAAATTAAAAAAAGTTCATTTTTTTCTCATTAATGTACACTCTGCACCCCATCTTGACGAGAAAAAAAAACAGAAATGTAGAAATTTTGGCAAATTAAAAAAGAAAAACTGAAATCTCACATGGTCATACATAAGTACACTCAGACACTCATATGTAAGGGTACCGTCACACTTAGCGAAGCACCAGCGATCCCAACAACGATATGACCCGGTCAGGATCGCTGGTGGATCGCTAAGTGGTCGCTAGTGAGCTGCCAAACAGGCAGATCTCACTGGCGATGTAGCGACGCAGCAGTGGTCGTTACTTACCTGTCAGACGCGGCGATGAAGACATCCATCCGCCCGCATCGCCACAGCAGGAAGCCGCCGCCGAGAAATGGCCCTGGACGTTCTCGCGCGATCAGCGATAACCAGCGGGGGAGCCGGTCGGAGGTATCACACATAGCGATATCGCTGCTGTGTCACAAAATCGATGACGTTATAGCGATATTGCTAGCGATATTAAAAAAGATTCATTTTGAGCTTTTTCATCAATTGAGGATGTCATAATAATCGTTACTGTGCGTGTATTAAAGAAATGACAGCACTTGTTGTAGCATATGTATAGCAGGAATTTATTTATATGTATGTACGAGGGGCGATCCAAAAGTAATGATAATCAATAATAAACACAATGAATATAGTCAAAAAATTTTTTATTTTTCTACATAGTCTCCTAACAAGTCTATACATTTAGTCCATCTCTTTTCTAAACTTAGAATTCCCTTTGAAAAAAATTCTTGATCTTGACCCTCAAAAAACTCCCCAACAGCAGTTATCACGTCGCTATTGTCGTCAAACTTCTTTCCCCGGAGGTGTTCCTTGAGCCGAGGAAAGAGAAAGAAGTCACTGGGGGCTAGATCTGGCGAATAGGGGGGGTGTTCCACCAGTTCAAAGCCCGCTTCTCGAATGGTAGCCATGGCAACTGCAGCTTTGTGAGCCGGTGCGTTATCTTGGTGAAACAGCACTCCAGCCCGCAGAATGCCGCGCCTTTTCTCCTTGATAGCCTCCCGCAATCTTCTTATTTGTTCTGCGTAGTAGGAGCCCGTAATAGTGGCTCCCTTCTCCAAATAGTCCACCATAATAATTCCTTCAGCGTCCCAAAAAACGGACGCCATAACCTTCCCTGCTGAGCTTCACACTTTGAATTTCGTCGGCTCGTTTCCATGTCATCGATTGTTGTTTAGTTTCGGGATCAAAGTGGTGGATCCAGGTCTCATCCATGGTCAAAAACGTGACAAAAAATTCTCCTTGTCTGCTTGGAACTTTTCGAGATTTGCTATTGAAATGTCAACTCGTTTCTTCTTTTGCTCATCGGTTAACATTTTTGGTACCCAAAGCGCGGAGACCTTTCTCATATGCAATTCTTTTGCAAGGATTCTTTGAATACTGCCATATGAGATCCCTGTGACCTCAGCTACATGCCTGATAGTCACTCTTCGATCTGCCAACACTTCTTCAACTTTTTTCACGTTTTCTTCATGGACGTGGATGGGCATCCTTCGCGATGTTCATCTTCCGTCGATGTTCTTCCCAGCTTAAATTCCTTGGCCCAGCGTGCAACTGTGGAATATGGAGAAGAGTCCCCCAATGTTTCCACCAAGTCGCTGTGTATGTCTTTGGTAGACATTTTTTTCAAGCAGAGGTATTTGATGACAGCTCTGAGCTAGTTTTTTTCCATTTTGATGTTCACTCCTTGGCAGTTCATATTCAAATGAATGTAGCTCCCGGGAATCGTGGCCTATTTAAGTGATTTTTTTTTCCTGGACTAGCGGGTACTTAAGAGAGAAGAAAACATTTTATTTTAATTTCTGTGTGCAATAGAAATAACCGATTATCATTACTTTTGGATCGCCCCTCGTATAATATATTTGTCCCGTACTTTTCCAGATAAAGATCTTCCCATGGAGGGTTGGTCTAATTGTATTAGGTCTTTCACATGGTATGACCAAAGTAATGTTAGTTTTATCTCATCTAGCAATGAAATTTTTGTCCGCCGGCAGATGGTCAGTTGAAAATGTATGGTGTGTATGTGTCATGCGTTTCACATGGTTTTAATTCACTTGTCACTTTAGACAACAGCTGAGGTAGGAGGAGAGATGGAGATGCGACGTGCATATGAATCCGCCACTTCCTCCTACACTCTGACCCGTAGAAGAGCTTCAATAGCGCGAAACAGCCGTTGTCAGCCGCTCTGCACTTTTGTCACCACAACCCCGACTTGACATGTAATTTGATGTGTCAATAAAACGAACATAATTTATCCCATGGAGTGCGACCATTTTCTTCTGTTTGGAGCTTAAGATTGATTGCTACGAGGTCAAGCACCCGGGAAAAGCCCTGTATGGATCTACTGCCGGCCGAACACCACCTGTGCATGTAAGGGAAAAGCGGTGCCGTCTGCTCTGTATCTCAGTGGTTATATTTGAAATGGACTTTGTTTCTTGGACTGAGCACGCCTAGTTACCGGACTGGTGGTCACATATAAATATTATATAACGGCTTTTAATTTTTACAATGTCTGTGAACATGGAGGCAGAAGCATGCACACTTGGAAAAAGCCTACAGGCATGTCGGGAGGATGTGGATAATTATTTCAAAGAGTGCGAAACCTGTGACGAGGTGCACACTTTAAGCACAAAAGCTTTGGAATTTAAATTAATTAATTTGGCTGAGAGAGAGATAAAATTATTTTGGACTAACAATTCATTGAATTCCTACAGTGATTGTGGACTTGTACCCCGAGGATTAAGGGTGTGGAAAGACATCTCCAATTTCAGTGATCATGCTTCTTTTCGTATGGAGTGGGAAAAGATTCTTCTTAAATGCTCCCAAGATCTGTTACAACTAGTGCTGGTCACTAATTTACAGAATTATGATACAGTTAAAGATGAATTATCCAAATCTCAAGAGGAATTAAAATCAAGGTTAACAGAAAATCAATGGCTGTTGTTTAATAAAAAGATGGACAGCAAATTATTAGGCCTGGATCACACTTCCATTTTTTCAAATCCGGCAAAATCCGTCAGTTACCGTCAAAAAACGGATCCGCCGTTTTTTTGTCCCATAGACTTCCATTAGCGGTTACCGCGGATCCGTCAAAAAACGGATCCGTTTTAAAAAAAACGATCCGTTTGCGGAAAAAACGGAAATGTATCTGTTTCGCGGACACAAAACGGATGTGTGAAACAGGGCTTACCTATACAGGCAGAAATTAAAACCAGAAAACGCGATAAATTTTTGCGTGACAAAAAGGACTTTGAGAATGGCCAAATATTTAATTGGAATAAACAACGTCCCAATCTTAACTCTAATTTTGGACAGTCGGGCAAAGGGAAATATAAGCGTCACTTTCAGAAGCACAAACAGGTCCCAGTAAAAAGAGACTATTTGACCACGGACTCAAGTGTGGGGGAGGGAGCCAATTTGTTAAACGCTTCACCTGATCAACAATCATGTCGAGGTAATGACATCTAGGTCCAGTATCCCTTTAGGCGGAGAGTCAGAAGAGGAAGGAGGAAGACTTTTCAGTCGATATCGCAAGAGAAGGCAGGTTTCGTGGAGACCGAGGCACTAATGGACACAAATTTAACTAGTCATGTCCTTAAGGAGGCACATCATACATTATTAGATAAGGGTCCTAGTTTTTGTATGCCAGATATGTTTCACCTGACAGAGTTTAAAATTGACTTATTTAAGTCTACTAGAAAGATCCATTTGTATAAACATTTTTTGACAAAACCCTCAAATGACACCACAGGGGAAGTCCAATGCAAGGTGGGTTCCCTTGGGTTCATGGTTGGAACGAGTACATTAGCGGAAGTGCAGAATGATGCTGCTTTGCTGTTGAGTATTACAGAACCAGAAATAAAGACTAGTTATGATACACAATTTACAAATTCACCCTTCACGGGGGGAGTAACATCCCAGTACATGCCCTCTGTTTCTCCGGGTAATCTCATAGATGTGTTTGAGATGCAAGTTATCAAAGACATGGAATCAGTTATGTATCCAGTGGCTCCGTCTAATGTGTCAGTTTCAGAAGAACAAGCTATGAGAGAAATCAGGGAATGGACAGACACTGTAGTGAGACCCTCCAACAAAGGAGGGAATACAGTCTTATTACCTAAGGAAATGTATTTACTGAAGCTCATCGACAATTGTCAGACACCGTGACATATACACAACTGTCAGTAGATCCCATATCTAGATACATCAAAGAATTGAGGTCCCTACTTCGGAAATATGTTAGTAATCACATTATTTCCAAAAAGAAAGCAGAAAAGTTGTTACCTGAATTTCCTATGCGTCCACATTGGTATCACGTACCTAAAGTCCACAAATCTTCCACCTGTCCTCCAGGACGCCCAATTGTGTCTGGTATAGGGTCAGTAACAGAGCCATTGTCCCAGTATGTGGACTGGCTACTGCGACCGTTGTTAACTCAGATCCCGTCATACATAAAAGACACAAATGCTTTTTTACAAGCAATACACGAGTTTGTGTGGCAACCGGGGTTTCATTTAGGTTCCATAGACGTAGAGAGTCTCTACACGAGAATTCCCGGGACATTGGGTATAGATACAATTAGGGAGATACTTGATGTTACAGGAAAAGAAAAGAATTTTGTGGATTTTGTATGTGAATCTATGAGTTTCATATTAACGCACAATGCTTTCACATTTGATCGGATATGGTATCGTCAAAATGTAGGTACCGCGATGGGTACACGCCAGTATCATGTACTTTCGCGAATCTGTTTTTGGGGGCCTTTGAGGAGAAATACATATATAATGCTACTGAATTTTTCAGACACATAAGACTGTACCTCAGATACGTGGACGACGTGTTCATAATTTGGGAGGGCTCTCGGGAGACTTTTGAGGATTTTGTCAATTATTTAAATAAAGTGAACCAAATGAACATGATTTTCACACACACATTTGGGGGAGCGAAGTTAGAATTTCTGGACGTTTTATTAGAGATTAAGGATGACATCATTTGCACATCAGCTTATAGGAAACCGTTAGCGAACAATTCCATTTTAAGATACGATAGTTTCCATCCTCCTCACACAGTTAATGCGTTGCCGTACAGCCAATTTTTAAGAGTTCATCGTCTGAACAACACCCCAGAAGGGGTAGAAAGACAATCACGGGAATTATATCATAGATTAAGACAATGGGGATACCCGCGTACTCTGCCTGACGCTACACTTCAGAAAGTGAAATCCCAGATAGAGGACAACAAAGGAGCGACGACAAAGAGAGTAAGACAGAAAAAAGACTCACTTTTTGTTTTTGATACGGTCCTATGGATCACCAAATAAGATCAATAATTAGAAAAAACTATTTTAGAACAGGACAAAGACATTACTGATATCGTATCGAGAGGACCTCTTATTTTGAGCAGACGTAGCACAAGAATCAGGGATATTCTGGTCCAGAATCGAGTGATGACTAAACGGGATTCTTGGTTAGAAAGAGGAACCCCAAAAGGAAATTCCAAGTGTGGGCATTGTGCGGATTGTAGGCGTCATCACCCCGATCGCACATTACACATGGGGGCATTTAGAGACACAGTCACAGATTTCATCACATGTAAAGCGGATCATGTGGTTTACGTGATTTTTTGCCCATGTCGTTTTTTCTATATCGGTAAAACAATACGTCCCCAATATGTCCGATTTCGAGAACACTTTAAATCAATAAAAACAGGTAAAGGGGTTCCACGTTAGATCAGTCATGTTAGGAGTGCACACGGAACGGATCCTCGTGTTCTTTCCTTCACGGGAATTGAAAAACTATCTTCGCCACCACAAGGGGGGAACCTTAATGAAATTTTGCTCAGACGAGAATCCAAATGGATTTTAGACACACAGGCGACAGGTCCGATAGGTTTTAACGACAGGGTCGATGTGGCGAGTTTTCTGTAATGATTTCCATAATTATATATTAGGCGAAAAATTTAGTTAAATGTTAATAATTGGTCCCCATGATATGGACATTAAGATTCGTGACCGCTATAGAGGACGAATAAACCACAGAATGGTCTTTATATCTATGGAAATATTGTGAACAAGTTTTTTGCCATAAAAAAGGTTTTAGTCATGCAAAATTACATAATAAATGAGGTTACATTCCGTCCAGGGAAGTCTGTACTAGGGTGTGAAAAAAGAATAATTAAGAATATATATTCTGTTAAATTTATATTAAAAAAAGTTTCATTTTGAGCTTTCTCATCAATTGAGGATGTCATAATAATCGTTACTGTGCGTGTATTAGAGAAATGACAGCACTTGTAGCATATGTATAGCAGGAATTTATTTATGTGTATGTATAATATATTTGTGCCGTACTTTTCCAGATAAAGATCTTTCCATAGAGGGTTGGTCTAATTGTATTAGGTCTTTCACATGGTATGACCAAAGTAATGTTAGTTTTATCTCATCTAGCAATGAAACTTTTGCCCGCCGGCAGATGGTAAGTTGAAAATGTATGGTGTGTATGTGTCATGCGTTTCACATGGTTTTCATTCACTTGTCACTTTAGACAACAGCTGAGGTAGGAGGAGAGATGGAGATGCGAGGTGCATATGAATCCACCACTTCCCCTACACTCTGACCCGTAGAAACGCTTCAATAGCGCGAAACGGCCGTTGTCAGCCGCTCTGCACTTTTGTCACCACAACTCCAACTTGACATGTAATTTGATGTGTCAATAAAACGAACATAATTTATCCCATGGAGTGCGACCATTTTCTTCTGTTTGGAGCTTAAGATTGATTGCTACGAGGTCAAGCACCCAGGAAAGGCCTGTATGGATCTACTGCCGGCCGAACACCACCTGTGCATGTAAGGGAAAAGCGGTGCCGTCCGCTCTGTATCTCAGTGGTTATACTGCGAGCGATATCGCTTAGTGTGACGGGCCCTTAAGTCCTATGCTGTCCATCTCCTTGTGATCCTCCTTGAGATGGTTCTGCTCCTTCATTGGAGTCCAGCTGTGTGTAATTACACTGATAGGACTTGATTTGTAAAGGCGCACACCTGTCTATATAAGAGCTCACAGTGAACTCATAATGGCTTCAATGAAACAAAGAGTCAATATAGAAAAACCCAGACTCATATTGGATAGTTGGCCAAGTACAACTGACTTAGCCACTATGACACAACTCGAAGGATAACATATTAAAAAAAGGGAGAATGATAGGAGTGTTTAAAAATAGCACAAAAACTTTATTAGACACAAAAGCACATTTAAGAAACATCAATAAAAAAGTGCAATATAAGGACACCACCTGTTGTGAGTTCATTTTCCCCTTCATTACTGAGGCCTGAGGAACTCCCTCTTCTGGTAAAGAAAGGTAGTGAGCCTGATTATCAAACACCTGAGGCTGACGATGACTGGCTGAGTGGAGTTACTGACTGGATATAAGGCTGCCGACGCCCTTCTGCCCTGCGGGTGATTTCTCTGTGGGATCCTTGGAGACCAGTCTGAATTCCTGCTCCTCTAAAGCTAAGTTTGCTGCTCGGCCTTTTGCTTTGGTGCTTTGTCTTTGTTTTGCTTTGTTTTTCTGGATTTCTGCCATTCCCTGCTGGGGTGTGCTGAATTCATTTAGCTCTGTCTTCTGAAAATACCTGAGTGCTGATTTAGTTTTTGAAGCCTAGCTGCTTCAGGGCCTTTTTCATATCAGCTTGTTGGCTTATGTCTTTGATAGGGTTTTGGCAGATTGCAGACAGCAGCCTTCCTGTCCTTTCCTATCTAGGTAGTTTTGGGCCCCGTCTTTGCTCAATCTATCTTTCTGTCTGTGTTAGTATTTTCATCTTGCTTCACCGTCATTATATGTTGGGGGCTGCCTATTGCTTTGGGGTCTGCTCTGGGGCAGTTTAGATTTCCCCTTTCTTTCTTTAGGCCTATGTAATTCTCCGGCTGTGATCGAGGGGTCTAGGGCATCGTAGGACCCCCCACGGCTACTGCTAGTTGTGTTGATAGGTTCAGGGGTCTGCAATCTGATAGTTGCCAACTTCTCTGGTTTTCTGGACTTAGCTTGTATTTCTGCTTTTGCCTCCTACGGTGACTCATTCATAACAACCACCAATTGGTGGCACTCAGTATTGTATCTGTCATGATCCAGAAAGGGTTTTGAGTCCTGTCTTTCCACGTTCCCGGTCTGATCATTTCACGAGTTAACTTTTCTCAGCCTCAGTCAGGTCTTAGGTTTGCCATTTAGCGCCGCTGCATCCGGCAGGTGGTGTCAGCTACAGTTCTGCCTTTGGCATGTGTATCTGACTCTGGTATTTCCTGATTTGTCCTGCTGTGATCCCTGACTTGCCTCGTGTCTATTTATTCCCTCTGTCTGTCATGACTCAGTCTTTCCCTGTAAGTTTGTTAACTCCCTGGCTTTGACTTGCATTCAGATCTGCTTCTGTCTTTGTCTTATCCGCTTCCGGCCATTGCTGACCCCCTGGCTTGTTTCTGACCATGTGTACTGCTGTGACCTCTGGTATTTCGGCTCCTGACTGTTGCTGACTCGGCTTGTCTGACCACTTTTTCGCCACCTGGTGCCACTTGTGCTGCTGCTCAGTGTGACTATGCTGTGTGTGCAACCTCTCTTCCCTCACCAGCACCCCCTGGCAGTGGTTGCGCTGTACTGCACTGCAGTAGCATGACAGTATCAATCACATTTGTCACAAATCGGTAAGCAAGAACAACCTTATGTAATTAGTGGCCTTACCCTCATATCTCCATATCCCCCCTGGAGCTAGCAAATATTTAGTTATAATAATAAATAAATCACAGTTCTTTTCCAGACTGAGGTCTTCTGTAAAACAACTGCAGTAAATTCACTAATTCATGCTTCATCAGCACACAGCCAAGCCACCATTAGGGCCGTCCCGGTCGGACAGTTCCTGAGGATGAGATGGATATTCTCTACTGATAAGAAGCTGATGAGTCCAAACGGACACCTACCTGCAGGCAGTGGCACAGGGCATGGAAGGTGTCTTGGTTGGCTTCCAGCTGGTCCCAGTCTAGTTCCCAGCATGCAGTGGGAGTAAGAATTGCAGGCAATCCATAAATCAAGGAGCCACAGACACCAGAGGAGGAGACGGCCCTGAGAAAGAAACACAAATCACCTGAAGCAGAAATTACTGTAATATTACAGTGTAATTATATGCTGGGCTCATCCATGTAATGGAGCCGTGTGCTCGGGTCATCCACGTAATGGAGCCATGTGCTCTCGGGTCATCCATGTAATGGAGCCATGTGCTCGGGTCATCATGTAATGGAGCCATGTGCTCGGGTCATCCATGTAATGGAGCCGTGTGCACAGGTCATGAATGTAATGGAGCAGTGTTCTCAGGATATCCATGTAATGGAGCCGTGTGCTCGGGATCATCCATGTAATGGAGCCATGTGCTCAGGTCATCTGTGTAATGGAGCCGTGTGCTCGGGATCATCCATGTAATGGAGCCATGTGCTCAGGTCATCTGTGTAATGGAGCCGTGTGCTCGGGATCATCCATGTAATGGAGCCATGTCCTCGGGTCATACATGTAATGGAGCCGTGTGCTCGGGTCATCTATGTAATGGAGCCGTGTGCTCGGGTCATCCATGTAATGGAGCCGTGTGCTCGGGTCATCCATGTAATGGAGCCGTGTGCTCGGGTCATCCATGTAATGGAGCCGTGTGCTCGGGTCATCCATGTAATGGAGCCATGTGCTCGGGATCATCCATGTAATGGAGCCGTGTGCATGGGTCATGAATGTAATGGAGCAGTGTTCTCATTACATCCATGTAATGGAGCCGTGTGCACAGGTCATGAATGTAATGGAGCAGTGTTCTCAGGACATCCATGTAATGGAGCCGTGTGCTCGGGATCATTCATGTAATGGAGCCATGTGCTCAGGTCATCTGTGTAATGGAGCCGTGTGCTCGGGATCATCCATGTAACGGAGCCATGTGCTCAGGTCATCTGTGTAATGGAGCCGTGTGCATGGGTCATGAATGTAATGGAGCAGTGTTCTCATTACATCCATGTAATGGAGCCATGTGCTCAGGTCATCTGTGTAATGGAGCCGCGTGCTCAGGATCATCCATGTAATGGAGCCATGTGCTCGGGTCATACACGTAATGGAGCCGTGTGCTCGGGTAATCTATGTAATGGAGCCGTGTGCTTGGGTCATCTGTGTAATGGAGCCGTGTGCTTGGGTCATCTGTGTAATGGAGCCGTGTGCTCGGGATCATCCATGTAATGAAGCCATGTGCTCTGGTCATACACGTAATGGAGCCGTGTCCTCGGGTCATACGTGTAATGGAGCCGTGTGCTCGGGATCATCCATGTAATGGAGCCGTGTGCTCGGGTCATACACGTAATGGAGCCATGTGCTCGGGTCATCCATGTATGGAGCCGTGTGCTCGGGTCATCCATGTAATGGAGCTTTGTGCTCGGGTCATCCATGTAATGGAGCTTTGTGCTCGGGTCATCCATGTAATGGAGCCATGTGCTCGGGTCATCCATGTAATGGAGCCATGTGCTCGGGTCATACACGTAATGGAGCCGTGTGCTCGGGTCATCTATGTAATGGAGCCGTGTGCTTGGGTCATCTGTGTAATGGAGCCGTGTGCTCGGGATCATCCATGTAATGAAGCCATGTGCTCTGGTCATACACGTAATGGAGCCGTGTCCTCGGGTCATACGTGTAATGGAGCCGTGTGCTCGGGATCATCCATGTAATGGAGCCGTGTGCTCGGGTCATACACGTAATGGAGCCATGTGCTCGGGTCATCCAT